>NC_051076.1:25602362-26298862 GCF_004664715.2 Peromyscus leucopus
GTAAGACATGGCTGTTGGCTTCAACAAAAGGAGAGCTGCCTTGAAAGGGGAAACTGATAGACAGAAACCTTTTGAACAAGGGAAAAGAAGGACCAGATGAGGTACAGATGGCTAGGAAGCAGGCTGTCCAGGGTGAGGAAGATTCACAGCCATAAGAAAACAAATATGGTGGGATACAGTCACCCAAGTGGAGAGCAATGCTCAGACGCACTGGAGGAACAACCAGCATGGCACTCAGAGCTGCAGAATTAATAAAGGGCAAGTTAGCATCTGTCCCCAGTTTCCAGGACACATGAGTACTAGGATCAGCATGGGAATGAAACCTACATCCATTAAGTTTTAATGATCAATGGGGAGAAGGAAGTGTGTTCTATCCTCTGTCCTCTGTTGGTATCTGTCTTGTACTCTAGTAGATACCAGAGGACTGAGAAGATGCAAGCTATTAGCCTGATTTCCCACTGAGGTGATGCTCAGGCCAGTTTCCTCTGTTCCTCTCTGCTACACAGTGCCAGGAAATGCCCCCATGGTTTGTATAAGTGCTGCAAAGTCACCAAAGAACCATCAACATCCCCACCCTGATGCTCTCTGGATGCATTTTGGCCCCTTTGGGGTGGAGAGTAATGTGAATCCATACTTTACATGAGCAGCAGTGGTAGCCACAGCTGGGCAGACCCTCCATTGGCAGGAGCCATCGCCTCTGTGCCGTCAGGAGCTGACTGTGCCAGAGAGTTCTATGGCTTCAGAAATAGGCTTGAAACCAAAAAGGAGAAGGAAATGTTTTCTGCATCGTATCTGGTTAACTCATCAGCTATGCCTGGGCTTGGCTTTCTCCAGAGATAATAATAGGGTTGTGCCAAATTTGGCAATTTTATAGTCACCCGTTTGTTCTCATTGAACCTTTAGCTGTACACCTAGAATCTGGTGGGTGAGCACCATGGGTCTAAGCAGAGCCACAGGCTTCTTTGAGGTACCATTCAATGCACAAGAATTTGGTTTGCAACCTAAAAACATGGGGTATAGAGGACTGCAGAATAAAATAAGTATTTACTGAATCCCTTGATAAGTGCCAGGCACTGGTTTAAATATAACTGATACTGTTCACCAAAAAAAAAAATCGTATGAGTTAAATATTACTGTCAAAATTTAATTAGATTTTATTACAATCTATATTTTATTGGTGGCTAAATAAGTCTTAGAAAGGTTAACTAATCTGTGTTATCACACCACCTATTAAAGGGATAATTTGGGGTTTAAATATGTAAAAAATGTAACCCTGAAATCAGTCTCTTAGCCACTATGGATGCTCTATTTAAGAACACTCTAGATCATGGAGAACACCAGGTGAAATGCTCTGGGTCTCCTCTCAATTACTGACCCTGTCCTTCTTATTCTGCTCAGTGATTCACTCTCTCTCTCCTTCTGATTCACTCTGATCCACTATCTGACCAGTCCTTTGGAGAAAGTATCAGAGGCTCTTCTTCCACTGGGTCCTGATCTGGCTCATGACATAGGAAGGGAAATGCAAACCCTCACTTATGGGATCTAGGAATGTTCAATACTTCCCAGCTTCAGTCCATATTCAATTTTTATAATCGTCCAACATGAGCATTTCTCCTTTAAATGCACTCCAGTCCTCTTTTTGTCATGGCCCCTCTGACTAATCCACTGGGTTTTTTTTTTTTCATTTTTACATTTATATGTAAACTTCATTTCACATCATCTAGTATGTGAAAGGTGTTTAGTAAATGTACATTCTCCACTTTATTAGTTTTATTTGTTAAGTAATTTTAATAGGAATGCTGATTGAAGTTGGATTAGAGCAGCAGGAAGCCTGCATAAGATCATTAACTGGTATCTCATGGCAGTGCCCTTTGAGCAATCCCAGTCCTCTCTGAAGTCATGAGAAAAGAGCAGGAGCAGGAAGGAACAGAACACACAAGTTTGGTGGGGAGAATGGAGAAGGCTCTTGTTTTGAGGTGCTGGAAGGGTAATGTTTGAATTCCTCAATCCTGGAAGAGACAAAGACGGATTATACTTTACACATTGATGAGACTTTGTTGAGGAATTTGTGGGATCCTCTTTTCTAGGATAGGGGTCCTTCAGGAAAACTGACTGAATTGCTGTCACTTTACTGTGGCTCACATGGCTTCTACAAGGGCTTTCACTGAAGTCTACACACTGTCCAAACAGCTCCTACTTCCGTGAGAGAGCAGGAGTGAGCTCCCTGAGAGGTGCTTGCCTAGTCTGAAGAGGATGGTTTTGTCAGTGAGATCATTTTTATTTGTTTCACCATCTATAGCTTACACTTAAGTGTCCAACAGTGAGATGAAGTAGGTTCTTTAGATGCAGCAGCAGCAGAAAACAGCAGGTTCAACCAAAGAAGTTCACTAAAGCTTAAGAACAATCTAGACTATCAACCCTTTAAAAAAACAAACAAGTTGCAACATGACCACCAGAAAGAATATACCATACTCTCATTACCAAAGGACATTGAAGCATTAATCTAATTATTCTTTATCAATAAAAATTCAGGAGTCAGATATTGGGGTAAGAACCTGAAGGATCAAAGAAGCAGAGAAACCACCTGTCTTCTCCTACCTGCTCTGATCCTCCCTCCAAAACAGCCGAGGTCCCTCTCTGCCCACCTTACTACTTCCTGTCCTGTCTACAGTCCCTCAAAACCTCTGTGGTTAATTTTATTCAGCTAGTAGATAGCTCTGCCCTCTGACTCTAAGCAAGCTTTATCTGTCAGAACATGATCAAAATATCAAATAACAGAACATCACTAAGTTAAGCAACAAAAAAAGGTAAGAATTCAGAAGGCATACTTAAGTACCAAATTAATGAGAGTTTCAATTACCCTTCCCAATACAGTTTTCATTCTATATATTCTTAACCATGTATTTAAAAAATGCCATCCATAGTTTATATCCATGCCTGAATGAGTAGTTTCTCATTTCTTGAACTCAGTTTGTCTTGACCAAGAACATGTGCTTTGAGGCACAGGAAGGTTTTGGATCTTATGAAAATTGTATTTTAAACTAATTTGTTTCCTCTGTGATTATTATTCTTGTGAGCATGCATTTGAGAATATTATTCTGAGAAGGAATCAATAGGCTCAGGGCACCAAAAATAAATGTAAGAAACCTTTCTGCCTTGAAAGTTTTGTGATGATAAATGGTGCAATAACACACACACACACACACACACACACACACACACACACACACACGGTTGTGTGGATTTTGAATCTAAATACATATGTACATAATGCATAATAGCATCATCCTGCCCAGATTTAGACCTGTTGCAAATTCCCAGGAGACTTAATCTGTATTTCAGTTTGTGCCTTGGAGACATAAAACTCTAATGGCCGTGCATAAATGATGGAATTTTTGTTCTGTGAGGTGTCCTTGAAGCTAGATTCAGAGTGAGGAGCTTTTGACAGGAATTTTATTGTCTTGCAACATGCCTGAAAGAGAAGCATTAGAACTTAGCCTATTCACTGACTGCTTCTTCCAAAATCAGAAAATTGAAGGACCAATGTGCTGACTTACTCTGTATATTCAGTAAAACCAAGGTCCATATAATATTGGATATGAACTGTGTTGAAAAGACAGTATACCTGTCTCCTCACAGTATATGTATTTCATAAACAGCACACGCTCTCTCTCTAATGATCAGGGGCAAGGCTAAATATGCAACACATTTTATCACTTTTGTACCTTCTACCAATGCTATGTGATTAGTAGTGTGGAAATTACATCATAGGGACGTTAGCATTTTCAGTTGTCAACTAAAGACTTAAGATTTTAACCAAGGCAAGCTGGCAGGAAAGTACAAGTGGGTAACAAGGTAGATGGACAGAGTAATGCATCTTTGTTCAGTCGGCAAGTTAGAACTGAATACCTGTGGATTCGTAACACGTACTCAAAAACTTCTTAGACTCATCAGAGCTACTCATCCACAGACAGGAAACCATTGATCTAATTCATCCATTTCTTGTTTTGCACATTACTTTCATCATTCTAAGGGATGATTTCTCAATCCACAGCCACACAATTAGCTGTTACTGGTGGCATTTTAATTGTGTTCATTCTGTAAAGATCCCTTTTTCTAAAAGATTTATTTTTAATTGTGTGTGTGTGTGTGTGTGTGTGTGTGTATCAGGGAGTGCCTGCGAAAGCCAGGAGAGGCATAATACACCCTCAAACAGGAGTTCTATGGTGTTACGTTCCTCACATGGGTACTGAGAACCAAACTCCAGTCCTCTGCAAGAGCAGCCAGTGTTCTTAACCACTGAACCATCTTTCCAACCCCTCCCTTCCAGTTTTAGAGACTAACTTCTCTCTAGCCAGAAAGGGAGAGACTGCTGGAATTTTTCACAGGAAACAAACATCATTTGAATGGAGACTAGCCATAAAATATATATCTAACACCTGATGTATTAAAAACAAAATACTGCTATCACTCAAACCTAAAGGTAACCATTATTGGATTTTAAAACCTGGTATAATTAAAGCTGATATACCATAGGCTATTCATGGGCAGGTCTTACCAGATTTACCAACTGAATGTTGTAGTGGAAGCCAAGTGGTTAAAACATCAGAGCGCATGGTTATTTTCTGAATGCAGATGAAAACTCAATACCCTGGGAAAAACTGATCTAAGTAGTGTTAAAATTCTTGGGTACTCCCTAATCTACAAAATACACAGGGAAATAAAAACATTCATAGGTACCCTAAATTTTCTCAGGGCTGGACCAGCAATCGAGCATAATGAGTTTACATCATACCCTGTGTTATAGCACATAGGGTGGGCATCTGATTTTTAAGCTGCCTGTCTTTGGGATATATAAACAGTCATTCACTTTGCAGATGGGACATCTTGTGGTATCTCACAGCTAAGGGAAGAGTCTGAACCATGAGGAGTTCTAAAGCACACTGACTATAATCTCTGCCTATGAACATCGTTTCTAGCCAAGAGAACCAAAGCAATTCAGATTTGCCTTTCAGCCTTTTTATTGATGCAGATGTGGAGTGATTATGCACAGAACACAGATCAGGGAGAACTGTGTTATAAGCCTGCTGAGGAAGATACACAGAGGATGCAATGGTGGAAAATAGTTATTAAAATACTAAAATATTATGTTAGGTTGTTTAATTTTTTTTTAAAAAAAGGATTATCTGTACATATTTCAAAGAAATTAGAAGTCTAGGATGTGAACAGACTCTTAAGCTTGATTCTTAACTCAGGCCCCTTATTCACTATGTGGATATCTCAAGGTACCAAATTGCCTCATGTTTCTGATGCCTCACTTGTGAAATACAGGTAGTGGTGGTGCCTGCCTTAAGGGCATTTGAGGGTGTTAAATGAGTTAATATAGTGAAGTGCTTAGTACAGAGCATGACCAATACTGTATCTATTAACAATACCTATTACTAATATGATCAATATTTTGTATGGAATTTTTGCTGTTACAGAAAAGAGAATTAGGTGCAAATTTCCCCCAGAAACAAAATCTGAATAGGGAATAGTCTCCAAATGTATTTCCAGCACCTGATGTTTTATTGACATAACACTAGCATTCTGAGCTAATGATGACACTATCATTAGACTCTGGTAACACTTAGGAGTACTGCCCTCACTCTAAAGAAACAGTTCCTACGTCATTCTGCAGGCTTGCAGGGATAAGGCAGGAGCCAGAGGTCATTGCCAGGTGTGGTTCCAAACAGAAATTTTCGTTTTGCAGTCAGCCCCTGGCCAAATGTAGTGTGAGCTGGGAATATTTTATGCTTACTTACAGAACCCAAACATGGAAACAGTCTTGTCTTAAAGGAGTCCCTTTAGTCTGTCAGCAGATAAGAATAGGAGGTTTTGACCCAGACCAGAGCATTTACATTTTAAAGGGTGAGTTGTGAATCCTTATCTTTCAAAACTGTAGTTACACTGTACTGTGACCAGTGTGTTTCTAAAGGATAAAGGAAGTTACTGTGGGTGTTGGAACAAAGGGGAGACAGCCATACATAGAGTCTCATGCCTATAATCTCAGCAATAAGAACACTGAGGCAGGAGGATCACCTGCCGGATTTGGGGTCAGCTGAGGGTACAGAATGAGACTCTGTCTCAAACAAAAAAGGCTGTGCACCGGTTCACTGGAAAAGTGCTTGCTCACAGGCGTGAGAATCTGTGTTTGACCTCTAGCACAGGTGTGAAAACTGTGCCTCAGAGCACCCTCCCTAACTCCAGCGCTGAGAAGGGGAAACAGAGATCCCTGGGGCTTGCTGGACAGACAGACAGATGAATCAGTGGGCTCCAGGCTCAGTAAGAGATTCTGTCTCAAAAAATAAGAGGAGAGAGTGATTGAGGAAGACACTCAGTGTTGACCTTTGGCCTCCAGATACACACACACACACACACACACACACACACACCTACACATAAACACAAATACACATAGAGACACAAAACAACAACAACAAAACAAAGAATAACAAACAAAAGAATAAGTATCCACAGAAAGCCCTAAGGACTGTGTGTGTGTGTGTGTGTCTGTGCGTATGTATGCATGTGTGTCTGTGTGTGTGCATGTGTGTGTGCATGTGTGAGCATGTCTATATGTGTGTGCATGTGTGTGTGTGTGCGTGTGTGTTGGGGGTTGTTTGTCTTAATAGCAAGTAAGAGGGAGACATTTGTGAAAACAGTAGGCACCTGAACATACTATGAAACTAAAGACACCGAGGCAGCCTTACATGCTAACAATCTCCCTGTTTGTAGACGTCTTTTTAAATGCCCAGTTCCGCATTTTATAATTTATTTGTCTTGACTTTGACAAATAAGTGCAAAAGCATTTTTGTATTTTCTCATGTGTTGTATTTAATGGCGGTAATAACGGACCACAAAATACAACAAAACCCACATTAACAGGTTTTTGATAGGGAGTGTAATGGGGGGAATGTGCAGGCCTGCCTTGAAAGAGACGGAGAGAGAGGAATGGGTGCAGTGCGCTTTTAAAAGGGGTCTTAGTGTATGTGTACAGAGGTTCGGTCACACAGCACATGCGCACAGATTATGCGATGTACAGCGTAAGACTTTGAATTGACAATGCATGCACAGCCAAAGGACCCTGGGTTCTGGCTAGACATTTGCCTGAATATTGATAGTGCATACACGGTCGTAGGACCCTGGGTGCTGGCTAGATGATGCTGGAAATGCTAACTTGTGTATCTGATTTTACAGGAAATAAGCTGCCATGAATATTGAGGGAAGAGTATTCTTTCCCTTTCTTAAAGAATGTCCTTCAATCTTCATGTTTCAAAGAATCAGATCAGCAGCAGCTACCATGGTCAGCTATAGCTCATGTCAGGTTCTGTTTATTACTTATGCTTCATAGTCCCACTTTCTTATTATAAAGTTTTCTCATTTTAAAGTTCTGAGTAATATATATATGAAGTGTGATCCTAATTAGTCTTAACAATAAAAATCCGGAGTCAGATACCAAGGGTGAAAGCTGAAAGATCAGAGAAGCAGAGGAGCAGCCACAGTCACTTCTTAACTCTACTAATCCTCAGACCAAAAGGGGGGGCTGAGATTCTGTCTCTACCCGCCTTATATTCCTGTCTCCACCTCCTTCCTGAGTGCTGGGGTTGAACGTGTGCACCACCACCACCTGGCTCTGTTTCTCTTTTAGACTGTTCAGTCTTGTGTAGCCCAAGGTGGCCTTGAACTCCTGGTCTTCCTGCTTCCTCCTCCCAAATGCTGGAATTAAAGATGTGTGCTACCACGGCCTGGTCTCTATGGTTAACTAGTGGTTAGCTCTGCCCCCTGATCTCCAGGCAAGCTTTGCCAGAAAATAAACAAAATATCATACAACAAGAATCTATTATATGTATGTATACATATATGTCTTAATTTTATATATATATTGAAAATAGATTCTTCTCTCATACAGTACAACTCAACCACAGTTTCCTCTCCATCAGCTCCTCCCAGCTCCCCCCACTACCCCCTCCACCATACCCACTTCCCTCCCTTTTCCTTCAAAAAAGAACAGCCCCTCAAGAGACAACAACCAAATACAACAAAACAAGACACAATAAGACAAAGACAAAGCCCTTATATCAAAGCTGGAAAAGGAATTGTGTATAGGCAGCACACAAAGATAGATCCAACTTTATGACCCTGAAGTTTTATCACTTAGGGGTCTCTTCCTAAAAATTTAATAAAAAAATAATGGATACAACATTAGGTATTTCAATAAGTACTGATTTAGATCAAGAAAATAAATTTCAACACACTACAAAGGGCAAAGCCTCACCACACAAGCATTATGAAATCAAGAAAAATAATTAATATGTTGTTAGCATGCATGCTTCTACAGTATTTTTCTTTTTCTACAAATTTTTACTTCATATTGTTTGATCTTCTCTTTATCAGGGAGTAATATTCTAATATCACTTCGGTCGGGAAGCTAAAAGAATAATTCATTCCCTAGCATCATTGATCAGTGTTTATTTTCCATTATTGCAGCTGGAGTGCAGGGTAAATGCAATTTCAACATGTGATATTATTGTTTGTAGTGCTGCGGGCTTATGCTCACAAACGCAGGCATTCTGAGGCTTCTGGATGCTTGATTCTCATAACAAATGCCAAAAACATTATAATGTTTTTATAATCTTCTATCCCATATTATTGAATAAGTTCTTTATGGGGAAAAAACTCGTATTTTCATTAGGTACTGAAATAACTCAAATCTTCTGCTAATGAAATTAGACATATCTGAGGCCTATGAATTTTTTCAAAGATTAGCTTCTCAGGCCAGATATTTCACCCTTGTCTTTCCTTCTCTGTTCACAGATTTGTACCCCAGCATTGGCAGATACACGACTCTGCAGTGTGAAGGTCAGCTTTCCACCTCTGTGCTGTGAAACCAGGAGAGTCAGTTCTTGGGGAAAGATTTTCCTGGGACTCACATCTACACTAACATGGACTAGAGTATATTACTACACTGGAAAGTTGCTTAAACCATCTATTACACCTACTCAGAGTTAAGTAGTTCCTCAGCTAACGTTCTCCTTACCTGAAGCCCAGAACAACCTTCAGCTACTCTCCTGTCAGCAGCAGGAAGGGAACTATGATGGAGAGAAGTCTGAACGGGAAAGACAGTGTTTATGAATGATAGTAGCCAAGATACTCTGAAGAGCTGTGTGAAGGGCTGGCTCCACAGCCTGTGGTACTGAGGGGAGATCATTTAATCAGCAGTGCCAAGTTGTAGGTCTGAGGCCACTGGAGGAATACACTTGAAGGGTCCCAGGATCTTGTTTTTCCTCTTTTTTTGCATCCTATGGGCCCATGAGGCGAGCAGCAACCCTGGCCTGCAAGCCTGCTGGGACACTACCTGAAGGGAGATCCTTTAATCAGCAGGCCCAAGCGGGAGGTCAGAGGCCACTGAAGGAATGCTCTTGGAGGGGATGTTGTGTCCCAGGACCCTGCTTTTCCTCTCTCTTTGTTTTTCTAGCAGCTCCTCTGGCCTGCATGCTTGCTGGGACAGTCTTCCTTATCACAGGCCCAAAGGCAACAGGGTCAACTGACTAAAACCTCATGAACTATGAGCAAAATAAAAGTTTCATATTTTTCAATTATGAATTTTTTTAAACAGGCATTTTTTTAAACAGGAACAGACAGTTGACTAACACAAATGTCTTAATTTTATAAATTTTATAAATATATAAGATTTATTCAGAGCCTTTGTGAGGCTGTGTAAGTGGGCAGACACAAAGCCTGCCTTTCATTAACCTTACTGTAACTATCTAGTAGTCAGTTTATAATGTATAGATGTCATATCAGAGCAGCAAAAGAGGGTGCTATGAAGTGGATGACAGCAAACAGGGCCTATTGGGACTGAAAACCATGGATCTGGGTTTTGAGGAAGTGAAATGCACCCAGAAAGGAGAAACAGGATCCTGAACACACTCTTCTTCTCTGGTCCTCCAAGACTGTAATGCCCACAGACAGTAGAGGTTCAAGAAGACACTTAAATATGGATCCGGCCCTAGACTAAAACTTGAGGTGTGGCATGTAATTAGAACACTGTGATGCTGACTATTAGAAAAAGTACGTTGTCAGAATATTCAGTAACATTTTTCTGGCAATTATTTGAACAAGGTTTCTCACAAGCAGGGATTTGGAATTTTTTAAAAGATGGCATATGTGCATTTTCACGGGTGACAAAAATATTACTCACATGATTAGTTAATAGATTACCATTCTACTTTTTAATTTTTAATTGTAATTTCCATCTGATGACTTAAATTGTCCTGATGAACCTGCAATGGAGCTTTCAAGTTGTTCAATAAAGAGAGGAAAGAATAAGGCAATACAAAGCCCACCATTAAGAGGCTCCAAATACAGAGTGATATCCTTTATCATAGCTAATAAAAAGTCTTATTATAGGAAAATGAACGGAGAAGATCCTCTATCCATATAACCCAGGGGCAAACAATTAGAAGAAATATGCAATAAATAGTAAAATTGAAATAAAATTATATTCTTAATTTCTAAATTGGATTTATACCAATTCAGTATATAGTTAAGGAATGTCATAATAGCGATGTATAAAAGAAGAAAACTACATGTAATTATAAAGGTCTGTCTTATTAAAGTTAGAATTTGAATATAGCTTGTTGGTTAATTATGTAGTCTAAAAATCCCTGAGAGAAGAAACTAGGCTGTGAAGCTCATTAATACCATTTTGTATGTTGTATTTTCTAAACAGGAAGCTCCTGAGTTCGAACTGTAATGACTAAAGAAATAAATGAATTAAATACAGGCTTAGATTTGACACTGATGTTTCTACCATTCAACCCAATACAACATTTAGTTTCAGTGAAATATTATTAATCATATATATTATTTCTTTGTCTAGTATGCATATCTATTTATGTACCAGTTACAGTGTTACTTGCTGATGATACAAAAAAGGAAATAAAAATAATAATTTCCCTTTTGTGGTGGTGAGTCCTCTGCTAGAGATCTGACAAAAAAGTAAACAACTGAAATGGAATAGTTTGCATTTCACTGAAGTTTGGAGAAAGGAAATAATGTTCCTGTGCAAAAGCATAGGGTAATATATTTTAAAGGGGGAAACCTTTCAAGGAGAATGACATTAAAGGGGGAGATATGATGCACCACACCAAAAGCTGAGATGAGAAAATTTTCAAACACTAGGAAATTCAAAGTCCCAGTAACAAGGAAGACTATGGCAATCTGGGAATTAAGAGATCTAGGAATTAAGTTTGATGAGCAAAGAGGCAAGAGCAGAAAATGAGATGGAACTGAAGATGGGTAGATTGTGAGTGCCTGAAGGACATGGCAAAGAGCCGAGTTTTCTTTGAAGCGTCGTGAAAAGCTGTCTGTTTAAAGCAGTGGAAGTTGCACACATGTCGATAGGCATGTGTGTGAACATATAAATATGTATTCCCTTGACCAAAACAAGTGCACATGTGTATATGGATAGGTCTCCAAGTAGATAAGTAGATACAAAATGCACAAAAGTATACCTTTAAATATGAGGGTTGTAAACTTAGAGGATTTTAGGAGTCTGTAAATTATGATTTCATTGAAATAAAATGTGGTGATAAGTGGTTCTAGAAAGATGTTAGTGGAAAGTGGGTGGGCTCAAGGAAGCACTGGGAATGGCAGTAAGAGAATTTATGGGCAGAATGATAGATGAAGAAAGTATAAGAACAGCTCACAATTTTCTGGGTCTAATGTCTATGTTAATGGTCACACCATTTATTAGTGAGGGCTGGAGAAGGGTTATAGATTGGGAAAGTAGTTTTGGGGGGAGAATTAAGGAAAATTCTTCCAATTTAAAGAATTTTGTTCTGTGGTATCTTTTTTTACATGCTGCTAATGCTAAATAAATAGTTTCAAAAGTTTAAAAAGTAATTTTACTAGAAAGGTATGATTTTAAATCACTGGTGTATATCTGAAGTGACCGAATAGATGAAGTCAACTGTTTAAAGAAAAGAAAGAGATTGTCTAAAAAACAAAACAAAACCCAGGATGGATCCCTAAGAAATGAAAATATCTCAAGAATGGAAGAAGAGACAGGTCCAGAAAAGACAGTAGAGGGAACAACTCATAAGATCAGAGCATCATCACTAGAGCTGCGAGGAGAGCAAACTCTAGAGAAATGGTTCATTTCTGACTCTTGCTGAGGGATGAAGGAAGATGAGGAGATAAACGACACTGTGTGGTAATGTAGGGGTCTCTGGGAGTTAGTGATGGCGATCTCTACGGAGTGTGGTGCATGGCAGTCAAGCTGAAGTGGGTTAAAGAGAGGAAGGGAGGAAGAAGAAACAACTCTTGCAGACAACATCAGCGGAGCTTTCCAGTGGGCTGCAGGGGTTGGGGGATGCAGGGTTGAGGTGAGTTCTCATTTGGGGATGGCTGAGATGGCTTTTCTTAGCTTATGATCAAGGTCCAGCAAGCAGAGAAAAAGTGGAAGTTTAGACACTTGAGATGAACCCTTCCACATAAAGGAAGTGTTTTTCACTCAGTTTGATTAATATTTCTCAAGAAAAATATAGTTGCTTCTGCCATAATACTCAGATAAGTTTAATCTTTGAATCTTTGTATCTCACCAAAAAGCCTACTAAAATGAATAATTCCTTAAGAAAAAAACTTAAATCATGCAAAATTCATCACCAGAGCACTAATATTAGAGTTTCCAACAAATGATTGAAAATGTAAGTAAATTTCTAGTAAATAAAATTAACAGTGGATATAGGATATGATCATTCTCATATACAAAAAAACCACAGGGAGAAAGAATAGTGCCTAACATTCCCAAGACAGATTCATGGCAAAACTTGACCAGGAAGAAAACCCTGGAGTGGGTAGACATTATGCAGGGACTCTGTACTTAGTGTAGGTCACTGTGTAAGAATGTTTGTTTTCAGATACTCTTCCTACAAAGTACAATATATTACCATGCTATGAAAACCTATTGTTGCCTTCCACACTATATCATCCTTTGTCTCACTAATAAAAAAAAAAGAACTAATGAATTTCAAGAAAAAAATACTTTGAATCAGAAAAATAACGTAGTTGAATTTTTTGTTGTTTAGTTTAGTTTTTTTACTTATTAAACAGCTGCTCTATGCATAGCAACAGACTGAGTCAGAAATTGTGCTTTTACCACTTACACCCAGGATCCTATGAAGTGAGTTCTGCTTGCACTGTGGTTCTCATGAAAAACAGAATTCAAAGTCACATAATGATTAGCAGAGTCAATATTTGAAGCTTAGAGATCTAAGTCTAAATGGCCAGGATCTTAAACGTGGGGAAGAAAAGCATTCAACGTATTGTTTCAACATGATTCCTATAAAAGTTGAAGTGATTAAAGCCTCCTCGCCATCTTCAGTAAGTTGGGATCTCACATTTAAATTTTGCCCTAATTATACGGCATTATATTACCAGAACATTCAATGCTGCTAGAGTTTAAAGGAAATAGTGGGGAAGGAGTGATAGGTCCCCAAAGGGGTGTAAGAAGTTAGCCTATGCAGCCACCATTTTATGTGGCATTTACATAGTGCTCCTATAAACTAAGTATATACAATTGAAAGTGATGAAAGCTGAAGACTCAGACCTACTTACCCCGGGAGAGACAGAGTTTGGTTGATGGGGACTATGATAAGGAGAGGCTGTAGAATGGGCTTCCTGCAGTGAGGGACAGGTGAAGTGACAGAGTCTCTAATAAGTAGATCATTCTTGTATCTGTGAAGAAGAACAAGATGGAGGTGTGGAATTCCAGAGTGGAATGCCTAAAGAACAACATTTGATAACAAGCAAATGGGAAAGTAATTAATTAACATTAGACTCACAGTGACACCGACTACAAAGGAAACCCCACTGCTCCTTCGCTTTTGCTTACAAGGTGGGACTCATATACAAAAGAGCAGTTACGATGAACTGAAGAGCTGGCGGCTATTCACTATGAACAGCTGCCTTATTTTCCAGTCTCTACTCTCTCCTCCCCAACAAGAAGCTGACGTTAGAAGACAGGACGTACAGGTTGCCACCTCCCGACTCATCAAGACATTGGTACTGCTAACTTATTCCATGCAGGTGGAAAGTCACAGTGTATAGGATACTGGACTGTGCACACAATTTTGAGTAAAATTTAAAATTCAAAAATAATAAGTTTGTGTTTATTAATCCCAATGGACTATTTTACTTATGAGAAGCAATTAAAAGGCCTTGGAATTGGCCTAAGATGTCATTGAGCAAGCCTACTACCTTATAAGAACAGGACCACAGTACTAACTTTTTAAGTTTATGATTTCATGTATATATCTCACAAATTGAGACTCTTTCCAAAACAATGATGCTGTGAAATGGAATGGTTGGGCTGCATGTGCTCAGTTGTCCTCTGTGGCTCTAACATCCAAGCGTTTCCTAACAGTGAGGAGTACAGGCGTTCAAGAGGACAGCAGCTAGTTATGTGAGCAATATGACCCTGTGATGGTCCCCAAGAGCAGGGACTCCTGCTGCCTGATGGATGAGTCCCGCATTCTCATCTCTGACTTGCCAGGGTGACAGTTCACGACATTTAGAAACCTTGCCTTCTGTGCCCCTGTCTCAAAGCTGGTGGAGGTGAAAAGAAAAAGCAGTGGGAGGCAGTGACAGATGTGAAGGCAGAAGCTGAAGAAAGAAAGGAGTTAAAAGCAGGATTGATGGAAGCACGAAGGATTTGTAAGGAGGGGAAGTAATTTCCAACTTCCAAGTCAGTTTTTGTGAAGAGTTGTAAAGTATTAAAAACAAAAACCCAGAAACATTAAATAGAAAAATAGCTTAGACAACCAATTTAAATGGCTTCATTTTGGAGTGAGTAAACACTACAGAATGGTGTGGGGGAAATATATATATTTTATATATATATATATATATATATATATATATATATATATATGTGTGTGTGTGTGTGTGTGTGTGTGTGTGTGTGTGTGTGTGTTTATATATATGTAATTAATCAGTAGCAAATAAAGAACAAAAATGGGCTCCTGCTGTTGTGATAGGGCAGTCATTATTGCTACTGCTTTGGTTGAAGATTTAAGACCAAGGAAAGGATAGGGGAGTTAGTGTTCATATGCACTCTGGAGCATGATGTGGGGAAGTGAGAAAAACTGAATAAACAAAATGTGCCAGGTAGGAACCAGCAAGAAAGCTAATCAGAGTGATGGAATGAAGAATGAGCAAAATTAATCCATACCCAGCATTCCAGCATAGATGAGGATACATGAGACTCCACCCCAGCTGAGAGGCCATTGACAATTAATGGCTGCTAGGGGAGTGAGAGTTAGCTTTCAGTAGAGGTGTGATTCTAGCAGGATGTTCATCTTCTCATGGATGACCCATGTATACATGAACAGTGCTAAGCAGACTCAATGAATTATTTAAAAAGATAACATAACATGAATTTCAGAGAGGCCAATATGGAAGGGACCCAAGAGGAATTGGAGGGGAAATGAGAAGCAAATATATTGTGTTCATGTATGAAATTCTCAAAGAAGACATTTAAAATTTTTTATATTTAAAAAAAACCTTAGTGTAGTCTCCACAGACAAGACTCTGTCTACACCATATAATCCCCAAATTATACTGGTAGGCTCACTAGAGTTGGCTCTAACAAAGCTCACAGTAACTCAGAATGTTAACATGTTCATTTGAATATAGATATATACATTGTAGAGTCATCCTCTGAGTGTGACACCATCATCTTCATCAGAGTAGCTGTGTCTACTTACTAGGAACCTTCCAAATCAGGCCTGTTGGCTATTGACCCTCCTTCATAGAAAGAGGATATAGGGAGGGTCATTAGACGTTCACCTGATGTCTCATTTAGTCCCTCTTGTACCTCCCAAATAATTACATACAGTTCTGCTGTAATTGAGCATATTCTCATGGTCTCTATGTATAGTGTGGAAGGTTAACATAAGTAAAGATTCCATCTGTGTAGCCATGAGAATTCATCAACCATGCTGGGGTGATAGTTTCAGTAGTAGCTACTTTGGAGTCACCCATGCTAAGTAAGCTCCCCATCCTAAAAAAAATCAGTGGTTTCCTAAGTTTTTCTTTGATGGGATCATACCATACCTGTCAATGGTGCCCTATAAGGATAAGGTAGACATTTGTCTGTACCCTCACCCCCATGGAAAGAGCTCCTGCAAAGGTATACAAAATAGTCATGTCCATGTAACTTTCACTTCCTGGTGGGCATGTGGGCATAGTGTATTACAATGCATACCAGCAGCTATTTATTATTCTCATGTATCACAACGTAAGAAAATAGCATATCTTCTCATTTGTCTCTTCATCACATACTCATTGAATTGACTGTCTACATGTATTTGATCAACTTCTCTTTACTGGGAGCTCACTCTAGTGCAAACAATGTTTAAATTTGCAATAAATACTTATTAGAGAGATAAATGAGCAATTAACACATTGATTTTTACATCAAGATGCTGCAATTTAATAAATCATCTTCTCTTCTTCCAGGTTAATATTTATAAAGTATATATACAGATTAAAGAGCACTAGAGAGTGCCGGACCACTCTTGATCTCCAATTCTTCGCCTTTTGTTAGAGCACGAATCTTATCCGTGCATCTGTGCTTAGGAAAACCAGCCCCTAGGACATATTTTTTAGTTAATTTCTATGGAAATTAGCATCATGGACTGTTTTTCTTTATGACTGATGGCCTGTCAGCCTTTTTCAAAATATGTAAAATGACTTTATAATCCTTTTTCCACTGTTCTAACCATTGGATATTTGACTATAAATTTAATTAACTGGAAATACAGCATAATAAAGTGAAAACATGAAAAGGAAAATGAAATTCTTTGTGCTGCCAAGTCTCAGCCTATAGTTGCTCATCATCCCAGTTATATGGCTGAAGAAGTCAGCTTAGCCCTTCCTTTTACAATTTGTTTATGAACAAAATCCCTAGTGTCCAAAAACTACAAAGCAATTTGATTCTATATGGCTCATTCACAGCAATGTACTTGCATGCAAATGTTATTTTAAAATGATACTTAGAAACTGTGGCCAGATGAAAGGACAGAAAAGTTTCTTTATTCTGCATCATTTCTTTTCTCTTCTTAACACAAGCATTTAAGCCTTACTTACATAGTTTTCTCTTTTTCTCTGCATTAGGGAGTCACTGATAAATTAACTGCAGTTTTCTGATACAACCCCATCTATCATATATTCCTATCATCTTGCATCCCTGATAACCATAAGGCACAAGTTTATTAGATCATGACTATTTGTAGGTAAGTATCATTAACAAATCAATGGGAGTGGTTTTCACTTTTCCCTGCTGTATGTAAAGTAACAGTAGATGCAAAATTAGAGCATGAGGATTTGAATTTCAATTCTTGTTCCTACCTTACATCTGATCTAAGTAATGCAAGAAAATTCTATTTTAAAAATTTTTACCAATAGAGATATACGAATGACATAATTTTAAAAATTAGCAAATCTACCAGTCCTATAGAGATATTCTCCAATGAGAATGACCTAGGTGAATCCCAAGATACAGTTTTAAAGAACAATAATAAACTTCATGATACGATTCAAGGTATTTAAGGAAGACACAAAGAAATAGCCCAATGGAACTTACAAGAATGAACTTAAAGAAAATATATGGCTGAGTGGTGCCCAAGAAAATATAACCAAAAGATTGAATAAAATGAAAAATATAACCAAAAGATTGAATAAAATGAAAAAAACAATTCCCAATTTGGAAACTGAATTCAAGAAAGAGATAAGAATATTGAAGAGAACTCAAATGGAATTTGTATTAGTTACTTTTCCTCTGCTGGGATAAAACACTATTATCAAGGCAACTTCATCCTATAAAGGATGAAGAGTTTATTTGGGCTTATTGTCCCAGAGGTATAAGAATCTATCACCATCACATAGGGAAGCATGGCAGCAGACAGGCATGGGAGCAGGAAGAGCTGAGAGCTCATGTCTTGAACCATAAGCACAGAGCAGAGAGGGGATACTAGAAATGATGTGATGCCAAACTCTCCAATGCTTCCTCCAGTGCCAAACCCCCTAAAACAAAGTCACACACACCCCAAAGCCTTCCCCAAAATGCTGCTACTTGTGGACAAGCGTTCAAATGCTCAAGACTATGGCAGACATCTCATTCAAACCATCACAGAATTTAAAATTTTAATAACTCAACTAAAAATTTCAAGGAAAAGCCTTACACACAGAATGGATCAAGTAAAGTATGTAATATCAGGACTCAAAGATAAAGTAGAGGAATCCGACCAAACAAGAAATGAATATGAACATTTTCTTTTAAACACAGGAAAGCAGCATGCAAGAAATGTGGGATAACATCAAATGATCAAATCTTTGAATTACGGACATAGATGTAGTGGAAGAATACCAGTGCAATGGCATAAATCGGATATTCAACAATATCATAGAAGAAAATTTCCCCAAACTAAGGAAAGATATACCCACACAGATACAAGAAGCACACAAAACACCAAATACAAAAGACCAGAAAAGAAACTCCTCACCTTATAGCAATAAATATAAAGAACAAACAAAGAATATTAAAAGCTGCAAAAGAAAAAACACAAGTCACATATTTATGAAAACCAATCAGAATAACAGCTGATTTGTCAATGGAAACTTTAGAAAGCCAAAAAAAAAAACCAGGACTAATACACTCCAAATTCTAAAAAAAACAAAATAGCCAACCTAGATTATTACACCCAACAAAAGCAAAACTATTTTTCATTATTAAGGAGAAAGAAAAGCCATTCGTGCTCCAAACAGGCTGAAGTAAAACATATTTAGCAGACCAATCCCAAATAGAATACAGAAAGCAATAGCTGGGCACAAGGAGGAGTAAGCAGAACCAAGAGACTATAGCTAGATAACAAATGATGCTATAATTACTGAAACATGAAGTATGACTAAGAACACAAACATTAAAAGAAAATGACTGAAATCAACACACACCTTCCAATAGTAACCTTTTCTCTGATGAGAGCTGAGAGACACATCAATCTACGCATATGGCAGTATGATATTTTGAGTCATTTTATTTCTACATTCACAAAGAAGAAAAATAGCATATTTTTTACTTAAAGTTCATGACCTATTCAATCTCTGGTTCTTGGCCTCATCAACAGGACCAAGATATCTGAAAAGGGAGTAAGAAATCATTGTAATTTATTTACGGAAATTACATAAAATACACTTAAGTCTATGTGTGTACATATACATGTATCATCTAGATGAAGTCATGCTACTTGGATTGACAATGTTCCCCTGAAGAACCATAGACTATCTAACAAAACCCCAATACCAGGTATTAGAAATTCCCCTTTTGAGTTTTTGCTCAGGGGATTCAAGAGACTCTTTAAACAGTGTAAGTTCTTACTGTTGCCTTTGGTTGCCTCCTAGAGGCTGACCATAAGTTCCTATTGCTGAAGACACTATGCATTCTAGACACAAGAGAATCCGGGTGGATCTTATCTGAAAGCTTCTTCCCTGAGGAATAGGTTTTAGAGTATTGGAAGGTGCTATGTAAACTTCCAGGAGAGGATATCAACCAGTACTCCTACTCAGTTTTGATGCCTATGAACTAAAGCAAAGACCAGTTGACCTGCATAACAAGATATCCTTAATAGTGCAGTAGTGGCACTCAAATTTTGATGATAAGCAAGAGCTCTCTAATTGGACTTTAAGGCTCACTCAAATGTGGGGGTTGGAGTCATGTCTGGTACTGGAAACCTAGCCAATTATATACTACTGGTAGGGTCATGGATCTTAGAAAAGAACCTATTACCACCATTTTACTAAGCCAGCTTAATTCTTAATCATAATCTAAATAAGTGTAGCTATCAACTCTCATCAAAGCAGCTTCCCTTAAAAACAGAAGCAGACCATTACAGAAAAACTACAATCAGTCAAAACACAGAGAACAAGTGCTTATGGGGTGCCCAGATCCCATGGATACATCTACCTCAAAACTCCTGCATTCAAGGCTCAGAGTACATCACAAAAGAGGTGGGCAGAAAGATTGTAAGAGCTAGACAAACAGGAACACTGCTGTGCAATTGGGTCTCCTAGAAAGGCAGGGAAGCTTCATCTATGATACCTCAACAATATGGCTGCCTAAACAAGACCTGGATAAGTACAATACCAGTAGACATGATAACATGAAAGGGAAAATTTCACTGGATCCCACCCCTAGATAAAGAACTGCAAGCAACTAATGACTGTGGAGAGAAAGAGAATTATTCTTCCCCAGGAATGAGTCCCCTAATTAGTTATCTAATACCAAGAGATTAGCCCTGAAATCATATACATACCAGCAGCACTAAATGGACCAAAAGGGTTATATTTATATGTAGGGGTGTGTGTGTGTGTGTGTGTGTGTGTGTGTGTGTGTGTGTGTGTGTGTATTTTTGTTAGAACAAAAATTTTTAAAAGGCCATGAGGTCAAGAGGAAGCAAGGCCAGAGGTATATAGAAGAAGTTAGAGAGAGGAAAGGTAAGGGAGAAAATGATGTAATTATTTAAGTTTTTAAAAAGAACATAAAGAGAAAGGAATTATTCCACCATGGCATATAATTGACAGTCTTTCTACACAAACTCATAGATCAAATAGACAAGAGTAAGAACACAGAGGATTTGATAACATGACAAGAACATACATTATTAGATTTGTAGTATTTTATGCCACACAAAGACTATATATTTTCTGAAATATTCATCAAATTAATTAAGTGGTCCTAGTGACACTCTTAGATTTTTAGAACAGTGCTACTCAGATATGGTCCCTAGAACAGTGCTGGCCAATAAATTTAACATACCGTGAGGAGAGAGGCACACATGCCAGAACACAAATCAACTCGTTCTTAACTCCACCATATTTAGGTTGATGACGTATGTGAAAAGGAAGATAAGAAGACACAGTATAACCTTAAATGTGTTTCAAGTATGATTGAGTGTAAATGAATTCAATGTAAAATTGTAGAAGATAACTAGAAAACATCACATAAAAAGTAAACCAGTAGAATGATGCCCTGAGATTAAATTAATAGAAAGGAAAGGAATAAAGTTTGAATAAAACTTTGAGTTCATCCTCTAAAAATGTCAACACTACAAACAAGACCAAGGGAAAGAGCAAATGCAACCTTTGTCAAGAATGAGAAGGCTCTAGACAAACAGGAAACCTGAGCCCAGAGGCCTGAAAGACTGAGCTCAGCCTGTGACCGTAGAGTTTTCAGATGGCAGAGAAATTCAGAAGTGTAGGCTAAGGTTAGCTTCTGATGACATTGGGTAATTCAGAGTAGGGGAAAGACAAATGAGACACCCTGGGTCTACTTCGACTACAAAGTAGAAATATGACTACTTCGTGACTATGGTAAATGACTCTCACTGCCTGTTCTCACTAAGCTGAGACCACTGGAAATTTTGAAAAAGCTATTTTTGCCAGTTGACAAATCAGAACACCTGTTACATTCATAACTTCTCCTATTTCTCATGTGAAAACCTCTATATTGATGAAAAGTGGGTTATTGACCCACCGGATGTGGGCAGTCTAGAAGGCCAAGAAGTGGAGGATGATGAGTCCCTACCACACAATAAAACAATTCCCATTCCATATGTCTTGCTGCTTCCTGCTGCATGTCTGAAGTCATATAGCAAGCCCCGCTGTGCCTGGTCTTTTGTTATTATTCTACAATATCCAGAATTGGTACCCAAGAAGGGAATGAAGAGAATGATTAAAGAAGATACGCCAACTGGGAGGAATTGCAGACATCTCTTGCCATCAAAGGATGCATTCATAAGCAACAATGAATGTAAAGTGCTAGGTTTTGCAGATACACATAATTGTTAAAATATATATTGAGAGTTTGGAAAATGTTCTGGATTGGCCTGATCGTCACTAAAGTATAGAGGTCCCAAGCCAAATACAGCAGAAAACTTTCAAAGACTACAGAAGGTAGGAATATTGGATATACACTATAAAATAATATACAATGTGAAAACTAATAATTAAATATTATAATAATTATATGGTATTTACATAATATAAAGTAAGATTCTCTGATACATTTATGGGTAGATTAGCAAGGAAAGAACTGAATATTGAAAAGTTAATCTACCAAAGGATATGATTTTTTTCTATAGCACAACCCTTTTAGGCAATATCTAAAATCAAAATGGAGTGGGAAGAATCCTGGATGTAGATTGACCAGGTAACAGAACAGGATCACTTGAAGTAAATTAGGCCTAAATGTTAACAGTTTCCAAGGCTCTTTGATAGTGCTTCCATATAGAACTGATTCTTTCTTTGTCTTACCCTATGAAAGTCTCAGAAATCAGTCAATAGGCTCTCAATTGACTTGTATAGTCCAAAATACAAAGGTTAAAAAAAAAAGCTCAGAGACAAGTAAATAGACAACTCCCTCATCCAGTACATTCGAGTACTGTGTATATGAGAGTATCTCACTTGATTCTCTGGCCCTAGCTCTTGAGGCCAAGGGAAATTTGCTACAATGGGGCAATGACTCATGAAGACTGCTTTCTGTGATAGTAAGTGTCAAGCAAAAGTCAATAAGTACTACTCTACCTTCTATAGTAGTCAAGTGACAGCCAAGTTGCATTCTGGGTAAGGCTGAACACATTATCACAACCATCAAAGATTTGAAAGCTGCAAATGTGTTATCAGTTCATTTCTTCCATCACCCTTTTTTTTAATAATATGAGGTATTAACTTCAAGGCCCTGTATAAGATGGACAGGCACTCTACTACTGAGCTACATCCTTATCTGCTAACTTATTTTTTTAATAATGTTTTTATTGATTCTTTGAGATTTTCATACAATGTATTGTGTTCATATTCATTACCTCCCCCAACTCTTCCCAGGTCCTCCCCCACACTTCTCCCTCTCTCCTCTCTCCTCTCTCCCCACTTCCATCTCTCAAATGCCAATAGCTTTTCAACTAGGGCGGGACTTTGTGCCCAACTCCCCTCCTCCAAGCTAGCTATCTGCTAATTTCTATTTAATAAATTATTTTCTGTTTTATTATGCAAAAAACCTGGAAGCAATTTGTCACTCATCTCTACCTTGAGAGGAACAATAACTTTTACAGCGATAATACCTCTTGACACCTCTGAAATTACAGTAGCCTTACCCAATCATCTCCATCAGGACCCCATAGCAGGGCACTGCATTGGTGATGTTACATTGATAGGTCCTGGAAACAAGAAGTAGCAAGTGTTCTCCAAGTTTAATAAGGACTATATAATAAGCCCCACAAAAAAATGGAGAAATACCTATGATTCCAGAATGGGCATTTAGAAAGAACCCAAAATCTGAACACATTTATACCAGATATAAGTTCCCATAGAAATTCCCCCATTTCCGGCAACATTCTCAGTAATCGGGGATCCATTTTGCTATTGTCAATTATCCTCTTGGTCGTTCTGCACTAAAACAGACTAAAAAAATTGAAGGCCATAATGACTAGGTAGAGGAACATAGCATGGACTTCTTTTTTTTTAATTAAGAAATTTTCTGCTCACCCTACATACCACCCACAGATCCCACCTCCTCCCTCCTCCCATCCCCCAGCCCTCCCTCCCAAGCCACCCCAGATCCCCACATCCTCCAAATCAAGGTCTCCCATGAGGAGCCAGCAGAGCCCGGCACACCAAGCCAAGCTGAGGCAGGTCCAAGACCCTCCCCACCATACCAAGGCTGCTCAAGGTGTCACACCACAGGCACCGGGCTTCCAAAAGCCTGCCCAGGTAGCATGGACTTCTATTTGCCAATCCTAAACCAGTTAATTTAATGCTGAACTCATCATTCTCCAGTAGAAAATGACATCATTCTCTGTCATAAATGAAGGAGATATTTTTCCTCAAGAACAAACATATTAGAAATCAATGCTTTCTCTGCTCATCACCTGTTTGCCAATACCACCACAGAGTCCCGCATAACACTGCCTCTGCCACAGGCACACATTTCACAACCAAACATAGCAGGTAATTTGATACCTATAGAAAGCCATTTTCTAATCTTTTTTTTCTCTTTTTTACTTATAAAGACTTTTTCTATTACAAGACACACATACACACATGCATACACAAACACACACAGAGCACCTTTGGGCTCCTTCACCAAATGTTTTTAATTTTTATATTAAATACAATAAATAAATTGTTGTAAGTTAAAACTTTAATCACTGTATGATTAAATACTGTATTTAAATTCATTTTATAATATATTTAATAATTCACAATGTAAAAAGACTTTTTTCATATTTAGCAAATTATGCGCTATTTACTTTAAGGTAAATATGAATATCTAAGAATACTATAAAAATTGATATTATAGCACATTGGTTTGGAACCCAAATACAGAACTCTGTAAATAACACATTGTTCAATATCATCCTGACAATGATTTCCTCTTAATTTGAATAATGTTTAATATGCTACATAAGGGGTTTAATTAACTGAATGCCACTTAAAAATTTAGTAAGATATCTTGAGGTGAAGTTGCTAAATTATTGCCATTAACTTATACTTCAACAGAAGGCTTCATTATGGTTCTTGTATTTATCAATAGTCCACCATGGGTGCAAATTAAATAGCATCCGCTATGAATAAAATTATTTAAAACTACACAATGATCAAGCCATAAACCAGGCTTTCTGAGCACATTTGTCTGATTGCCATTAGCAAGAGTGTTCACTCAAAGGAGACAAAACTGTCCCATTTCCAAATGAAAAACTAAAATGTGTTAAATAATTTATTAGCTACTTAACTAAATGCAGTTACTATTTTTAAACACACAAACTTATTTGAATGCAGCTGTGAGCCACTGGATGGAAAAGGCTGGTACACACCACCACAAGTTTCAGTCTTGGGGTCTGCTCTGAAATACAAGTTGGGCATCTGGCTGACAAAGTGTCCTTAAACTCTCACCAGAAGCTGAGGATGAGACTCCCTTGACAGAGTGCTTCCCTAGCATTGAGGAAGCCCCTGGGTTCGATCCCAACCCCACACAACTGGGTGTGGCGATAAACACCTGGAAGTCCAGAACTTGAAAAGTAAAGGCAGAAGGATCAGGAGTTCAGGGTCGTCTATATAGTTTGGCTATATAGTGAGTTCAAGGTCAACCTAGAATACATAAGACCTTGTCTAAGAAAAGAAAAAAGGAAGGGAGGGAAGGAGGGAGGGAGGGAGGGAGAGAGGGAGGGAGGGAGGGAGGCAGGGAGGGAGGGAGGGAGGGAGGGAGGGAGGGAGGGAGGGAGGCCACCTCTTACTAAGGACTAAATGAACGTTCTCTCCCATCTGAAAATCAGGGAACAGTTGCTTTAACACAGGCACCTCTATTTATTTATAATTACCTTAACTAATTCTAAACTGGCTTTCAGGCAGCTTTTTGAAATGCAGAGAACATTAGCTCAAAATTAAGTAAATAAGACAATCTAGATAAAAGAAAAACAAGTAATTAATTACGTGTTGCGGAAATTTTAGTATATATGCCAGAAATATAAACACCAGAAAAACCAGCAAAGATTTTGCTGATTTGGAACAAAGAGCAGCCACGAGGCCACTGTGTGATCTCTATGCTACTGAGAAAAGAACCAAAGAAAGGAGTCGTAGTATCTCGGGTCATGTGTTTAACTGGATCTCCTAGGAAACGACGGCCACTTAGAAGTGGTAACTAAACACATCAGTCCTTTTTGAGACCAAAAGAGATGCTCTAACCAACCATGTCCCCCTTTCTGTCTCTAAACTCCCCTACTAAAAGTGTACACAGTGCTGGAATACATTAAACCCTAAACACTCAAAAACGTGTGAAGCCACGTTTGTCTTAAAGCTACCGCAACACGGGCTGCCTAGAAAAGTAAGCGCTTCTTTTAATTGTTAATATAAGACCACCCAAATCCTTAATATTCAGTAATTCTGGTTGCTTAGATACCTCAGGAATGAAGATAAGTCTACTAGGGGAGGAAAAATCACAATCATATCAAGGTCTAGAACAAGGAGAACTTAGAATTACCAAAGCAGATGAAAGCCAAAGTTCAAGAAAGTCTGTGACCAAAAACATAAACGAGGACTGTGGCTTCCTTCTCCTTCCCCTTACTTATTACTCAGATATAATTATCATCTCCTTTTCTTCAGCACACTGGAGAAGGGTTCTGTTTTTCCATTCTTTGCCCTCCTATTCCCATTGGCCATTTTACACACTACGTGATTTTGGCGATGTTTACATTACATCCACTGGTGGAAGAAATGTGAGATTAACCATAGCAAACTGGAGAAATAATGGGTACAACCCACAGAGCCTAAATTCAGGTAAATTGAAGGAGGAGATAACTGGAACCAACTTTGCATTGTTTCCAGCCCATGCATGCAGTAGAGATGCCTGTACTATGAAGACCTGTGATCTGAGATCATGTTATAGCTTGGATGCTAAATGCCCTCAAACGTCCATATGTTGAAGACTTGATCTTGGGAGTGAAGCTGTTAGGAAGTACTATAGCCTTTTTTTTTTTAATTTTATAATTTGATTTAATTTTACATATCAGCCATGGATTCCCCTTTTAAGAGGGGGGAAGTCTTTGCATCTCTGAGAATATGGTGTTGAAAATGACTGTGGTACCCTAGTCACTTTCTCTTTCCTATTTCCCATCTCATGAGACAGGAAATTTACTGCTGCCACATGCTCCTAACCATGATATGTCTCCCTCACCAGATGCTCAAAGCAATGGGAGTCACTCAGTTATGGACTGGAAGATCCAAAACAGTAATCAGAAATAATCTTTTCTCTTTATATATTAATTGTCTCTGGTATTTTGTTACAGTAATAGGAAGCGGACTAATTCAATGACTTGGGGCTAATTAGAGCTTAACCTGGAGTGCATGAATACCAGGAACTGAAGGTTCTGAATCACATTAGTGACAAGGAGAAGGTAAGAAAACACAGAGATGCGGCTGCTAGGGACTGAAGGATAGCCACAGCACTGTGCCACTAATCAACAAATGATCCTCCCAGTTCTCTGAGATACTTCAGGATCCTTTTTACTTTATTTCTGTGTTTTCAGAGTCGTTTATATTTTACATGAGTTTATGCCTTTGCTGCTAATATAACAACTGGTACAAAAATAATAAAATTCCAATCCAATTTTCAACACGACTTTTTTATGAAATGCTGTTACAAGCTAAGTCAAAAATTCATCTGGAATTTAAATGCATAAGAGCAACCAAGAAAATGTGAAAGGGGGAAATAATGATTGGAAAATAGCCCTGATAAATATCAAAGAGTACTATAAAGCTCCCATAATTTAAGTATGTTATTGACACGGTAATGCACCAACAGATGACAGAAGGAAACATTCCAGAAGATCCATTTATATGTGAATTCATATCATAAAGGTAAAATTTTAAATAAGTTAAAAAAAATAGTAGTGACCAAACAAATTTCTTACTGTAGTTATCAACACATGTTAATTGTAAAACTTCATGAGTTTCAGTATACTATTTCCATGTGTACACACACGTAACTCCCCTCATCTACCTTTCCCCAGCCTCCCCTCTTTACCCACTTTACAGACCCCTGTCCAGTACCTGATCATTCTGCTCCTACTTCCAGATTACATTTACACCCAGGCTAATTCCATATCTTGATGGTTGAGAATAGCTTCATAGTAAAATAGGTATGCCAAAGGACACTCCATCCTATTACGAGGACACTTACTCAACTATGTTCATAGCAACTTTATTCATAATAGTCAGAAACTGGAAATATTACTCAGATGTTAAAAACAATGACATCATGAAATTTGCAGGCAAATGGATGGAACTAGAAAAAAAATCATCCTAAGTGAGGTAACACAGACCTAGAAAGACAAACATGGTATATACTCACATATAAGTGGATATGACTGTAAAGCAAAAGATAACCATGCTACAATCCTCAGACCCAAAGAAGCTAGTTAATAAAAAGGGCTCAAGGGGGGACACTTGGATCTCCCTGGGAAGGGGAAATGGAATAGATTTCCCAGGTGGACTGGGGGCAGGTGGGAATGGGATCAAGAGGGATCAGGTGGGGTGGTGTGAGATAGAGGGGGAAACTATTGGAAGAGATGACTGGAAAAGGGGGTGCATTTCAGGGCAAGGTAGAAACCTAGTGCAATGGAAACTCCCTGAAATCTACAAGACTCATAGCAATGGGAGATACAGAGTCTGAACTGGCCATCTCCTGTAACCAGGCCACAGTGGAGGGACTGGAACACCAACCCAGTCACATAACCTTCGATCTACAATTTGTGCTGCCTACAAAATGTGTTGGGGTAAAGGCAGCACAGAAATTGTGGGAGTGGCCAACCAATGACTGGTCCAGCCTGAGACCCATGCCACGAGAGGGATTCCACCCCTGACACTGCCTGCAGTGCCAGGACCCAGAGGCTGCATAGGATAGACCCAAACATGACTGGCAAAAAAAAAGTTAATGTAATGATATTCTACTATACTCAGAGATCAGTGTCTAGTCCAATTATCATCAGAGAGGCTTCATCCAGCAACTAATGGAAACAGATGCACCCACAGCCAAACATTAAGCTGAACTACAGGAATCCTGTGGAAAAGAAGGAGAAATTATTGTAGAAACCAGAGGGGACAAGGACACCACAAAAAAAAACCCACAGAATCAACTAACTTGGGCTCATAGGGGCTCACAGAAGGTGAACTGACAACCAGGGAGCTTGCATGGGACTGACCTAGGCATTCTGCATATATGTTACAGTTGTGTAGCTTGGTCCTCTTGTGGGAGTCCTATCAGTGGGAGCAGGGGCTGTTTCTGACTCTTTTGCTGGCTTTTGGGACCCTGTTCCTCATACTGGGTTGCCTTGTCCAACCTTAATACAAGTGGAGGTGCCTAGTTTTACTACAACTTGATAGGCCATGTTTGGTTGATATCCATGAGATGCCTGCTCTTTCTGAATAGAGAGGAGGAGTGGATGGGAGAAGGCAGAGGAGAGGTGAGAGAAAGGACTGGGAGGAGAGGAGGGAGGGGGAACTGTGACAGGGATGTTAAAATAATAATAACAATTATAATTATTATAAAATAAAACAAAAAATAAAGTAGATATACACGTATCTCTTTTGTATGCTAACTATACTTCCCTAGCTATATGCACAGAAGTTGTTATCTAGATCATATGTTAGTTCTATTTTTAGTTTTCTGGGGAATATCTTTTTCTGTAGTTTCTGTGCCACATTCCTACCAATGACCTGTCAGCACTCCCTCCCCACATCCTACCAGTGACCTGTCAGCACTCCCTCCCCACATCCTACCAGTGACCTGTAAGCACTCCCTCCCCATATCCTTACCATCACTTGTTCTTAGATAGTTTTTAATAACAGCCATTTTAAATTGGATAAAAACAGAACCTCGGTGTGCTTTGATTCTTATTTCTCTAATGGCTAAGAATACTGAGAACGTGCCATCTATTTATTATAAGCCTTTTGTATTTCTTTGAACATTGTTCAGAACATTGGCCCATATTTTGGTTGGATTATTTTTTTCTTGTCTTTTTTTTTAACTTTTATTGATTCTTTGTGGATTTCACATCATGCATTCCTATCCCACTTATCTCCCTGTCCCCTCACACCCACCCTTTGCCCTTGTAACTGGCCCCCTGCAAAAACAAAGCCAAATTTAAAAGTAAAACTAAAAACCAAACAAAACAAGGAGACAAAACAAAACGAAAAGGAGAAGAATCTTGTCCTGAAAGCTGAGTGTGGCCTGTTGAGACACACAGTTTACCCTTTAGTCCATTCCTCTTTACTTGCAGTGTTCATTACCGGGGGACATTGGTCTGACTCAAGGCCTCTAGTTTCTGCTACACCACTGATGATAATGAGCTCTCCCTGGGCCTCCTCTTGGATATTCTGTTGTTATCCTGTGTCATGGAGATCCTGCTGTTTTAGATATGTGGGTCTATTCCCTTCACATGCTCCAACAGTTCACAGATTTGGTAGAAGTTGGGGTGGGTCAACTCATAGCCCTGGTCCTGGCTCTGGATGGTAACTGGGTTGGTCAGCTCACTAGCTTTCCCTCGTCATCACTACCTGGGTAAGCTCTCCAGCACTGCCATGGCTAACTCACCCAATGCAGCCTGCAGCAAGGAGCGGGGCCAGTTCTCCTGATCTTAGGCCCTCAGATCCTGGTTCCCTCTTATTCATATCATGAGGGCCAGCTCTAATGTTTTGCCCAGGGAAGGTGCAGGACCCTCTTTATCTATTGCTGCAGGGGGGATAGGGGTGGGGTCAGCTCTCCTGCTCTCATGCCCTCAGGGCTGGCTCCTCTGTGATCCCAACAACAGGGTCAGCTCTAATGTGCTGCCCAGGCAGGGTACAAGTCCTGTGTGCTGTAGCTGGTGTAGGGCAGGGCTAGTTCTCTCACTCTTGTGACCCCAGAGCCAGATCTCTCCCCTGCCACAGGTAGCAAAGCGGGGAGGGCATCTTTCCCTCACCCATGCCACTACATGGCAGATGGGGGCGGTCAACTCTATTGCTCCCACATCCTTAGGGCTGACTCATCTGTGTCCCTGACAACAGGGTCTGCTCTGGTGTGCTGCCCAGATGGGAAGCAGAGGTTACTTCCTCATGTGCGGCAGCCAGTGAGAGTCAGGGCTAGCTCTCCCACTCTTGTGACTCCAGGGCCAGCTCTACTTGACAGGTGATAATGGATGATTGTGACCCCCACCGACCCTAAAGTCTGGGGGGTGCCAGATTATTTGTTTTCTTGTTGTTATGTTTTGGGGCTATTTTTATTATGAATACTAATCCTCTGTTACATAAATAGCTGGAAAATATTTTCTTCCATTCTGCATGATGTCATTTTGATCTATTGATTGATTGTTTCCTTTGCTGTGCAACAACTTTTTAATTTGATGTAATCTGAATTTTCGGTTTTTGCGGGTTTTTTTTTTTTTTCTTGAGCTACCCAGGAAATCAATGTATGTACCAATTCCTATGTTGAGGTATTTTCTCTATATTGTTTTCTGGTGGTTTTGAGATTACAGATCTCACATTAAAGTCTTTGATTTGTGTGGTTTCGTGTTTGTACAGGTAGGAGTCAGTTTTATTAATAAATTTTTTTATTTCAAAAAATATTACGAAGGCTATTGTGTGTGTGTGTGTGTGTGTGTGTGTGTGTGTGTGTGTGTGTGTGTGTGTAGTACATATGGGGGCACATGCATACATGTATATATCCATTCAGATCTGTGTGTTTAGTGTGTGTGTGTGTAGTACATATAGGGGGTGCATACATGCATGTATGTGACCATGCAGGTTTATGTATGGAGTGTGTGTGTGTGTGTGTGTGTGTGTGTGTGTGTGTGTGTGTGTGTGTGAAAATACCCTATTTTCCCAGCAGCACTTGTTGAAGAGGCTGGTTTTTCTCAAATGTATGCTTAGGTGCCTGTTGTTGCTTGAATGTGAAATGTTCCCCCACAGGCTCACTCATGTGTTAGAACACTTGGTCCCCAGACAGTTAGGAAGGCTGTGGAGCCTTTGGGAAGTAGAGTCTCACTGGAGAAAACTGGCCACTGGTGGGGGAGAGGGATTACAGAAACCTTTTTTTAATGCAGTGTGACAAATGCTTCCCACTCTTAGCAGCATGGCTTCCCCACCAAAATGGACTAACTCTAACTGTAAAGAAAAATAAAGCCTTCATCAGTTAAGTGGCTTATGTGGGGCTATTTTGTCATAGCAATGAGGAAATGAGTACAATGTCTTTGTCAATAATCAGATAGCTGGAAACATATGACTCTATGTTCTGGATACCCCATTCTGTTCCATGGGTCTGTGTGTCTGTATTTATACCAATGCCATCTTGTTTTGTGATTATAGCATTGATAATATGTTGTTTTCCAACCTATAGAAGAGTTTATTTGGGTTTGTGGTTCTAGAGGATTGGAGTGAAGGTGTGTTATCAGGAAGAGGAAGCTGAGGACTCATGTCTCAAACTGCAAGCACAGAGTAGAAAGCATGAACTAGCAACGGCTTGAGCCTTTAAATTCTCTTGAAGACTGCCTCCAGTGACATACTTATTCAAACAAGGCCATGCCTTCTAAACCTCCCCCAAACAGCACCATCAACTGGGGACCAAGTCTTCAAAAGACCAAGACTATGGGGAACACATTATTTAAATTTGAAGTCAAGTATTATAATGTTTCCAACATCGCTCTCTTAGTTAAGAATAGCTTTGGAGTCTTTTGTTCTTGCATATGATGTGGGTTGTATGTTTCTTCTAGTGGAAGAAATGGTGGAAATGGCATTTTATCTATAGACCCATTTGGATTGTAGACATTTCAACAAATCAATTTCCAATCCATGAATATGGGCTGTCTTCCACATTCTGATACCTTCTTTTTTCAGTGATTTGAAACCCTCTTATTGGGATTTATTTCTAGGCATTTTACTTTCTTATTGCTCTTACATAAGAGGTTGTTTTCCTGATTTCATTCTCAGTGAGTTCATTATTGGCACACAAAAAGCTTGAGTTTTATATGTTGATTTTGGTTCCTAAAAATTGACTGAATTTCTCAGTTTTTATACACAAAATGAAGAGGTTACTTTGCTAATTTCTTTCGCAGTAAGTTCCTTATTGGCACATATAAACGTCTTATCTCTGTATGTTGATTTTGAATCCTAACAATTGACTGGATTTCTCAGTTTCTATACACAAAATAAAAATTAAAAAGTTGGAACATCTTTCACAACATAGATAAAGTAGAATTTCAGATGCTTGTGGTTTTTTTTTTTAGTCTTTTGAAAATAGCAGTATTGGGAGACATTTTACAGACTATAGATATGTGGACATAGATTATATGTAAACAGAAGAGAGGTAACTCTGAGTAAGTGAGGTTTTCTTTAAAAAACATAAGAACAAGCCCAGAAAAAAAAACTAGTAACTCTAATTTTTATATAGTTAAAAAAATAAAGAGGGGCTATAAAAGTGTCTCAGCAGTAAACACGCTTGCTACTCTTTTAGAAGACTAGAGTTGAGTTCCCAGAACACCTTCATCAAGTGACTCACAACCACATATGACCACCTCCAGCAGATCTGATACTCTCTTCTAGCCTCCATAAGCACCTACATACATGCCATGTACATGCACATGCTTACATACACACACACACACACACACACACACACACACACCACACCACACCACACACCACACACACACATACACACACACATGCATACATATATGAAAAGATATCATTGAATTAAGAGCCAATTTATAGACTTGTAAAATTATCTGGCATACACCAAGTATAATAGACAAAAATTGGCTTGAAAAGGATCCTTAGAAACCATTCATAAATAGTTTAACAATGTGGTAGGAAGATGTGTGGAGCACTTGAAAAGGTTCCTCATACTGTAAACATGAATGATTGACATGCTCAGCCCTCTTGGAATGGAGAATACTCAAATAAAGCAATAATTAGACTTATTTCTATAACCTATACTATTGGGAAAATCTTTAAAGTTTGAAAATATCAACTGAGAAACACTGAATTTGATAGAATACATACCTGTTTGGTGGAAATGTCAAATTTTTACATTATTTGTGAATGACAAGCAAAAACTGGTAAACTCTAGCAGCTCCATGCCAAGTATTTGTCATTAAGAAATATAGATGTGGGGCTAGAGAGATAACTCAGTGGTTAAGAGCACACACTGCTTTTGCCAAGGATCTGGGTTCAGTTCCCAACACCCATGTCAGGTGACTCACAACCATCTGTAACTCCAGCTCCAGGGAACCTGATGCCCTCTTCTGGCCTCCACAGACAATTGCGCTCATATGCATATACCCACACAACACATACATATACAAAATTTAAAACAAATTTTAAAGAATGGAAATATAGATAAATATGGCACATGAAAGAGGTAAAGAGACTTGGGAGGATACAAAGAGGAATCTGGGTAGCAGGAACTGAGAGGGGTGAGTAGAAAGGAGAATTAGTAAACACTTTGTTCAAAAGACCACTATAATATCTAATACCTTGTATGCTAATTGTAATCATTAAAAAATAAACAGAGTAATATAAATAAAGACCAGATGAAGTGCTATACATACATAATATAAGTGCTTGGGAACTGTAAGCAAAATGATTGTGAGTTCTAGCCCAACTTGAGCCACATATTGAGACTCTGTTTCCGCAGGAAGAAAGAAAGAAAGAGAGAAAGAAAGAAAGAAAGAAAGAAAGAAAGAAAGAAAGAAAGAAAGAAAGGAAGGAAGGAAGGAAGGAAGGAAGGAAGGAAGGAAGGAAGGAAGGAAGGAAGGAAGACAGAAAGACAGAAAGACAGAAAGAAAGAAAGCCAATGAGAGAGGGTAGAGAGAGAGGAGAGGAGAGGAGAGGAGAGGAGAGGAGAGGAGAGGAGAGGAGAGGAGAGGAGAGGAGAGGAGAGGAGAGGAGAGGAGAGGAGAGGAGAGGAGAGGAGAGGAGAGAAAAAGGGATATATATTTGCATATGAAGAGATAGACAAGCAGGAGATGGACCTCAGTTGATAAAGTGCTTGCCTCTCAAGCACAAAGCGCTAGATTTGATCCACAGAACCACATAAACCAGGCACCCCAGAGCCATGAAGTTATAAGCAGGAGGACCAAAAGTTTAAAATCATCTTCAGCTAATTGAAGCCAGTCTAACATGCATAAGACCAGAGAGAGAGAAGAGAGAGGGAAGTGGGAGGGAGGGAGATTTAACAGTACATTTGGCCTCCAAACCTAAAAGTTTCACATTCATGGATTAAACCAACTACAGACTGAAATTACTGTTACTCACTTTGGTCAGTGTTTATTTGCTATGAAAAGACACAATGGCCATGGCAACTGTTATAAAGGAAAGCATTCAGTTGGGGGTGGCTTACAGTTTAGAGGTTGACTCCATTATCATCATGGAGGGAAGCATGACAGCACATGGGCAGACACAGGCACACGGGCTGGAGAAAGGGCTGAGAGTTCTACATCTTAGCATGCATCAGGAAAAGAGAGCAAGCCACTAGGCCTGGCTTGAGCTTCAGAAACCTCAAAGCCCTCCCCGCAGTGACCCACTTCCACCAACAAGGCCACATATACTCCAACAAAGTCACACATCCTAATCCTTTCAAATAGTGCCACTCCCTATGAGCCTACGGGCGCCATTTTTGTTCAAACCACCATGCTTGTGTCTGTCATTAATCCCTGTACAATGCAGTATATCAGCTCTGTGTACACCAATTACATTTTCTTACATTTCATGACTGATTTAGAGATGTTTTCAAACAAATGGGAAGATGCGTATAGGTTGCATGCAAATACACCAATTTGTGTAAAGGATTTGAACATTTGTTGATCTGACTATCTGTAGGGTGGCCCTGAAATTCATTGATCTCCTACATACACAAAGGAACAACTGCATACTGAAAGCAATAGTGGAATGTCGGAGACGTAACACATACATTAACTATATTCAAAGGTACCTTAAAGACCAAGAGTGACAAGTTGGAATAGCTGGAGTGGAAAGTGGGCATGAAAGACTGTTTAAGATCCCACAGTATCATTCCTAGTGAATGAACCTTACAAAATCTCTGTTAATAGAAAAATCCTGGTCTGGGAGAGAAGCTTGTAGAAGGTAAATACATGAAAATGGCAGCCTAAGGGCTCTTGTGAGACCGGCTGGCTGGTGCCTGGAAACACAACGACGACTATGGGAGCAGTAACATGGATGTGACGGACTTCATAGGAGAAAATAAACCTGGCGCAGGAAATAAATAACCCACAAATTCAGACAAGAGAGCTATGAACCAGGAAAATGGCTGTGGCCGTGAAAAAAAGATGATTGCTTTAGGGAGCAAATCAAGAAAAGGGAGTCTGGATTGAAGAAAATGCTAAGAAGCCACAAGAAGGCAGAGGGAAAGATAAATGATGAATGTGACCACCCATCAGTCGGCTGGGGCCACCAGTGCAAAGGAATCAGATGAGGGGACTGGACTGGAACTTCCTTTCTTCCCTGTCTTGAAGGCTGGAAGTCTGAGATCTTGGGTCTCAGGGTTTTGTCCCTGACCTCTAGAAGGCCCTTTTCTGTGTCTTCCCTCTGCATGGGCGTTGTTCCTGGAGCTGCTTCCATGGAGTTACATTGCATTAGTGTCCACTCATGTGACTTCATGGACCATCATTATTTCCTAAAATGTCCCGTTAATGTCATACACTAAGGTGGTTGAGAGTAATACACAAAATGTAAATTTGGGGCATAGAGACCCAATTTAGCCTATGGAAACCTCCTTATGGTTCCAGATCTTCTTCCAGAATATTCCATCTGCCTCTTCCCACTATATTTCTGATTCTCTTCTAATCTGACAGGACTCAATTTAGATCAAATTTCCATAGGATAGCTTCCCTAACCTACATAACAAATGGGATTCTCTGTTTTAGTTTTTCATATTACCTGTGGTTTCCAAAACTTGTTTATTATCTATTTTTAAAGATATTTATATTTTTACTTACTGATTTTGTGTGTATGCCCATGTGTTAACACAGTGTACATGTGAATGTGCATAAGTTTATATGTGTCTGCTGTGTGATGGTTTGTATACACTCATGTCTGTGGTAGTTGATGTTTGTGTGTTCTTATGTCTGTGTGTGACAGAGAAATTGTGTGCATGCACATGAGGTGAAATGTGGATGTGTGCATGTTTTATATGTATGTACACACATGTGTGAATATATGTACACTACACAAGCTTGTAAGTGTGAGCATGTGTAGAAGTGTATTATGTATGTACTTGTATAACTGTATATAGGTGTGTGCCTATATGTGCATGATTGTGTGTATGAGTTTGTGACTATAAATAAATGTCTGTGTGTACATGTATGTACATATGTGTGACTTGTGAGTATGTAGGTGTGTATAGGAGTGTGTGTGTGTGGATACATAGTGCACATGTGAGTGTTTCTGTGTGAGTATAGAGGTGTGTTTATACATATGTGTGAGCATGTGTATGTTTGTGCCTATGGCTGTATGTGTCAGTATGCATGTGCATGTGGTCACTTTGAGTGAGGGTGCATGGTTGTGTATATGTGTGAAAATGAGTGTGTGTGTATGTATAAAAGTGTGCACGTATTGAATACACATGTGAGTATGCTCACATATGGGTGCTCTTTTGTGAGTGTGAGAATATACGCATGAGATAGCATAATATGTTTGTATAATTCTGTATGCCTGTGAGGGTGTGAAGCTGGGAGTGTAACTATATGAGTGAGTGTGCATGTATGTGCTTTCATATATCAGTGTATATAACTGTATGCATTTGCAAGTGTGTTAGTGCTCACATTCGTGAGTACACCTACATGATGCGTAGGCAGGCAAGTGTGAGTGTGTGAGTGTGGATGCCTGTGAGCACCTACGTGCATGGGTAAGTATGTATGTGAGTGTGTGTTTTGTGATTGTGTGAATGTATGAGTGTGTGACTTTGTGTGAGTGTGCATGAGTGTGCATATGCAAATGTGAGTGTGTATATTTGTGTGTAAGGGTGAGTCTGTGGTGATATATTGTGTACCCGAATAAAATTTACCTGAAGAGCTGGGCAGTGGTGGCACATGCCTTTAATCCCAGCACTCGGGAGGCAGAGGCAGGCGGATCTCTGTGAGTTCTAGGCCAGCCTGGTGTACAGAGTGAGTTCAGGCAGTGGTAGCACATACCTTTAATCCCAGCACTTGGGAGGAAGAAGCAGGAAGATCGGGAGTTCAAGGCCACCCAGGGCTACAGGAGATTGATCCAGTTTAAAAGAGAAACAGAGCCAGGTGATAAAAAACTCACACCTTTAATCCCAGGAAGTGATGACTGGGCAAAGAAAGTTATATAAGGCATGAGGAGACAGGAACTAGAAGCCATTTTCGGCTGAGGCTTTTAAGCTGAGGAGTTGGCGAAGTGAGGTTGGCTGTGGCTTGTTCTGCTTCTTTGACCTTTCAGCTTTCACTCCAATATCAGGCTTTTTATTATAAGACCTTTTAGCAATTTGTGTTACATGTGTACATTCATTATGTGATGAGTGTCCATGGATATTTTTGTGTATAGGCATTTGTGAATATTTGTGTTTGCACATGTGTATGTGCATATGTGTGCATGTATGTACATGTGTGAGTATGAGCATCTGTGTGTTTGCTATAAATACATTCATATATTAAAATATTTTATAACAAGTCTATATATAAGAGGCTGGAGAGGTGACTCGGCCGTTAAAAACACTGACTGCTCTTCCAGAAGACCCAGATTCCATTCCCAGCATCCACATGGCAGCTAATAACTATCTGTTAACTCAAGTTCCAAAGGATCTGATGCCTCTCCTGGCCTCTGCAGGCACTAGGCACACACATGATGAACAGACATGCATGCAGGTAAAACACACATAAACATAAAATAGAAACAAACAAATACATTTCAAAAATGTAAAGAAGTCTATATATGCTTAAATTTTAACTGTTTTTTTAATTATTCTAAATCCTTTTTATTTTTTTTGAAGTTTTAATCAATATTTTTATTTTCCAAATCTTTTTTTTTATTTTACAATACTATTCAGTTCTACATAACAGCCACAGATTCCCTTGTTCTCTCCCTTCCTGCCCCCCTCCCCTTCCCCCAGCCCACCCCCCATTCCCACCTCCTCCAGATCAAGGTCTCCCCCGAGGACTGGGATCGACCTGATAGACTCAGTCCAGGCAGGTCCAGTCCCCTCCTCCCAGATTGAGCCAAGTGTCCCTGCATAAGTCCCAGGTTTCAAACAGCTAACTCATGCAATGAGCCCAGGACCTGGTCCCACTGCCTAGATGCCTCCCAAACAGATCAAGTCAATTGACTGTCTCACCTATTCAGAGGGCCTGATCCAGTTGGGGGCCCCTCAGCCTTTGGTTAGTGTGTTTCCATTCATTTGGTTATTTGTCCCTGTGCTTTATCCAACCTTGGTTTCAACAATTCTTGCTCATGGATGAGATCTACATGAACAGCCTGGACATGAGTGGGAGCAATGAAGGGCAAGGGTCGAGGGAAAGAAAGCGGGAGATCCTAGCTGGGTAAAGAAAAGAGAGGAAGAACAAGGAATAGGAGACCATGGTAAATGAAGACCACATGAGAAAAGGAAGAAACAAAGAGCTAAAGAGGCCCACAGAAATCCACAAAGATACTCCCACAAAAGACTGCTGGCAACGGTCGAGAGACAGCCAGGACTGACCTACTCTGGTGATGGGATGGCCAAACACCCTAACAGCTGTGCCATAAACCCCATCCAAGGACTGAGGAATCTGGATGCAGACATCCACGGCTAGGCCCCGCGTGGAGTGCTGGGAGTCTAATTAGTGAAATTTTAACTGTTTTAATGGTGGTTAAATTAGTTTACTGTGTTTATAGCAAAAAAAAATTAAACATACTATCAAAACAATTTTCAAGGTGGTAGGTTCTAGTCTCCCCCAACCTCTTGTGATTTTTGCAATAACAAGAAGAGGTGAGAACCACTGAGATGTTCCAAATTTTTATTTAATCCCTATTTTGTAAAAAACCAATTGCAAGTATGGACTGGAGCGGTGGCTCCATCAGGTGAGTGGCTGCCTCACAGCAAGAGAGCTTTACCTCAGACCCCAGCAGCCACATGAAAAGTCAGGTGTACATAAAAGACAAACACAAAGCTCAGTACACAATAGCACTCATACACAAAGAAATGATGATATTAGTAGGAGTGACTGGGGTTTAATGAAAGGCTATGGCATGCTCCGAGCAGTACAGTTTCACATTTCACTCATTAAAAGGGATACCGGAAACGTAAACCTCGGTGATTGGCATGCAACATTACAAAACATGCAGGCTGAACAATAACTTAGACACAGTCACAAAATCAAGCAGTGAGCTCTAATATCAGCCTTGAAAATTTACTCAGAAAAGAAAAGCTGGAAGCACAGAAATAAAGGTGTGAATAATGGTGCAGAAGTTTGACATCCATCCTCAACGCCCATGACACAGAAGAAAGCAGCGTCGCCCAAAGAGCTTAGACTCCAGGAGAAACTGACAGGTGGTATTATAGTCTTCAATTGCAGTAAAAAGATAAAATGAGGTTGTCTCTAACAAGTGGGTCCCATGGTGACACCAGTACCATCAAACCCTGCCACCTGACCACAGATGACTACATTGGACGGGACACAGGCCCCAAGCTGCAATGTTAAAAAATTTTTTCTTCCCAAGGATCTACAACTGTCCTACTGATCTGGATCACAGAGAATGAGATTTCTGCCACCCTGGGAGACCCAGAAAGCAGATACACAGACTATAAGAACAGTCACATTGCCACCTGTCTTAGTTACTGTTTTGTTATGGTGAAGACACTGTAATTTGTAGTAGAAACTTATAAAAGAAATCATTTAATTGGGGGCTGCCATACAGTTTCAGAGGATTGTCCATGATCATCATGGTGGGGAGCATGGCAGAGGACAGGCATGGCGCTGGAGAAGTAGCTGAGAGCTTACATCTTATCCACAAGCAGGATGTAAATAGAGAGAGAGGGAGAGAGAGGAGAGAGGGGGGGAAGAGAGGGGAGATAGAGAGACTCTAGCACGTGCTTTTGAAACTTCAAAGTCCACCCCCCCCCAGTGACACACCTTCTCCAGCAAGGCCGTACCTCTTAATCCTTCCTAAACAGTCCACCAACTGGGACACAAACATGAAATATATGAGCCTATGGGAGTCATTCTGATTCAAACCACACCACCCTTCCTTACTTTAATCAGTCACTTAATCTTCATTCTCTGAGACACTACTCCAGTATCAAAAATTCCTTTGTAGTTAAGACCATTTCCATCTTAGATGGATTCCCTTAGTGAGACTTCTGAGTTTTGTTTTTTACTGATATAATACCAACTGGTACAATGGCAAAAATCCAACCAAATACTCAAGTGAACATAACAATTCTAAATTGACCTGGAAACAAAAATGCCCAAGAATTCCTGAAAAAAATGTGAGAAAGAGGAAATGGTACAGAATTGAAAGGTCCAGCTCCAAAACATAAAATAACAACACTGTGATCATGTCATGGGTACAAAAGCATGCCAAGGAAAGAAAAAGGCCAAATGCACTGGTACATGAATTTGGTGTATGTTTGTTTGGGAATGTCTTTCTTTCATCTTCACACTTAAAAGATAGTTTTGAGGCACACACATGTTTAGTTTGGCAGGTGTTGTATTTTTCTTTCTGTCTTTCACTGTCTTCTGTCCTCTAGGATATTTTGTAAGAAGCTGGCTGTCAGTTAATTATATCATTCCACTTTTCTCTTCCAGTTTTCAGCCTTTTCATCATCTTTTCACTCTTATCAAATTCACTAGAGTGGATCCGCATGTTGATTTCCTTGTAGCTTTCCTACCTGGAGTCTGTTGGCCTTCTTGAGTCACTGGATTAATTTTTTTCATAAGGACATTTTTCAGACATTTTTTTCTTGAAAGAGGTTGCTGCCTAATTCTTCCAATAATTTCTGTTCTTCTCACTTCCTCTGTGTGTTGCCAAGCCTGCTATGGTCACATAGGTATCAGACTAGCATTCCTTTCAACATTATTCCCTGCTACTCAGATTTCTCTAACTTAAAATTCATTCATTTCTTCTTCTTCTTCTTCTTCTTCTTCTTCTTCTTCTTCTTCTTCTTCTTCTTCTTCTTCTTCTTCTTCTTCCTCCTCCTCCTCCTCCTCCTCCTCCTCCTCCTCCCCCTCCTCCTCCTCCTCCTCTTCTTCCTCCTCCTCTTCCTCCTCCTCCTCTTCCTCCTCCTCCTCTTCCTCCTCCTCTTCCTCTTCTTCCTCTTCTTCCTCCTCCTCTTCCTCCTCCCCTTCCCCCTCCCCCTCTTTCTCCTCTTCTTTCTCCTCCTCCTTCTTTTTTGCCATTACAAATCAACTATGGAGACATGAAGAAAAACATGTTTTTGTTCATAAGCCTTTTCCAACCTGTTAATACAACTTTTGTTCATTACTAAGTCATCTGTATCTCTTTTCTGAAATTCTTTATTCTCTGTGTCATCTATTTTATTTGCTATGCACATGTGTGTATATGACTTAGCTTGTGTGCACTATATGGGTGCAGATGCCCTTGGAGGCTAGAAGAGACTTGGGGAGCCCCTGGAGCTGGAGCTATGCTGCCCGATGCGAGCACTGGGAACCAAATGTAGACACTCTGCAGGAGCATCAAGAACTCTTAACCTCCGAACCATCTTTACAGCCCCTCGTTTTGTTATCATATTATACTTTTTTAGTTCTTTAAAGATGTTTTCTTTTATACTTGATAATTTTTATAGTGTTACTATAAAAATGTTACTTATAGTAGTGTGTGTATAAAATATGCATGTGAAGTGTGTGTGTGTGGAATGTGTATGTGTGTGTGCATAAAATATGCATGTGAAGCGTATGTGTGTGTGTGTGTGTATAATGTGTATGCATGTGTGGAGTGTGTGTGTGTATGTATAAGTACATGTGGTATGTATGGAGTGTGTTCATGTGTGGGTATGTGTGGATGTATGTGATGTATGGTGTGTTGTATATATGTGGTGTATGTGTGCGTGTGTGTATACACATGCGGTGTGTGTGTGTGTGTGTGTGTGTGTGTGTGTGTGTGTGTGTCCAGTGTGTGTCCCAAGTGGGACTTTGGAGTGGTCCCAGAGCCTTGTACAAGCTAGGTAAGTATTCTACCACGGAGCTACATTCTCAGCCCTGATAGTAACTATTTTGACCTATTTCGCTACTGAATCCAATTTCTAGTAAAAGTTAGGATCTATTAAATATCTTTTTCCCTGAATATGAGCCACACTTTTATGGGTTTTGCATAGTATCTTGTTGAATACTTGACATTTTAACTAATATATTGAAGCAATACTGGATTCTGACTCTTTTCCCCTAAGGACTACTACTGTTTGTTTGGTAGCTTGTCTGAGATAAATCTGTGCAGTTTACCCACCCAGGGATGTGTAGTTGTTTCTATAGTTGCATACACTTTCATCCTTTTTCTTACTTCTACCCCTAGACTCCTAGGATTTAGGCAAATATTGTACAAGGGGTATTTTTAAATACTTTGACTAAAGCTTGCTGATGGAAATGTGTGTGGGCTTGAGAGTACATATAAACAGTAGACTGTTTTCAAGGTTTAATGACTTTCATTTTCTACCAGGCTCTTTCACATCTCCTGAGTATGACTGCCCACCCTACAGGCCAAAGATATCTGAGATAGCTAGGCCTACACCACTGACATCTGTGTGAGCACACACACTTCATCTAACCCAAGATGAATGAAGAATTCTTCAAATATTTTATGGTAGTCTCATTTACCAAAATTCTTCTTCACATTCCTGTATGGTCTCCTGATCCGTAGGTTGCTTCAAAACGGAAAATAGCTTCAGGCTGGTAGGGGCATTGGCCCTCCCGGTTAGCTTACCACTGGGATCAACCATTTAAAAGGACAATGTTCTTAACCTAATGAGAATCTTCTAGCTTCTGCAGAGAAGTCTTTGGCTTTGTGTCTTTCCCACAGACTGTCAAGAGACATTCTTCCCCTATAAGCATTCCTCACCTGCCTTGCATGTAGTTCTTTGTGCAGAGTTGAGGCCTTGTGGGCTCTTCTCCACCTACCTAGGCATTTCTGTTGGTGTCATCCTTGTTTAGTTCATGGCTGGTCAGTCAGGTCAGTGAGATATTATGAGTGTAGTTTCTGACATCAGTAGGAGACACAATCTCACAGCAAACTCCCTGATATTCTGGTTCTTTCTGCCCCCCCCTCTTCCACAATATTCCCTGAGCCTTAAGTGTGGCAGTGTTTTTTTTTGTACATGTATCCATTGGGACTGGGCTCCACAGCTCTGCATTTTGATTGGTTGTAGTGTCCTACAGTGGGCTTCATTTGTTGCAAAAAGAAGCTTCTTTGATGAGGGACAAGGACTACACTCCACTCATCAGGGGTATAAGGACAAATATTTAAAGTGTAGTTAGGGATTATGCTGTTTAGTGAAGTGATGGTTGCAGGTTCTCCTCCAACATCCATGACGTCACTGGCCCTGAGTGGTTGCCTAGGTTTCTGGTACCAGGCTTGGTTTCCCTCTTTGAGGTATGGTTTTTTGGTTTTTTTTTTTACTAAATTTTCAGGGCTGCAGCTAATGTTTTTGAGAGTTTTACCAAGCTCCATGGTTGCTCTTTAGGAAAAGGAGCTCTTAGCTGCCTGCCTCCATTATGATGAAGAAAGTATTGTCTGAAATTTATTTTAAACCAAATGTTTTCATCTTAAGTATTATTAAATATTAATGTAGCACTCAAGATCAAAACACCAGTATAGTTATAGTGTATGGAATTCATAAAGAGTGAAAAACACTAGCTAATTTGCTTAATTATTTCAGGCCTTATTAAATAAGTATTTGTTAAAATATATGTTAATATATGAGTAGTCATCTGATGAATAGACTAAGATACTTAACTCCTATGTCATTAAAAGGTATTTACAAAAATGTCAATCAAAAAATGAGAGAAGAGAAGGAAATTATACAGATTTCTCAATAGAAAACCTAGGAACAGGTCCAAATCTATCAATCATCACATTAAATGTGATTAAGTAAATACATCTATTAGAAATTGGCAGTGTTCTGATTGGGTTAATTAAATGAAACTATCAACAATGTTTACAAGAAACACTAAAAATGGCACAATCAAAGAAATAATAACAAAATAGGAAAAAGAAGTGTTAGATGAATAAAATAGAACAATATTGAAATAGGAAAAAAAAATGGAGTCCAGTGCCAAATGCTTTTTAAGAAATGGGAATACTTGATATTAACAATGGAAACAGTATTAATGAGGGAACATATGTATTTGTGCTGAGAATAATGTTTCAAATAATAAGCATCAATGACAAAAAAAATGTAACAAACAACCTGGCTTAGTGACAAGAAGCCACAATAAGAAGTTGTCAAATATTTACTCCCATTACTAAGATAAAGTTCTCTACAAGCAGATCAAGGAGGCGTGGTAGTTCACACCTTTAATCCTAACACTGGGGAGGCAGAGAGAGACAGAGCTCTGTGAGTTACCAGCCAGCTGGGGATACATAGTGAGATCTTTCTCAAAAAATAAAAATGAGAAAAGCTTAAATGTATCTGTAGTAGTTTTAATGTTTTGGCCCCCGTAAGCTCATAGGGAGTGGCACTATTAGGAAGTGTGGCCTTGTTGGAGGAGCTGTGGTCTTGTTCAAGAACGCTGGATGACACTGGTCTTTAATCCAGACCTTGAAGTTGGAGGGCACACCTTTAATCTGGGCACAACCTTCTGTTGGAAGTGGGTCACTATGGGGAGGGCTTTGAGGTCTTTTTCTCAAGCTTCACTCAGTGTGACAGTCAGTCGATTTCCTGTTGCCTTCAAGATGTAGGACACTCGGCTCTTTCTCCAGCACATGCCTACCTGCATGCCACCACACACCCCACCTTAATGGACTGAACCTCTGAACTGTAACTGAGCCACCACAATTAAATGTTTCTTTTATAAGAGTTGCCATGGTCGTGGTGTCTCTTCCGAGCAATAGTAACCCAAACTAAGACAGTGCTTTAAGATACTCTTTTAAAAAATAACAAAACATAGAAGAGTCAAAACAATAATGTTAATCTCATGCATAGGACATATGCATGTTCATATGTTGTATAGACACTGTAAATATATGACTATTCATAGGAAACAGATATATTTGATCACACATTGGCATCAAAGCCAGTTTCAACATGGTCCAGGAAGCAGGTGTCACAAGTGGTACAATCAGTAACTGAAATATAGGTAAACTCGGAATAAAATCTGATAACACCCCCCCCCAACCACTGGAAACTAAAATGCCTCTAGCTTTCAAGTATACAATGAATTGTTACTAACTATAGTGACCTGTTGTTGAACTTATCCCGATGCCATTGTAACTCTGTATCCTTTTACTTGAATATTGTTAACAGAATAAACTTTAAGTGTTCTAACTACATAAACAAATATACAGAGTAGTGCATGTGTTAATTAGCTAGATTTAACCATTCCAAAACTTTCAAAACATGCATACTCCAAAACACACTGTATACCATAAATATATTCGATTTTAATTATTAATCAAAAATAGATTTAAAGCAAACTTGAAGGTGAAAATGGTTATTTAAACACTTAAAATGAGTTAAAGCAGCATGTGAATACAAACATTTAAATATATCATCTAAAATTATTAAAACCTAAAATAAGGGCTAGAGCTGGAGAGATGGCTTTAATGGTTAACAGGGCTTGCTGCTTTTTCAGAGGACCCAAGTTCCCAGCACACACATCAGGAGGCTCCCAACCACATCTAACTCCAGTTTTAAGGATCCGATACCCTCTTGTGGCCATGGGTGGCACCATCAAATGCATGGTCTCACACACACACACACACACACACACACACACACACACACACACCAAAAAAATTAAAAATAAAATAAATAAAGGGCTAGAGAAATAGCTCATTCTATAAACTATTTGCCATGTAAGCATGAGACCTGAGTTCGGATCCCCAGCACCACATGCAAAATTGAGCCTAGCAGCACTGGACTGTAATCCCAACACTAGGAAGGCAGAGATATGGAGATTCCTGGAACCCACTGGCCAGCCATTCTAGCCAAATTGGTGAGCGTGAGGTTCAGTGTAAGACCCTGTCTCAAAAAATTAAGGTGGAGAGTGTTTGAAGACGACATCTGACATCAGCCTCTAGCCTCCAAATGCATATACCCTGAACACACATGCATATGCCCTTAGAAACACATGCCTATACCACACACACAAAAGAGATTCAAAATGCAATGTACTTTTAATTCAAAGAACTAAAAATGATTTGAATAAATGTCATAAAAATAAAGATAAAGCAAATATTATTAAAATATAAATAACAAATATTAACAGACTCAAACATTAAAAGACAAAGCCAGTTACTAGAAAAGACTGATAAAATAGATGGTATTTTTGATCAATGAAGGAAAGTATAAACAATAACAAAAATTATCAAAACAGAATTCCAGAGAGAATGCTGTGTAAGTTCTATAGAACAAGGTGAAACCTAAATAAATTGGACAATGTTTGCTAAGAGTAGAATTTGCAAAATTTGAGAAAAATAGACACAAATGTTTACAAACCTGAACCACAGGAGAAATTGTTTGGAAAGAATCATTCCTTCTTCAGACATAGGTCTACCAGGTAGATCATAGTAAGTCTCGGCTTACTAGGGAACTACATGTTCCCAGCATATACCAGCTGTTTCAAAATACAAAATAGAGACAAAAAGCCAAAACAGCTACCTTCATATCACTAATCTGTCACAAGTTCTAGACTAGAAAAGCACAAAGAAACTATACATTACTCTTACTTACATAAAAGTTATAACAATAGGAACAAATCAAAGCACTCAGAGTATCTGATGAAGGTAGATATCCATAGTAACCAGGCAGCATCCATCCCAGGAATGCAGAAGTGCCATAGAAGACCACAATTGAGATACTCCATCTCATTAACTGAGCAAAACCGAAAACCATCAAGTAGGTACGGAAATAGAAGGTAACAAAATTTGAATCCATTTTTGAATTAGTAAATTTAAAATAGAGAGGAAAAAATCTCAATCTAACATGGTTAAAATGCTGAAATATCTCCAGCATCACAAGTCAGGAAACAAGCAGATGCCTTCTGTCACGCCCACCATTCGAATCAGCCAGAAGTCTTAGCAGTAGGCAACAATGCTATTCTTAAAAGCATAAATATTGGGAAGGAAGATTTACAACTACCAGGCTTGGAAACAATGCGATCACTTATCTAGAAAACCCAACACAACCAACTGAGAATTAGAAGTAATGAGAAAGTCACCACGTGTGTGATCAGTGTCTCAGTTCACTTTCAGTTGGTCTGATAAAATACCGACCAAAAGCAACCAGGGGGAGGAAAGAATTTATTTGGCTTACAGCTTATACTCTGTCATCAAGGGAAATCCACACAGGAACTAAAGCCAAGACCATAAAGGGACACTACCTCTTGGCCTGCTCCTCATGGCTTGCTCAGCTTACGTTCTTGTACAGTGCAGGCCCACCTGCCCAGGGATGGTACCTTCCACAATGGGATGTGCCCTCACAGATCAATTAGCAATCCAAAAAAAAAGTCCCATAGACATGCCTACTGGCCAATCTAATGAAGGCAATAGCTCAGTTGGGGTTTTCTCTTCCTGGGTATGTCTAGGAATGCGTCAAGTTGACAGAAATTATAGTAATCATTAAATAAAAAACAAAAGCATTCTGCACAAAAGCAATAAATCATTGAGGTATTATAATAAAACCAATTTTAGTAGCAAAAAAGAAACAAACAAAAGCAATTAAATGCAATAAAATCAAAATTGGAAAGGGGGAAATCATTCTTGAAGGCATCAAATCACATTATAAAGTGTCATCTGGAATAACCTATTACGGGACTATAATGGAACACAATGGAGAGTCAAGGACAATCCAATATAAAATGAACAGTACAGTGCCATTTTGGAGAAGGAAAAATCATCCTGTTCAATAAGAAGTATTGGCAGAATCAGCTGTCGATTTAGAAGCAAAATAAAAAGTTACTGCTCAACCTTAAAGGCTTTCTCAATTATTCATATAAAAAACAGAAGAAATACATACAATAAAATTTTTGAATTGGACATAAAAGATTAAGGCCTTTTAAACAAAAATATAAATGACAAAAAAGTTATTGATATGTTTGATTACATCAAAATCTTAACTTCTACAAGGCCAGAGGTATTAAAACCTTGCAAGATGAGAAGCAGATGAAGAAGAGCTTTGCAAGGTGTAAAATTGACAGTACATTAGTATCTAAATTAAATGCACTTCTTAAAATCCAGAACCCAAAGACAAACAAGTCAAAAGAAAAAAGCAAAGAAAAATTTTTCATGTGTACATCAAAAACCAGGTAAAGAGACATGCAGAAATTCTGTGAAACTGGAATCCAGAAAAGTGTTGGAAGGGAAGAAAACTGTTTAGAAAGCAAATTTCTAAATAAACTAACATTTCTGTTACAGAATATAATTTTAATGAGATCTCAATATTTATGAGAGGTCTGCAAAATTGTTGAGTTTTTTAAAGTTGCTAAGAAATACCTGTAATTTTTATGTTTAACAAGAGAAAGAGGAATAAAGAGTTGATTTTTTTTATCTTGTTTGATTTTATCTTCGTCTAAATTAGTGTGTGTGTGTGTGTGTGTGTGTGTGTTTAGGGACCTGTGCACTGAGCTATATTCACCACTCTTTCTTTATTATTTTTGTTGAATTTATTTGTTTTATTTAAGTGTTATTGTGCACCATGTGCACACTGGTACCCACACAGGTCAGAAGAGGGCATCAGATCTCCTGGAACTTGAGTTATAGATGGTTGTAAAAGACCACATGGTTGTTGGGAATAAAATCCAGGTTCACTGAAAAAGCAGCATATGTTGGTAAGGACTGAGCCATCTCTCCAGCCCCACCACGTCCACCATGATTAAGTCTGAATTATTTACCCTAAGAACTAAATGTCCAAAGAAGTCTTGCTCTGGAGGCATGTGTTTATAATCCCAGAAATCAACAGCTGAGGTTGGGGATAGTGAGTTCTAGGCCAGAAGCCCCACAGCCTCATATGCCCCAACCCCATAGCAAGCAAACAACAGAGCTAAGAGACAGCAGAGGACCCCACTTGTCCTTGCCCTACATGTCTTTCTCATTCTTGTTCATGCAGGTTAGTACAAGAAGTCTATGCTTGTGGGCTAAAACTGCAGCAAGCCCAAAGAGACACTCTGGGGAGGCAACCCCTGTGTTCTGTACCTTGGTAAACTGAAGATAAGAAACTGGGACCTGCCAGGAGACCCATAATCCCTTCAAAGAGTTTCCAGAAGCAATTGAGGCTTCAGAAAGGCCACCATTTATGCTAGGGCAAAAATCACTTGAAGGTCCTTTTAATTTTCTGATGTCTTTTAAGCTAGTCCATTGAACTTGGGAAGGATTGAAATATAAAAGGTTTCAGCTGAGCAGGTTGCATTCTGTTAAGTGATACAAATTGCATGTGCCATTTAACATATCTTTATCTCTGCAGATTGTATTCTAATAGGTAAATTTATCTTCTCTGTATGAGACTTCCTTGCTGATTCCTGGAAGGTCGGTGTGTTATTATTCAAGCCTTTGCTCACCAAAAGAGACTGAAGAGATTCTATAAAAGATGTTTAGGCCCAGTATTTCATCACCGGGGAGGAGACAGTTACCCCGATAGACTGTTGATGCCCCATATGTGATGTTGTTTAAGGCAAAACAGTACAAATGATGTGAGAGCTACTTGAGTCCCTCGACCACATTCTGCTGCCCTCTGAAAGCTGTGGGTAAGACCTCTGCTCCTTAAACAGACATTAGTATCCCATAGGAAATAAGCAGTCACGCTGCAATCCTAGGAAATGAGCAGACCTACACAAACAGCAAAATGTAGGCTTCATGGAAGCAGAATGGGAAATTGTCCCACATCCCTGTGTCTCTAAAAGCCAGAGTCTGACATTTAAAAGAGAGGCCAGGTTCCAAGGGACACTTGTAGAGGTGGAGAATAAGGGAGATCGTTTCATGTGAATATGGGGAAGGCCATTATAAAAATGGGAGCAAAGACCAGGTAGCAGAGTACCCACATCTAGCAGTATGTGCCCAGGATTTGTCATTTATCTGGATGGATTTGCCTTCCCTACACATTCGTTAGTGAATTACCTTAGTCTCAAAGGTTTAGAAGTTAAAAGTAGCTGTTTACAAACAACAAAACTTGGGCAGTAGCCAATCATTGTTTCCTTCTTGGCTTTGTCTGTTTGTTGTCTAAAGTCTGGAAGAATTGAGAAGATGTATGTATGTGCCTTTCTCATCCACTTTTAATTCATCAATTAAAATGTCTCATCACAGCGTAAGTAATTATATAGTTTTTGACACACAATAAGTTTTGACGTCTTAAAAATATATTACATCATATACACCAAAGAATATTAAGATTTCATATATTTCATTCATTTGAAAATGCACAAGCAAACTTTCCAGTCAAAAGTTTACATTATTCCTTTTTTTTCCTTGAACTCCTATTTCCAGTCCATTTCCCCCACAGAACTTTATCATAATGTAAATTTTAATGCTTCAAACTATGTTATTGACCATCATATTATAATGCCCTGAAACAACAATAAACAAATGAATTCATTAAAATGCATTTTTATTTAATCTCCAGTAGCCAAAAAACTCTAAACTGTAAAGAACCTTCTCTGGATAAAGTAGTCCTTTTAGTTTTTATTTGTATGTAGTTTTGATAGATAATTTTAAACATAAAAACATGTTTTGGGCAGGAAATATGCTTCTTAATAAGATAAATGAGCCTTTTTTAGAAAGTTAATTTATATATACATGTGTGAACATTCTTCATTACTACGGTAAGACAGGATTTGTCATCAATTTCATTCTCTTTTTAATGTAAACATGAAAACAACTGCTCCTATAGACAATTAGATGCCAGTTCAGGAAGCTTTATTATAGCAATGTCCTTCATTAGCTTTCAATTCTTTTCAAATTATCTGCAAAACAAAAGTCACCTCTCTGCTGACAACCTGGTGAAGTCTTCCTTCAAAGTTATTGAAAGCAAAGAGGTGGAACACCCAAGCTGCAAACGGGGTTGTTGCTAATAACTACAGTCATTTTTTTCAACACCAGCACAGGCACTTTGAGTGGTCCCCTTTCATGGCCTCTGGATACTTTTTCTATTTCGCCTTGACATGCTTTCATGCACCTCCAGAGAAGTGCTCACCTAATACGCAAGCAGTTGAGATCCATGAGAGCAGCTGCACAGTAAGGGATGCTGGTCTTCACAGAGACAAACACAGTCTACAAAATGCATGGGGAGTTAGCTTGGCAGCGGGCGACTGACTGAGATGATGAATGTTTATGCAAGCTTATGTTATACCATGGAAATTTCAAGAAATTTTCAGAGACAAAAACTGGATTTCATGGGGCGAGGGTGAAAGCTCAGTTGTAGGTAAAGTACTCGCCTTTCAAGTATGAGGGGCTGACTCCGTCCTCCAGAACCCCTTCTCTGCAATCCCAGTGTTTGAGAACAATCAGGAAGCTCCCTGGGCTTAATGGCTAGCTGGCATAGTCAAACCTGCAGGTTCAAAGTTGGCAAGAGATCCTGATTCAAGGAGAAAGGTGGACAGCACCTGAGAAGCAACACTCACGATGGCTTCCGGCCTCCGCGTGCACAGGCACAACACACACACACACACACACACACACACACACACACACACACACACACACAAACGCATGCCAAAATGGATTTCCTGTAGTCAATTGATGGGACCTTTTGCTGTGGATATCGCTCTGTATTAATAAAGTGCTGATTCGCCAGTAGCGAGGCAGGAAGTATAGGCGGGACAAGCAGAGAAGAGAATTCTGGGAAGTGGAAGGCTGAGGCCGAGAGATGCTGCCAGCAACCATGAGGAGAAGCATGATGTAAGATACCGGTAAGCCACGAGCCACATGGCAAGGTATAAATTTATAGAAATGGGTTAATTTAAGATATAAGAACTAGATAACAAGAAGCCTGCTATAGCCATACAGTTTGTAAGCAATATAAGTTTCTGTGTGTTTACTCGGTTGGGTCTGTGGGACTGGTGGGTGAGAGACATTTGTCCTGACCGTGGGCCAGGCAGGACTGGAGAAAACTTCAGCTACAACCTTTAGTGTTTTTAATGTGAGAAAAAAAAAAAAGAGAGCTTTTGACTTTTAAATGTCAAAGAAAATACAGCTGTTCTCTCTTCTTCTTTTGAATCAACCAAAACAACAGAAGAACCTAAAGGCAAGTTCATTTTCAATAAAGCTAAGGGATGTTAGCATTCTGAATCTCACATAAACAGAGGGGTAGTGGCACATTTAGGGACAGAGAACACACCAAGTCAAGATGTGGCTGCTGACGGGGAAAAGCAACAGAGCACATACTCATAAGAAAGTTGTTGAGAAGTAAACAAAAGAAGTAGAAAAATACATTGGAAGACAGACCATGTTCTCGAATAGAAAAACTCAATGAGGTAATAATGTCATCTCTCCTGAAGTTAACCTCTATTGCCATGAGATCTTAAAAGCAAACGGCTCAAGATAAGATTCTAAAAATGGGATATAAGGACTTCAAATACATTCTAGCCAGAGTAATTAAAATAATGTGCTAATACATGAATAGACATGGCAATGAATAAGAAGCTCCAAAATAGACCTAAAAGTGCAACAATGGCAATGAAAATTAATTTTAAAATCATAGGTGCGAATGTGGATTGTTTAATGAAAGTGTTGGGATGGGTGGATAACAAGGCAAGCAAAAAAAAAACATTTAGATTAATAACATGCCAGAGAAATTCCAAGTTTATCAAATATCTAGATCTTAAAATCAGACCAATAACAGTAAAGGAAAAAATAGAATAAACGTTTAGGATCTCAAAATTGGAAATTTTTTTTTATATATCCTGAAGTCACAAAAGAAAATACAGACAAATTAGACTCTGCTAAAATGCAAACTATACATAACAAATTCACCATGATTCAGAAAGTAGATTACAAACGGGGGGGGGGGCAGTTTGTGCCAGCTGTATTATTACATACTTAAATAATTCCTTTACTGGTGAGAAACAAAAGCAGTAACTCGAAGTAAAGTGAGTGGGTGGAACAGAGGACGTCCAGAGATGGCTTACAGAAAGGATCCTCAAACTATGCCAGATTAAGATGTGTTCCATCTCAGCCCTACTAAGAAAATTGGTAAGCAATGCTACAAAAAAAAAAAAAAGCAAGCTCAGAGCATGCTTGTAGGGTTTACCTCAGCCCAGGAGTTCAGGGCCAACCAAAATAATGTAGGAAGATCCCATATAAAAATAAAATTAAATAAGTAAATAAATTTAAAAAAATGTTTAAACCTCTGACAGGCTCTGGTTTTCCATCTATTACATTATCAAAAAGCAATTCATTGAGATGTCTTATAGGGTTTTGTTTTTGTTTTGTTTTTGTTTTGTTTTTTGGCTGTTGTTGTTGTTTTGGTTTTTTGTTTGCTTGTTGTTTTTTTGGTTGAGTGACTGTGTCCTGATTCCAGCTCTACCTTTCTAAGTAAACTCAGAGGTACCAGTGTAGGGATCCCACCACACCTTGGTTCTGCCCCACAGGAGTTACAGAGTGGAAAGCTGCCAGAGAAAGAATAAATTCTCTCCCCTGTCTGTTTTCTGTTCCTGCCAACAACACACCAGTCCGGTTTTCACCCACGGGCTCATTGTCCAGTTACTGCAGCCTCAGAGTCCAGTTTGCAAGGCTTCCAGTACTTGATCTTTCATCCTTTAGGGTCCCCATCTCCAACCTAGTCAACCCTCCAAGAGTTTGGTCTCAGCCCTACAGGGTCCCTCCTCCAGCTTCACAGTACCAGCTAAACCATTCCTGATTCACAGAGGTCTGAGTCTCGATGTTATAGGGCTCTTCATCGAGCTTCTAAATTAATCATTTCAACATCTTTGCTTGTTCCTGAGCTCTAGAGATGGAAACTGTTTCCTGTAATCAATCACTAACCACACACACACACACACACACACACACACACACACACACACACAAACACACATTCCCAGTGTCTTTTTGCCTTAGTTCTCTTCTTTACAACCTTTGGACCTCTCGAGACGTCTGTATATAAAACTAAGCTGAAACAATGAGTATGGCTTCTGACTGGATCTTAACCATATGCTACAAAAGGCATAGAGACATTCTCTGACGTTGCTGGAGGGAGGATTGATACTCCCTGTGATGGTTTAGGTGTGAAATGCCCCCATGTGTGTTTGAACACTTGGTCCTCCACCTTCATGGCACTGTATCGAAAGACTCTAGAACCTCTGGGAGATGGGGCCTGGGTGGAGAGGATCGTGCTGGGACATGAGTCTTGAGGCTCTAACTAGATTTGGTTTCCTGACTGCCAAGGCTAAGAAGCCAGCAGCCCCCATTCCCACCTTCATGGAGCCACCCACCATTTGCCTTCCTTGAAGTGAGAGACTGTATCTATTGAACCATGAGTTTCCTGTTCTTGTTAGCTATGATGTCCCAGCCACAAGAAAGGTAACACTCCAAGAAAGCTGGCAATTCACTGTGATTTCATTTCTAGGAATTTATCTGACAGATATACCCATACATACGTGAAATACTATGTAAAAAAAAATAGAAACTGTTGTGTTTTTACAAAAGTAAATAATTAGAGGGGAAATTAAGAGATCACCAATAAAGAAATGCTTCTCTTCAATTTTTTTTAGAACATCGTCCTGCCTAATTTTATGTCAAATTGATACAAGCTACAGTCAGTCATCAGAGAGGAGGGAACCTCCATTGAGAAAATGCCTCCATGAGATCCACCAAGCCTGTGGGGCATTTTCTTGATTAATGATTGATGTGAGAGGGCTCAGGCCATTGTGGGTGGTACCATCCCTGGCTGGTGGTCCTAGGTTCTGTAAGATAGCAGGCTGAGCAAGCCATGAAGAGCAAGCCAGAAAGTACTTCCCCTCCATGGTCTCTGAATCAGCTCCTGCCTCCAGGTTCCTGCCCTGTTTGATTTCCTGTCCTGACTCCTTCCAATGATGAGCAATGATATGGGAATTAAGCAAAATAAACCCTTTCCTTCCCAAATTGCTTTGGTCGTGGTGTTTTATTGCAGCAATAGAGACACTAACTAAGATGCTCATATACAATGAAATGTGATCATATCCACCATGCCCGAACCCCATTCCAAATCCCCTGGGAGGGGACAATGCTTTTTTTAAGTATTCATTCATGAAACATTATGCAGAAATTTAAAAAATCCTTAAAAAGCAGTATAAAGCCTGAGATAATGGTGAGTATGAAGGGAAAGTCCAATTGAGTGTGTTTGTAGCCTCTGCTTCAGTTTTTTAATTACAAAAATATTGTATGTTTGCACTGAATATGTCTGGGAGGATGCATAAGAAACTGGGTACCTAGAGAACAAGAGAGAAAAAAAGATTTAAATTTTACTGTCAACCCTTTTGGACTTCATGAATTTTACAGGATGTACATATATTACATCTACAAAAGAAATTTAATTCAAAAAATTTAAAATATCCAGTGGGAGGGAATGAAGGATTCTCTAACTCAAATCTGCAAAGTGTGCAAAAATGTTTATCTGTTCTCTCTCCCAAGGCAACATTAACAAGATGTTAAAAGAATAAAAATGATATAAACTCGCCGCAATGAAAAGAATAGGAGAGTAGCTATTAGCAAGTGAAATATCTCTAAACATTTCTGCAAGAGGAAAAGTGGATAAAGCATTCCGAAGCTGGGCGAGGGAAACTGTAGTCTAGAATATATGACCACAATGGGAGAGCTGCAGGCAAACTGAGAAAATCTCCCCAAGAGAGCCTAGAAATCGCCATTCTGCCCCCAAGACCCAGAGCCGCAGACAGTAGATGTTAGACCCTGAAGGTTATTAACGGTGCCGATTCCACCGTCCTCCCTTAATCCTTGAATCACACTGGCTGGAAAAATAAGTGTTTTACTTCCATGCCAAAAACAAATGCTTAAACAAAGGGTACTTTTCTAAGGAGAATTAGCAAAATAAAGCAAAGAAATGGAGATAGTGATGTTTGGGGGCTCTCAAAGGTTTAGGGAGCCCTTTAAATTGCATAATTAAAGAATGTCCAACCTGAAAGCAGCCTCACCACACACTCATCCAGAAAACATACACGCATTGAATTTTTTCCCTGAGTCTTAAATATGATGGATGACCAAAGTCCATTACGCGCTTGTACTTGAGGTGAATGCGACTTAGAAGGAAAATACTGAGATAAGGTAGGAGAAAATTAACTCTGGAGGTGGTGCGGGCTACTCGGGGGACAGGAGAAAATTTTGAAATAAAACTCTATGCCAGGTGTGATGGATGGCACAGACTTGCAATCCCAGCACCCAAGAGGCTACGGCAGGAGAATCCTGAGTGCCAAGCTGGCATTACATAGAACAATACCAGAGAAGATGAGTGGGGAGGATCTAAAAATTCACAGATTATAACTTCACATGCAAGCTCCCATTAATAGGTAAGAAATTATTATTTTAAAAATCAACAAAATAACAAAAAAATTAGACACTCAAAAGTAAAAACATGTGATTGACAAATTAAACATTATGAACAAAGAATTAATTTACACAATGAGAAAAAATCTGAAAATTGAACCAAGAAATTCCAGTATCCAAGTAGCATAAATTCCAGAAAGAGAAAACTTCAATGGGATAATAATAAAAGAAAAAAGAATGCCCCAAATTTGACAACCAATTTCCAAACAAACATTGTCTACCAAGTACTCAAAACAACCAAAATATTCACACCTGGTCCCAAGTTCTGGAAATGTCAGGGTATCTCAGGACTGGAGAGATGGCTCAGCAGTTCAGAGCGGTGGATGTACTTTCAGGATGCCAAGATTCAGTTCCCAGCACCCACGTCAGGTAGCTCACAACCACCTGTAAACTCCAGCTCCAGGGAATCTGAGATTCTTCGAGCCTCTGCAGATACTTGCTCACACCTATGCACATATAAATAAATATAAATGTTTAAAAAAAAAGAATATAGGGAAAATCCTAAAATTTTTCTTCAGCAGAAAAAGAATCCATTAAACTATGAGAAACAAGTTGGTATCAAATTTGGAAAATGAATATAAATTTTAATGGAGAAGATTCCTCACAATCATATGCAAGGGGAGGAAAAAGGGTTGGGGGCCTGGAACGATAGCTCAGTGGGTAAAAGCACTTGCTGAACAAGCAAGGAGGCCGGAGTACAAATGCACAACACCCACGCCAAAGACTGGGTGTAACCATTTGTGCCTAAATACCACTGTTGTTGAGAGTAGAGAGAGCAGGATGGCTGGAGCTTGCTGGCCAGGAGCCTCGTTCCAGGCTTAGCAAGGGACCCTGTCTCAAATGATTAAGCAAACTGATAGAACAGGACACCCAAAGTCCTCCTATGGCCTCTACACTTACACAGGATCACATACTACACACACACACACACACACACACACACACACACACACACACAAGGAGGGAGTATTTTCAACTTAGAATTTGACGGCCATTTGGATATTAATCTGAAAGAGCAGAAGAAAGGCATTGCCAGGTATGTAAGAACCTTCCCAACCTTCTGTGGAAAATTACTTCAAGACACGTTCTAAAAAAGCTAAGAGGTGAGCCAAAAAGAGAAAGAGATGAGATCAAAGAAAATGGAACCACAGCACAGAGAGTAATGAAAAGAAGACTTGAAATGACATCTCTTAGGCCAACCTAAGTAACAATCAGCCCAGGCTAGGAAGAACGAGCAGCTTAGTCCAAAAATAAGGCATTGATAGGTAAGGGGATGGTAGCAAAAATTAATGCCTTTGATTTGGCCATATCCTTACTGCTGCAAATACAGGATATACAAGAGAGAAAAAAAAGATTGGGAGCTCTAAGGAACAGCAAAACAAAGGGAAGAAAAAGATAATTATATCACTTGGCTCTGCCGTAGACAATATTCACAAAATCATAACCACATAAACACTCCCAAGCTTCGGGTTTTTTAAATCCATCTGTAGACAAAGCACATAATTCTTACTCTGTTAAGAACAGACTGCACGCTCCACAGGTGATCTGAAAATATAAGCTGTGTGAGGGAGAGAAGGGCAAAGAGGTGGAGAGAAATCACAGAAAGTACTACATTAGACTTCCGTCCTCGAAAATGCAAGATGAGAAGACAGACATTTTAGGATGTGCCTCTGCTGTCTGGAATCAAACTAAGATTACAAAGCAGCTGATACAATATAAGGAGGCCACAGACATGGTCAATCAGAGAAGTGGTCAAGATGCATCACTATTTTCTGTGCTGATAAAAGGTCTGTCGATACTGTTTAAAACACACGACCAGACGTCGTGCTTCAGACCGGTTGTCTTTGCTTTGGAAAAGTGGTGGCTACCTCCATAGAAACATGCATTTTAGAAGTGGAGTGGAACTTGGGGTATTAATGAGGCAAGAGGTCATCACTTTTCTAAAAAACAGTTCTACATTATTCTTCATCTTTGGGGAGTTTATTTTTTTGACTTGTGGGTGTTTTATTCCATTGTAGTTCTCTGTTTGCGACACAGAGGATCAAACAAAGCCAGGAACTTGAACATACTAAGCAAACAATCTCCCACTGAGCTTCATCTCCAGCCCTCATCTCTTTATAATGGACATCCATGTGCTGGGTAAAATATAAATACATGCATAAAATGTTAGAGATATTTTGTAGCAGGAAACATCAAAGTTCCAAATATGAGAAATGTGAACAAGGCCAATAAATATCTTATGAGATCTTATCAACTTGCCCTCGGTTCAATCCCCAGTGCAAAAAAAGAGATAGAGTATATGAGATTATATAAACTTAATTATCCTCCAAATATCCATTTTCTTTGAGGTACTCAGTGGAAATAGTGGACAATTTTGAAACTATATGAAATTTCCTAGAAACTTCAAATAAAGCCATTCCCTCACATCCCAAAGTGTTAGTGAGTTAAGAAAGGGTAGAAATGGGACTAGCGAGGTGACTCAGTGGGTAAGGAGGCCTGAAGTCAAACTTAACGACAAACTTAGTGAGTTCAATCACTAAGACCATGTGGTGGAAGAAGACAAGTGACTCCCACACACGTGCTCTGTCCTCCAGATAATTGCTATGGCACTCACATGCATGTGCATACACAATCAATAAATATATAAATAATAGATATGTTATAGATAGATGATAGATGGATGGGTGGATGGGTGGGTGGGTGGATGGGTGGGTGGGTGGGTGGATACATACATACATAGATACATAGATAGATACATAGATACATAGCAGACAGACAGACAGATGTAAAATTTTAAGAAAAATATATATTTAAAAAAAAAAACACAAATCGCTCTGTTTGGGAGATGAGGAGACCTGAGTCAAATGTCCCACATCTGAATCCAACCCACGCTATGACTTTTAGAGAAGTAGTCTTCCTCCCTAAAGCTCAGTGATTGTTCATGGAAAGTGAGAAGGTTGTCCTATGGCAGTAGGCACACTGCCCACTACCTCCCACAGCCCGTGGTGAACATTTGTGGGGTACTTTTGATTGTCATAAAGATAAGGGTAAACTCCTAAAGTTCAGGAAGTACCTCCAATGGTCTGAACGTTGGGGTTTTTTCTATTCATCCTGTACAGAGGTCAAAGAGGGGACATAAATGTCCTGGGTTCCTAGTGGCACCTCCTCAGCATTAGCTGTACCAAGTGAGATAAATATCCTCAGTCACTATGGTCATTGAAGCATAACACTAAGTAGCTGTTACTAAGCACCCAACCCATGCCTTCTCTGGTTTCAGAACTTCTACATAAAAGTTAATTCTAAAGGTCCTTTGCTGGGAAAAATTCTACTTCATTTTTGAAGTCTAAAATCCCACTACTCCTGCAAAGACTTCCTTGACAGTTCATCTCTTGCTGTCCTCCCTATTTTCCAGAGAGAATAAATGGCCCTTTCCATTATCCGCTCACACATTTGCATCATGGGAGGAGCATAACTGAGCATCTATGGGGTTCCTCTCCTAGTCTGAGAACTCCCTTGAGACAAGGACAGTCTCAGTCATGTCTTTCTCGTGGGGTTAGACCAAGAAAAAGGCTTTGGGATAGTATACATTTGCTCAGCGGGGAACCAGCTGTTAAGAATTAAAAGATTTCTTAGAAAGAGAAGGATTCTGGCTTTCCTTGCTCTCACTCTTCATATTTCCTCATGGACACATATGTCCTTTACGATCTATAACTTGCAAAGGGCATTTTGTACAAGCTGTAGGACTACAGAACTAGGTCTCAGGACACATTGCAGTAGGGACTCTCGTCACTGTAATCTCTTCTAGGCAGCTGCTTATCTCCCCTGCACTACAAGTGTCGGGGAAAGCCATCCATTGTTGGTATCCTCTCACGTCTTGTTTGGAACTTGTCAGGAATGGCTCTCCTTTCTTTTGTCCTCCTTTGAGTGTCTCGGTGCCTTTAATAATAGATGGAGCATAAAGGGCACTAAGCATCATCCACTGTGGTATGTATCCTCATACTTTGACTTTCCGTCTCGTGTTTTTTTCCTGTCCCTTCTCTCACTCTTTTGTTGCTTCCTACAGATAGACCCTAGTTTAAGTACTGACATTCTCAGAGGCTTCCCTGCTCTGCTTGCACCAGGTGCATACAATTCCTCACCCACAGCTATAAAAGCATAGAAAAGAGGATGCTCCCACTACCTTTCCATCTCCTCCAGGAACTCTTCTTGCTGCTTCAGCCTGGATCATTCTTATTAACCTCAGAACCTCCTCTTGAACTTGACCTCACCTATGCTCTCAAGACATCCTCTAGTCTTGGTCACCACACACCCCTTCCTTCTGAGTGAAGGCCATGTTCCCCAATCTGTAAGAGAAACCACATGCTTCTTAAGGATACTGAACCTTAGCCTTGCATTGAATATGAAGCATCCTCCCGACGCTGGGCTTTCTCTTGGATCAGGCATCAATTCTCTATCTATCTCAGATCCTTAAAATAAAACCCATCCTGGGCATAATTTTGAGCTGGCAATACATCAAATGCCACAGTCAACATGGTGCTTCTGACTGCCTTCGGGACTTGGGCCTCACAATCTAGACAGGAAGGGCCCTGCTGTACACTTCTATTTCCTGCACAGCAACATGAGCAAAAAGCACATGCTGGGCTTGCTGGGTTATTTTTTTTTTTAACTAAACAGCAAGTATGGATGAGCTCACTGTTATTCAAGAGAGAGAATGAACAATACAGGGGGAAAATGAGATAAAATACTATTTTTAGTATACCACTCCTGCATATAAACTCAAAGAACTCTAAGTCAACGTGCCACAGAGGTACCTCCACATCCATGCTTATTATTGTTCTATCCATGATAGCAAGAAATGGAGCTGGTCTAGATGTCCATCAACAGATGGACAACAGATAAAGAAAATAGGTGGTACAAATACACCATGGAGTTTTATTCAGCCGTAAGGGGAAAATGAAATGACATTTTCAGGGAAACGGATGGAACTGGAGTTCATTATGCTATTTGAAATCAGACAAACTTAAACACCTTATAAGTGGAGCCAGGATTTTAAATTTGTGTGTGTGTGTGTGTGTGTGTGTGTGAGAGAGAGAGAGAGAGAGAGAGAGAGAGAGAGAGAGAGAGAGAGAGAGAGAGAGAAATGAAACAAGAAAAGAGAAAGAACTGACAATAGGTAGGGATACATGTGACATAAATGTAGAAGGGAATCTATTAGTGGAGTGAAAGGGATCAGCAAGAGGGGAATAGGGGTCAGGAGAGGTCAGTGGGAGGCCGACATAGTATGAAGATGCCATAATGAAAAACATTACTCTGTAAGCTAACTTAAAATGGTAACAAGAAATATTGCCCAGTCAAACGAATAAAAACATAATCCACGGATCTCCAGAATGCCTTAAACAATTTGTTAACAACTCATTTGCCATCTGGTAGAAAAAGGAAAACTGGGCCAGGCAGCTTGGTGGAATTTTTAGACCTTCCTAGATTTGTTCTTCTTTTATCCCAGTGATGGCCTTCCCTCATTCTACGGCTCTATTGAGAAGCTCCTCTCCTGTAGCCTACTCTCCTCTTCCATCAAGTCTGGAGAAGCATCTAGCTCTGTGCTGTCTGATACAGCAGTTACTAACTGCCTGTGGATACTTACGTTCTTACTAAAATGAAACGAGGGAAATTGCTAAGGAACGGTACCCACCTGTGCGTAGCGGTAACCACATAGGACAGAGCAGACACAGAAAGATGCCACCTTCACCAGAAGTCCCAGAACCGCTCAGGGAGAGCTAGGAGGAAGCCCCATTCCAGTCTGGGCTGACAAAAAGCCGCTCTGTAATGGTGGTGTAGAAAGGTAACGTGGCCACGGAGGATTTATAAAATGCAGAGGCAAAATGTCTCGCCCTTTTAAATGTGGCGGAAACTCGTCAAGTTACAGAGCAAAATGCAAGCTCCCCAGACATAAACCAGAGGAGCTCTGACGGAGGTAAAGATGGTTATGGACAATGACAAGGTGGAACCGGAAGCACTGTGGATAAAATAATTGGAAGAAAAATTATGACCCAAGAGGTGAACAGAGGGAATCCTTAGAGCAGAGTCCACGGGTAACACGATCTGATTATATTAGGGGTGTCATGAGGATGCGTCCTAAATTTCCTGAGCCAGCTTCTTTGAGATAATCCCTGGAGTCAGCTCCGAAAGGGTAGTTGAGCAGGGATGAGGGGCTAGAGTGCCTGGAGTAGATGTTTAGCGATGAGAATGGCGGGGCTACTAACAATGCCCACGTCCATGAACTCTGACATAGAGTTACTCTTCCCACTCCTACGTCAACAGGCCAACAAACCTGCAAGTTGTCAGAACTTTTGTTCTTAAGGTCTCAACTATATCTTCTCGTAAAACAGATTTATAAACTAAATAGTGGTCTCGTCCGAACACCTGAAACCTGTGTTTACTCTACCTTGTATACAAAAGGGATTTTTCCAGGTATACTCAGGATCCAGAGATAACAAGACGATCTGGGAATGTACAGATGAGTTTAATGTAATTATAAGGATCCTTATAAAAATGTAAGCAAGAGATCAGAGGAAAAGGAAAAATGTTATGCTCTTACTCTGGTGGTGGAAGAACAGGGCCACAAGCCACAAAACGTGAGCATGCTCCAGCTGCTACATAAGGGAATAAAACAGATTCTCCTCCCTCCCCCCAGATCTTCCAGAAGGAATGGAATCCCTTGACCTTATTCCAGAGCCTACCAACTGATTAGCATTTATGTTACAGCTTTAAGGCATTTCCAGAGCTCCAAATCCCTACAGTTGGGTTAGAAACCCTGGGAAAACTCATTCCATCCGTCATTTTAAAGAAATCATTCCAAATATTGAAAAGGTGGTATTTTAGCCCAGTATTGTTTAAATGGATGAAAAATAAAAATAAATTAAATATCTTTCTATCTGATGATTTAAACCAAAACTTCTCAGCAGCTTCATCTCCCTTACTTCCAATTAACTCCACCCACCCCTCCAGTCTTGTAGACACTTCTCAAATCTAACACTACTACTGCTTTGGACCTATTTACCTCCAGCCTGATTTCTAACACACCTCTGATTGGTGTCCTCACAGTCACTCCGTCCCCTTCCATATTAGTTTTCACAAGGCAGCAAGAGCAATCATTCTAAAAGAAAACTATCAACCCTCATACTTAAAACACTCCAATGGTTCCCATGTCATAACTGGCTTCCACTCTCATGAAACCCACTCAAAGTGACTTAAGCAAACACATGTCGATTCACCCCATTCCATCAGCAGGGAGCTCACCCTGGGTCCAGTGACTTCAGTAAGCCATCCCTGAACAAGATGGCTGTATTTCATCTCTGCTGTTCATGATGATGACTTCACATCATTGGAACCAGCAGGCAGAGGACAGAGGAAAGAAGCAGCGGCAACTACAGAAGTCTCCTCACCTCACTATTCAGAGCCTAGAACTCTTCCTCAAGACTCCTTCCAACTCCAGTGGAGGACAGAAAGCTAAGTATTTTAACTTTCCAGTTACTGCAGGGCAAACAAGTAAGGCAGGAATAAAAGATGTAATCAGACAAGAAATGGAGAGGTCAACCCTATTAACTCTAAGGACCTTGAGATGTGTTACAAGCTCCTAGGCAACCAGCGCCTTGTTTACTCCTTTGCTTCATTTCTCCACCTTGAACCTGAGTTTCATCATCTGTTCATTTTTCAGTTCCTAAAGCTTGGCAGGATTTAGCTAACTCCAAATGCTTGTGCATGCTACTCACTGTGGCTCAGGCAACTTTTTTTGTTTGTTTGTTTGTTTGTTGTTGTTTTTCTAATTTCAATTTGTGTGAAAGAGTCTCTGGGACTGTTTCCTTCATCCCTCCACTCTAGGTTAAATGCTCCCCAAAAAATCATCTACTATGTTGTCATTGGCAATTGTATATACATATTGTCCACTATGACAAAGTCCTTGAGGGTAGTGATCGGACCTTATCATGTTTGTAATTTTGTTTTCAGTGCCTGGCATAAATTTTGTCACATAGTGAGTCGTCATCACCGCCTGCTGAGTAAGTGTGACTCCTAAGTAAAAGTGGGGTGATGATTACCATCTAAATTAGCATATATAGTTCTGTTCTCTAAAATATGTTGGAGTACACCCTATTCCATTCACACAGGTTCAGTTTCTTCATCTTGAGTGTTCAATGGCAGACACTGAAGCTTTAGGGATAATTCTCTATTGATTATTTGTCCTCCAAACTTCTGAGCTCTTGCAGAAATTGTGCTTCTAGAAGCTGAAAAAGGCCAGAAACACAGAGGTATTCAGAAGGAATGAAAAGAATACCAAGCAGGGAGAAGAACAGGGTCTGGCAGAACTAGTGGGTATTAGGAATCCTGCTGCTCTCTGCCAGCCCTGGAAGATACAAGCAGAGTCCCTGGGAGAATGGTTCTAAGGTGTATGTAGTCCATACACCTTAGGGTTCACAACCTGGACCAAAACACCTGTGACCCACTTGGTTCAGGTAACACAAATACAGTTTTCCATATAGGCTTAGACAGTGGTCACATCAGGACCTCCCTGCCATTAGAGTATCAATGTAAGACTCCAGAACTTTTTTCCATGATGGGGACACTGGGTGGGAAACCTCAGTGGTGACTAAATTTGAATTTTCAGCAACCCTGTAGGACAAAAGCCCAGAGAGTTATTTAATTTGATTTAAAGCAAATAGAGATGTGACATTTCTTGCTCACCTGAGTTTATTGAATAAGATTTATATTCACTACATAACTGGATGGCTTAGTGATTTATGCTATATCCATGTGATGGATGAAATAATAAGCAGTCATTCAAACTAACAGTGACATACCCAGAGAGAAATAAGCCTCACAATGACAAAGCCCCATAAATAGTGCTTATTACCTGCATTTATTCTCTCTGGACACTCTCATTTTAACCTAAAAATCTGGGTCTATTCAGTCAGGGTCCCTCAATACAAAAATGTCTCAAAGATCTTTATAAAAAATTGTTCAGAAAAATAGCAAATGGATCCATTGAGAGTAAAAATACTCACATTCTATGATGAGAATAATGTGTTTACTATATGGTGCAGCCATAATTATTTGGCCTCTATGGGTAGGGACTACATGTGATGATTTGCCTCTTCTGTTGCAACCTATGGAGGAAGAATTTTCCATGCATGCAAAATAAATGAACCAGTGTCCCTTCTGATCTAGATGCTGCTTCCTGGGCCCCCAGTATTGCACAATCTGACACAGTTTGATCAATGTTGCTTCGATGACTTGATGATCAAGCCATAGCACATGCCTGTGCCTCTACTCAAAACAAAGCTTTGGAGTCCTCAGTCTGTCTTAGCCCTACTTAGCTATGATAGATTACCACAAAGTGAGTAATTTATTTTTTAGAAAAAGAAAGTTCCTCACATTTCTGGAGGTTAGAAAGCCATGGGTCAAGAGGCCTGAATCTAACAAGAAAACAAACGCACTCTTAAATTGATAGCATTCATCCATTTGGGGGTAGGAACCCTCATGACTGAATATATGGAAGACCCCACCTCTCAACAATGCTACAGTGGGAGTTGAGTTTTTAAAATATGAACTTTGAGGGACACATTCCAATCATACATAACCTTTGAATCATAGGCATCCCAATTGGCTTGTGGACAGTATCTGACTTTTTCCAGACCTCATCAATTGGGGGGGGGGATTTACATTAAGAGAAAATCATGATCCTTCTCCTAGCTTCAGAGTTATATCAGCTATTTCTGAGAATCCCTAGACATGGTTATGTAAGTTCTGTCTCCTCTTGGACTTTTGTTATCATCCACTTTTCTGTAGTTCATGAAACCTCACTCAGGTGGTATCTCACTCTATCACACCGGCCTCTGAGAGAAGTTCATCCCCCCCACCAATGTTATTCCTGGAACTTTCAAAGCTGCCTTCACCTGTGGGTGCCAAAGTGGGTGCTGTCTCTCAATCAAGGCAGTGGAGATAACTCATACTGCCTTTCCCCAAGAGGAAAAACCCATCTCTTCCCTACCCAATGGGACAAAAGAATCTGAATTGTCTGCTCTTCCTAGATGGCTGAGTCCTTCAAAAGTTTATTTGGCTTGTGGAGCCCCAACCCTCTAAATGTTCAACTAGAAATGGACAAGGCCAACCTAAGATACACACTTAGCTGTCATCCCATCTCAGGTTTTTCCTGAAGAGCCCAGACAACTGTCATCTCTTTTCTTTTGGCCAAAAAATCCTGGGGCAAACCCACATGGTTCTGGCTCTATTTTGTCCCCTGCCTTAGTCGTATTCTGTGGTGTCTACTGCACACACAAAGCTATAATTGAGCTTATTTTATAGTAGAATGTTTGTTTTTAATTTCCCTGGCCTCACCTATCTGTCTCTGTCTATTTCTAAACCACATACAAAAGAGTAAGACATCTTCTCTGACAGCTGGAATCCTTTGGGATTTACACAGAACTTAAGATTTGCAGAATGTCTGTGACTTTCTCTCCTCTGTCCTTCCTACAGAAAGTTCTGACTCTATAGCTGATTACCTGAGTGTTTTGACTGGGCCATCCTCTATGCATAATTGAACCCTGTGGGATGATCTAAACATTACATCTTCAATGCCAAGATTCTCAGCATAAGTTGATCACACAATATTGAGTCATTTAAGAAGTCATGTCCAGCTAATCATAATTTTTTCTCAAATATTCTCCAACCAGAAAAAAATGTATTCTCCTACTACATTCAAAATCTCTGAATAATTTGTTAACCCTTCCCTCATGTCAAAGGTAAAATAACATTACTTTGGACTGGTGGTTTAATATTCATTGGCCTGTAATAACACGCATCTCATTGAAATGCGTTTGTGCATGTTTTCCCCACCTGTGAGCTACAAGAACTGAGGCTACACTACCTTCATTGATTCATTAATTCATTTATTCAATAGGCATCTTCATTGTACTATGTGCCAGACACTATCCTAATCCCCATTTATCAACTCTGTCTCAAGAGACATTAAATTACTGGGTTTTGTCTGAGCAAAGGAGAATAAAAAGAATTAAGAAATAAGTAATTACCCTGATCCATTTCCCTAAAAAAGCAAGCTTTCATTCTTCATCTACTTCTTCCCAGGACTTCTTCCATGGTGCACAGGGTGTCCTGCCAGACATATTGCTTCTTATCTCTTGAACCCATCCAAGTAAAGGGTTTCTTAAAACATCTCTTCACAAAGAAGGAGAAAGTGAATTTGGTATCCCCAGCCCTGGTTCCCTGAGGTGGATAGTCTATCTGCACTACCTGATGGTCCCTAGCCTGGTTCCCTGAGGCAGATAGTCTATCTGCATTACCTGATGGTCCCTAGTCCTGGTTCCCTGAGGCGGATAGTCTATCTGCACTACCTGATGGTCTTGGGGATTCTTCTCTCCTCTTTTTGATTGAGCACCCAAAATGGATATAAACTTTTCTCTCAAGTCTCCATATTTTTTCATACTATTAAATGGAGAAAAAAGTTACTACCAATAAAAAAAAATCCAAAGAGGGAGCTAGATCTGGTTCACGATTAAGCATGCTCTTGAAGTTCACAGGTCCTGGCTTAACCTCCTTAAATCACCCCAACCCATCCCTCTTCTAACACATCCATTATGTTAGAGTCTCAAAAGCCAGGCTCCTCTAAGCAAAGACCTAAGGTGGTGATGAGCTCCCTTCCTCCTACTCAGTTCCTCACACCTGCCAGACCATCTTCTTTCCAGAAGCTTTGTAATTCTCTAAATCTTTTGTGTGAAAGTCAAAGTCCCACCTTTGCATGCAGCCATACTCAATTTTTTTGTTTGTGCGCCCAAACTCAAAGTATAATAACTCAGCCTCAGAACCAGAGATCAGCATACAGTTATATGTGTGTTGAGTATATTTTCCTTTCCAGTCAACTCCTGTGCCCCACTTCCCCTTCCCAGGAACATTAGTTATATGATTTCCCATGAACCTCACTTCCCATTAGGTACCTTACCCTTGACTATCAACTTGCCTGATACATGCTTTCAGCTTTGACTTTGGAACACCCAACTCAGAGCATATACACACACATACATGCACACACACACACACACACACACACACACACACTTGAAAATAAATGAGTGGGAGTATATCCCTCCATAGAACATGAATTACACCATTGGGCAAACTTGTCACAAATATGAAAAGTCTTCACAGTTTTATGTTTTATTATAAAAGGAATGCATATTTTATGTCCTAATTTTAATATATTAAAATTTTTTATATTTTATATTTTATAAATTATTTAGGTTTAAAATTACTCAAAATCATTTTCCATATTTCTCAACACCTGCAGGCAAGTCCCTGAGGGTGATGTAGAAAGCATGTCACTTAGCAAACCTGGACTGAACTGGACTCAGTTGACAGTTGACAAATCAGATTTAACATCTAAGCAATTGCTCTTATCTCTTTTGGTATCATAATATTTCAAGAGTCTAGGCTTATTCATGCAGACAGAAATAGAATTGGGGGGTAATAGTCTTGTGTTTTAGACACAGAGGCTGTTTGCTTACTTGCTTGCTTTTATATTTTATTTTCACATCAGAGTGACCACCTAGATGAGGAGCCTACCTGCCAATGACTGACAGTGAGAGTCTAATGACTGCCTGGTGGAAATATGATCAGCATATTTTCATATTGGAAAGTCAAGACACTTCTGTCATTTGTAGGCTGAAATGTTTCTGATCCACTGGTCAGTTTATTATACTGTTAGGAGGAAATACCACTGAAAAAATTTTCAGCAAAGATAGTAATGATGTTGTTCTCCACAACACCAAAGTTATCATTTTCATCACATCCACATGATTAAAGAATTTCAAATGACTCATGGTCTCTGCAATCAACTTTCTTTAATCAATTCTGAAACACCATCTTCATTCCAGTATGTTTGTTGTGAGCCATGAAAACTCTAATAGCTTTGCCTTACAGCTATTTATTGAGAATACTCAGGCTCTTACAGGTTCCTAAGTAAGTCAAATGTGTGTGTGTGTCCCCCCTCAATTATTAAGATAAGAATTTAATCAATTCATCTCATGTGGATATTGATGTTTTCTGAAGGCTTTTTTCCTCATCAGTTAAAGAATAAATCAATCTTTAATTTGTAAACTTTGACTAACACCTCCACCCAATTCAGTATAAATGTATTTGATGGTAGGAAGAAAAAACAATTTTCAAAACCACTTCACTGTTCAAAATAAGTTTCTCTTAGGAAATAACTTGTTTAAAAACTGAAGACATTTTTTAAGTTGGTTTAATTACTTTGGGAGAAAGTTTCACTCTTTTGAAAATTTCCCAAGTATAAAAAGTGATTATGGGGGCTAGAAAGATAGTCTGGTGGTTAGGAGCACTGGCTGCTTTCAAGAGGACCCAGGGTCAATTCCCAGCACCTACATGGCAGCTCACAGCATCTATGACTCCAGTTCCCAGGGATCTGTCACCCTCTTCTGGTCCCCACAGGCACTAGACATGGACATACACGCTGACAAAACACCCATGCACATAATATAGAAATAAAATTTTTAAAAGAATGTTGTTAAAAGTGGTTGTGTAAAAAATTACAGCCATGCTAGTCTAAATTAAATAAGTTACTGGAGTTAAGGAAGTTTTTTTAAAAAAAACAAAACTCTAAGAACTGCTTAAAATTTTGGCAGGAAAATTTTTTTTTTTCCATGTGAGTATTTTCATAGATTTAGGATGTAGTTTCCAACAGTGAGAGTGTAGTTAAATGTGTGGCTTTCTTCAAGCAGGAGAAACACATTTTATACCCATTCACATTTAAACATAATAAATCCTATATTTAGATAGGCTTCTGAAAACATCCTAAACCTTTTAATTTGAATGTTGCTGTTTACTGCCAATTACAATGACAAGGGGTAGTTTTGTCGTCTTCTTTCTAATTCAATGGGGACAATATTAATGTCAACTCTACTGTACACTAAAGACTGCTTTTCTGTATTTCCCGGGCGATCCTGCTTGTTTTGGGTGATTTCAGGCTTGCACTGCAAGCTGTCTTCATTAAGCAAGATCCATTCTCACTTGGAAATGCAATTTGTTTCCTTGCAGGGCTAGGGACTGAACACAGGGCCTTGTACATGCTAAGTAAGTACTCTACCCCAAACTACATCCACACTGTTTCAGGTTTTTAAATGTTCATAATTTTTAAAAAGAAATCAATAATGACAGTAAAATTGCAAAATTCAAAAATGTAATTTTGTGCTATTCAAACTAAGCAAAAAATAAGCATTGTTGTGATAAATATTTTACTTGATGTAATTTTGGCAGGAATTCAAAGTAAATTGTGAAAATTGAATATGAGAGAAAAGTCAAGAGGAAAAGAAATCAAAAGCTGTCCAGGAATCTAGCTGTGGATGCCTAGATCTGTAAAATTCTGTATCTTCTCCATGCTTCTTCACACACCCAGCCCAGGGAAGGTGAGAAACTGAACTCAGTGGTTGGCCCCGGATGGGCAGCCAGCCCTATCTGAACCAGACTGACTAGGTTATTGTCCTCAAAGAAAAATGTGAGCGTTGAAACTGTGAGTTACTGGTCTGCAAGCACACAGAAGAACGAGGACTAAGAGGATGAAGAGAGAAACAGAACAAAGCAAAGATGGCCGCATCCCCACCAGGCTCCAGGCATCGCGGTGCCGTTGCTAGGCCCCCTTCCTTTTGACCATCTAGAGCTGAGAGCCGCTGGAGTCCCAGCTTTGTCATGTGCTGATTTAGTTGCGTCTCTTCCCAACAAAACAACACAGCACAAAAGAGCTGTAATGTTCTCTGCCTCTACTTCAGCAAACGCTCACAGAACACATACTATAACTGAGTTCTACATTTTGAAAAAAATAAAATAAAATACTGATGAGTGTCATTAGCTTCCGATCTCACTGCTCTCAAAGCATTTGTAATCTAAGAAGTACTCTGACAGCATGGACATGTAAGCTGGCTTTCAAGACAGTGAGGATTTTCCAATTGTGAAATGACTTGCTTTTGACTAACAAGAAATACTAAGGCAACGGCAAAGTCATGAGGTCGACGGCATATTTGGGATTAGAAAGTCACCCAGTGTTTTTGAGGTTTGCAATAGAAGAGGGAAGTGGGGAGAACTGAGCAACTGTGTGCAGACACACACTCACGGAAAAGGCTTTGAAGGACATGCTACGGCAGTTGAACTGACCGATCTAGTTGGAGATCTTCCAAAAGGAGTAAGCATAACTTAAAGGATGACAAGGTGATAAGTTCAAGCAGAAAGAGCCACATAATTACTAAGGCTCAGTACACAATGAAAACCCAAAGCTGCTTGTGTGCTTGTGCCAGATACTTAAGAATGGCAGTACCAGAGCACTAAACCATGAATGGCGCCGTTCTATAGCTACACCCAGCACACCCACAAAGTCAGCAAGAAAACATTGGAACTCTCTTGTATTCATTTTTACCTTATCTTTTCTTTTTTTTATTTCTATAACTATTCTATGTAAAATGCATTTTAGGACTTATATGTAATTTACCAATGTTTATATAAATACTGATAAGGTACATTTAAAATTCATGGTGAATAACAAGTGCAATTTCACGGGTTCTGGCTCATATTCCAAATCTTAAAAAGCTAGCATAAAGGGGCTGGAGAGATGGCTCAGGGGTTAAGAGCACTGACTGCTCTTCCAGAGGTCCTGAGTTCAATTCCCAGCAACCACATGGTGGCTCACAACCATCTGTAATGAGGTCTGGTGCCCTCTTCTGCCCTGCAGACATACATGCTGTGTACATAATAAATAAATAAATAAATCTTTAAAAAAAAAAAAAAAAAAAAAAAAAAAAAAGCTAGCATAAAGCAAAAGGGGGCCATCATGGAATAGACAGTGTTAAATGTAGATAATTAAGGGAGTATATTCTATCAAAGTATTTTATATACATGTAAATGCCATGGAAAAAACACATTATTTTGCTTAATTAATTAGCTTTAACACGAAATGAAATAAAGGTAAGGGCTTTAAGTGTACATCAAACTCTGCTTCAAATCCCCTGATGCAGCACTTTTGGATACATGTGCCTAACAGGGTGGTTTTTCAACCTGGGGGTTGCAATCCCTTTGGGGGTCAAATTTCACAAGGGTCACATACCAGATGTCCTGCATATCAGATATTTACATTATGATCCATAACAGTGGTGAAATTACAGTTATAAAGTAGTAACAAAATAATTTTATGGTTGGCGATCACCACAACATGAGGCACTGTATTCAAGGGTCGAAGCATTAGGAAGGTTGCAAACTACTTGCCTAGCATATGAGAGAGACTGAGAAGAAGGTGAAATAAATAGAAGAGAGATAGAGAAAGGGAGAGAGGGGCAGAAAGAGCACAAGATTCTGACTCTCCTTACACTCCAGTGTTGTAAGAGAAGGAAGGAGATGGCAATCTTTAATTCAGCACACCAGAGCTATCAATCTTCAATTCTGACCAGTCAATAGAGACCTCCCTTTGGAATTAGGAACAGAGCAGATAATGGGAGTAAGAATCTTGGCTATTTCTTCACTGCCCTGCTTGAAGTATCTGCCCTAGCCCATCAGGCTGAACATAGTAAACAGTGAGCAAGGGCCAACGCTGTACCAGAGTTCCTTGCTCATCCTCTTATTTTCATTCTTCAAGGCATCAGTCTGAATCTAGGTGACACTTATTCTCACTGCACCATCCACAAAACCTCTTGTGCATCTCTGACTCTGAGGCCACATGATGCAGAATTGCCTTTAATCCACACTATTCCATCTCTTAGCAAGGCCTTCACACTGCTTCCTGGCCTTGACTGCTAGAGCTCAGACGATTCTCTTACCTTGGCCTCCAAAAATCAGTAGGACTGCAGCCATGTGCCACTGCACCTGACTTTATCTTTTTCAATGTTTGATTATTCATTCTACTTTTATAAAGTGCATTACATTTCTTATTGCTGTGACAAAGTCAATTTAAGGAAGGGAGGGTTTATAGTCCATCATCCTAGGGAAAGTATGGTGGTGAGAACATGAGGCAACTGGCCACATAGCATCCTCAGTCAGGAAAAAAAATAGGTGAATGCTGGTGCTCATCAGGCTTTCTCCTCTCCTCTCCTCTTCTCTTTTCTGGGATTCCCACCTGGGAGAACCTGGTACCAACCCGAAAGAAATGTTCCAGGTCTTCTCTTCTCAGCTGAACTACTCCTGAAGCACTCCCACAGGCACACCCAGAGGTAAGTCTCCTAGGTGACTCTAAATCTTGTCAAGTTGACAGGAAAGATGAAGTATCACAACCAGATACAATTTAAATGCAAATCGTAAGTTACAGAAGCCAATTTGACAAGGCTGTGTGCTGTTTAATTCCAATCATATGGTATTCTGGAAATTCTCAAAAAGATAACACTATGAAGATTGTAAAAAGATCAGTGGTTGCCCAATGGAAGGTGAGGATCTGAATAAAAAGAAAATGAGATTGTTTTTTAGGGTAAGAAGCTACTTTATATGATACCCTAATAGTGGATGTATGTCATCGTGCAAACATATGGGATGTACAAGACCAAGAGTGGACCTTAGTACAATTATACACTCATGAAGTACAGTGAATGTACCACTCTGGTGGCAGATGTGGACAATAGGGAGGAATTTTATATGACAGTAACAAGGATGTAGGAAAACTCTATACTCTCTGTTTTGCTGTAAACTTAAAACTATTTAAAAATACAACATTTCTTAAATCAAGATATATTTATTACAGAAAACTATCTGTAATTCCTTCCTCTCTCAAAAAAACACTTTAAATATTTTAACTAATCCTAAGCCCTCACACATATATGTGTGTGCTCCCTATTTTTAAATGGGGAATGTGCATATTAATTTGCTATTTTCACTAAAATATGGCATAGTGATAAATTCATATAAAAACATTAACCACAGCCAGACCGTGGTGGTGCACGCCTTTAATCCCAGCACTTGGGAGGCAGAGCCAGGCGGATCTTTGTGAGTTCAAGGCCAGCCTGGTCTGCAGAGTGAGATCCAGGAAAGGCACCAAAACTACACAGAGAAACCCTGTCTCGAAAAAACCAAACCAAACCAAACAAACAAGAAAAAAAAAAATTAACCACAACGAAATAAACCATACAGTGGCCCATGTAATTGCTCCCCTCACTCTCCTACCATCTCTACTAGAATAATGCTAACCCAGCTCCATTTCCCAGGCTCCTTTGCAGCTCAATGTATAGGTCTAAATGGAGTTCTGGGAGTTTGGTGTGCTTCCATGAAACTCAGACTCAAGCAGAGACCCCTTTCCTATCATTTGTAAGGTGGTTTGGGTTGACTAACAAGATCATAAGAACAAATATCTCTCTGCTACCATGATCCAGTGCCCACTCTCCAGTACCCTAGGGATTGAGAAATAGATGACATTGTCCAGAGAATCTAACCCTGCCCTGGTATGGTAGCTATGGAATTGTACTCCTGCACTTCAAAGTCCTGTGCATGGTCTCAAAAAGATTGCAAGGGGCTGGTAACATGGTTCAGTGGACAAAACACTTGCTGATTTCCAGAACCTTGTAAAAGTCCAGGAAAGCTTGGTGGTGTCTTTCAATCCCAGCACTTAGAAGGCAGAAATAGGGCATTCCAGGAGCACACTAGCTAGCTAGACTAGCTAGAATCAGTCAGCTCCAAGATCAGCAAGAGACCCTGCCTCTAAAGTGAAGAGGTGTTGAGGAAGACAACTGTGATAGTTAGTGTTAGTTATCAACGTAAAAGGCTCTAGAATCACCTGGAAGGTGGAAATCCAGGCATGCCTATGCAGGATTGCCTTGGCTAGACTAATTGAGATGGGAAGACCCACCCACCATGGGTAGCATCATTTCCCTGGGCTGGGTCTCTGAACTGTATAAGTGGAGGAAGCAAGCTGAACACAAGCATCCATTATTTTCTGTCCCTTGGCTGTAGATGCAGTGTAACCCATTGTCTTAAGCTCTGCTACCTTGACTTCACCATCCTGCTTAACTATACCTTGAGCCATGAGCCAAAATAAATGTTTTTGCCTTGAGGTTGCTTTATGACAGAACAGATGAAGAAACTAAGACAACACTTGACCTCAACTTTGTAGCTCCAAATGTGTGTGTACATACATGCTATGCATCTACCCATGTAAAGCCACACACTTGCACATACACACACACACACACACACACACACACACACACACACACACACCACCTGTATACACATGTAGAAGTAAAAAAGGGAGAGGGGAGGAAGAGGGGGGAGGAGGAGGAAGAAGAGGAGGAAGTCATCCCCAGAATGTTACTTCTCAGTTATTCTAGAGACCAGCCAAGAGCCTACTTTTTCAGCTCACCCCCTAAACTTTTTCCTTAAATATTTTAACTAATCTACCATCTCTACATGCAACAATGACTTGCGGTGTGTCCCAGCCAATTTTAAAAGTTTACAGTAAAATAATAATACAGTCCCCCCCCACCCCTAGCTACTTATTCCAACATAGAATCTTCCCCAAGTGTTCTTACATTTTAAATCTTTGTCTGCTTTTCTGCCTACTGACTGTCTACACACAGAGAGAAACATGTTCTTCTGTTGCAAAACAGAGCCATCCCACCCGTACTGATCTATGACTTCCTTTTATGCTGTCTTTTCTTGAATGGTACTTGTAGATCTAGGCCATTATTTTTAATGGCTGCACAATATTGCAAAGTATGATTGTGGCATAACTTAGCCATATTTAAGAATTCCTTGTTGGCCTCACTGCACAGCTGGGTGAGTGCCACTATAATGAGCAAGTATGTGTTGGAGAAATGGGAGAGAAAGAGAAGTGGAGCAGTTTGTGTTCTATGAAGTGAATCAGGACACAATGGTGGTGAGGAATGGGCCTGTGCTACTGCCTGAAGCCATGTTAATATTCTGCCTGTGCTGTCACCAAGAGCCATGTCTAGGTCCCTGCCCTATTGCAGCTGGGGTCTGTTTTGATATCTGTGGCCTGTGTTACAACCAAAATCCATGCAGACGGATGTCTGTGGTCTAGGCTACAGCCTAAAGTCATGTTGATATCCAAGGGCTGTGCTGAGCTGGCCCCACCCCTAGTTGGCCCTGGGAGACCTGGTCACACCCCTCAGAGGAAAGCTGACCTGAAGGCATGGAGAACTATCAGGCTGAGCAACTCAGCTTCCACTCAGGCCCAGACCCAGGGCTTTGAGTTGGTTGACCCACCCCAACATCTACCCCATCTAGGAGCTACTAGAACTCGTAAAGGAGTCAGTCTGCAGAACCACAGTTACAGGATCTCCATGACTCATAACAACAGTAGGATATCCATGAGGAGTCTCAGTGAGGGTCCAGTATTGATGGTGTGGCAGAGGCCAGAGGCCTTGAACCAGACAAACAACTCATTGCAATGATCATTTGCAAGCAAAGCTGCTTGGGCAAAAGGGTCTACTACATGACACACTACAGCTTCCAATGCTGCTACGACAAACGAATACGTGATGGAGAGGCAGGAATGGCAAAGAAGTGGAATGGTACATGCACAGCAGATCTGGAGACAGGACAGCTGTGGTGGGTGTGAACAAAGGCTGCAGCTGATAAAGGAGCAGGTCATTGCCCAGAGGGGTCCGCAAGATTTTTATTTTAATTTTTAACTGTCATTTTTATAAATTGTCTTTTAGGGGGAGGTTACTAGGGTGGAGGGCAGATGTGGAAGGACTGGGAAATGAAGGGAATCAGGGTACATGCTGTGCAATTCCCAAAGAATCAATAAAAACTATGTTAAAAAGAATTCCTTGTTGATGAACACATGGAGGGTTTTTTTTTTTCTCAAACATTTGCCTCTAGAATGTTATTCTATCTTTGTACATATCTTCTAATAGACTTTGATTTTATTGTTGTAGAATGGATTTCTATAAGCAGAATTAGGGGAAAGAACATGAGCATATCAAAATTTTAATAAATTCTGTCAAATTAAATTCCAACACACCTCTCAAAATTTACATCCCCAGCACAAATATATTAAAGTGCTTATTCCCCATAACCTGGGGAAAAGCTGGATATTAAGAGCTTTTCTTTATATCTTTTCCATATAATAGTGTGGAAAGTCAGGTACAATCATTGTCTCTAAATCACATTTCTTCTCTTAAAAGCTAAATTGGGTGTCATTCAGATATCTGTTGGCCATCTGACATCTGTTTGCTGTGACTGTTCTATTGCCTATAATTTTGCCATTTCTCTATTTTATGTTTTATAAGAATTTTTAGTATTTTAAGGTTTTCAGGTGATTCACATCTGCATTCATGTACACACCACAGAGAAAGAAAGAGAGGAGGAGAAGCATTCTCCCCACCTTGCCATTTAGTGTTTTTCACTGTCTATATTGACTTTTTTCCAAAGCAAACTTTTCGTGTATCCTTGGTTTCCTGTGTGGCCTGGAAAAGGCTCTATGACACTGAGCTATTACAGATTCGTTCCTACATTTTAAACTTTTGGGTATTTTCCTGTCTTAATGATCAAATTTTAGTTTGGTATTCTTTGGAAAATGGATTTTGTTTTTCATTTCAAGTGAACAACAACGTTCTCAGTACCAGTTATTAGATGAATTTTCCCCATTCCATAAATACTTGTATCTATCTCTGATTTCTTGTGTGTGTGTGTGTGTGTGTGTGTGTGTGTGTGTGTGTGTGTGTGTGTGTCTGTGTGTCTGTGTGTGTCTGTGTGTTGCTGGCAGTCTATTGTCAGAATCTATCCAGATGCTACGTCCATTTGATTCAAATGGCTTTAGATATAGTAAGTCCTATTAAAAATAAATTCTTACTATTTTTCATTTTGGCATTTATCATATACCTATTCTTCGTGACTAACTTCATATTTTTATTTTGATAAGCTGGACATTTTATTCTGATTATATCAAATTTATATATTAATTTACTGATGACTGACATCCTTGGGTAGATTGGGGTTTTACAATATGAAGTTTCCCTTCGGAGATATGACACATCGCTCCAATGTGTTTCTCCTGTGGCCCTCACAGCTTTCCATCTTTTCCCTTGCATGGATCTTGTGGCTCCTCTTTTAAATGTCTTCCTTAAAAGTTTGCCAGTTTTGTAGAATATGAGAAACTAACAGGAGCTCCTGGGTCCCTTCCTAGAACCAAGTTCTAGAAAAGCCACAACAGTGAAAGATGTTGTTGGATCTCCGTAGAGAAGAGGAAAAGTACTTAGAACAGGAGGTATCAGATTCCACCCTCAGAATGGCCTGCTTGGAAGTCTGGACCTTTTACAGTAAAAGACTTGAAGGCAGTTTCAGGAAACAGAGCCCTGGTGGAAGGGAGGTAGAAGGGCAGCAAGAGGAACAGGTTGGAAAACTACATTCTACCTGAGACCCTTTCTGGCTTCCTCATATTTCTCTGAGAAGATTATTGCCATCCATTGCAGTGACTTGATGAGGACAGCATACCATCCCAGCATCAGAACCAACGTGGCCTTTCAGGCAATTGTTAACTAGGGTGAAATGCTGATCACAAAGAGCATGTAGTTTCGCCAGCCACTGAGCATTCTCTTCACCCTCCTTCCTTTATCTCAGTCTATGGACAAGGAGACATTCTCTGGGAATCAAAATTGCTTGGTTCAGAGGTATTACCTGGGTAGAGGGTCCTGATGGGACAAGACTACTTGTTTGGTGAGTGAAGACCCTAGAAAATGCACAAGCCTTTATTCTAACACCAGAACCTCTCCACTCTGGGATATATTCTATTTTGGTGCCAAATTTTGGTGCCAGAGAAGCAAAAGTCAGAAGAGGAGATCATGTCTCCCTACCAAGGCACATATGACTTGTTGAGGTTGTTGGTGATCCCCAAAGAATGTGTGCTTACACAGGAAAGAGTTAATGAAGCTACCTGAGACTATCATCCTCAGGAATGCCTGTTTGCAAGTCTGAATGTAAGAATACTTTCAGAAACTAGCAGACATCTCTCTTAACCACAAAAATTTTTAACAAGAAATAGATACGTACAATTATTCAAGTGAAAATGTTACAGAATAGAACGAAACCAAAAATAATCTATCAGTTTATCCCAATATAAATCAATGGATGAATAAATTAGCAGGAGAGACAGCTTTTCTTTTACAGTAAAATGTCATTTTTAGAGTAGAAGGAATGATAGAATTAGAAAATCACCATTTGATAAGCCATTATTGTCATAATTAATACAGTCAAGAAACATTGATGGATGCTAAATCTAGTGAGTGAAATTCGACAGTCTGGAAGTATCTTCTAACAACATATTTGCTACTTGCAAAGAAAAGAATAACTTTAAATGGAGCAAAATTGATGGAATTACTATAGTCAAATCATCAAATAATGAGACAAATCAAAATTGTGTCTCTCTTGGTAAAATGCAGTAAGAATACAGAATCAGTTCTGTGATATTTCTGCCAAAAATTCATAACCTGAGTCTAATCATTAGAAGACATTAGACAAACCCAAATGAGGAGTGTTCTGACATACGGCTGTAACTGCTATAGTTGTATGGTCAAAGGAAATGCTCATGACTGGATTCCTTCATGTGTGTCTGTTACTCTAATGCACATGTTGACTTTTTTTTAAGTTCATTTAAGAACCAAAATAAAAAGATGGAAATAATAGAAAGAATAAGGAAATGTCCCAGATACCAAAGGATATTCAAACACAACAACTGCCTGTGGCAGACAAGATTAAGATATTTGATGAAATTTGAGTGGACTACATAATAGCCATGTATCGGTAGATTACGTAATAGTCTTGTGTCAGTATTAATTTTCTGGTCTTCGTGGTTCTTTGTTTTAAAGAGGATGGTTGGTTGGTTGGTTGGTTGGTTGGTTGGTTGGTTGTTTTGCATGAATGACATGCTGCAGTGCTGGATGTGATAGGACACCATGCCAACAACTTACTCCTAAGTGGTTCATTAAAACTCACAACTCCAGGGAGGCTACCTAGAAAACAGGACCCTAAGAAAGACACAGGGATCCCCCAACAACAGAGAAATGGATGAGATCTACATGAGCAAACTGGAAGTGAAGGGGGGTAATGAAGGGCAAGGGTCAAGGGAAAGAGAGCTTAGGGGAATGGGAGACCCCAGGTGGATCAAGAACAGAGGGAGAACAAGGGAAAAAGAGACCATGATAAATGAAGACCCCCATGGGAATAGGAAGAAGCAAAGTGCTAGAGAGGTCCCCAGAAATCCATAAAGATACCTCCACGATAGACTACTGGCAATGGTTAAGAGAAAACCCGAACTGATATACATCCGAGCTGATATCGGATGGCCAAAACACCCTAAATGTCATGCTAGAACTCTCATCCAATGACTGATGGAAGCGGATGCAGAGACCCATGGCTGAGCCCCAGGTGGAGCTCCGGGAGTCCAATCGTCGAGAAAGAAGAGGGATTGTATGAGCGAGAATTGTTGAGACCATGACTGGAAAAAGCACAGGGACAAATAGCCAAACTAGTGGAAACACATGAACTATGAACCAATAGCTAAGGACCCCCCAACTGGATCAGGTCCTCTGGATAAGTGAGATAGTTGATTAACAGAACCTGGGTCCTATGCAGGGACATTTTGCTCAGCCTGGGCACAGGGAGGAGGGGACTGGACCTGCCTTGATTGAATCTACCAGGCTGAGCTGAATCCCCAGGGGAGTCCTTGCCCTGGAGGAGATGGGAATGGGGGAAGGGTGGACTAGGAGGAGGCTGGGGTAGGAGGGCTGGAGGAGGGAGGACAGGGGAATCCATGGCTGATATGTAAAATTAAATTAAATTATAAAATAAATTTAAAATTTTTTAAAAAATATATTTTAGGAGCTGGAGAGGAGGCTTGTTTACTGCTCCTATAGAGGGCCTGTCTTTGGTCCTCAGCACTCATATCAGGTGGTTCCCAACTGCCTATTACCCTAGTTCCAGGGGCTCTAACACCCTCCTCTGGCCTCTGATGGCACCTGTACATACTTAGTACACAAAAACTCATATAGACACACATGTATACACACTAAGAAAAATGAACAGATCTTTAGAAAATATTTTATATAAAGTTTTAAAGCTAATCTTCCAAGTTAGAAATTAATGTAATGGCCCTTTTGGCTGAAGAAACTGTGTCTAAGACGGAAGTTTTAGGGAAATCCTGAAACAGCTGCAACTGAGTCAGGGTTTTACAAATGAGTTTGTTTGGAAGACAACATGGAGCTACATACTTATGATTCATGTGTTTATCAATGTGTGTGTGTGTGTGTGTTTACACTTTGATTTAAAATCAAAAGAAATCCTAGCAAAAGCTAAACACCAGTCCATCAGTCCATCTTTTATACACACACAAGAGTTGGGAGAAGTCTCTCCACTATGGGGAAATTCACTGTGGGAGCTAGGTTGTTAGCTCAGGCAGTAAAGTGTTCATCTTACCAGCATGAGGCCTGAGTTCAAGTCTCCAGAACCCACGTTAAAAGGGGAGGGGGAGAACAGTGGTACCCACTTGTGTTCCCAGCACTGAAAAGGCAGACACTGTCAGATCCCAGGGGTTCACTGGCCTACTTGGCAAACACCAGGTTAATATATGACCCTGTCTCAAAAAAAAAAAAAAAAAAAAAAAAAAAAAAAAACCTGAATGATATTTAAAAAGGAGAGCAGAGATGATCTGCACAAAAAGAAGTTCACTTTCCATAGTCTTCAGGAATATTTATTGAGATGCATATAGCTATTTGTTTGGTTTTGGAGACAGAGTTTCTTTGTGTAGCCTGTCCTAAAACTAGCTCTGTAGACCAGGCTGGCCTTGAATTCAGAGATCTGCCTGCCTCTGCCTCCCAGGTGCTGGGATTAAAGGCAGGTGCCACCACGGCCCAGCACATACAGCTTTTTATTACAAAGGCTAGCATTTGAAACACTTCTCTTAAAAAAAATTAAATATTATATAGTGGCCTACAGTTGTCTAACCATTCCTGGAGCTACTATGTCCCCTGTACTGTCTACCTATGTGTTCTGAATAATCTTTTCATTTCCTATTCCTTTCCGGCTGTCTTTTCAGAAGAATTAAACACAGCCTCTGTCTGCCCTTTCCTTCCTTCTCTGAAGAGCAAACTCTCACACATTAATACAAGCCATTGTGTGAGCAGAGTTATGACCTAACAATGCCCTGCTCTTAAGTATTCCCCCATCCTCAGCAAGGCCCAAAGCATTCTTTGCTGCTTCCCTGGAATTAATTAATTCATCAAATATTTATCGAGAACATACTATGAGCCCATGCCATTCTAGAAACGGGGACTGCAGCTGGGAATAATGTCTCTGCTCTCATGGAATTTACAGTCTGGTAGAATAAGCAAACCACAAAGAAACAACAATAAAAATTTTTCAGATAATGATATTTGCTTAGAAAACAATAACAGGTAATGAAAATGATTGGGAAAGGTCCTTTCTAAGCAGAGGAGTCAGAGCTGAGACAGAATGATGGCGAGGCAGCCAGAATCCAAAGAAAGAATGTTTGCGGCGTGGAGCAGAATAAATGCCAAGGACCACGGTGACAACAAATCAAGCAAATTCAAAGTAACTTTAATATAAGTTCCTGGTGACGGCGAGCAGGAAGCTGGTGCTGTTTCCATGGTTTTACTGCTTACTCCAAACCCCTAAGCCTAGTTCTTATCCCATACCAGGCATTCAGTGTACATTTGTGGAGACAAAATAATCATCTGAAACAGCAGAAGGGCTAGACTTTAAAGATGGGTGGGCAAACCAGTGATGGAGGGAGGGAAGGAGGAAGGGAAGGGTAAAAGACACGGGGCCTCAGCAGCTGGTGTTTGGGGATTTATAGTTGGAGGATGGAATACCTTCGCAGGGTTCTCACTAGGAGACCAGTCTTATTTACTTTGGGCACAGATGTTATTGATGAGTACAAAGAGCAGAGCCTGGGTGGACATGTTCGGTGTTTGAGCCTGACTTCCCAGCAAAGGGTCAATCAGCCAGCAACCTGGGCTTCCTAGTCAGAGCTTCCAAAGTTTTTGCTCTTGGAGATGGGGCAGTGATGACTGTATCCCCGACTGGTTCCTCCTACCCTCCACGTTTTCTCAAATGCAATATCAAGCCTGTCCTCCCCCACCCCACCCCCACCACATAACAATATGGAACCCTTTTTTCCACCTTCTCTTCCTCAGAAGTATGATATGCCCTGCTTTCTTTCTCTCTGTTCTTTCTTTCTTGAAAAGGGCACCATTGCTGAGTCCCCAAAAGCCTCAGCCACCTACCCATTGCTAGCCTGCTCCTCTCCTTTCCTGCGCATCCAGCCTGGGCAGGACAGAACATTGTACGGCACTCTTCCTTTTCCATTTCCTGTCGTTTTTCCTGTAAAACAAAGCTTGTCTTTTAACTAGACTCCACCCTCCCTGAGTTTCTGGTGTTCCCCTAAAAACCTGAAAGGATGGTTTTCGTAGATGAGAGAAAATATGGGTCATGTGCCTTTCTAGGTCTGTGTTGCCTCACAAGTATCTTTTCTAGTTCCATCCATTTACCTGTAAATTTCACAATTTAAATCAGTTAAAGGACATTTAGATTGTTTCCATTTCCTAGCTATTGTGAATAGAGCAGGATTGTTACAGAGAAGGAAGGCGGAAAGATTACAAGAGTCAGAGGAACAGGAAGTGTGGTATGAGATTGTGTCTCCTAGAAACATCAGAGAAGCTGGACCCATGGAGCCTCAACAACATGGCTGCCTAAACAAGACCTGAACAAAGACGGCCCCAATAAATATGTTAACATGGAAGGGGGAAATCTCACAGCTCCTCAACCCTAGACAAAGAACTACAGCAGTTAAGGAATGCTGAGTTAGAGGGGTCTTCCCCAACAGATAATATATTACCAAGTGCTCAGCCTTCAAATCACAGACATACAAGCAAAATTACACAGAGTAGGCTATATTTGTATATTTAAGTGTGTGCGGGGTGTGTGTGTGTGTGTGTGTATGTGTGTGTGTGTGTGTGTGTGTGTGTGTGTGTGTGAACAACTAAAGAAAAAGAGGCTATGAATCTGAAAGAGAGCCAGTGGGGGTCCATATGAGGAGTTGGAGGGAGAAAAGGAATGGAGAAAATTATATAATTATATTTTGATTTCAAAAAATTAAAAATATTAAAATGTAACAAAAAAGTTTTCATATGTTGATTTCTGAATCTTTCTTCCTCTTGCTCAAGTCTTCTGCCTTCCTGCTATCCTGATGCTTCAAGTACAAGCCTATCCAATTTCTGCTTCATGCCTTAAGTTTGTGAGAACTTTTTTGAAATTTTCTCCATCACCAGCTGACACATACATATTCATTGATGGATTCCTTTACACTGCTGACCCTGACCTGGGCCTTTGAAATTCACGATCATGAGCTAGCTAACAGCAATGTTACCAGAATTTAACTAAGTCTAAAGATACATAGCACTTTGGTCCTTTGGTACAAACTTGCAACCCAACTGACCTCATAAACTTAATGAAGCCCAACAATATGAGTTTGTAACAAATAGGTAAGCCTCAGCCAATCAGAGAAGCCCTACCTTCAGTTAGTGATGGGTGGCCAATTGTTCAGTCAAGCCCAAGGAAGGTAAATGCTGGGCTGTTCCTCTTTGAGATTTTTTTTTATACCTCACTTCTGTTTTCTGTCTCTGCACTGTCTGCCATGTTACAGACTGCCGTCCCCGGAAAGCTGAGAACTGCCCAACTTGCAAATTATTCTTTGCTCAATTAAACATTGTTAAATTTAATTGCTCTTGAGTTTTTCTCTTAGCAATAGTAAATCAGAGATAATACGCTTTGAGCACTCACTAGTGTCAATGAAGTGGGTCCTGTACCACCTCCCTTCAAACGCTAAGGAGACCTGGAGAACGTGGGAGCTGTGTAACTCGCCAAAGGGGACACCGACCTTAAGAGACAGAACCAGAGAAGCTGCTGAGGTTCCTCGAGCTCCTTTTTTCCCCTTCAAGGACTGCTTTTAGAAATTGAAAATGGGCGGGCCTTTAATGGTTCTAATTTGATCCTGAACATAAGAGAAACATCTAGAAAGGACTGGAGCGAATGCTACCTTTCAGTTCCTGAAACGAACAAGGCCAAGGGTCAAAGACTGCAAGCTTCGGGGCTGTTTATCTTGCGGCAAGCCTGCTCCACCTCCTGAATAATTTTGTACCATTTAGAGTTAGAAGTTCAGGAGAAGGCTGCTCTGACTCCAAAAGAAAACCCTCTTCCCGGCATATCTGTGAAATTTGCACCGCCTGCAAGAGGCGCTGTTCTTACAAGTCTGAAGTCCTGCTCAAGGCCAGCCCTGGCTTTTTGGAAGTGGAGAATTTCTCAATAGGGGAGCGTCCAGTACCAGGCAAACACTCTCTCAAACTCTGAGAGATAATCTCTTTCGCTAGCCCGTGTTTTGTTTCAGATACCCATGCAACCACACAGATATCAGGGACCCCAGATGCCTCTGTGAAACCAGATGTAGGATGGAACTTGACAAAAACTAATCTGAGCTGGGTCAGGTTAGATCCAGAAGAAGTCATTAATTATCTTCCCAGGTATTACTTCAAATGCTCCCCTCCCTCCTCTTCCTTTTAGTGGAATGGTCCTCATCCTTTGTCTGGATGGGAAGTTGGTCTGTGAGGCATTCCTCCTGATTTCCCTTTATTCACTAGCCAAAGAATAAACTTCCCCTCACTCTATAGGCAGCTCTTGGTTTTATTATTAGTCCATCATTGCCTGAGGAAGAAAGACTCCATTCTGGGACTGGAGAAATGGCTCAGAGGTTAAAAGCAAGTACTGCTCTTACAGAGGACCCAATTTCATTTCCAGCATCCACATGGAATGGATCACAATAGCCTGTAAGTCCACATTCAGGGGATCCAATGCCTTCTTCTGGATCCAGGGATACTGCACTCATATGCAAATACTCACACATATACATACACACACATACACATAATTTAAAATTTAATCTTTTTTTTAATACAGAAACAAGTTTGAGACAGAAATCATTAGCGGCACTGTGGGAGTTCCTAGGGGACGGCTTCACCTCTTACCTGTTTAGTACATGATAAAAGCTAGATTCTCAAATAAGGATCACAACATCAACCCTAGGCTGCTTAAGGATCCCAGGTTATACCTAAAGTAAACATAACTTTCCTGAAGGTTTCCTCCTCCACATCTGAGTTTCAAAAAAGAAACATAATAAAAACCTCTGTTGTTTCTACACTTTGTAGAAAATAGAGAATCTCAGAGTCCTACAGAAAGAGGTCACATGCATGTGACCAAGGCTGAGAGACAATGAGTATCAGATTTGGGACACTGTACTAGTCCAAAGAGGGAAGATCCAGCCTATGGGTGAGGGAAGTGTGTTTCTCTCTCTCTCCTTCCCTCCCTCCCCACCTCTTTAAAAGGACCCAAAGCCTGGTCTTTTCTGGTCTTCTTGCCTGTGTTCTCTTCTATCTCTGAGACACCCCATCAAGATAGATGTGAAGACTCAAACATCTGAAAAGGTGTGCCTAGGTAACTCAAGAACAATTGGTAGAAATTATTGGAGATGGAGGGCTCAATAAGGGAGATTCTCTTGGTTGGTCCTGAAGCTGAATGACTAACATCTCTTGGTGTAACTAATGTCTATTAGCCAGCTAGCCAAGGCTCATGGAGAGCCTAATCATGGTCGGGTAGACAGAAAGTAGACTCAAAGAGAATTCATCTTTCACATTATATTTAAACAATAATAGTACTGGAAAATATTAAAATACAAAAACTCATAAGTCAAAAATTAGAAATATTTTCTTCAAAAAGAATTAATCACAAAAAAATTTAGAAAACTTTAGACAGTAACTGTGTGTATTAAATTTTCCATCAAAATAAAGGGGAAAAAAAGACTTGATGGAAGATGGGAGCAGAAAAAAAACACACTCAATCTAAAAAAGGAATTTAAGACAACTCAAAAAAGCCTTGCAAAATTTTAAACAGCATTGGAGATAGTAAGGGTTTCAATATGCATAAAGAAAAATCTATAATATGGAGGAGAACTTGAGGGAAAGTGTATCAAAATATGAGGACAGAGATAAAAGCAATCTGTGTGATGATAAGTGAGATGGAAAAACAAGAGATAGTTCACACAATAAAAATTGGCCATCCAAAGATGGAAAAAATTAAACAGAAGCAGCAAAGAAACAAAAACTTTATTAGAGTTCTGAATCTTCAAACTGAGAAGGAGGAAAGAGACGAAAGCTGATCCTAATTTATAATAATCACATCCTGATGGTGGGGCCAAAGGCTAGAAAAATTATATTCCTATATTTGTTAGTTAACACAATAAAGCACAGTAAAATGTGCCCAGTATGTCTATAAAGATAAATGAAAAAATTGGCAGCATGGTAATCAGATGCGTGCAAGTTTTTTTGGAAAAAAAAAAACTGATTCATTTGCTATGAGAACCTAAATGCAATGGTTCTCACTTTGTTTGAACATTGCAATCATTTGCAGAGCTTTTTAAAAACCTGGACATTTGGCCTTAATTCCAGAAATATTGTATTTAATTTACCTAGTATACAACCCAATGATTCTAAGATACAGCCATATATGAGACTCTCTTTCCTGCATGGCTGTGTTAGTAGAAATAGAGAAAGGAGTACAGAACCCCAGCTTGTAAGAGGTATGTGTATGCTGAACCTGCTAGAAGAGAAAGTGGGAAGTAGCCCTGAACACATTGGCACAGGAGACCACCTCCTAAATATAACACCGGTAGCACAGACACTAAGAGCAACAATTAATAAATTGGACCTCCTGAAATTGAGAAATTTCTGTAAGGCAAAGGACACGGTAAATAAGACAAAATGACAGCTTACAGAATGGAAAAAGATCTTCACCAACCCCACATCTGACAGAGGGCTGATCTCCAAAATATATAAAGAACTCAAGAAACTAGGCATCAAAATATTAAACAATCCAATTTTTAAAATGGGCCACAGAGCTAAACAGAGAATTCTCAACAGAAGAATCTCAAATGGCCAAAAGACATTTAAGGAATTGCTGAACATCCTTAGTCATCAGGGAAATGCAAATCAAAATGACTCTGAGATACCATCTTATACCTGCCAGAATGGCTATGATCAAAAACACTGAAGACAGCTTAATTTGGAGAGGATGCGAAGCAAAGGGAACATTCCTTCACTGTTGGTGGGAGTACAAACTTGTACAGCCACTTTGGAAATTAGTATGACAGTTTCTCAGAAAACTGGGAATCAATCTACCTCGAGACTCAACTATACCACTCTTGGGCCTATACCCAAGGAATGTTCTATCATACCACCAGGACACTTGCTCAGCTATGTTCATAGCAGCATTATTTGTAATAGCCAGAACCTGGAAACAACCTAGATGCCCCTCAACAGAAGAATGAATAAAGAAAATGTGGTACATATACACAACGAAGTACTACTCAGAAGTAAAAAAAAAAAAAAAAAAAAAAAAAAAAAAAAAAAATGACATCATGAAATTTGCAGGCAAATGTATGGAACTAGAAAATATCCTGAGTGAGGTAACCCAGACTCAAAGGGACAAACATGGTGTGTACTCACTCATAAGTGGACACTAAATGTAAAGCAAAGGGTAATCAGACTACAACCCACAGCTCCAGGGAAGCTAGCTAACAAGGAAAACCCTAAGAGGGATGTGTGGGCTGCCCTGGGAAGGGGAAAGGGGAAATAGATGAGATCTCCTGAGTAAACTGGGGGTGAGGAGGGCAACAGAGGATAGGCGATGGGGATGAGAACATAAGGGAACGGGATGGTAGAGCTGGAACAGGGATGGAGTGGGAAAACACTGAAAGAGGTATCTTGATAGAGTGAGACCTCATGGGGATAGTAGAAACCTGGTGCTAGGAAAGTTCCCATGAATCCACAAGGATGGCCTCAGCTTAGATTATTAGCAATAGTGGAAAGGGTGCCTGAGCTGGCTTACCTCGGTAATTAGATTGGTGACTACCCCAACTGTCATCATAGAGCCTTTACCCAGTAACTGATGGAAGCAGATGCAGAGATGCATAGCCAAGCACCAGGCTGAGCTCTGGGAATCCAGTAGAAGAGAAGGAAGAGGGATAATATGAGAAAAGGGGGTCAAGATCATGATGGGGGAAATCTACAGTGACAATTAAACCAAGCTCATGAGAATTCACAAACTTTAGACCAACAGCTGTGGAGCCTGCATGGGACTGGACTAGGCTCTCTGCATGTGGGAGACAGTTGTGTAGCCTGGTCTGTTTGAGGGGTCCCTGGTAGTAGGATCAGGATCTATCCCTGTTGCATGAGCTGGCTTTTTGGAGCCCATTACCTATGGTGGGACACCTTGCACAGCCTTGATTCTGGGGAGGAGGGGGGCTTGGACCTGCCTCAGCTGAATGTACCAGGCTTTGCTGACTCCTCATGGGAAACTTTACCTTTTCAGAGGAGGGAATGAGGGGTGGGTTGAGAGGGGAAGGCTGGGGAGAGTGGGAGGAGGGAAGAGAAGGGGTTCTGTGGGTGGTTGTAAAATAAATTAAAAAATTCTTTAATAAAGAAAAAAAAGAGGTATGTGTATGGACCAAAATGACAATGTTAAAGATGGATTTTGATCCCCAGAAGGCACCCAGATCCATGGTAACTGGTTAGGAAAACAGCTAATTTTTGTTGTTGTTGTTGTTTTGTTTTGTTTTGTTTTGTTTAAAAAAAAACACTACATTGCACTTCCACTCAGGACTTCAGGACTGAACACCCTCTCAACACACTCCTGGTTGGTCTCATCTAGCAATAACACTAAGTCCCATGCAATGATTAGCTTTAATTGTCATCTTGACACAACCTAGAATCACAGGGAAGAAAGCCTCAATGAGGGCTTGTCTACAATAGGTTAACCTATGACCATGTCTGTGAGGGATTGTTTTACTCCATTTATGTGGGAAGATCCAGCCCACTGTGGGAGGCACCATTCCCTAGGCAAAGGGTCCTAAGATGTATAAGAGAAGAGAAATGTAGCCACGCATAAGCAAGCATGCAAGCTAACGCGTGTACATTCGTTTCTCTACTCTTGACTGTGGATGTGGTCTGTCTGGCTTCACTTCCTGCTTGACTTCTCCACAGTGAAGGACTGTAACCTGCAATTATGGGATGAAATGAACACCTTTGTCTCTTAAGTTGATTTTTGTCAGGATACTTTATCTTGGCAGCAGAAATGAAACTAGAAGACCCGATATATTCACATCTCCAGGGTCTACAAGCAAAACCTGATTTTCACTAAAGACCCTACCAGGACTGCTATGACCACAGTCTCTGCCCCAGGATGGTACCTATCTCTGCCTCCATGAGTATCCCTTCTCCAGCTCCCCTTTATCACAGAATTTCTGCCCACCCAGAGCTCTGCAACCCCCGAGCTAGACATTTAGTTGGCACAGAGGGACAACAGCTCAGGAGAATTCTCAGGAAGCTCCACCCACAGACAAGGTGCATGAGTGAAGAGGTGTCTCTCCATGCCCCCAGGAATCAATGAAGAAGCTGTAGTCCTTGTCTGGATCCATTTGTCTGTAGGGCTCACTGTGAAAGCCTCACATGGGTTTCAGCCCCATCTCCAAGGTCACAATGGAACCCTCTAACTCGGAGCAACTCAAAGGCCTCTTTGCTCACCACAGCACAGAAAACAGAAAGAAAAATGCCCATTCGTTAAACCTGTTAGGCTGCAGAGCTCTGTCTTCTCAACTCATCCAGCGATATTGGATTTAGAAACCATAGACTGGTGTGTTCCCCAGACCACAACTCCTCCTCCAGGCTGACCTTTTATTCCCAACTCAGAGGGGCACAGTCAAAAGCCTAGAACGGGGCGGGGTGGGGGGCTTGGGTCCCTGAGGCAGGGGCTCGCTTCCTGACTGAGGAAAACCAAAAACATAGAAAAACATGGGCATTCCATGTTCCTTCTGCTGCCCCACCACGTCCTTGATCTTAGTGATTCACATAATTTGGATTATCCTCCCGAGAGAAAAAATGTATAGGAGATGTATATTCTGGATTTGAACATCTGTAATCCTTCTGTCTCAGGGGCCTCTACCTTGACCTTAAATGTGCCACTGTCAGGGTGTTTCAGCTGGTAAATGATTTTCCAAAATTGCCCCCTTGGAGCCATGAATCAAAGCTCTAAGAGCAAAGAGAGTAAGATAAATCACAAAATGAGAGATCGATATGGGTTATTTATTAGCGACTCCACGGTACCGGCTGGTTCTCCAGAAGCTGTATGTGGCATTGCCTGGTAAATTAGGACAGTCACATCCTGGGAAATGACATAAAATATGGCAGGGAGGAGTCTTTGTTCACAAAGGAAACCATTTAACATTGCTTAGTGTAATGAAAAATTAGAAAACTGAGCGCATTTAAGAAAACTGTATACATTGGCACCCACTAAACAGAATGGATAGCCATTTAAAATGTTAGTTGTGAACTTTATGGTACAACATGGCAAACATTTATAATTAGAAAAGAGAAAGAAATAGAGGATTAGCCTACATACTGCATTTAAAAGAAGTTACTATAGGGAAAAGGCTGTAATGCCAGCAGATAATGTGCTCTTATAGTGGTAGTAGAATTAGGTATGATTTTTTTTCTCCAACATTTCCATAATGTGCTTTAGTGCTTCTAAAATGTGTGTGTGTGTGTGTGTGTGTGTGTGTGTGTGTGTGTGTGTGTGTGTGTATAATTAAGAAGTGATGAAAGAGGGAATATAGACGAGCAGTCCTTGAAGCTCCAGAAACTACTGTTTCATTCTATGAATAAGATATCCAGTCTGGATGGCTATTTGGCTTTATGCCAGATCAAGTAAACCAGAGTATAACATCACACAGTATCCTTAAGATACAGGCATAAATACAAAGTATTTCAAAATATGTAAATTTCATTGTAAAGCGTTGTAAGTTTATGTAAAAAGGAGTTGAGCTTATTTATCATGGTCTCATCCTGAGTTTTTTTTTTCACTGATATTCAATAAGGAATTGATAATATAGTTTATTTCTCCATTGACTGGAAAGAAAATTCAGATGTTGATTAACATATTCTAACCATACCCAAAAAAAAAGACTTTATGCTTTATACCGCATACTATCAGTAGGATGCTTATAGAATGGTTTGCTTTTTAATGATGTATAGTTAAATTTTTTTTAAAACTGTCCTTTCCCAAGGACTTCTTGCACTAGATTTTCAAAAGATGTGTGACTAGCTTGATGTAATTGCTTCAAAACTTTAGTCTTCCCATTCTAGTCATTTGCCCAATAAAAGCGATAACATTGTCTAAACAGAAAAATAATTTTATGGTGAAAATACTTGGACAAAAAAACAAGATGTTTTCCCAGAGTGGAAATTGCCTTTGTATTAACATCTGGGCTCTGCAGATGAGTCCATAGAATACAATCTCCAACACTGTGAGTAGGTGCTGAAAATATTATTGATTTTATGGAGTCCACTACAACGTTAGAACTACCTCCAAAATGAGTATGCTGAACAGATCTTTAAATGAAGGAGATTGAAAGAGTCCCTGTGAACCAGTTTAGAATCCCTGCTGGTTCCAGCAGCTGCTGACACAGCTCTGTAACTGTTCACATCATTTCACCGAACATTGGCTGCAATAAATCAGGCTCCAATGTGACCTGACCCTTCCCTCGGGCAGGTTTCTGGGAACCTCCTCTCTTCTCCGTGGAGTCTGTGATGATTCATAAAACTATATAAGGATCTGAGCTTTTCTAGACACCTTGGCATGTTGGATTCTCCCTGATTTAGAGCCCCTGTATATCAGAGAAACACCCCAAACTGCAGCAATCTGAGTAACAGTCTTCAGGAAAAGAAAAACACCATGAGCCAAGGCAGAACTCTTGTCAACACAATGCAGCTTTATTGAATAAATAACATGAGAAATACAAGGCTATCACAGTATCATGTCCTAGAACAGCCATGACCCAGGAATCTTTTCAAAGCTACCATTCAGCCTAGTACATTACCCCATTCTCCATGGTAGAAGGCTTGCCTACACACTGTAATCATTTAAGCAATTTTATAAACACTCATCCCTGAGTCTCATCACCAGAGACTCCAATGATCTGGGGTGAAACCTTGCCTGCTAAGTTTTTAAAAGTTCTCTGGGTAACTCTAATTAGCATCTAGAGTTGAGATCTACTGGTATGAAGGAGTCTTCTCATTATTCCATGCCTGTGGAGAATGCTTCCTACATAAGAAATTGTCTAAGGCATTCATAGATGCATATGTGATGGGGGTTCCTGGTTGGAGAAGAATTTGGCACTGTACCACAAGCATATTCAGCCTTACATTCTCTTAATATTGAGGCTGAATAATAAGAACAATATATATGGTGGGGGTATAGCTCAGTTGGTAGAGTGCTTGCCTCACACAATGTCTTAAGTTTGATCTTCAACATCATATAAGTCATGGTACCTACCATACATCTGCAATCCCAGAAGTCAGGAGATAAAGGCAAGAGAATCAGAAGGTAAAAGTCATCGTTGACTACACTATGAGATTGAGGCCTAGGATGCAAAATACCCTGTCTCAAGAAAAAACTTAAAGTATGGGCACTCCCTAAAGGAAAATGTACATGTCCCTATTTGCTGGAGAACAGTACAGTGATAAGGTGTAAGTCCATTAGAGGTGTAAGTGCAGTGATAAGGCATAAGTGGTTAGAGGCTCCATGGTCTCTATTCAAATACCACCTCTAAGAAAGTTAATTAACCTCTTCAAACCTTGGTTTCCTTGCATATAAAACAAAAAGCAGCTGTGCATGGTGACATATGCCTTTAACCCAGAACTCCAGGAGACAAAGGCAGGAAGATCTCTATGAGTTTGAGGCCAGCCTAAACTACATAATGAGTTCCAAGTCTACTAAGTAAGACTTTCTAAAAAAAAAAAAAAAAAGTAAATACTCTGGCTCCTACAATCCACCATGAGAACATAACCCACAGAATCAACTAAGCAAAGCTCACAGGGACTCACAGAGATTGAGCCAACCGTCAGGGAGCCTGCATGGGTCTGACCTAGGCCCCCTGCATATATATGTTATGGTTGTGTAGCTTGGTGTTCCTGTGGGACTCCTAACAGTAGGAGTGAGGGGTGTCTCTGACTCTTTTGCCTGCTCTTGGGACCCTTTTCCTCCTACTGGGTTGCCTCGCCCAGCCTTGATATGAGGGCTTGTGCCTGGTCTTATTGTAACTTGTTATGCTGTATTCAGTTGACATCTCTGAGAGGCCTGCCCTTTCCTGAGGGGAAATGGAGGAGTGGTGGATCTAGGAAAGAAGGAAGAAGAGGGGTGGGAGGGATGGACAAAGGGGAAACTAAAGTCAGGATGTGATATAGGAAAGAAGAATAAATATAAAAAAAACAAAGTAAATACTCTAAAATGAATCTTTAAAAAATGTCAAATAAGTGTGTTTAAAGGTGTCTGGTATATGATAAAAGCTCAGGTCAGAACAAGGTACTTTTAGCTTCTCTGACATTTCTGGGAGATGAGCTCACAGAAAACTACCTGTTCATCTAGCTCTTACAATCTTTCTACCCCCTCTTCCATTATGAAGTCTCATCAACATGGCTTCCTAAATAAGAACTGAACAAGGGCAACCTCAATAGACATGCCACCATGGAAGGGGAAACCTCATGGGGCCTCAGCCCTAGACAAGGAACTACAGGCAGCTAAGGAATGCTGAGAGCAGGGTTGTGGGGTGGGAAGAAATGGTGTTCCCCAGGAAAGAGCACACCAATTGGTTATCCAATGCTTAGTGGTCAGCCCTTAAATCATACAAACAAGTGATTTTATACAGATTGAGCAGATTGAATTTATATATTAAGAATACGTGTGTGTGTGTGTGTGTGTGTGTGTGTGAGAGAGAGAGAGAGAGAGAGAGAGAGAGAGAGAGAGAGAGAGAGAGTCTAACAACAATTAAAGAAACTGAGTCTACACATTATTTCAGGACAAACAAAGGGAGATGCATGGGAAGGGCTGGATGGAGGAAGGGGGAATGATGTAATTATATTTAATTTAAAAAATTAAAAATATTTCTGAAGATAAATAGGGTAATTTTAAATATTATGAGGAAGATCCTCATGATCCTTATGATTAGACAGATCCTTATGATTAGAACCTTGACGAGGCATTATGAATTCACTTATTTGTGTTCACAGGACATGGAGCACACACCAAAGCCGGGCCAGGGGTATTCCCTGGATCTATCTCTTCTAGATCCTTCTTTAAAGATAGCCACACCTGCCTTGAAGCTTACTGGGAGCTAAGAATGCCCACAGGATGAGACTAGTTCTGAGGCACACTGGGCAGAGGATGTTTTACACTCTCAGGCTCTAACTCCAGAGAGTCTTGCCTAGCAGTTCTGAAGTCAATGAGTCTGCACTCATGATCAGCATCCCAGAGGTAATGATTTCCACATTAGTAGACTGCAGTGTATCACTGGGCCAGGCCTCCAGGGAAACTGAACTAGGAGTCTCCATTTTCTGTAGGAAAAAACAAATAGTCCCACTTAACTTACTTTCTGGTCCAGGCGAAATGAACAGCTACCCACAGATGACACAGAGGCAAAACACTGAAGGGAAGCAATCTCGGCAGGTCACCTGGCCAGCCCATCAGAGGCCAGAGGATGGCGATCTTGGGATGGAGACAGGTAGAAACCACAGTGTCACTCCCTTCATTTCAGAGGACTCTAGGGATCAAAGCTCCACTTGGAAAACTTGATTTTTGGTGTGGTTTTGTTGTTTTCTGATTAATAATCTGGAGTCATTTGCCTTCTTTTTAAAGCTTTGCTTCACTGGAATACCTCAAACTTAGTGATAGTAAAAAACACAGGCAAAAAAACACAAATTTAATATTCTACTCACTTTGTCAACTTTCATCACAAATCTATGTCTGTTGGACCCTATCTCCATTTTTGAAATCTGTAGTCTCTTTTCCAGGCCCTAGACAGAACACATATCACCAAAGAGTTGGGTCCCCATCCACTCATCTGCACCTACAAAAATCCCAGTCTTAGCCGTGACATCATCATGATTCCTCTTATTGGAGAACATGTAACACACAGGAATATGCCAGGCTTCTGAACTGTATAGCATCATGTTGCATCTTGCTAACCTTTGTACCAAATGGCAATTTTCAATTACAAAAAAAAGGTGTTTGCATGGACAGGCACCCTCAGGTGCTCTGACCTGTGCTGCTGCTCAATCATCTGAATTTAACCTGTAAATGAATTACAATCTCTCTTCGAACCTGGCCTGAAGATTTGAACTAGGCATCTCCATTTTCTGTAGGAAAAGCAAATAAGTTCACTTAACTTACTTTCTGGTAAACAAAGCATACAATTTCCCCTTGTTTTTATATGTGAATGTGTGTATGTGCCTATTTACCTGCATGCAGGTGTGTGCAGTTGTGTGTGCATGTGTTTACACTGGCATGTAGAAGGCAGAAAATGCTCTCGGGGTCATCCTTGGGAACATCATCAACCTGTTTTGAAACAGCGTCTCCCATTACTCTGGAGCCTACCAATTAAATCAGACTAGATGGCCAGTGACCCTTGGGAGACCTCTTGTCTCTACCCCCCAGTGTTGGAGTTACAAGCATGGACCACCATGCCTGGCAACTTTGTGTAGACGCTGGGGACTGAACTCAGGTCCTCAGACTTGTAAGACACGTGCTGTACCAACTGAGCCATCTTCCTACCTATTGCCTAGTCTTAATATCAGGATTTAAGTACAGCAGGGCTCTCTGTCTTTTTAACTTGCTCTTCAATGCTGCTGGATAAGCTGGATGTATGAACCCTGGGAAGGCCAGTGTGATGACACAGAATTACCAATATCACCCAGAAGCTACCACCATGGAAGATTGATATTATCCACTTACAAAAATATAAAACGGTGGCACCAACATTCCAAACCAAAATCATCCTCAGCAGATAGCATTTTATTAGATTATATCTAACAGCTTTATATAGGATGACAATTCACCAGGTCCATAGGAACACATTTTCTAAAGAGATCACATCAAAGTATCCACCAGTAAGGTAAATTGCTTGAATTTAAGCACTATAGAAATAATTTATTAAGATTTTTTAATCCACACTGAATGCAAATGCTACCTGTTAAAATTTCCCTGGATAAAACCATCAGGGCCAGAGGCTCTCCACTAGACTGTGTGTAGCAAGATACCCATAATTGAATTCTGAAGAACATATTAGCTCATCCCACATCCCTGGGGAGTTGGGATGGACTTCTATAATTAAGACATATCTCCTGGTTAGGTTCGTTAACTAGAAAAGAGCCTCAACCCTCTCTCCCACTTAGCTGAGTGTCAGGGTGTATGGATTTGCCCTAATTGGACAATGGAGAATTATCTGCACTCACATTTTTGCCTAAGAATGTATTTCCTTAACTCTTGTGCTTCTAAATGGTTATCAAAGGTCAATTAAGGAAATCGATATTCATAAATAATTTCTTCAAAGACACTCTGTTCGTCCTCCTAATGGTCTGAACTGAATTCTTAGCAAATCAGAAACTCACTTGCTGCCAAGCTAGACAAATCCCAGCAGCAGTATTTTCAGGGTATATAATATTTATGCATATAGTAAAAATCCTACTAATAAAAATAGAGGATGACTTTTATAAGAGATTACTATTTGTGCAATCTCTTACAATAACCCTTTAAGTGGGTTAAATTAATTCTCTCAGTTTGTAGGTAAGAAAACTGAGTCATAGAGGCCACATTATTGATAAGTTACAAAACCAAGACATGGACTTGACCCTACAGCCTCTTTATTTAGCCAGTCCACCATATGCCTTCCTTAAAATAATGATTTAATGAGCTCCTTCTCCAACCCTGAATAAGGAAGGCCTTATGGAATAACTTCATCATTCACCCAGTTCTAAAAGACTATGGTAAAGGATGCCTCAGGGGTCTGTTTCTTTAAGTAGCCAAACAGACGGAAACAAACGTATTCCATCATTGGACTTAACTATAAACTCATGAATTTCAATGATCTTTAGATTTTTGTTCTCAAACTGCAATTCTAAAAGGGAAAGTAACAGACCCCCATGCAAGAACCCCATGAATGACCAGCTATTTCCAAAGCAGGGCTGTTCATCTCAAAGGGACTCATCCCAAGAGATTTCAGCTGCAGAAGGTGGAAAGGCATGGATATGATGATCCTCCAGGGCAGTGATAGTCAGCCTGAACTCACACTCTTGATTTCATGGTTGATAATGAAGTTAGTCATGAAACAGCTCCAATTCATTCAAACCAAAGGTGGCTGTATTGATTCATGGATCCAGGAAGTTCAGTTACAGATTTTTTTTTTTTTTTTTTTTTTTTTTTTTGGTTTTTCGAGACAGGGTTTCTCTGTGTAGCTTTGCGCCTTTCCTGGAGCTCACTTGGTAGCGCAGGCTGGCCTCGAACTCACAGAGATCTGCCTGCCTCTGCCTCCCGAGTGCTGGGATTAAAGGCGTGCGCCACCACCGCCCGGCAGGAAACTCAGTTACAGATTTTATTCCAGAAAAGAATAGACTCTGAGCACAGTAGAGTCAGTGCTCCATCACTCTGGGTTGCCTAAACAAGACCTGCATAATGATGACACCAGTTAACATGGATGGAAGAAATTTCACAAGGCCCCACCACTATATGAAGAGCTATAGGTGATCAATGGCTGCTGAGAGAAGGAGAATCTGTTTTTTTCAGGGGTGTGCCACCTGATAGGTTATCTAGTCCCAAGTAGTCAACCCTTGACAACATACATGCAACACTAAACAGAATCAGTAGGATGGATGATAGATAGATAGATAGATAGATAGATAGATAGATAGATAGATAGATGATAGATAGATGATAGATAGATAGATAGATAGATAGATAGATAGATAGATAGATAGATGATAGATAGATAGATAGATAGATAGATAGATAGATAGATAGATAGGTGATAGATATTATATGCATGTATGTGTATGCATATAAAACTAATAAATAAGGGGTCAAGACACAGTAGGATTTGGAGAGGAAGGGATAGAAATGAAGTAAATACAGCATTCATGTTTGAAATTCTAAAAACAAAAAATTCAAATAAAAAATTTCACTCTCCTTTCTGTGTGTCTGTTTTCTCATCTATGTGAGGGTGAGGGATTATCTAAAATGCTCTCAATTAAAAATATATATAAACAAGTGAGGTGGTGGTGGCACAGGCCTTTCATCTCAGCACTCAGGAGGCAGAGGCAGGTGGATCTGAGTGAGTTCAAGACCAGACTGGTCTACAGCACAAGTTCCAGGACATCAGGCTGTTGCACAAAGAAATTCTGTCTCAAAAAAATCAATACATATAAACATGTGTAATTCAGATTCTCTTTGGTAGGGATTCCTAGTATAATGCACATGCTGCCAAGCCATACACTTAAATTCCATGCTCTGGTGCTGAGGAAGGCAGAGCAGGGAAATGAAAGGCCATATTCACAGAATAGAACTACAGCATCTGTTGGGGTTAAAAGGTCTATAACTGGAGACAAGGGAGAGAATGTAATCCCGGGAGGTATCTCAGGGCTCACAACAGTAGGTCAGGACCACAGCTGGGGCTTCATAACCACATCACCCTGTACTTTATATTTCAGTGCCTGCCAGTTCAAAACATTGGGGCTGAATGTTCCGCCAACATATATCGTGTTGATCTGTTCTGGAGATAGCACAGTGTCCCACATGTTCACATCTCCAATGTCTCCCACAAAAGACTGCTTTGCATCAAAGGTACCACCGTATGAGTCCTGCTCTTGCCCCAAGATGATGCTTGCATCTGTCGCCACGGTGTAGCCCTTTTGCAGACTCTTCCTCACCTTAGGTCTCCCATCAACCCAGAGCTCTACAATCCCTGTAGCAGACTCCCAGCTAGCACAGAGGTGTGTTGGAGCTTCAGGAATTTCAGAAGCCTTGAATAGTACTTCAGGCCCACCCACTCCAAAAATATACCCTTTATCTTTAGTCCAGAATATGAGAATATCATTAGGGTTATTCTTGGTAGCATAAGAGAAAATACTGAAGCTGCGGGTTGTGCTCATATCCGTGAAAATATGTAGACACACAGTGAAGGCTTTCAGTGGCTTCTTTGACAGCGCATCCAGGGTTACATAGGAATTGTCTGACTCTTTGGGAAATACGATGGCCATTCTAGACATGTCTGTGGGACAGAAAAACAGGAAAGTGAGTAGCTTCCCAGACAACAAAAATTTAACCTTCACTTACAAGTAGAGTTTAGGATGAAGAGACATCTGGCCTTTTCCCAGGTTACACAAATACACATCTGTAATGGATGCTGCCCCCTGAATTCCATATGTAAAATACTAGGCTCTCACCCTTCTCCCCTCAGGTCAAATCTTTATAATAGCTCCTACCTTTCTGGACAAAAGCCTGAGAGAGGCTGATCATGATCAGTGAGCACCACAGCAGCTTCTCCATGGCTGTTGATGCTGCTGGGATCTGCATGTACCCACTAGGAGGACATCAACGATCAATGATGAGAAGTCCTGGATCCCTTCCCTCAGTCCCAGCCCATACTTGGATTTATAACTATAGCAGAAGGAGAGGCTGTACCATTTTGTAAATGATTTCCTAACACTGCCTCTTGGGGTAAACATCAGACCACTGGGAGGAAGGGAAGCCAAAATCATCCTGGAACAGAGAAATCAATGTGGGTTATTTATTACAAACTCTTGTGACCACTGAATCACCAGTTTCTTTGTGAAAGGAAAAATGAGGAAGCTTCCCAAGGCTCCACTTTGCCTATCTGGGCTAAGAAAATAATGAGAAAGCTTAGCTAAATAGATGAGCTCTCGTGTGTGTGCATATGATAGTCACATCTCCAGCATCTGCTAACCACTTCTGGAAGCCGTTCTCTTACACTTAGGAAGTGAAGAAAACAAGCGTCCCATTCCCAAAACCAAGAACAAACTTTTCTTGGCCAACTGCATAGCTTATCAGAGACCTTTGACTGAAGGGAACACGTGTCCTATCCCAAGTGTACCACTGTGCTCCATCTCATGAAACACTTTTTTTTTAATGTGGAAACTTCAGAGAGGAGTCAGAATGATAGGCCATTTGCTCCTTTTGACCACAAATTGAAGTGGTCCCTCCACACAGTCTATAGTTAAGTAGTTAAGTAGTTCTCTACTGAGCTCATTCTTCTAGGTGAACACTGTGTTCCTTCGCCTCAATCCAGAACCCCTTACAATCTCATCCATTCTTTCATTCCATTCATGAGTCACCCTCTCATTGAGAAATTAGAGAAGAAATACTGTATCCCCTGAAGCAGAGAACCAAGAATACGAGTTTTAGTTAGGCATTCTCATCCTACCAAACACTGCATTTCTCAGCCTCAGCTACAGGCCAGAATGAGATTTGGAGAGAAAAGGGACAATCTCTGCATTCACTTTAAAGCGAAGATCTGTGCCTTCTCTTTCACTTTTTCCTTCCCCTCTGGCTAGTATTCTTACAGCTGATAGGGGATAGAGCAATCACTTTTGTCTGACAAAGGGCAAGCTGCATGCTGAGGTTGGCACAGCAACAAGATAGACTGAATCTGTAAATTTTATTATGAAGCCATTGTATCAGCATTTGACTATCTACATGAATATTTGCTTGAAGGATATGCAGTCTTACATTTTGTTGAATCACTATGAATTTGGTCTTTTTCATATTGAAGCTTGGCTGATTCCACTTTCTATCTTTCCACTGTAAAATCTACCAGCCTTTCTGACTCCCCATAAGGAATAAACAATTGCTCTATATATCTAAGGTCAACAGGTACAGATGATCCATCACCTAGTGAATTTTGCCCCCATGTGCTTCTTCCTACAATACAAATCATTAATTTCATCTTCACTCTATCACTTCCCTGAACACCAACATTTTAGAGAAAGAAGGTAAAGACAGAGGAAAAAAGAAGGGAAATAGGAAAGGCTATAACTACAACCTCCATTGTCCCATCTCTTCCTCCTTAACCCCAGGATTTTAGGTTCTGACCTCTATCACTTGAAAGGAAAACAATATAAGCATCTCTTTATTATTAAAATTTAGTAACATTTTCTGGGTTTTTTCTTATCTTATGCAACAGCTGACAACATTCAAACAGTTCTTAACTCTTCCTTGAATACATGCACATTGCTTTTAAAGTGAAAAAATTTGAAGGCCTTAAGAAGTGAGTTTTGGTCCCACCACTCCAAGTTTGACTCCCAGTTATAGCTGAGACACAGGCAGAGCCTCGGCCACATTGAGAATTTGAATTCATCTGTTGCCAACGCTCTTACTGGACTCTGGTCTTCAAAGGTGGGCTATCCACAAATCCCCTTTTTGTAATTCACACATTTCAGTTGATTCACGATATTTACATCTCAAAGAGCTTGGGAAAATAGAAATACTTTGTAGCAATACCCTGGACCAAGACCTTGGTTTCAAATTGGTCATCGTTTCCCGTGAAACATCCCGGTATCCTTACACAGAAAAGCACAGGATTTTACATAGAGACAGCACTTAAACTGAGCCTCAAAAACAGAAGTGAGAGACTCAAGACTGTCTTAATTTCCTTTCCTGATGGATGATTTTTAAAAAAATATCCTGACAAAAGCAACTTAGTGGAGAAAGGATTTATTTTAGTTCACAATGCCAAGTTACAGTCTATCAGAACAGGGAAGGGACAGAGGTGGGAGCTTAAGGGAGCTGGTCATATCACATCCATAATCAGGAGCAGAACAGTGGATGAATCCATGCTTGTTCTCATCTCACTTTCTCCACTCTCATACAGTGCAGAATCATTTTAGTGAATTTAGTCTTTATGGTCCAAAATTGTATTGATCTGCAAGTCAAAATTCTATAGTTTGTACAATTCATTCTTTTACTCACCCCATCTAACCAAATTAAGTCATTAATATAGCATTTACTCCATATTCCTTAATTCCTAGTCACTATTAGAATGATGATTCTACTTTACCAGCATTCGTATCCATAATTATGATTATACTATCCACTACTTACATAAAGAGCTTAATGAAATAATCTATAAAAATATTGCTCCTAAGGTCATCTTACTCTAAGCAAATGAGAGACTTTGAAGGTTTATAAATAAGGAAATGATAAGTGTTTTTCAATTTTTAATGGAAGAAATGTAAGGCTTGTAAAGTAAGAGAGATTATAAATTCATAGACTTAATGGACCTCAGGTCATCAGTTTCGCCATGACAAATGTTAGGAGCTGCTGCTAAAGATCAGGGACTGGGTCATTAGCCAGACCAGTCATGGTACTTGTGACAGGAGTCAGAACTAGGCAGAGGCAATAAGAAATCAGAGGAGACAGATGTGAGAGACATGCCCGCACCACTGATGAGTATGGAAATCTGACCAAATATGGAGTCGTCAGAGAGCAGCGTCTGAAAACACCTAGCTAGCACTTTGACATCATTATGTGAGCGAGGCCAAAACAGCGTGTTGACTCACACCTAAATCAGTGAGTTCTGCTTTTTTGGTGATTAGTCTCTAACCCAAGCTAAGCCTCCAAGGTTTAAAAAAAAAAAATGTGCACTTAGACTGATATAAGGAGAAGGTTTATTATGAAAAAATGAGAAAAAAAATCGCACCCTTTTATTTATGGGTAATGGCACTACCTTCTTGAAAAACAACTGATACCAAGCTTGGCCCAGAGTTGGTACTCCGTGGCATTGTAGAGTGAAATAAATGAAGGCATAGCTAAAAGAAGAAATCACAGAAAAGTCACAGAAGACAAATTTCAGCAGTAATGGACTGAGCACAGATGCCAATATCATCTTCTTACTTCAATTCCTACAAATGATGGAAATATATTTCTAAAAAGTAGATCAATATGGTACCAGGACTGTAATGGAAGAGTTTCATTGGCAGAAAGGAAAACAAATTCCCTGAGATCCAAAAAGCAGGAAACATCCATCAGTAGAATATATCATAGCCCAAAACACATGCAGGGAATGGCCACTGTGAAAATACATTGATGCACCCTAACGTAAAGAATAATGGAAGTGAGTGGTGGGCCACTGGGCCACAGTGTTAATTAGGGCTCTCAGACTATATCTCACTCCCTTTCCCAAGGTCTTTTGTTCATAGCCTGAGGCAGGAAGAATCCTTTAGCCCAAAAAGCAAGATGTTGCCCCAAGAGTTTGTAGACACTCAGAAGGTTCCCAACCCTGCTGATAAATTACTGATATGCCCTGCTAGTATTTTCTGCTCTTTTCTCATTGTTCCTAGGTGTGCTCATTTCTCATAGCTCCTCAAGATAGGTCACAGAAACAGGAAGAGCCTCCACAGGCAGACAGACAGGCTTAATGTTATAGAGAGCACCTTACTTAATAATAATAGCTATGCCTAACTTAGGAATTTGAGAGCAAATGGGAAAAGCTGGCAATGGTAAAGCAGTGCCAGTAATCCCAGCACTTAGGAAACAGAGGCAGGAGAATCAAGAGTTTAAAGTCATCCTCCACTACATTGCAAGTTCAAAGCTAGACTGAGCTATATGAGACATGTCTCCAAAAACAAGGGTAAAGAAGAAATGTCTAATTAAGATACTCTGGTTATATAAAGCATGAACAAGCAAATAACAAATAAGTTTTTAATTTTATATTTTTATTGTATGCGAGTGAACATTTTGCCTATGTACCACATACATGCTTGGTACCTACCTGTGAAGGTCAGAAGAGGGCATCTCTGAAACTGGAGTTACAGACAGTTATGAACTGCCATATAGTTGTTGGAAATTGGACATGGGTCTTCTGAAAGAGCAACCAGTGCTCTTAACTGCTAAGCCATCTCTCCAGTTTCCAAGAAACTATTATTTTGAAGAAAAAATACTTAAAGGTAAAGAAATAATCAAAGAAGTAATAAAAATGTATGGATGACAAAAGCAGACAGATCAAAAGAACCTAGGAAAGATGTGTAGACAAGATCCATGTCTAATCCATGTCAAGAAGCTTGCTAATCAGGACAAAAAGGAAAATTAGTAAGCTCTTCAATTTGTATGTGTGTATCCTAGAAATAAAAAGAATCAATATGACTGCCAAAAGGAATAATAAATATTGGAAGTGATGGATCTGTGTTAATCCTGCCTTGGTCATTTTATAACTATATATCTAGAAATATCTTTGAACCCTAAAATATATGCAACTATTCTTTATCAATTAAAAATAAGATAAGCCAGGAGGTGGTGGCACACGCCTTTAATCCCAGCACTCGGGGAGGCAGAGGCAGGTGGGTCTCTGTGAGTTCGAGGCCAGCCTGGGCTACCAAGTGAGTTCCAGGAAAGGCACAAAGCTACACAGAGAAACCCTGTCTCAGAAAACAAAATAATAATAAGAAGAAGAAGAATTAAAAAAATAAGATAAAATGTGGCTCATTGGTAGATGTTAGAAAATTGTCAAGAAAAATTAAAATGAGAAGAGGTAAAGTATCTGACTTATTTTAAGGATATCATGAGTTAATTCAGAATCCAAATAAAAAGAGCACCAGAGAATGAGAAATCTATCTCACCTATGAATCTTATATATGCAAAAAAAACCTCAAATAAAATATAGCCAAACTACATAGAAAAAAAGTTAAACATCGCAGCGAAGTGGGATTGGCAAGAAACAAAAGCAAATGGCCCTGCAAAACTAACACACCAGGTCTGGCCAGTATTTGCTGGGAACACTCACAGGAGGAGCCGCATGCAGGATCTAGGACTGAACACAGGCTTGGAGAGAGGAATTCCTGCTCGACAGCTATGAGCCCGTGTCTAACGCAGGGTTTCTATTGTGATGAAGAGACACCATGACCATGGCAACTCTTACAAAGGAAAACGTTTCATGGAGATGGCAGCTAACAGTTTCAGAGGTTCAGTCCATTATCATCGTGACAGAGAGCATGGCAGCCTGAAGGCTGACACGGTACTGACTACATCTTGAACAGAAGGCATCAGGGAATGGACTGCGACACTGAGGGAAGCTTAAGCATAGGAAACCTCAAAGCCCACCCCCAGTGACACACTTCCTCCAACAAAGCAACACCTCCTAATAGTGCCACTCCTTATGAGCTCATGAGGGCCAATGACATTCAAACTACTGCAGTCGGCAAGGTTGGAGAAGTCATGTCTTTTCCCCCTGTATGGCCAGGGTCCATGACACAATAGCAGTATGGTATAACAACTCAGCATTCATGGCAGCAATTCCCTGGTAGAGTGAGAAGCTGAAGTTCAGGCTTTGCAGCTAGAGCAAAACAGCACAGCAAGCCTGGGCAGGATAAGGCCCATAAGCATTCACAGAGGCGTGAGGCCAGCCATCACCGACATGACTGAGGAGTAGATAGCCATGCAATTAGACAAGGACTGATTGCCTGAATAGTTCCCATGGGTTTCTGCAGTGGGTCAGAATCTTTTCTGGGGAGCCAGCTACACAGAGTTATGTTGGACAAGGTAAAAATGATTAGCATTTGCCTGTCAAAGGTTTTGCTCAGAAAATTAGAGCAACCTATCAATGTAATTTATACCATCCTGATCCACTTAAATAGCAACATCAAAACATCATTCAAAGGGATCATTTTAAAATCATCTGTTTAAAAATGAGCCTCCTCTACCCATCCTTATTAAATTAAAAATAGAAGTTTCAACTAAAACTCTACAAAAAAAATATTATTCTTAAAACTTGGAGCTGGGGAGATGGCTCAGTGAGTTAGAACAGTTGCCAGACAAGCAGAAGGACCTAAGTTTGATTCCCTATCACCCATATAAGAACACAGGGCATAGCCCTGCACATATGTGACCTCATCACTAGGGGCAAACACATATGAATTATTGGAGCTCTCTGGCCAGCACCTAATGAAAAAACAGCCAGCCTCAGGTCCCTAAGAAAATGAAGCAGAGACAGAGAAAGGAGAACACCCAACATCTTCCTCTAGCCTTGGCATGTGCATGGGTGCCTATGCTCTCCCCCCCATCGCCCCCTCTCTCTCTCACACACACACCACATACACAATGAAATTTTAGATCTCTTTGGAGTGACAACATGCTTGCTATGTAAACTGTACAATTCAGTAGAGTAAGACAAAGAATAAAATGATCCAATGATCAGGAAAGAATAGAAATGTACAAGCTGTACATATGACTGCCTATATTAAAAATCCTATGACAGGCCTGCCTGGTACCACTTGACCCAGGCAGATGAAGGACATCCACAGGCCATCCTGGGTCCTCAGTCTAGGTTGGCTGAAAACATCCACAGGCCTTACAGCACCAGGAGGGTGGGTGCTGTTATGATGAGGTGGAGAAACAGGAAAGAAAGAAGCAGAATGGTCCATGTGCTGTGGAAAGAGGCAGAACTGAAGAATTGAAAACAGTGAGGAACAGGCTGATATGGGTGGCCTACTTGCCACCTGGGGACAGGGTGATATCCAGGCCTGGGGTGCTGCCAAGGGCCATGTCTGAGTCCATGGTCCTACTGTAGCCAGGGTCTGTGTTGATATCCATGGCTTCATTAACCACTGAAGGCCATTCAGATGCCAGGGGTCTGGTCAACCACCTGAGTCTATGTCGGTGTCCAAGAGCCATGCTGCCAATGAGGCCATGCCGATCTGAGTGGCCTGTACTGACACCGTCACCTGGGGCCATGGTGAGAACTGGACCCAAGCTGCTGCTGAGGACCTTGTCTGGGTCTGTGGCCCTACAGCAAACAGGGTCCATGTTGATGTCCGTGGCTTGTGTTGCCACCATAGGCCACACAAATGTCCGGGGTCTAGGCTACAACTTATGACCATGTTGTTGTCCAAGGGCCATGCAACCACTGGAGCCATGCTGATCTGGGTGGTCTGCCCTGCCACCCAGAGCCATGGTGTCATCCAACCATGGGCTGCAGCTAAGGGTCATGTCTGTGTCCATGGCCCTACTACAGACACACTCTGTGTTGATGTCCGTGGCTTCTGTTACCACCAATGGCCATACAAATACCCAGGGTCTGGGCTACCACCTCAGGCCATGTTGGTGTCTGAGTGCTATGTTATAGCTGGGACCATACACATCTAAGTAGCCTGCACCACCACAAGGTGTCATGATGATACCCAGCTCCAGGCTGCAGTTGAGGGCCATGTCTGGGCTCATGGCCTGACAGCAGCCGGGGTCTAAGTTAATGTCCAAGGCTCCTGTCACCATTGAGGACTGTGCAAATGCCCAGGATCTACCCAGCCACCTGAGATCATGTTAGTGCCCAAGGGCCATGCTGCCACCAAAGTCATAATGACCTAGGTGTCCTGAGCTGCCACTGGGCCATGGTGATGTCTAAGTCCCAAGTTCCTGCCTAAGGCCATGTCTGAGTCCATGGTCCTGCTGCAGCTGGGGTCTGTGTTGATGTCCATGGTCCATGTTACCACGGGAGGGGGCGGAATTCATGTTGAAATTTGAGGTCTGTGCTGAGCCAGTCCCGCCCTTCACTGGCTCTAGGATAGCTGACCCTGCCCCTTGCTGGACACTGCAACAGGAGAGCTGGCCCTACCTCTCATAGGAGAGAAGCCCCCCACATATACTTGAAAGAGATGGTATCACCCCTCACTACAGGCATGGGAGAGTTGGCTCTGCCCCTTGCCTGAGGAGGGTAGTCCCAGCAGCCCAGATTGACCAGCTCAGCTATGACCCAGGCCCACTTCCTGGGCATTGGGTTGGCCAACCCTAACAACCACCCATCTATGATCTGCTGGAGTGCATGAAAAGACTAGTTCTGCAGAACCATAGCTGCAGGATCTTCAGTACTTGGAGCAACAGCAGAATGTCTGAGAGGAGTCCAGTGATGATGATGTGCCAGAGACCAGGGACCTTGAACCAGACCAATGACTCATTGCAAGGAACACTCGTGGGTGGGGCCATTTGGACAAAAGGGTGTACTGTGTGTCACACTACAGCTCCTGATGCTACTAGGATGAATAAAGAGGTGCTGGACAATCAGGAAAGATGGAGGAGCGAGGTGGGGGGGGGGGTTGTTGTTTTTTTTAATTAATTTTTGTGGGGGTTTTCTCTAGGGAGCACGCTGCAGGGGTGGAGGGTAGATATGAAGAAACAGAGAGGTGAGTGGGATTGGTGTGCATGATATGAAATTCCCAAAGAATCAATAAAGAATTATGTTATAAAAAAAATCCTAAGACATGTACACACACAGCTTTTAGAATTAGTTGAGTTTAATATTTATGTTGATATAAAATAACTATAAAACACATTTAAAATGTTCTTTTCCCCTAAAAGTAATCAGTTAGGATATATAACATAAAATGCGAGCCATGGCATTACTAAAACCTGAAGCTCACCTAGAAGGAAGTCAAACAGAAAACAGGCACCATTTTTACTTAAGTCAGAAAACAAAAAAAAATAATAATAAATGGAGCTGTAACCACATTCACTGAATGGCCTAGCATCATGATGGTGTTACTACTCCCCAGAAGGATGCATATGTTGCATTAAAGATGCCCATATCATACAGTCCAACAGTCTTACCTCTATTAACATCACCTCTGGAAAACTCCCTCAGCAACATGTACAGGAAAATTCTTTGCAGCATTATTTGTTTATCTGGGGGGAAAAAATGGAAGGAATCTAAGTTTCCATCTGAGAAATGCTTTTTTTATATATGACAGAATTGTTTACCACAGTTAAAAGGCATGAAGAAGATACGTACACATCCTGTTCAGCCACAAATCAAGTGTCTGGATGCAAATTAGGTCACCCCTCATTTCAATATGTAAATTGAAGCTTTACATAAATTAAGAATAGTGTCAATGTAACGTAGAGGTTATATTCATTCATATGTCATTTTCCCCAGCAGGTTAATGGTGAAGCAATAAAGACCGCATTTTCTCACAAGCAAAGAAAAATTCCTTGTGAAGTGTGAAGACCTTAATGACGATGCTGAGAATTCTGCCTCAGCACTGCTAGTACATGCAGGAGATGGTTTATAGTGGCTTCAAACGTTGCTATGCATTCCACAGTATTAAACTAGATGGTGATTCTGCAAGCATTGATGAAGACACTGCCGAGCATCTCTATGTAACACAAAATTTTATTGATGGCAGGAGAAGCTACAGTCAAAATGAGATTTTTAAGTTTCCATGAGTCCAGCCCCTGTTGCAAATGATAGACCTCAAAGAAAAGTATCTCAAAGGTCATAGGGCCTCTGAACCGAAGGCTATAAACATGGGACTAATTGTGAGGCTGGTGGAAGCGTCTGAGAAGGCTTTGCTGTAGTAAGAATGTCTTTGGATGGTTACTGTTCATGTTAGTCCTCTTGGTACGTTACTGCATAGGTTTTGAATGGTCTGCCTCTAATTATCTATGGGCCTAATTATCTCACAATCTTTGTTATTTTTAGTGCACAAATCATGCAGAACATGAAGATTTTTTCAGGAATGCATATGTTACACTATAGCAAAAGAAATATGTTTTTAAAAAGGCAGAGCTCAAAAAACAATTTCCAAGATAAAAAGCAAATTCTCAAAAGCTGCTAAAATGGTATCTCATACTTCTAAAATTCAAAACAATATTACATAGGATATGTAAATATATTTATCTGTTGTGTTTTTAAGTATTAAAAACAATGAATAATTCATCTCAAACACCCATAGCATCAGTCTACAAAGGAGAAAAATATCAGACAAATCCAAATTGAGAGACTTTCTACAAAATATCCAACCAGGACTTCTCAATATTGTCAAGGTCATGAAAAACAAGAAAAAAATGAGATGCTGTCCCAGGCCAAAGGAGACTGAAAAGACACAATGACTAAATGTGCTGAAGTGTCCTGGGTTGAATCCTTAAACAGGAAATGAACATTTATATAAAACCTGCAGAGATCCACAAAGAGCCTGGAGTTTAGTCACTAGCAACCCACCAATGCTGCTTTGTTATTTGGACAAATGTACCATGACCACATGAGATGCTAATATTGGATGAAGGGCGTAGGGAAACTCTTTGTATTGTGTTTTCAACATACCTATAAATCCATAAAAGTATTCCAAAAATATTAAGAAAAGATGGTTTACCCACCCAGCCACCCCAAAAAAAAAAACTCTTATATAAGAAAGGCAGTGAAATTTCATTATCATGCTTGAATTTGGGACAGGAGATAGAACTTCATTTGAATTATGTGAGCATTGTTTTAAAATATGCCTATGTATATGTGCTATAAATTTCTAATTCTCAATAAGACTATTTTTCAAAATAAAAATACAATTTTAAAAAGCAATAATATGTTAAAATAGTGTTAGAATACTGTAAGTTCATACAACTTCCCAGATACTCAAGACGGGAAGGAAACAGGAATGCTGGGGCTTGTAAGGGTTTCCAGAATACTTTCTCCTTGTCCTTGGAGTTTTGAACCACTAGGAAAAGTCAAAATCATGGAGTCCAAAATATTGATTTTAAAGCTGAAAGAGACTGGGTTGGTAAAAAAAAAAAAAAAAAAAAAGAAAAAAAAGAAAAGAAAAAATGGCTTAGCATTGGTCCCCAGATAGAGACAAACTTAATCACCCACCCCACGTCATGCAGAACCAGACAGGTGCCCTGTCACGGGTGCAGAGTATTTACTGCCAAGGTCGTCATGTGGCCAAGAGCAGATCCAAGCATAGGCAGGCTATCAGCAGGCTAGAACAAGATCCTCAACACACACAAGAGAGAGAGAGAGAGAGAGAGAGACACTGAGTGTTTTAACATAAAGTCATCAATAGGATGTCACTCTTCCCAGTGGCCTGATGACCACTCTCCAGTACAAAAGCCGTGATGTTTTTGTGTTTGCTGTTTTCTGTGCTGTAAAAATTACCACTGAAGCAGATTTTAAGCTACCAGTGTTGTACCAGAGTTAAGAAGTAGCCACCCTGGAAGGAGGAATTCATGTAGAGAACCATGGCCAGGAACCTCTCTTTCACTCAGACTTTTCGCATAAAGGAATAGGGCGTAAATATTTCACCTGAAACAGCTCTGTTCTTTGTTCTTTTTATCCATCATTCCTGATCAATAATCCTAGAATCATCAAAGATACAGCTATCAGCAGTATACCCTGATAAATAAATTCTCCAGCAACAGATAGGACAATGATCTGGTTACACCTGTCACCCCGCCCATCACCCAGGCTGATCCTGCTGACTAAGCCAACAACATCTTCTTCCTCCCTCATTGTTCCTTGTGTATTCCTCCTGAAACTGAGCTGCTCTCTGTCAAAAGAGATGGACTTCTCCAGCACAGAGGACCATTCAAGGGTCTACAAACAGCTGAACTCTTCTGTAAGATCCTCCAAACAAGCTCTCCAGGTCCATAAATCATCTATGTATGTTGAAAGTCAATGCAGAGATTGTCCCAATAGATCGATTCACTATAAGACTATGCCACAACTAAATCTAAAATTCACTCCCTTTTCTATTCTCAATCCAAATTCATCTGAGTCGTATTCCCCAATGTAGCCTCATCAAAGTTCTGCATTGCAATCAAACAACATCAATAACCAATGTGGACAACATATAGATGACCAAAGTCTAACTTTTCATTATCATATTCCTAACATGAGATTAAAATCCAAATATTAAACTCCCTTGTAAGTAAAATGCAAATGAATTAAAGTTTAAAGTCAGATGTCCTTGCCCTTGTGAGTTAAAAAAAAAATTTTTTTTTAGACCAAGAATTCATCTCCTTCACTCCTGCTTGTCTCAACCAGGGAGTTATATTTCATTGCCAGGGTAAAGCCAGATCACTTTAGCATCCACAACTTGGGCTTTTTCACAAATGGAGGTGTGGCTCCTTCAAGTCTAATGGGGTTGAATAAGCTCTGCCTTTAAAGAGTCCCACGAATTTAATGGAACACATAAAACTGTCACAGCGTTCATTCTGCACCTACAAAAATACAGAGAGCAAACTAGTACCACAACTACTTAAATGAAATCTTTCAGATAAAATCATCTCTCCGAGACCCAGGACTCCATGTTGCTACAGGCAATAATAGAAACTCCGTAGTGTCTGAGAGAATGAGATTGAAGAAAATCATGGGTTTGTCTTTGCAAGATGCCAGCGAACTAATATTAGCCATCCTGGGTTTATAATCTCATCTGGGAGAAATCTCTTGAGAGATTAATGTAATCTCTTAAGGCATTAAGCCTACGCATTTATCCTGTGTGAGGAGAATCTGCCTAGGCCTCCTCTGAGAACATGAGGGATATTGTCACCTGTCAAATGGCTTAGAAACCTGCCGGGTGACACTTGTCACCATCTCCATTTCTTACCTGATGTGCCTTTCTTCTCCTTTCTGCATAATCAAAGCTCTTGATTCCCTTCTGTTCCTTTGAGCCTTTGTTTCTGACACCCCTGAGGTCTCTCATCTAGTGTCACCGTCTCAGCGGCAGGTTCACAGCAGGGGTGATTGGTTCTGGACCCAGAGGCTGTTGCTGCAGCCCTCTCCTGAAAAATTGTTCAGGCCAGAGAAACATGCCTTGGAAAGGTCTCTCCCAGCCTCTCACAATTGTTTCATCTTGATAATCTCCCTAAGCAGATTTCTGAATTGAATGTGCTGTTGATCCATCTCCAGCTTAGCCCTGTGCGGCCAGATATATCCGTAAGAAATCATCTCATCAGCTTCTGAATGATTCAGGTCACCTTTGAGCAACATCTCCTTCTGCCATATCATTGTCTTAATGGAACTGATAAAGCCAGAACCTGCTTCAGAAGGGATGATTCAATTTAAATCAAAAATAAACAAATAAAATGTCTTCCCTATTCAAACGTGGCATCAATAATCAGGCCCTCTGCAGAATACTCACTTGACACAGAAATTCTAGCACCGCCATTGTTCATTAGTGGAGTCAGTTCGGATACAGCACTTGCTTTCTCAAACATGAGCTACTTCAATTGTGATTGGTAAGGAACACCATAGCAAGATGATACAGAAACACCGTTCTTGCTTCTCTTGACCACTTAGTACATACTCTGCCACCAAGTAATAGCAGTTACCACAGAGTACGTTGTAGGAATTAATACCCAATATTTCTTCCCCTCAGCCCATCTGGCCACATGCTTTATCTTAGAAGGATCTACTGTGCTATTCTCGGTCATCTCCGTGTATCTTTGGTTTGTTTTGCTTTGGTGCTACTCAGGACCTGGGGTCTTGCCTATGTTAGGCTCAAGCTCTCTGCCACAGGGTACATCCCAAGCCCCTTTCATATTGATGTACTTGTCCAATCTCCATCATTCAATCTTTCTCTAAACGACTTTCTACTAAAGAGGGGTTTTTTTAGGTTAGGTGTGCTGTAACTCAATTTATTCCTAATTTTTATAATAAGATACCTAGTGATTTTGAAACTGAATAAATCTGAGTGGTATGCCCTAAATCATACTTTTCCCATAACACCTTTTATGTTTCTGCATGCTTTTGAAGAATAGGAGGAGATTACCTCATGACAAGTGATGTTATGCAGAAAATTTGGCATTGAAAATTTTTCACAGAGAGATTTCCAACCCAGCAAGATCATTTATATGAGATTTTTCTGTCTTTTCCAGCACTTTTTACTTCTACTTTCACATGTACACAATGTATTTTGATCATACCCACTTCCACCTCTCCCCTTGAACTCTCCATTAATTTCCCCCTCAAAATGTCCCTCTCTTAACTTCATGTCCTCTTTACACACACACACATATACATATGCATATACATATATACATATACGTATATCACACTGAGTCCAACTGGTACTGCCAATATTCACATGGATACATACAGGTATGATGTGTGGGGCCATTCACTGGAGCATGGTTAGCCTACCAGTGGCCACACACACCCCAAAAATGATTCTGCCTCCACCAGAAGCTATCAACTGCCAATAGCTCCTCAGATAAGAATGGGGTCTCCTAAGACCCTGCCCAACCCACCCTGGAAATTTGACTGCATCAGTCTTGGTCTTATGCAGGCAACCACAACGGCTGTTGGTTCATAAATGCAATGACTGTGTCATGTCCAAAAGACAATATTTCACAGCTCTTTCCCCCATCCTCTGGCTTCTACATTCTTTCTGACTCTCTCTTCTGCAATGTTTCATGAGCCTTGGGGGGGCGACATAACTGTCCTGTTTGGTACCCAATACTCAAAGCCATTTATGCTTAACATTTTGACCAGTTATACGTCTCTGCACTAACCACTGACCACTGTAAAAAAGAAGCTTCTCTAATCAAGGTTGAGAGCAGCACAGAACTGTGTATATAAAAATATTTAGATGGGAGTCTGACAACATGACCATGTAGCAAAACAAAATAGCATGCCCCACCCAGGGTCCACGACCTCCCCAACCATGGGCCTTGGACCAGGTTTTCCATCCTGTGAAACAGGTCTCAAATTGAATCAGTAGGTAGTTGCTTATCCCATAACAGCCACGCCACTCCTGCGCCAGTGGGCGCATCTTACCTTAGATGTCAATATTGTAGCATGCAGAATCCATCCCTGTGGAAGTCCCCTCTCCTGATGTCATCTCTCCCCCAGCAGCCTGCACGGTACCCTGTACCAAAAACTTAAGCTAGATTCTGACAGATAAACTATGTTTTTTAAAAGGCTCCTAAAATTCAACAACACACAGCTGTTTGCATAAAACCTGCTGGTTTAAGCACTGGAATGGCAGAATGCCTTGAAAGAAGAAACTCTATATAGGGATCCTCGATTCATTTTTTTTTTTTTTTTTTTTTTTTTTTTGGTTTTTCGAGACAGAGTTTCTCTGTGTAGCTTTGCGCCTTTCCTGGAGCTCACTTGGTAGCCCAGGCTGGCCTCGAACTCACAGAGATCCGCCTGCCTCTGCCTCCCGAGTGCTGGGATTAAAGGCGTGCGCCACCAACGCCCGGCTCATTTTTTTTTTCAGTACAATATAGCACAAATCTGAAAGGATGCTGCTTATGAAGAACTTGAACCAGGAATCAAGAGTTCTCTTTCCCCACCTTTCAGCCCTTCTCAGACTGAAGGACCTTCAACCCTAATTCAAAATTAGAAGTAGAAGAATAATCCATGTAATTCAGAGTAGGCCAGATCATCATTTCTGTACTTAACCATGGTCATGAATGTAAGAGTGTGGAATAGTAACCTAGCTTCCAGAACTCATCGTAGGATGTAGCACAGACTTGCTAATGGAAGAAAGGGGCTAGTGAGTCTTACAACACACACACACACACACACACACACACACACACACACACACTGGAATCAGGATGAGGAAATCTCACAGGGATAATGGTATTAGGGGGAGAGTCTTCTCAAAAATATTCACTGGTAAATAGACCTGAAAGCACCCTCACTGTAGAGCCATAAGGCTGTTTTATAACAGAAGCTCCTACATTCCTCTTAGAATCTCCGTTCAGGCTTTCTCTTCTTCAAAGACCTATTCAGTCCCTTGGATTCCTCACTTCATTAACCACTGGATCAAAGCATTTTATCAACTTCACTCCACTTATTTGCTCTCCTTCTTCCAAATGCATTCATAGACTTCTTCACATCAGGTTTAATTTTTATTCCTATGTTGTACTAAACAAAAACTTTAATGAACTAGACCTAAGAAAACAAAAACAGCTACAATGACACATTAGGTGAAGTTTGAGAATGCCCTCCAAGAAAGAGCTGTCCTTGTGTCTTTCCCTAAATGTCTGTGTGTTAGTCCTGTACTCCCCAACAAGGTCACATCATCATCTCTGTTTAGAGGTGCATCTTACTGTCTTCTCTATGGGCTACATATTGATGGGCCAGCTGTTCTAATTTCCAGATTTATGAAACATAACGATAAATATCAGATACCATCATACACACAAACATGCATGTGCGCACACACACACACACACACACACACACACACATTGATGCTGAGTCTGTTCAGTGTGAAGCGCAGGGCAACTCTGCTGCTCATTTCTGTGGACGTCCTCAGTGAAGTTAAGATTCACATTCCCTTCTGCTCCATCATATCAGAGAAGCTAGAAACTGCATTACTCAGATCTTTGGGTCCTAATGAGAAAGATAAGGAGCCACTTCTCCCTCGGGCCCTGTGCCAGCACTGAGCACTGTTAAAACCTGCAAATTTACTATTTAGTGTTAATGATTCATTCTTTAAGTTCTTGCTATGAGCGCTCCTTCTAATGTCTCTTTTTCTAAAAACAAGCACAGACATTGAGGGATGGACAACTGGACTCGCTATTTAGCATCTGTTGGACAATTCTCTCACTGCCTTGGCTGCCTTGAGCAAAAGGACCATTAGTCAGCCAGCCAGACTCCCCTTATGGCAGCATCAGCCATTTTGAACACTCTGTGGATGCCTTGAGAAAATGAGGCAAAGATTACAGCTGTTTTTTCCCTGGCTCCTGAAAGCACCGTCAGCTAGGGTTGTTTGAAATCGTTTGCTCCAGGCTTTTTGCTATTACATCTTCTAAATGACCTTGCAGTTGTCTCTATGTGGGCCAGAAAGATGCATTTCCCTTGGTGGCTCGAAGAGAGATTGCTATGACTTGTTTAACTAAGGAAGTAAGGCTATGATTGGCATACAACACAAACTGAAGTGGCTGAGACTCATCCTGAGAAGCTTTAAATGGCAGTGATTGGTCGAAAACAAAGGCCCTGACTGGTCCAAGCATTCCTCCTCAAAGTCTGCTTAGGCTTACTTGTTCAGTTGGCTGGATGTAGGTAGATTTTTTTCTGTTCCTCCTCCCAGCTCCCAAATCACAACACAGAGACTTATTGTAAATTATGAAAGCTCAGTTGATAGCTCAGGCTTATTTCTAACTAGTTCTTAAAACTTAATCCATTTCTATTAATTTACTTACTGCCTCGTGACTTTATTGCCTTTACTCTGCACTGCCCATGCTGCTTCCTCGGTCCTGGTGTCTCTCCGTGTCTCTACCCTTCTTCTTCCCAGTGTCCTATCTGCCCTGAAAATCCTGCCTAGCTGTTGGCCATTCAGCTTTTTATTAAACCAGTCCGAGTGACAAATCTTCACAGTGTTCAAAAAGATTATTCCACACCAGCTGGGACTTTCTCCTGTGCTGCCTCCCTCATTTCGAAACACTGGATCCAACAACAGGCTCCTGTCTGGTGGTCTTGCCTTGCATACTTTTAGAAGTGTGGATTGAACTGGCAACTTGAAAAAAAAAAAAAAAAGAAGAAGAAGCAACAGAGAACACAGAGCGGTGGTGGTGTCAACGGAGCAAAGCAGCCAGAAACCCTGTGAATGCAGCAAGACAGCCGGCTGTGTGATGCCTGAAAAGGGAACACCTCAACAGCCGGACGACAGCCAAGGCAGGACGAGGAAGGTTAGTGAAACCAGGAGATCCAATGAGAAAAAGAAGAGCCAAAGCTGAAGGGGCAAAGGCTGTACAGAGCCAAAGAAGAGAAACTGTGGGCCCTGGTCACCAGAAGAGGAGTTATTGAGGACTGTCCAGTCTTTAGGACCAAGGGAGTCAGAACCTAGGCTAAAAACCGTAGCATTGGCTGATGTCAGGGGCCGAGGGAGTCCCTACCTAAGCCAGACTAGCAGCTACAACACCAGCTGTACTAAGGGCTAGGGAATGCTCTCCACCAAAGCTCCCAGCTGCCTCCTGCCACCACTGGCTACTGTGAAGCACCGAAGGAAGGGAAAGCTGCCAGAGAACTGCCCTCGAAGAGCTTTTCCTCGCCTCCCCACTATTTCTACCCGGGTGTCTCCGAGCCATCTATCCACGCAAGCCTGAGCAGACTGCCCATATAGCAAAAGGGCCCTCACAGGCAGCTGACTGGTAACACTAAGCTTCTTAGTCAACCAGAAACACTCACAGGTTTCCAAGGTGATCTCTAGGTCCCCGTGTCCCCACGGAACTGAGCCACCTAAGCACTCAACTGCTCCTGAGCCATCTCAGACGCTGATGTTCCCCCTCACCTCCTGTTTCACAATAACCCTCTCTCCATTCCACACGAGAAAAGTAAACTCTATGTCGCTTTCAGACTTAAGCTGTTAGAGAAAACAGCTTTCTCTTCAAATGCATAAAATGTAACCGCAATGTCTAGTGAGTTGCTAGAATGGCTCCTTATAGCAATACATGATTTTCTTTTTTTAAGATAGGATGATAGCCTTGAATTTGTGGTCCTCCTGCTTTGGCACCCCAATGCTGGGATTGTAGGTATGAACCACCTCACCCAGTGGTTGGTACATGCTTCTGAGTTATGCACCCAGACATTTTTCAAAAGAAATATCATGCTTTTTATGGTACTTCTTGTTTCATAAATCAAGAACATGATTTATATGTTATCTGATTTTTATAATTTGCTATAAAAATCAATAATTATATTCATCTACATCATTTTAATTTAGACATTGTTTATTTTAGTAATCTATATCACAAGATTCTTTCCATAATTTGTTTTTTAGCAGTTTTTATAATTCTCTTTGGAAGTACAAATTTAAGTAGTAAGATGTGTTCCTAGAATATAAAAAATTTAATTATTCATCAACAAAATTCTTATGTTTACTTAGTTATAATGAAAAATTTGTGGTACAAATGTTTCCAATATCTGAATAATTTAGTATTATTAAATATAGATAGTAAAATTTTACTTTTTGAAATACAATTTTTTAACTTGAATGTTTTGATGAGATGAATTATGCTCACATATTTAATATATGAGCATATATACATAATACACACATATATGTGTGTATGTATATACATATATACATATATGTATATGTATATATATCCTATTGCCAGTTCCTCAGAATCTGAGCTTATTGGAAACCAAGTTTGTGCAGATGTATTTATGATGCAGCCATACTATGGCAGGGTGGCCCAATTCAATGTCCTTTTCAGAAGACAGACATAGAAGACAGACATGTGAAAAACCTATGTGGTAACACCTGGGACTACGAGGGCACTGATCAGAGTGATGTCACTGCAAGCTGTCGAATGCCAAAGATTGCCAGCAAGCTCCCAAAGGCTAGGGTGGGGCAAGGGAAGGTTCCCCTACAAGTCTGAAGGGGAGCACAACACTACAGAAACCTTGATTTCAGAATCCAGTGCCCAGACTGGCCGTGTCTATTGTCACAAGCACCCGATTTGTGACACACTGTTTCTCAACTCCACCAAATAATCCAGATGTCTTTTGGTACAAATTTGATTTCAGCTTCAAAATGAAAGTGTCACTTTCGAGTGAAAGGAAGCAAATGTGTGGCATTTGCACTGTTTCTACATTTGCCAGCCTGTGTTGAAGTAAGCAGACACAAGGATTCCTTTGGACAAAATAAGGCCGCAGTCTGGGGGAAGGGGGAGCTTACATCAAGCCAAGCACTGATAAAAAATAATGGAAGTTTTTAATCAAAGTTCCAAAGTCTACCTAAGTAGAACTGAAAAAAAAAAAAAAAAACGCACTGATTCCAAACACAATGAGTCTTGGAGAGAGCATGCTTCTCTTTCCACCAGCAAACACTCTATTCTGCTTTGTGCTCTTCACAAAACACAGCCAAACAATGATATGGGAAGACGCTTTTATGCAGTGTGTAGTGATTTATTTACAGAACATTTAGACTCTAAAATTCAATCAATCAATTCCTTTTGAGGAAAACTAAGAGCACTAGTAAAATTATCAGTAAGCTTAGCATTTAAACTCAATTATCAGGATTGACTGGAGAGCCTCCTAAGAATTAGTATTACTAGTTGCAAATTTTTCTGGTGAAAATAGAAATGGTTACACAAATATAAAAAAAAAATGTTTTACCTGGTACACTGTTGATAGGTAAACAAATAACTTTGCATGCCAAGTCTGCATGGCAATTAAGTACACTCCCTAGTCTAACATTATTTTAACTTATGTGGTGAATAAAATGACCGAAATAATAATGATGATAATAATAGCAAATAATTCAGTATTGTTTGCTAAGTGCTAATTCTAGGTGCATTCTCATAGTAACCCAATTAATTTGGGGGACAAATAACATTATCCATATTCTGCAAATGAGGAAACAGAGGCACCGGGAAACTGTTGACCAGGTTATAGAAAAAACTATCTCAGATAAAGAATGCATCACTGTGGTGATACTTTATTTATGTTCTAACAAATAAAACTTGGACTCAGAGAACAGAACAGTCACTAAATTAAACATAGACGTCAGGCAAAGATAGCACATGTCTTTAATCCTAGCATTTGGGAGGCAGAGATCCATCCAGATCTCTGTGAGTTCAAGGCCACACTGGGGAACAGAGCCAGGCATGGTGACACATGCCTTTAATCCCAGGATTTGAGATTTCATGTCTTGCTTGGGAAAGACACACACCTTTAATCCCAGGAAGTGATGGCAGGAAGCAAAAAGGTATATAAGGCATGAGGACCAGGAACTAGAGCGTTTTAAGCTTTTAGGGTTTTAGCAGCAGTTCAGCTGAGATCCCTTCCAGGTGAGGACTCAGAAGCATTCAGTCTGAGGATTCATAGAAACAGAATCAGCTTAAGAGTTAGGGAAGTGAGGTTGGCTGTAGCTTGTTCTGTCTCTCTGATCTTTCAGAATTTACCCCAATATCTGACTGCAGGGGCTTTTTTATTAATACCATTTAGCAATTCATCTTACACATTACAAGTAGAAAATTTCACAGATATCGGTCATCATTTCCAGTTACTAATAATAAGTTATATCCACATGGGTAATAAAGAAAATACATGCAAAGAAGATATTTATGGTGTTATTTCTTTAGTTTGGAAGGGGTTTATTATTATTGATTTATCTTATATTAGGTATGAGATACAGGTCTCTACAATTAAAATTGTTCCCAGACCAGCTTCATGGATGAGCAGCCAAGACAGTCACATATAGGACCCTGTTCTTAGAAAACTATCATTTCTTAGGAGAGGCCCCATGTTCATTTTGGTCTTAATTTCACAAATGATGTAATCAATCCTGATTATTACAATGACTGTGCCCAAATGAAGCTTTACTTCCCTTATCTGTAGTTTCAAACTTGACACTAGAGGATACAAATTTTTATTGGGAAAAAAAAATGTAGTATTCTGCCTTGCAGAGAGTATTGGATGCTGTCATTTAAACTGTAACTATTATAAAATCAGGGGCTTAAACTGGCATCTCTTTACACCAACATGTGAGGAAATGGAATCATTTCATCCCCAGCTAGCTGCTTGGATTCAGGAATGCAACGGTTGTCATGGGAATGCATAATAGCATGTTTATTTGGATTGAATATGAAGTCAGAGTCAGATTTTTTTCTGACAAAAAGAAAAAAAAAAGAAGTTGATTTGGCTGATTGGGTTGACAATGAATAGTGGCTTTGTTCATTAGACAAGATAAACATATGCCTCCACTTGCCCAGGGCGTTGTCCTGGCATAATTAGTAGCCCATCATCATTAAGTTATGCGGTGGATGATTTCCATACATTGATTTTAAATAGCTAGAGGACTTTAACTGCCCCTTAAGTGTACCTAATAAAGGTGTGTTATCAAAAATCGTATTATTAACAAAGGTGATTTGAAGGTTCCAGCAGATGCCTCTTAAAAAACAATCACAAAACACAGGGTCTTTGATGCTCTTAATAAAGTATTTTTGCATAACTCAGAGAAACTTAAAACTAGAAAACAAATCTATTGGCATATCACATTTTTTATTTGTTTTCACCAAATAAAAGGAGAATCTAATCAGCTTAAAGAATGTTATTTATAACTTCTGTGATGGAGAAATTGTGATTAGAGGCACATAACTTGAAAAGAATCAAACAAATGTGTTTGCATAAAACTTTCTCTTGTCTGGGAATATAACTCAGTAGTAAGATGCTTGAAAGAAGAAAAGTAATTTTTGTCTGACCCTTTCTACTTATGTAAGTAAATACAGTTTCTCAGAATCTACATTTTAAGAGAGAGGCAACAGAAACAGAACTGATTCTGGACCCAACTTATTCTTGCTCTGAGGAATATTCGTTTACAGACATATAAACTAACAGGAAAAGAGCGAAACGATGAAAAAAAAAAAAACATGAGGGGAAGGACACCTGCATGATCGTAAAGTATTCATTCCCAAGAGAAAAAGTGGGATACTAGAGTGGAGAAATCGGACCACCATTCCATCAGTTAAGTGATGGCCGTCAGTGTCGCACATACGATGTGTTTGGATGTGGGAAGATCAGAAGTGAACAGGTCATGAGGAGTTCACCCTCATGAATGGACTGATGCTGCTCCCGAGGGAGTGGTTCCTTACCCTAAGAGTGGTCTTATTGTAAGAATGAGCTCTGGGCGGGGCGGTGGTGGTGCATGCCTTTAATCCCAGCACTCGGGAGGCAGAGCCGGGAGGATCTCTGTGAGTTTGAAGCCAGCCTGGTCTACAGAGCGAGATCCAGGACAGGCACCAAAATTACGCAGAGAAACCCCATCTCAAAAAAACCAAAAAAAATAAAATAACAATAATAATAATGATGATGATGATGAGCTGTGTCCATTTTGTTTTGTTTCTACCCTCTCATGTATTCCCATGTGACACCCTCCCCCATGTTACCATGCAAGACAAAAGCATCCACCAAATACAGCCCTTTCAGTGCTGGGCTTCTCAGCTTTCAGAACTGTGTGCCAAAAACTTCTTCATATTATAAATTACACAGTCTGTGGTATTCTGTTAAAGCCTGTTAATAAACAGCTACTTTATTTTAAAAGAAAAAAGTCACTCTTCTTCCCTTAATGTTGCTTTATTTTGTTCCATTTTGTTTGGTTTCTTTTCTTTGAAACAAGGCCTCTCTATGTAGCCCTGAATAGCCTGGAACTCACTCTGTAGACCAGACTGGCCTTGAACTCACAGAGATCCTCCTGCCTCTGCCCCCTGAGTGCTGGAATTAAAATGTGCACCACCACCCTAGGCTTCTTCCCTCAGTCTTGACTCCTAAATGCTGCTCTCGTTTTTTTGTTATGTTTTTCTAGTGCACTTATCCTGTTCTATATACAACACGATGTAATTGCATCTTGTGCTTATTTCTCACTGTCTGTCTGTCCCACTAGAGTGTGAGCTTCATGGAAAAGCGGGGGGGGGGGGGTTGTTGTTGTTGTTGTTTTTATTTTCTTCACTGATTTGTCTCAAGTCTTTAGAACAGTATATGGGTGTGTAAATATTCATTGAATAAATTAAAAATACCCAATTCTGGGCAGAAGGTAGGATATATTTAAAATAACGTTTTGCAGGGATTTTTAATTTCTCCAAATAAAACAGTGGACTACAAAAGTGAAGAGCAGCACTTTTATTTTTGGCAATGTGAGACTAAAAACTCTAAAATATAAAATATTTAGAAATTCCAGGGGGAAAAAAATGTGAAAACATGCTTTTAACTGCATGGCTAAAGAACAAAACGGAAAAACCAAAGCCCTGAGAGACCAGATGAAAGAGAGTTGGGAAACAGGGGAGAAAGGTAATAAGCCCATGTGGCTGTCTCACCTGGCGACATCTAGGCAACAAGATCCGTGTACAGATAGCAAATAAGATCCAGATCCTATACACACACACACACACACACACACACACACACACACACACACACACAAGCACACACGCATGCTCACAAAGGCACACATGTGCCAAGACATCACAGGGCCACATCCTCACTGAAAAACAGTTACAGAAACAGGAAAATGTGTCATACATTTTCTTAAATTGATCCCCAGTTGGGAAATTTAGACAAAACTAAAACCTAGAGGCCTCCACTAACAATAGTTAAGGGGAAGCTCTGTGAAAGAAGAAAGAGAGCAATGTAGCCCATCACAGAATAGCGGGTGTTTATATACCTCCTTCGTAAAATGTAATCCTTCCCTACCAATTACTGGAGGTAGATGGAATAAATCTCTATCCCTAAGGATCAGTGAATGCCAGAAATTAAGGAACTTCTCATAAAAATTAAAAAAATGCCTGCAACTTGGTAGAGAATACATACCTGGTCAATGTTCCTATATATACCTGAAAGTATATACCTGAAAATGTTCCCACTATCCAAAGCTAAGAAGCAAAAATTGTATTGAATTTTTACTATCAATGTAGTAAAAATATCCCTGGTCCATATCAGTGTAAATACATGGCTGAGTAAATAAATAGGGAGGGAAGGTAAACACATCGTACAGGGTTCCAAATAATTCCCATACACAGTAAACCCTCAAAAGGAGAGTCTTGTAAGGACAGGGAATATAACCCTCCACTCCTGGTGTGTGGGCTGCCGTAGTGACGTCTGTACAAAGAAATGTGGGAGGATGGAGACCTGGGGAGGGCAGAATACCTTGAGGAGAGAAGCTTGAGAAACACTCCTTCAGCCAGTGACTAAGGTCGAAATCAGCAATCACAAATCACACCGATAATCTGTACCTTTGATACACCCTGATGAAACAGTGCTTTAACTCTGAGATCTTCCCATGAAAACCCAAGAGGAAATCATCAGACAGACTCTAATAGAAGAGCATCCGGTGATGTATCTAACCCACGCTCCTGTCAAGGTCTGTCAAGGTCAACAGAAGCAAGGAAGGCCAGAGAAACAGCCAACAGGAGCCTAAGGAGACTCACAGACTAAATGCATTATAGTATCTTATTATGATCCTACCACAGCGAAAAGATATTAGGGAAAACTAAGGAAATCTGATAAACTAAGACTTTGAAAGTCTGTCAGTTCAGTGTCAGTCCATTAATTGTGACAGATTTACCATACTACAATAAAATTTTTATAGAAGGGGAAACTATCAGTAGGAGAGATGGGGCTGGCATGTGAAAGCTATCTGTAATATCTACTCAGTATTTCTTTAAATAAAATTGAAATGTACAGAGAGTGAAAGACTTTGAAGCAATCAGTCCTAAATGAGATGTCTTCATCAAACTCCCTCTCCTTGGGGCTCAGAGAACTATGAGGAAGGGGAGGTGGAAAGAGTGTGAGAGCCAGATGTAAAGGCTGACACCAAGGACACAACAGGACTGATGGACATGTGAACTCACAGAGACTGTGAGAGCACACACGAAGACCACACAGGTCCAAGCCAGACAGGGTCCCAGCACTGAGAGGGGAGAGTGGATGCAGGCTCCTTCCCCTACCCAAGAAGCTATTTGCAATTGACATCCACTGGCCAAGGAAACATCTGTTTTCTCCAATGGGTTCTCACTGGGTGTATCAACCACACTCCAGGACAGGCCCCAGAAGTTGACAAACACAAAATGAACACAGTGGTGCTTTGTAGACTTTTTGTCTCATTTTCCTTTGCTTGGGCATTTTTGCCTTATTTTATTTTTGCTTGTTTATTTTTATTTCCACTTTTGTATTTTGGTGGGGAGATTGTGTGTGTTGAGGGGTTTGGTTTGGTTTGGTTCGGTTTGGTTTGGTTTGGTTTGGTTTGTTTGTTCATTTGTTTTAAAGAAAGAGAAAAGAACATGGGTGGGTGGGAAAGTGGAGAGGATCTGGGAAGAATTAGGGGAGGGGGGAAACATGATCAAAACATATTCTATGAAAAAAATTAGAATATAAATTTTATCATAAAATGATAATATAACAATAAATCAAGCTTAATAATAAATATCTACCAGTATTTACTATTGTTAAACTGGAAAAAAAACTCTACTTCTGAATTTAAGAATAATTTACATGAATTCGAGTATTTCCCCTTGCCCATAGACTGATACGTTTAAAATGGAGGCCTGAAACCAGAGATAGTGCCAGGCCCTATATTGTGCTTCTTTGTCCTGTTCATACACATCTTGTTAAATCAAGCACTTTCTGCTCTTCACCTAAAGCATTTTATGACTTTATTTGGCATGTCTCAATTGCCAACATCATTTTGGGACAATTATTAAATAAAATAAGGGTTGGTTGAGTGTAAAAACCCTGACAGTGCGACCGATAACTCAGGTTGTTACCGACAAGCAAGCAGCCTATACAGGGTGGATACACTGTACAAAGGGATGATGCAGATTCGGGCAAGAGTGGACTAGGGTGAAGTGGGAGTCCGTCAAGTTTCTCAGAACGGCATCCAATTTCAAACTTCCGAATTGTTTATTTCTTGAATTTTCCACTTGATGCTTCAGAGCGCAGTTGCCAACGGTAACAAAACACGGAAAGTGAAGCCACAGATAAGAGACTTCTGTACAACATGCTGCATTGACAAAGAGCACGTGAAACAATACGGTGGGGAGCCACGGGAGGTAAGGAAAATGACCCGGTTTCCTCAGGAAAACTGCAAGAAAGGGGTGACAAACGGAAGCAAACTGAAAGACTGAGGAGGTGTCTCAGCTCACCAAATGTGAATTCCTTGTCTGGGTCCTGGCTGAAATGAGCGGGTTTGGCTCAATTGGTTCGCTGTACGACTTGTGCTTTCTGGGTTCACTTGCTTTTTTAAAAGTACTGTCTGCACCCAAAGCCATGCCTCCGAGTCTTTTTCTGGAGAAATTCAAGCAAGGATACCCCTCATTTAATTATCAATTATATAAAACTGTGGTCCAGCCACATAGCAGCACTCTGCATAATAATTAAAATAATAGTGAGTGCTACATATCTGCAGGGACAAGGAAAGATCTCAAGAAACTTCATAAAGTATAATTCTCCAAAGACACTACTGTGCTGGCAAGCTGGCCCTCGGGAGAAAAGAAAGCTTTACCCTGGAGCATGACCTAACATCCACACTGTGCACACTCCACACCACTGTGTCTTATTGTTGGTTACCCATGACAACAGGATCCTAACTTCTAGGAGCTATCCACTCTTGGAAGCCAATTGTTGGTCACCTCCAGTACACCACGAGGTGGAAATGTGCATTGAGTTTTCTCTCTGTATATACAGGTTGGATTTAAGAGAAGAGCTGAGGGTGCACCTTGGCTATTAAGCACAAAGCCCCTGAGTTTTGCTAGCCAGGGCATGGTGGCATAATTCTAGCACTCTGTAAGTTTGAAGCTACACAGCCAGCCAAGGCTAGCTTGGGGTATAAAAGGCTACAGGAGAGATTCAGCGGGCGGGTGTTGGGGGGCAAAAGAAAACTGTTGAACATTTGCTAAGTTTTCCATTTCCAGTTCTTGGTTACACATAGTCTTGGAAGTGAGCCCAGGCCCACATTCCTGGCCACACAGGAAATCAGTCAGCAGAGATCAAGATAAAGGAAATGTGCCCTTGCTATTATCTTCCTTTCTAGGTTGTCATAATAACTCCCATTGGTGAACAAAAGAAAAAAGCTACCAAGGTCAACGTGTACGTGCAATGGAGTCTCCCACAGTTTATGAGACCAAATACCCCAGAAGGTGGGATCATAAACAGGAAATGGAATGGAGAGCACTGGGGAAAAGAAGACAGAGACATTACAATTTACAGGTCCGTCTTTGCGACCCTGCTCTCTTTGAAAACTATTTCAGAGCCATTTTCTTTTAAAGCGGCTACTACTGCCAGAAAATAAATCGGGTAATTCGCGAATCTGTTCCACTCTCCTACCATTATTCATCAAATATCCTGACTTCTTGATTGCAAAAAGATTTCATAGAAAGAACATTTAATTAGAAAAATTTTTAAGAACCCACATTACCATCCTAACACAGTATTTTACCGCAAAAGTTTGAACCGATCACTTAACCTCTCCGGACCTCCGTTGCTCACCTCCATCAAATAAGAACTTTGAGAGCTTCTCCAGTTTAAAAAAAAAAAACACTACAATTCTTTTATTTCTGGAGGCCAAATCCTCTTAAAGAAGCCGGTTCCTCTTAAGAACTCAGATCCTCTGCAAAATCCTTAGGTCAAACAGAAAGACAAAGGCAAGAGTCGGCGCCTCCTTGTGGACAGTAGCGGCATAGCTCCAGGGCGTGAGACGGGCAAAATCTCCATCCTGTAGGCTGCACAGCCCCAGCGCCACAGCAGCTCCTTGGGAGATATTTCATCAGTGTCCTCCAGTTCAGAATGATGGACCCTCCCGCAAATAGCGACATCCCCCTGAGGGACCACAATGCCTCTCCAGTTTCTATCTCCTTTCTTTCCTTCCCAAAACTGGCTCTTGACCACGTCCCCACTGACCCGAATCCTAATCCTGCTTCCAGATGCTTTGGGGCTTACCTCTTCAAGAACATCCTCATTGGAGTGCTTTCAACAGTCAGAAAGTAGTTGTGTGTGGGTTGTGGGTACGGCTCAAGTCTACGCAAGCATGAGGCCCTGCATTCAATCCCCAGCACCTCACATTAAAAAAATAAAATAAAATAAAAGCAGGCATAGCAGTGCATGATTATAGTCCCATGGCTGGGGAGGTGAAGAGAGGACACTCCCTGAGGCTTGGTGGCCAGCCTAGTCCAGCCTAAGCAGGGGGAGGGTGTTAGGGGGGAAGCTGGGGCATCAGTGAGAGACCTTGTTTCAAAAAAAAAATAGTGGGAACTGATGACTAAATGGTTAAGGGCTCCTGCTGGTCTTACAGAGGACCCAAGAAGTTCGGTTCTCAGTACCCACACTGGACAACTCACAGCCACCTGTAACTCCAATTCCAGGGGTCTAAAATCATCTCTGGACTCCAAGGGCACTGAGTGTGTGTGTGTGTGTGTGTGTGTGTGTGTGTGTGTGTGTGTGTGTGTGTTTACAAACTTAATTATAAATTTTATTTATTTACTTAGTTATTTGCTGCATACAGATGTTTTGTCTGCATGTGTCCCACCTGCATGCCTGGTGTTCATGGAGGCCAGAAAAGGCCACTGGATCCCCTGGGACTAGAGTTACAGATGGTTGTGAACCACCATGTGGGTGCTGGGACTCAAACCTGGGTCTTTTGCAAGAGGACTCAGTACTCTGAACCTCAAAGCCCCAATAAATTTTTTTTTGGAAAGTGGACAGCTCCTGAGGAATGGCACTTAAGGCTTAGCTCTAGCCTCCATACATCTGCACACACATCTAGAGAGAGAGAGAGAGAGAGAGAGAGAGAGAGAGAGAGAGAGAGAGATGAACTGTATCTGAGCTGGCTTTGAAGCCATCTGAGCGTAAAAGAGGAGCAAAGAATCCTGAGAGGGAGGGAAGGAGGGAGGGAGGGAGAGAGAGAGACAGAGAGACAGAGAGAGAGAGAGAGAAGCCCTAAAGGGGATGATGTTATTACTGTGATTACTGTGGTCCCTGGTGGCAAAGGAAAGCCAACTCCAGCTCACCGTGAGACCGGGGAAGATTCAGACACAAGAAAGGCCAACAGAAGCTTCCTCCGTTTAGTGTAAAACCTCCTAAGTATCAGTTGCCTCTTTACAAAGCCTAAGAGCCACTCCCCTGAGGTTTGTGGGGAAAATGAAACAGTGAAGGCAAGTAATTTTCTCTAAGAGCTGAGGCCTCGCTCTGTCGCTTGGATTGTTAGGAAGCATAAATCCCAGCAATGATCACAAAGATCTTCATGCCACTTTCCAGAACGTAAAAAATGCCTCTTCGTGCATGACCTCACCTGGCTCTCACAACGAGCTGGGAGGTATAGGGATGATGGGGGGAGCTGAGCAGGAGCTTTCAGGTTCAGGCCTGGTCACTACCGATCTCCAACTTGGAATTGAAGTGAGTTGCCTCCGTTGGGGTGGGGTGTCCCATTTATTCTACAGACAAAAAAACTGAGACCCGAGTGAGCTAAGTGATGCTTCTCTAGCAACTGGGGCCTGCATGGGGCAGACTGGGAAGAACAGAGACTTGACAACTGCTTCTTTACTACACTATATTAACATAAAAACGGATGGACATCATACCTGGACTGCAACAAGCCGAGTAGACCAAAGTAGGACCATAGAGGTGAAGAAGATATGAAATCCTTCGCTGAGAAACTGACATTGGCCAGGCATGGTGGAGTTTGCCTGTAATCCTAGCCCTTGGTGGGGGGTGGAGTAAGGCAAGAGGATCATGAGTTGGATGTCAACCTGAGCAACATCCTAAACGCCCCCCCTTTTTCTAAGAAAAGAAAGCTAACATGAGTTGATTATTAGGAACATAACTGTGGACAAGCCAATCTAAGGGCAATCCATAAGGAACGAAGCAAAAGAGTGGCTAGGATACATTCTCTAACTCCAAATCCAAGATGACCTTGAGTTAATCAAGGTCTCACAAAGGGAGCCATTTAAACATATCCTGTGGAGGTCCAGAGAGAGAGAGAAAGAGAGAGAGAGAGAGAGAGAGAGAGAGAGAGAGAGAGAGAGAGAGAGAGAGAGAGAGAGAGAGAGATTGAAGCTCCACCTAATTACAAAAGACCCAGACCCCATCTAATTCATGAACCGGCCATCCCCATTAGGTGATTTCTATTCTCAAAGTCGGGCTAAATGATAAGATCTGGCTATCTTATGTGTTCTCAACCTGTGGGAAGCAGGAGTAAGATTAAGCCAAAGGACTGGGCCTCAGGACTCAGTTCCCACTCCAGGGAATTTCCCAGAAGTCTTAGCCAACATCTTCTGCTTGAATCTTACTGGCCAGAACTTTATCGCATAATCAAACCCAACTGCAAAGGATATTAGGAATAGCACCCTCTTAGCTCTATATATCATATTATTAGATAACATCAGAGTTTGTTTCTGAGGGAAAAAATGAAAATAATAGGTGTTGAGTGAGCAAAGACCAGGTGCTGCCACAGCAATCTATTATCCATGAGCTGGGCCAGGTGGTCTCAGCTGAGTTCAGTGCAGAATAGGTGAAAAAGCCCTGCAATACTGAAGGTGCTGTTGGTGTGATGCTAGCAAGAAAAGCGATGCCTAAGTCATGTGTGAGGTTAGCAGTGTGGTGGGACTATCATCCACGCAGCCTCGGGATCAGAGAAAAGTGCACATAGCTAGGCTGTTGTCTGTGACATGAGGGCTGTACAGCACTCATGGGTTTAGAAGGTCAGTGGATGTCTTTTGGCCTGTAGAGGTGAGGAGTCTATATACCCATTTTGCAGCTTTTAAAGAACATCGGTTCCTGTGAACTCGTCATGAAGACCAGGGGAAAGCGTGAAATAGTCTTTTGTGCTCACTAAGGCTTGATGTAGGAGGCTTGTAGTCAACCACTCCCTTCATCAGGGAAGATGTCACATTTACAGGTGCAGATGACGCCCCCGTCAGCACCAAGCAGGCTCCACTTTGCTGTTGTCCTTCTATGGCCAACTTTCCTAGGGTTAGCGGGCTTCATACATCACATCAGGCAGGTTTATACACCTCGACCCGAAGCCACGACAGCTAACAAATTACCGTGACACGTTGATTGCTTGCCTTATCTCACCCTGGAGGCCTCCAGAGTCCTCTTTCCCATCACCACAAACACTTCCAATTACCGCATTGGTTTATCGGGGACTATTTTCTTGGTGTTCCATTCTGCTCACCGTGACCTTGGCTGTCTGATTGATACACCCTTGAGTTGTTGCTCTATCCCTCTTAGATTTGCTTATCTCTGCCTCTGTTCCTATAGGATGTGTTTTATTACCGCGTAGACTTAGCCGGTGGCCCCTACGGCATCATCCAGCACTAACTGTCACTCAAGCAAACCCAGAACATCTATAGGCGGCCTTTGTGAACGAGATCTCCAAACACAAATTACCAAATGTGTTGCTTCATCAGACTTCTTGCGTTGTACAATGGGAGGAAATCATTACTTGGGATTTCAAAGGACAGCAAAAAATTTCAACACACACTTGGAATGAAGTTCTGCTGATGACCCCACCCATGCCAAGCTAATAACAGGAAATAATGACGGGTCATGTGATTGCCCAGCACTTTCTCAATTCCTTTCTGTGGTCAGGATCCACAGCCCCATCAAAGCCTGAAGGTCAGAGAGCAGCCTCAGAGGCACTGTCGAGCATGACGTTGTGGTGTCAAGTGGGCACTGTGGACAACAACTGCTTGAGGAGGCCCGTCTGAAAGTGCTTGATGAAGGTTAGAAATGGCGTTGACAACATGCCCTCAGGCTCATCAATGATCTGTCATAACCAGTTATAGCTCCACAAATAAATTTAATGTGAATTTTCTTTTTCAAAACAGGGTCTTCCTATGTAGCCCTGGCTGGCCTGGAAATCACTAAATAGGTAGACTAGGCTCACAGAGATTTCATCTTCCTCTGCCTCTACCTCCTGCATGCTCAGTGCAAATTCTTAGGAGCAATGGTCTGAAAGAACTACTACTTTAGAGCCCACCATATCTTACCTTGGAGATACAACATTTTGGAGGAACCATAAGAAATTAATCTTGAGCTTGTTGGCCAAGAGTTCTCCAGAGCTGGATGCTCTCAACATACATGCAGGACATACTGCCAATTTTGCTGGAACCAGAGACTGAGTTTGCTTTTCCAACTGAGGATCTTGATTTGGATAAATTAGCCTGGATGTGGGGGGAAAAAAACTTCGTTTCATAATATCCTATTGAGATAAGTTATGAGTTCATACTGCTGAAATTACTACTAAAATGTAGACTCCACAGGAAAACTGACTTTTGTTCACTGTTAGTGTAAAGAAGAAGCATAAGAAATTGTCACCCATAAATACTGTATCAAATATTCTTCATCACAGGAATAGGGCTGGTGTTCTTTGGAGAGGTGGAATGACCCCAATTTCGAGACACTGTAGGAACTCAATAGAATTTTGTAGTACTATATTATAATTTACAAAGGCATAACTAACTCAACAACAGGAAAGAATTGTCATTCCTTGATTATAAAATACCTCTGTTGAAGCCTCTTTGAATTATTACTTATGAAATTAACTTCATGATTGGAAATATCATGAGAATTGTGCCAGATGCTAGATGAAGATGTGAGGACAACTCCAACACCCGACTGCTCAAAAAATTGGACCCCCTTGTTGGATCAGAGCTGATTGCTGATGAGGCAACCCAGAGCAACACGGGAAGCCAGGCAGAAAAACACAACAAATCTAAGAATTACAGGTGTGGGCTGAAAACGGGTAAAGTCCATATGGCTTGGCAGCTCACTGAGCAGTCAGGAATGAGGATTAAGTTTGTGGGTTAAGAACCAAGCCAGTAGTCAGGAAGCAGAAAACCCACAAGGATAAGAGAGCACCAAGAGTCAACGTATCAGAAAATAAGTAAAAAGCCTACAACTTGAGGGACAAGGTGCCATCACGATCACCTTAGAGCTGAATCACTTGCTACTTTGGGAGAAAAGACTTTTATTCCACTTCTATGAGAACAGATTATACATAACTATCCCAGGTTGTCCAGGAAGAAGCAGGCATCTGTGCCAAGGGACTTCCACACGGCGCTAACCGAGGGCCAGAACTGGAAGCTACCCATATCACATCAGGGTGGGGCACACCAGCCAGAAAGAGATACTAAGAGTCAGGGGAAGAGATGTGTGTGAAAACTGACCAACTTTGTAACAACACTCACCTCCTAGTCAGTGCTATTTTCCATGTCCTGGCACCCTCTCCCTGCTGTTTCTCAGGCCCCAGGAATTCCACACTCCCCATCTGAGGTTCAGCTCCTTCCCGGAAGGCACAGGACTTCATGCCTGTCTTTCTTACTCCATTGCTGGCTGTGTAGCTGGGTGGCTGGCCCCTGATGTCCTTCTCCTTCTCTTGTTCCTCTTTCCCCAAGCCTTAACACTTTCCAAGTGAAAAAGTGCGTGCATGCATGCGTGCGTGCGTGCGTGCGTGCGTGCGTGCGTGCGTGCGTGCGTGCGTGCGTGCATGCATGCATGCATGCATGCCTCTGTGTGTGTGTGTGTGTGTGTGTGTGTGTGTGTGTGTGTGTGTGTTCTTAACTATCTCACAGATGCTAAGGGGAAAGGACTGTATTAGAGCAACTCTGATGTAAAGATGATGGATACACCTGGCACTCCTACAGGTATTATCTGAAGAAAAGAACTAATTACTGTGAGAACATCACCAGAACTCCGCCCCTGGCACTCCAGAGGAACCAAGGTTGAAAAAACTAATTGTTTTTTTCTAATTATTTAAACATATGACTTTAATATGTAGCTCTTTTAAAAAAAACTGTTGGTTTTTCTTCACAATAAAAAAAATACGTATTAATCAAGACTTCTAAGGTCTCTGTTTAAAAGCGATAACTGAATCATCTCCCTTATCTCCCTTTTTAATCAGATATAGTTCTAGGAATAAACACGGATGATTTGAATTTTAATGATTTCCAAAAACTGATACGTGACTGTGTTAAAAAAAATTCAGACATTTCAGTTTTCTAGGACAAGGGAAGAAATTATTGCAGAGACCACACTGCACAATGGAAAAATCATGAACTCAATATCACCTTGGCTAGTCCCTCTTCATCTCTGTCCCCTGTCTCGTCACATGAAAATAATACAGATTTTGCAAAGTTCCCATGAAAATTACAGACATTTATTTTATCCAGAACGTTACATAGACACACATGCCTATGGAGTGTCTGGGGCAGCACATCACAGGTGTTTGATGAATCGTGGCAAATGTTAATATTAGCTCGCTTGTCTAAGACGTGCCCCACCACCTTCCACTGTAAACACACTGCTTCCTTATCAAAAGAACAGAGTGCCTGTCTGGAAAAGCACCCAGGTAGAGTGACCGCAATTCCATTTTAAGGGCAGAAAACTGGGCGAAAATCCCAGTCCTATCACTGGGCAGCTGTGGGAGTCTTTGAAAAACAACAAACCTCACTACCTTTGCTTCCTCATCAGAAAATCAAAGGTGTTGAACATAATTCTAGATACGGGGGCCTCTGGTGCTGTCCGATTACCTTGCTGGGCAAAGAGAGGGTTAGAGAAAGGTTGTCCCTATCTGAGGACAGCTCGTTCCTGGATGACCAGTTTTTACCTAATGTAACACTTCACCTCTCTACCTTTCACCCCAGTCCTGACTCTGATCTCTGGACCCTGCCCAGACAGACTTGGATCAGTAAGACATAAACAGACATTGACACACACACACACACACACACACACACACACACACACACACACACCCCACGATCTGGGATAATGTGCTTGAGTTATCTTAAGCCTTGGTTTTTCTCCTCTGTAGAAGTTCAAGAGTAATAATCATCTCGTTGAGTTTTTATGAGGATTAAATGATATGTATAGGAAAAATGATTTACGAGCTACACAGCACTGTGCAATGTTAATATAGCAGCTATGATTATTGGTGACTGGTGCCATTGAAACTCTACGGACAGCGGCCCGAGAAGTTGGATTCTGAGTCAGACACTTGAGAGTCATCAGTCTCAACTCCTGCCCCTTTGTGGATTTTGTGAGGTTGGTGGAATCCGGCAGAATGACATTGAACTTTGCTGTAATCAGATATTGATTCTGGTTTTCCTAACAGCGAACAGAGGTTTGTTTAAACTTTTACTTAGAGGCAAGTGACAGGAACTGGTTTTAATGGTCCGGAAAAGTTTTCACCCCATTAGCAATACCCTACCCATGTGACCTGAGGTTTTCCTATTTCAAGAGGCAATTGCAGAATTTCTGGAGAGCCACCTTGTACTAATGGTAACAAATCCATCAGTTGCTGGAAGGAACCATAGATCGACTGCTGCACAGCTCTATTCTAAGGCTTTGTTGGGCTTACCATTCCACAGAACAGCAGCCTTCTGTGGTTGTAAAGAAGCCTTAGGAAAAAAGGCTGCCTAACAAGAGGCTGAGTGTGCCAGTGGCTTCCTTAGATGTGTCCTGAGACGCCCAGCTGCAGTGCTGAGCACTGTTGTGGAACCTCTTCCAGAATTTTCTCCTCTGTATCAAAGTCAAAAAGCTACTTTATTAATACAAGGTTTTGAGCAGTTGCTTTAGAATATACTTCCAGGTGTTAAGTTTCCTGAGCAGTCAGCCCTGTGAAGGCTTTAATCTCTCTCTCTCTCTCTCTCTCTCTCTCTCTCTCTCTCTCTCTCCTCCCCCCACTTCTCCACCTTACTTCCTCCCCGCCTCCCTCCCAGCCTCTCTCTAACCTCCCTATCAACACCTGCAGATCACATGCCCTAGACAGACAGGGCTGGACCCATAAACCGAAGAGTAAGCAACTACTCATATGGTGTAACTGGAGACGTCTCACAATCCCCACTGCCCAAAATATCTTCCCCACCAAATGTCATGGTGCCGAAAATCCCCAGCATGAAACTCACTGCTACTAATATCTCCTTCCTTCACCTCGTCTGTCCAAGTGTCTGCACCATGTAAGCTTACTTGCCCTCTGAGCTTAGCTGTGTGTCATTCATGCCCTGAGCCTTCACAATTCCCTAGCTGTCAGTGAGCTCTTATTCCCAGGAAAAAAATCACAAAGCTTAATCTGTACCTGTTTTATAATATACATCGCCCTGTGTTTAAACACGGATACTGTCATACTGGCTATAATCTGAAACTTCCATTCCTCAGATAGGCCTTATTAGTCTTTCTACTCTATCCCATCCCCAGGTGGCTAGGCTCTGAGCTGGCCCCTACTGAAGGATCACAATGAGAACCTTGGCCATGAACTTCACCAGGACTGACATCTTGCTACTCACTGTCTCAGTTCACCTGGAAAGTCACTTCCAAGATCTCATCTTATGGAAATGGCCCCTGGAGAGTTCCAAAATACCAGAGCTCTGCCAGCACCATGGCCAGCCCCTAGGATGACCTCAGAGCACATATTGGCTTAATAAAGACCCCACATGACTGGCCTTCATCCTCTGAAATGGTTTAGCGCTGATCCACTGCAGTGAGGCTTCTGTCTTGAATTAATGCCAAAGGAAGAGTAAGATAAGGAAAATTTTTCTTTCTTCTTATTTTCTTACAAAACTGGGTAATTGATTCAGCTCTGGGCTCGCAAACAGCTACCCCGAAAGGGTATTAACACAAAAGAACCCTGTGAGTGGTGGCTTACAACTGTGATATCAGCACCAAGGAGGCTAAGGTGGGAGGGGCACTAGATGCAGGACTTCCACACCAACCTAGGAAATATGGCAAGACCATCACCAAATACAATTTTCATTAAATTAAAAAAAAAAGAGAGAGAGATGATCACTTCCCGATGTCCAAGATAAACTGATGTGATACACTTGACCCTCAACGCTACGCAGCAAAAGTCAGAGATGGTGGTAGCATAGGCCTATAAAGCCAGAACTCAGGGGACTGAAGTAGAATTGCTTCAAGTTCAAGGCCAGTCAGGACTGTATAGTGAGTACTAGGAAAGCTAAGAATACATAGCAAGACTTTGTCTCAAAAAGTAAGAACCACAGAACAGTGGTGAGCATGCCGGGGGATTCACACACCTGTGTCCTGCACAATCCTTTCACGCACAAAGAACAGTGCTGAGCATGCCAGAGGATTCACAGACCTGTGTCCCACACAATCCTTTCACACATAAGCATTCTAACTGTTTTTTTTTTTTTTTTTTTTTTTCACAACAGCCTCAAAATGGTAGCATGAAATACCAAGTATTTGCTATCACCTCACTGGGGATTAACTGGGCTCGGCTAAGCAGTTCTCACTTGGGGTCTGTTGGAGAGAGACTATCAGAGAATGTCCACACCAAGAGTAACTTGAAGCCTGGGCTGATTGGGCTCAAACAGCTCGTCTGCCTCCCCCAGTGTCTATGGGTGATCTTTCCAGGTAACTGTTTAACTTCGGTAGCATCAGAAAAGCCAGAATTCTTAGAAGGATGCTCAGGAGAGAGGGGGAGCACGAGAGAAGCATTATCAAATTTTCTGAGCCAGCCTCCCGAGTCATGCCATCACCTCTGTCAGATTCTCCTGGCTAGAAACATGACAAGTAAGACCAACTTGTATTCAAAGGAAGTGTAACTACTCTCCGGCTTTTGATGGAGGAGTGTCTAGGAGTCTGAGAACATGTTTTCAAGCCATCATTAATGGCAAAGTAAGCATTTGCAAATCAATAAATGCTATTCTTGACAGGCATGGCAGCACCTGCCTGTGATCCTAGTACAATGAAGGCTGGAATAGAACAGAGAGCCAGCCTGGGTTACAATGGGACCCTGTGTCAATAAAACTGAAACCTAAGAATTTAAATTTTAAAACATGCGATTCTTTTGAAAACCAAATTTAGGGCTAGTCTAACCTAATGTAGGGATAAAACATAGAATAAATATCTAGAGTTATGCTGTCAAATATGGTATCTACTGGCATAATTGGATATCTAAACTTAAATTAGACTTAATTAATTGTAATTTAGCTTTAAGTTAATTAAAGTTAACCAGTTAGAATTAATTAACTGTAATTTTAAATTAATTTAAAGTATCTTAAATAAAAAAATTCTAAATACCTTTCTGTTTTAATAGCCAATTTCAAATGCTTCATAGATACACACACTCTGTACCATCATGTTGGGTCCCACAAATAAGAAACATTTCCATTATCAAAAGCAGTTGCCTGGATAACACAGATTTAGAATGATGAAATAATATATCCTTCAGCTGTCAATCAGAATTGCTTTCCCCTCTAATTAAGCTTCAGTAGGCACTGGGCCAGGAGAGACATCTAACTTCTAATACTGGGCAAGAGTAACCCACGTTGCTGATGAGGGATAGTCCACACTTATTAAATCAACCAAGCAGGTGATAGGTTCACCTCCCTTAGGAATGGAGTCTCCTAGATGAGCCCCCAAACAGCTGGCCAGCCCTCTTCCCTGTGAAGGTTTTCCATCTAGGGTTTGCCTTCAGTCAGCTTCCTAAGAACTATCTGCTCTAAGGAGTAGGGTAGAGAAAACTAAAACCAAAGCTGCAACGTTCATTCTCTCACTCCTTTGTGAGAGTGAGCATTGACCAGTTATAAATGTTGTGCGGTTTGTGCCTGTATAAAATATGAAGTAGATTTCACAGATTCCTCGGGCCCCCCAAGGTAGACAGACAAATGTCAACAGCACATCCCAAAAAAAATCTCCTTTTAAGTAGCATCCTTTAGTACTGAAAACACTAGAGAAAACAATGGTTGCAAAATGTATCCTGACATAGCTGGAAGAATTAGTTCACCAAATATGATTACTAGATATTAGCCAATTAAATTGTAAATGCTATCTGCCAAAAATGATGATTTTAAATTTAGAAATTTTTGAGTTCAAGCAATTCCATTTTCCAGTAAGATAAAGGGTCCATTTCTGGTTAGTGACAATAAAATTATATCACCAGCACAGAGAACAGTTATTTTTATACTTCTTATAATTGGGGTGAGTGCAGCTAGATCATGTCCAAGTTGTTTCAAATCATTTAGATACAAATTTTAAAAGAAGTGGAAGAAGCAAAGTCAGAACACAGTTCAATTTTTCAAAGACTAGACATATAACTGGAATTGTTATCTGATCTATGACCAGACCACTCCCAGAAGCTCTTGTGGCCTGAGCTCAGATGGTATAGAAGGACCGTAATCTTGCATCCCAGCTGTAATGAATGCTGTACTTCATCACCACCCCCATGCCTGCTCCGCCATTCTTCCACCGTTCTGCGCCTCTGGAGGCTGGCTTATGTGAGATGCATCTGCAGGTTCCTTTGCCCTCTTCCCTTCTAAGGAGTTCCGCCAAGGGGCGGTACCAGCAGGAGATTAGAGGATGGGAAAATAGGAGGTTAGAGTATCTATCCCCCCGGCTCCCTTCCTGCCAGGCCGCCATGGGTTGGCTGCATTCCTTAACTAAAGGCTATAGCTCATGTTGGGCAGTGTTCTTAATATAGTTACACTCTCTGAATTCCACTAATCCCTCACTCCCTTTGATCATTCAGGCCTTCGAGGTACAGTGTCTCTCTGCTAGTATAAGCCCTTGAAGGTTTTCCTCCAACCTCTCTGTACATTTGTACATTGTTCTTCTAAACCATTCAGTTTCCGTCAGAAACCGATTTCTGACAAACCCTGATGATACCCAATTCGCTACTAGTTTTATGCATGAAGATCAAAAATAACCAATTAAATTTATACACAACCTTAGAGCTCCTAAAACTCTTCTTAACACATCATGAAGAACAATGGTCACTGGTGTAATATTGTAGTTAAATCCAATGTGTTTCTCCTCAAATTTATTAAGCAGAGAAAAATCTGGGCTATTGTTTATGAAAAGCATTTCAATGCAATGTCCACCAAAATGAGGATACTGCGGTTGGATAGAGGAACAGTATCACTTTTTAAAAAGCAAGAATTCAGGGTCATCGTGGACTATACAGCAACCACCAAAAAAATGAAAGCAAGAGGAAAGAGGGTTTTGCAGATAAAATTAGTAATATTCTTTAAGAAAACTACAGCCCAAATTGGAACTGCGGAAGTAAGCAGTTCTAGTAGTAGGAGCCTGGAAGGTGCTTTGTAACCAACTATGAAGAAGTACCATCGGCACTTAACCAGCGAAGAGACTACCAAGCGAGCCCAAAGATCACTTCTGTTACTCTTAAACTAAACGCTCTCAGGCTGCCCTGCTCCTGACCATTGTATTGCTGCAATGAATGGAATCCTTGAAGTCAGACAGACTTACTTCCAGATCTCTGAGTCAAAATCACTTCTAAAGTAAGAGAAATAGTATTTCCGGTGTAGAGGAGTTGTGGGAGTTGGGTATAAAAATACACGTTCATTACAATCACTAACTAACTGAATTCAAGAACAAAACTAAAAGGGATGGAGAGAAGGTTCAGCAGCCAAGGGCACTTGCTGCTCTAGCACAGGACTGGAATTCAGTCCCCAGGACCCATGGTAGGTGGCTCACAACCACCTATAACTCCAGCTCCAAGAGTTTGGACACCCTTTTATGGCAGCCTCAGGCACCCACAAACATACACACACACACACACACACACACACACACACACACACACACACACACACACCACAGAGGAGGAAGAGACAGACAGAAATTAACATAAAATGCATACATAAGTAAATATTCAAATCCCATTTAAAAGACTAATCCAAAAAGCTGGTAAACAAAGACTTCCATCTCAAGATGACCCAGAAAACCAGCAAGTGCACTGGGATGGAGAACAGGCTGGTAAAGTAACCCAACTCCCATGGGCCACCTACATTTTCAGAACCTAAGTAATGGATGAATACCCTTCTTAGCTCTCTTCTCCAAGGAATAGCCACCTAAGAGAATCATCTTATTCTGTCCTAGAAGAGCTCTGACTTTTCTTCTTCTAGCATTGTATGTTTCAAGGTTAATTAACACTTCCAATTCTCCATAGTGATTGTTTCTTGCTATTACAAAATATCTGGGAAGCCAGAGCTAGTATGGATTGGTGTAGGCAGCTCATTAGCAACCAGAGTGTTCTTCTAACTGGCCATGGTTCCTCTGACACCTGGTTCCAGAAATATCCAGGGTGGGGAGCCCTAGGGGACCTCCGGCTTGCTCTTTTGAGATCGTTCCATTTGAGTGGCAATGGTCTGGTTGATCACCTCCAAAGCCAAGAGCTTATGATTATTTCCTCACAAAAGAGACACGTTCCCATCTGTGTATTGGAGTATGCCAGACAATGTCATTGACTCTGCCTCTAGATAGAATTCACATTTATGAGTCACTTAAAGAACAAGGAGAATTTTTAGCAAGACCACTAAGAAGTGGGACCATGACAAATTACTGTGACAAAGGAAAGAGGGGGATTATTACAGGAATGGAGTTGGTGCACACTGTGGTGGAAACCCATGACAAAGAGGAGGCAACTCAGAGCCTCTGCTCTGTCCAGGAGCTGGCTGGCAGATCTCTAAGGCCGCGGTCCCTGTTACACTGAGCCCAGCATTGCTGCCCCACTGGCCCATCAGTGAAACATTATGTAAACAAAGCAAATGCAAACATAAGAAATCAACATGTAGGAAACAGCTACCACGTGCCAGGCTTTGCACAGCATATCTTTGTGTATTATCTCAGTTAATCCTGTGAGTAGCCCATCTTTACAAGACTCTGAGATGTTAGGTAACTTGCCCAAAACCTGTAGGATTAGAAATCAATCCAGGTCTGCTTGTTTCCGATCCTATTCTCATCCTTTTCTGTCACACATTGATCAAGGGCTGGCCCGTTATTCAGCATCTGTACACAGAGCTCTGAAAGCCTACAATGCACTGTCTTACTACCCTGTCAGGCCTTCATCTTTTACACAAAGCTGTCAAGAGAAAGTATCAATGGATTTCAGTTAACTCAAGTTAAGTGGACTGCATTATCCTGCATCCAGTTTATTATCATACCTTGATTCTTAACAATGAACTCCTGTATCCGTGGCAGGTCACTGCATAATAAATCATCTGGAGTTAGTAGCTTAAGGCCAAAAACTTTTATTATCACATTATTATAGTTCATGATTCTGTAAGTTATTTGAGTCATTCTTCCATTGGCCTTGCAATGGACCCACTTTCAAGGATGCATCTCATTTCAAAGGTGCTTGGGAATAAAGTCAAACTGGGACAGACTGAGATCAGCTTCTCTGTCTCTTTCTGTCTCTTTCTATCTAACTCTGTCTCTGTCTCTCTGTGTCTTCCTCTGTCTCTGTCTCTCTGTGTCTCTGCCTCTGTCCCCCTCTCTTTCTGTGTCTGCATTCCTCTCTCTGTCTCTGTCTCTCTCTCTGTGTCTCTATGTCTCTCTTTCTCCCCTCCTCTCTCTCTGACGTATGACCTAAAGCAATAGGGTATCTGTTTCATATACAGTCATCACAGAACTGTGAAGCAGCAACAGGGAGCCACATAACCATCACTGGTCCACCGCAGTTCTGAAATCCAATCACACCCAAGCAAAGCCTTCTAGCGTGGAAACAGGAGTAGTTTTACTCTCTGGAAGTAGTTGGATCTGCTATCTAAAAAGGCTTTTCCACAAATGGAAACATCCTGTGTTGGTAGCTCAGTGATTTTCCCAAGTTCTTATGTCTTTTAATTTAATCTCTTGTGCACTATTTAGTCTCAATGGGTCCAATTCTCTTAAAAATCTTATGACTTCCTACAGCCTATGTTATAGTTGAAAACATGAAACAAAAGTTAGCCCATGCTGGACAGTGGCGTACACCTTTAATTCCATCACTCAGGAGACAGAGGCTGGTGGATCTCTGTGAGTTCAAGGCCAGCCTGGGCTACAGAGTGAGTTCCAGGAAAGGCTCCAAAGCTACACAGAGAAACCCTGTCTCAAAAAACAGAAAAAAAAGTTAGCTCACAACTATTTTTGAGACATTCCTCCACCTTGTCAACATGTCAAGGTGCTATGGGGAAATGCCCTTTAAGCTCTTAGAGGCCCTTCTTTGTACCTGAGTCTCTTAGGTAGCATCTTAAATAATTCTAGGGACTTAAATCTTGTTGTCATACCTATGGTTTCGACTGTATTCCAAGGCCATTTCTTACTTAAAGAATTTGGTGCCAGCTGAAGAAACTAACATATGAAAGTCTCATTTCCCAATGTAGCATTTCCTAGACTGGCTACATCTGCTTTAAGTTCTTCCTATAAACTCTTTCCTTACTTCATCTCTGTCTTCCTATACCCTATTATATGCAACCTTCTAAAGGCAATTTGATCCCTACAGTATTCCAGGTGGAAATCTCCTTAAAGGCAAATACGCAAGTTGATTGAATGCATTTTCTGCCTTCCACATTCCTAGTTGTGACAGTGTGAACCAGCTTTTCCTGTACAGTGTAATGTAATTTACCCTTTATCAACCTATACTAGCACTTCCCTGTCATGTCATCAGGCTCCACGAACCCCACTAGCTACCCCACAGCCTCTGCCAGCCACTCAGTCCTAAAGCCAAAGTTATGTGGCTTTGATTTTTGTTACAGCAACACACTACTTCAAGGCATTGGTTTTTATGATTTATATTTCTCTGTAAGGAAAAAAAAAAAAGAAAAAAAACACCGGACATGGGATGGAGAGATGGGTCAGTAGTTAAGAGTACTTGCTGTTCTTACCCAGGACCTATGTGGGTTTCCAGCACTCACATCAAGTTGTGATGGCATTGTGTTCCCCAAAATATTGTGCACCCTAATAAACTTATCCGGAGTCAGAAACAGAAAAGACACTAGATACTTAGGATAGGCAGTGATAGCACACGCCTTTAATCCTAGCATTCCAGAGGCAGAAATCCATGTGTTCAAGGATACAGCCAAGCATGGTGACTCACGCCTTTAATCCCAGGGAGTGGAGGTAGAAAGCAAAAAGGTATATAAGGCATGAGGACCAGAAACTAGAAGCATTTGGCTGGTTAAGCATTTGGCTGGTTAAGCATTTGGCTGGTTAAGCTTTCAAGCTTTCAAGCAGCACAGTTCAGCTGAGAGCCATTCGGATATGAGGACACAGAGGCTTCCAGTCTGAGGAAACAGGACCAGTTGAGAAGTGGGCCAGGTGAGGTTAGCTGTGTCTTGTTCTGTCTCTCTGACCTTCCAGCCTTCACCCCAATAACTGGCCTCAGGTTTGATTTTATTAATAAGACCTTCTAAGATTCCTGCTACATCAAGTGGCTTAAAATCTCCTGTAATTTTGTAGACACCAACTTGCACATGGTACAGATACAGACACAGGCACATGAACACACAAAAATAAATAAATAAACTTTTAAAATGCTCCCAACAACTTAGTGAATTAACAACCATTCATTTCTCATGATTCTATGAGTCAAGTTACCCTCCCGCTGGTCATGCCTGGCTGGGATCTCTCACGTAGCTGCTTCCATCTAGGAAATCCTTGGAGACTAAGCTTAACTGGCCTCTCATATAGCGTGGTTTTTAGTTCTGGGCTGATACATGGCACAGTGGTCTCATGAGATGCTGAGTCTTGATGTGCACATGTCTACCCAACCTCTGCTTCCATCTCATCTGTTTATGTCACATTACCCATAACAGGTCACATGGATGAACCCAGTACAAATGCGGCAGAGATGTATAAAAGGATATGAATAACAAAAGGTATGTTCTATTGGAGTCACTGCAGTAACAATCCACTACAGTACCAAAACGTAAGTGTCATGCTTTTTCCTGTCTTCCCACTCAAGCATACAGGCCAACAACTTGTTCACCCATGCATATTTGCTGTATTTGTTTAACAGTGTTGAAGACACAGAGATCTTAAAAACACAAGAACCAGAAAGGCTAAGGCTGCTCCCGTGTACAGTCTTAGGAAAACAAAAGGCTTAGAACAATGCTAAGCTTTAACTACCATCTTCCCATGTTCTTATGAATCAAATGTCTTTTATGACTGAGGATCTTCACAGTATCAAGAATTTCAAATAAAAGTCTGACTCATTAAGTGTGCATTTGCTAGAGTCATACCAATTCAAGAAATGAATTCTGTATGAATTTGAAAATTCCTCATTCTAAATCACTGTTTAAACATCTGAATGATCATATAATGACAATTCCTCAGTATTTGAGCAGGAGAGAAAGAACTAAATAGAATCATTGGAATTTCAAAATCAGTATTTGAGTTTCGTTAAGATCATATGTTAGACTTGATTTGTCTTCCCATGTGAAGATATAGGTATACTCAGTTTTCATTAAAACAAAGAGAATCAGGAATGTGCTTCATTGGATGGCCTCAAAAGTTCTCTTCTTATCGATCATTTTGTCCAGAACAAATTGGGATTTTTTTTTATCAGTAGTAATGGATAATGATGAATACATTTGATTAATGGTATCTTGCTTTCAATGATGGATAAGTCATAAAAACCCTGTACCCAAAGACAATCTATTCTTGCTACTGAGTATGATTTTAATAACTCATGTATATGTGCATTTTCCCTCATGCAGCAGAATATTCCATCCAAGCATAACAAGGGGATTCACTGAGAACTCAATTTGTACATAGTGGCTTTTTGTTCTTTTTGTTTGCCTGCTTGTTATGCAATTAACCTTCTGCCTAGGTTTCCCGTTCCAGCAAATGATGTTCTTACTCCAATCTAGGAAACAACAGGAGAAGTTCCTAAATATATTCTTTGGGACTAGAGGGAGCACTAATACACTCTATATTTTTAACCTATTAGTTCTTCCAATGTAGAGCTTACTGTAGTAGTGAGGAGGAAGAGGAAGAGGAGGGGGGAAGGTAGGGGGAGGGTGACCAGCATTTATTGAGCCCTCTTGGCACCAAGGATTGTTCAAAGCTTTGTGTAGATTAATTTACTACTTGTGTAGATTAATTTCTTTAACCTTCACAACTTTTGAAGTGGGATGTTATGATTATTTCCCCTTTACACAGAGGCATAAAGCCATTTTTCAGATAACACAGTTTTAAATGGTGCATCAGGATTTGAACCCCCTACCAGTTCTATTAATTCAAAGATACTAGTCCCATGCAGAACTCAGCCTTCTTGTGTCCACAAACTTCCTGTGACTATTCTCAGCAGCAAGTCACTAACACTCATACACTTTGACAGTAATTTACCTTACTTTTTGACAATTTGCACAAATTGTTAACAGGCAGTTACTGATAACCTCAGGCCAGTCACCTAACCAAGAGCATCTCAGCCAGCCCATTCTCTCCTTAGTTGTCTAGAACTCAGACAGGATTACTACTCTATCCACGATCGCTACAGCTATCTGTATTTCCTTCTTTATATGGTGCTGATGACCTCCAACCTGTCCAGTTCCCTGTAATTCATCATTGCCTTCCAGAGAGCCCCTTGTACACTTGCTGAGTGTGACACATAAGCCCTGTGGGATGAGGTTCATGTTCTTCTCTTCAGCTTTGTCTTACAGCATGCCTTTGTAACAGTATGTGTCCCTGTCATCCATGACATTGTAGATATCTGCCATTCCCTCAGAAGCGGGTCTCTCATGTGTTTGGCATCTTCTTCACCCACCACACTATATTCCAACTCAACACAGAGTCCATTGAAATGTGCTTCCTGGGGGCCCACTGTATGTCAGGGCCTATGGCAAGCACAGAAAATAGACCTGGGTCCTAGGAGTTTTCATCCTTACCATCCCTGACTTCCAAATTAGAAACATGATTAATTTGGGCCAACCTGGAAATAAGAAGAAGGAAGGGATGTTTTAGAAAAGAACTCAGACTAAACCACCTTTATAATCTCTTACAACCCCACCCCCATCCTCTTGATTTCTCTCTAAGGCAAGCATTTATTAGTTTGATTTCAACACACACACTTGTACCTGTAATTACTATATAATGTCTGTTTACTTTTTTAAACGAAAATGAATTTAAATTAATCTTGTTTTGTGAATTTCAAGGCACCCCCTGAGATAAATGAAGACACTCCAGGGTGTCATCAAACCAGTGCTTGGAATCCTAGCTCTAGAAAGTGGAGAAGCAAGCTCATTAAACCTTCAAGGAGCCAGAGGGAGAAATGTATGCAGATATTCAAGCAGCGCGCACAGGAAGGAAGGAGTTTTATATGTGCATTATATACAGAGAGCAGGGGAAAGGTGGCTACCAAACTGTGGTTCTTTGGGAAAGTCTCTTAGAAACGTAGCCATCAACGTCATTTATTCCTAAGGCCTCTCTATCATAGAGTTGACACTAAGGACATTTCCAAAGTCCCCTTCCTTCCCTGGTCTGAATGTCAATGGGAGATGCTCACATGAGATGTAAAAGAAAAGAAAGGTGAATATTATTTTCCAGCGGTCAGCAACTAGAAAGAAGACAGGTTCTCAGCATCCAAGTCAATTTCTTAAGACTCCTCACATCAGTACTGCAGACTGAGATGACTGGTGGGAATTTCCCAGAGGTCTTTGAAATTTACAACGGGATTGTTGGCCAGCAATGATTTTGAGAGCATCTCGCTTGGGTCTCCCAGGCCAAGCTCATCTGTGACCTTTGCTGAGCAGCCCATCCAACAGGTATATAAACCTCAGACTCCTTACACTGCCTCCCTCCATACCTGGGCAGCACAGAGTGGCTTCTCTTTGCCTGGTCTCTCTCTCTCTCTCTCTCTCTCTCTCTCTCTCTCTCTCTCTCTCTCTCTCTCTCAATAAACATTCCTTGTAGTGCTGAATTGAACCCAGAACCTTGCATATGCTAGGCAAGCTCTACCACTAAGCCACACCCACGGATCTATAAGGACACTATAGAAGCACAAAAGAGGCACGTAAGCCCTGAGTGGTAAGAAGCCTTCCTAGGACATTTGGTTTGCTTCCAGACTAAACACTGGCAGAGATGCAATTTTGCAAGAAGCTAAGGGACAAGAGAGCAGGTAAAGGACACAGCTGGGCAAGGCTGGAAAGAGCACATTGCTTCTCTGAGGCCGCATGCATCGAGGGTGATGGGGACATACCTTGTTACAATGGCATGCTGTAAGATGAAGCTGAAGAGAAAAATAAGAACTTCATCCCACAGGGCTGGTGTGTCACTCAACAAGTGTACAAGGGGCTCTCTGGAAGGCAAGTATAGAGTACTGGATGGGCTAAGACCTGTGTTCTATGGGGTCATCAGGGCTACCTAAGGGGGAAATTTGCAGAACCAGTGTAGAGGGGGCCAGTCCAGAGGCCCATGGACATGATGAGTTAAAGAGGTTCTGGAAAGATGGAATCTGAGTGAGAAGATCTGCCCCAAAACAGGAAAGAGGGTGTGGCATGCTAAGTTGCCCATGGCTCCCTCTCTTTCCTTCAAAATTCGGGGAAGTGGGAAGCTCATAAATTGGATTGCAACTAGAGTGGTTTCTGCCGTGCCTGGGATGTAGTTAAAAAGTGAAGAGGGCAGAGAGTGATGTTTCAAGAATTCCCCCAGAAAGGAAATCTAGGAACCAAGCCCTTCCTTGGAACAAAAACAGGAAAAGCACATGTACATTTAAGCATATTTTTCTTGGATTTCTTTCTCACTTGTACCTACAGCCAATAGATTGTTCTAAGTCAGGCTGTGAGGTGTTTCTAATTGGCCCTGGGCTTCCATCCAGGCCAGTTAGACTCCTCTAAGACCCCTCTCCCTCCCTCTCCCTCACCTTCTCCCTACCCCTCTCCCTCTCCTTTGCTGCTGCTGCTGCAGCTCACCTCCTCTGCCCAAAGACCTGCCTGCGCTCTCAGGTTTCTCAAGCTCTAGAGAGACGTCCCCTCATGACCACTGCACTTCTGCCTCTGTGCCCAGGTCCTGTTTTCTGGGCTACCATTGATTATCAAGCAGAAAGGAAAACAGCTACAGGCTAAAGCACTGAAAAACACGATTCAAGGGCAGAGGTGGGAAGCTCAAGGGACGCCCGCCCGTGGGGCCCGAGAGTCTGAACTTCTCACAAGTACCATGTAACGTCGGTTGTGGGCCAGAGCTGGAGAAGCACTAATAGGAAGGAGAAGCACTAATGGGAAGGAGAAACACTAACAGAAGGAGTCTGCTGAGGAGCAGAGCTTTGGGCAGCACCAGGAGAATCGGGCGTCGCCTATGTGAGCTCCATACATGGACTGTAGTTGTTGTATTTTCGATGGAAAATGAACCAGTGGAAAATGAACCAGTGTGGTCAGCAGCTATGGAAATTCGAAGGCTTAAAACAAAGTGAAGAGACAAGGAACAATATAGCCATTTAGGATCTACTCACACTACCGTAGCCAACATATTAAAGATCAGAAAATAAGTAAGAGTGTCTGGAAGTCTTCTCTGGCTGCAGAACAAAGTGCCACAAACATGGTGGCTAAAGAATTCTTTATTATGTCACAGTTCTGTAGACTCGAAGTCCAGTTACGAGCTAGCTGTATCCTTCACGTGGGATCTCAGCAGGCCGACATCAAAGTAGCCACTGGGCTGCTATCCATCTGAGCCCCAAGCACCGTGAAGGTAGAAATAGGAGAACCCACCAAGATGGCTTTTGTAGCAGAAGTGACTGCTGCCTGAATGGTCCCCCTTGGTTCCACCCTCCCCTGCCTTTGTGAGCAGTTTTACAGACAGTAAAGACTGCCCCTCCCAACTACTTCCCTAGCTCCAACCCCTACAATAACATCTGACATAAGGCAGTATCCCCCCCAACACCCCAACTTACAAGCATCTTAAATGCAAAAGCACGAGAAATCAACTAGCAAAATGTGAGGTTTCAGCTAGGGAACCTTCTTCACCCGTACACAAATCACACATTTTTCAACAAGACAAAAAGAGAGAGAGAAACAAGGAAAAGCTATCAGTGCCATCTGGTGGAAAGACCTATATTAAAATGTCCAAGGTGATCTGGCCACACCCGGACCATTTCAGACCTTTACATTCTCCGACGACAACACACAGCCAGTAGATTCTAGGGCGGTGTCAGCATTAGTTTGTAGGGAATGTGTCTGGTTAGGAGCAAGGGTGCTGTGACTGTTCACATCCTGTACATGGTCAGTGGAAAAGTAATTTATATGTCATCCCTAGCTGTCTGAATACTGTATAAACCTTTACCTCCAACACCACACACACACACACACACACACACACACACACACACACACACACACACACACATCTTTACCCAAACAACTCTAGTTGGTTACTCTACATGTAATTCCCCAGATGTGGAAGTTTTGCATTAACCTCTCACAAAACCTACTCATACCACAATTGTTCTTAGTGTTGTCTTTCTCTTCTGTTCTTATTTTCATTCTTGTATTTATTGGAAATTCATTTTCTTCTTTCCTTAAAACAATACTTTCATCTATAGTAGCTATCTGTTGCTACATAACAAATTCCCCCAATTCTTGATTAGTTAAACAGTAAGTATGAATTAACTCAGTTTCTCTATAAGGAATTCAGGGTAGGCTTGGCTAGATGGTTCTGAGCCAGGTAGTCCACGAGATTACACTGGAAATGTTGTACAAGCCACCTAAAGTCCTGACTGGGGCTGAGAAGGGTCCACTTCTTGAACAGTTTACTCACCAGCTTGAGGACCAGTCAGAGGCTTCTGGTCCTCCTCTCAGAGATCTCCCCATGTCCTTACAACATGGCAGCTCACCTCTCTGCAAGATTTCCCATGACAAATCTCCTTCCCCAGGAAGAATAAGGAAAAAAAAGACAAGTTTTTGGTAGCAAAAGCTAGGAAGTTATATACTACCATTTCAACAATAGCCTACAGGCTAAAAAAAAAAAAAAAAAAAAAAAAAAAAAAAAGGCAGCGCTGGCATTGTAGAAAAGAACCACCCATGACATGAGATTCCTGTTGGGGACATTGTGGAGGCTGTCTTCCACATAGCCTCTTCTTTGGTCCTGGTATAAAGTTTGTTAACACAAAGGAAACTCAGAACATTTCGGACACAGACTGTTTGTAGTTCAAGTGATCCTCTGCTTTGATTGGACACCTCATGCTGGTGGATTGAGATGTGAGTTCTCCCCCCAGTGCTATGGCTCCATGTCCACCTGCCTGTTGCCACGCTCCCCACCATAATAGTCATGAACTCTGTCCCTCCAGAACCAGTGTAAGCCCCAAATTAAATATTTTATTTCATGTTATCTTTGTCATGATGTCTTAGCATAGCAATAGAAAAGTAAGACAGACAGACAGACAAACACACACACACACACACACACACACACACACACACACACAAATTAAGTCAAAACATCATTATCAACTAGAGGAGGGATAGTTAGGATATGCTATAAAGCATTCCATTGAGCTTATGAAAGGACAGAGAACAAATGGAAAAGGAACAGTCTGTCTTTAGAAAGTTCTAGTGGTTCCAACCCAGGCTCCTCCCCGCCCCTCCCCTGACTTCTTTCATGCTTGTTATTTTCATTGCACAATTAGCTTTTGATTATATATTATCTGATTGTCAGATAATGACAATTGCTTTGATGAGCAGTTTAGTACTTTATTACATATTCTGGGAATAATTATATCTGTGTCTAAATCCCCCCAAGTATGTCATAAATTCCTTGAAGTAGGAGAAATTACTAAAGTTTATTGCTCCCCAAAAACATGTCCCTCAGCATATACATACCCACATACTACCAATACACTAGCATATAATAGGGACCACGCCCATAAAGACCAAGAAACATGGCCCTTTTACAAAAATAGGAATTAAACAGAGAATTGCTTTCTTAAAGGGACAGACAGGAAAGGGGGGTCTGCAAGATGGAGACCCATCTTACAGAAGAGGAAGATGCGAGGGTGACAGAGGGTGGACATGATCTCAGTGCTCTGTATGAAACTGTCAAAAAGAGACGTTCTAAAAAAAAATTAAGCCTCTCAGGAAAATAAAGCATAAGCTCAACAAATCACCAAATTAATATGGAAAAATGCTCGTATCTACTTTAATTGGTGGTCTGTGAGTATATACACGTGTTAAAAACTCACTGAAGTGCGTATACATGACATGCTTTAGTGTGTGAATTATATTGCAATAAAAAAATGAAGTTTTAAAGGAAGTTGCACATAATATCCAACACAGTCCTCACAAAATTAAAGAATCTACAACACTCTGGAGACTCAGTGTCTTGGTGTAGGTCTTGCCGATGAATTCTGCTCATTTTTTCCATCCATTTACTTAACGTTTTGAACACCATGTTCAGGCGCCAATTAAAATGAGAAGATTCAACAAATCGGTCTTGGTTCCAATGAAAACAAGAAACCCAGGTTCAACAAACTCCACTGTGGAAGATGAAGGGTACACAGACCCTAAACCCTCCTGAGGCCCAGATAACCCTAAACAGCGTGAAGGATTCTGTTGTTATTGTGTAAAGGGCTGACATGGTTAGTCAGTGTCAGGGGGCCTTTCCAGAACCTCAGGAGAGGCTTTTCTTACAGAAACACTCAGCCAAAACAGAAAATGAAATGAGACCCCTGGCTGGGACACAGCTGAGACAGGAACCCTGAACCCCTCCCTCCCTGGAAGGAGAAACAGATGAGCAGACAAGAGACAGGAAGTCCTTAGTGTCTTTCCATAAGGAAACCTGGGTAGGAATGGTACATATGCTTTTAGCCTCACGGAGACCCACAAGAGAGAGCAGACAGCTAGCCGTTCAGGGGCTCCAGAGATGGAGAATCTGTCTCCCCAAAAACCTCTTCTCCCGCCGGAGAAGACGGACTTGGAGCTCGACAGTAAGCAGATAAAGGATGGGCACAGAGCGGCAAGGAGCCGTGTGGGAAGTTCTTCCCTGACAAGAGGAGGGAACAGAGGGAAGAGAAGGCAAAGGACCCGAGAAGCGATAAGCTCTCCAGGACAGTGACTGGAAACGTTACTTCCAGAGGCAACACAGCCCCATACCCTGAAGAACCTCAACTGAGAGAAGCTGAGTGGGGTGGTCGTGGCTCACAGGCCACACAACTGAGAAGTAAAACTGGGCAGCTAGGAAGACAGAGAACTCTGGGGGCAGTGGTGGTATGAGCCAGGAAGTCTTTCATGGGGACTCCAAAGGAAGGGGCCATCTGGCGGCTCCTGAACCACGGGAGAGCAGGCGTCTGCATAGGCTGTCCACCTTGGGGAGGGAGAAATCCTTACACTTTGCTGAAGCCATGGGATAACTCTGTGTGTTAGGGGTAGGGGAACAGTGGTGTCATAGGCAGGAATAAAGATGTGTGTCCCTCCCTCAGGCTGTCTAGTTGCTAAAACAATAGACTCCAAGATACTGGAATTTCCCCAGGAGTCTCAAGCTGGGGAAGGGAAAGGCTGGGAGCCTGATGTCTGCTAGATGGGGAACTTGTCTCCCAGAAAGATTTCACAAGTTCTGACAACCTGTCTCCTTGTATGAGAGACTAAAGCAGAGGCTATGGTGATGGGCAGGACCACACCTTGACCAGGAATGCTCAGTTGTGCATAACTCGAACTCTGTACTTAAACCTAAACCTCATGCCAGGACCCCAAAGGTAGACTTGGGGGGCGGGTAGGGACCGGACCTTTTTTCCTCTTACTAACGTAGCGCACTGAATAAGCCTCCCCCTACTTTCCCTGTCACCGTTGACGTAATTGGCCCATTGAGGACAAGTAGCCAAGCCTGGCTTGTTAGGGCTGCCCAGGCCCAGATTCTCACCCTAAGGACTCTAGTAACAAAGTAGGAAGTACATCTTCATGGCCAGGTGCTGTGGGCTTAGCTCCGTGTGTCCTTGGCCAAGTTAACCAACCTCCCTAGGCCTCTGGTTACTGGTGTACCAAAAGGATACAAAAATACCATCCACATTTGGTTATTTGAGAAAGGATACAACACAAGACAGGGGCTGGAACAGGGTTAACAGTTCCCACAACTACTGGTAGTCAGATTCACTGGTACCTCGCTCAAAGGGCAACACACACTGCTCTGAGCCCGGGTGAGATACTGTTCAAGACAGAGGTCTGCTCACGCACCCCAAGAATAACATGGATAAACTCTTGTCTGACCCAGGCTAGAGGGACTGGGGGAGCGGGACCTTGAATTAAGTAGCTGTCTGAACTGTGAATAAAATAAAGAAAACACCCAGGGCTTTAAGCAAGGCGGTGTTTGGAAAGGTGTGAGGGCGGTTGTCTGTAGGAAAGTGTTGTGCTAGTGAAGAGTCTAAAGAACCTCCACCTCCTGGAGGCCTCAGCTTTCTCATAGCTAAAATGGGGTTGCTTCCATCTACCTTGTGACAATTCATGAACGTATTAAAAGTGCTTGCACAAGTACATACCACAAAGCAAATGCTCAATTATTGTTAGCTCTTCGGTGGTTGACTGTAATTACTATATTACCCTGAGTGCCATTTCAAGGTGCCACAGGTCGGCCCCCACCCCCACCCCGCCACGCCCTTTTTTTTTTTTTTTTTTTTTTTTAAACAGTCCCAGCAATAGAGAAATGAAAACAATTGCCTGGGACATAGTCATTCCCTCTTACTAGAAGAACTCAAGAAGACACCAACAATGACTGCTTGGTCATTAGAGAATACCCACTCACACCTGAGAGCCCAGGCGGGACTGGGTGTTTGTTTGTTGTTGTTGTTGTTGTTGTTGTTGTTGTTGCTGGTTTCCCCCACACACACACACCGATTTTAAACCCTTGCGCATAAACGGTGAAGGGAAGATTAGGCCCTTAAGAGAGACAGGGGCAACTGGCCCGAGGTGCAGTAACTACAGCACACCACCAGGGAGCAGCAGAGCCCAGCCCTAGGCTGTTTTATCCACAGGAGCAATTAATTCGTCCCAGGTTTCCTTAGTGTATTCGCTCCCAGCTGCAATAACCGCGCTTGTTGTTGATTATCCAACCTATCAACGAGGGTCCTGCTCGGGATCGGCGGAACCGCAGAGCTTCACGGCTCCTCGAGGAGCGGTCTTAGCCCCGCCCCTGCTGCTCAGCCAACCCTGGGTGGAGAAGAGCGTCACCGGGGCGGGACCGAAAGACCACGTGGCCGGCTAGGGCAAGTGCTGAGCAGGGACAGAAGCTCGCCCCAGGAGGGGGACAGGTTGCCGGGCGGAATAGGGAAGGCCAGCCTCACCCTGAGTGCCCTCCCCCCGCGATGGGCGTGCAGCCTCCCAACTTCTCCTGGGTGCTCCCGGGCCGGCTGGCCGGGTTGGCGCTGCCGCGGCTCCCCGCGCACTACCAGTTCCTGCTGGACCTGGGCGTGCGACACCTGGTGTCCCTGACGGAGCGCGGACCCCCTCACAGCGACAGCTGTCCGGGCCTCACGCTGCACCGACTGCGCATCCCTGACTTTTGCCCGCCGGCCCCGGAACAGATCGACCAATTTGTGAAGATCGTGGACGACGCCAACGCCCGGGGAGAGGTCAGCGAGTGGGAGCCAAAGCGAGAGGGAGCCAAAGCGAGAGGGCGGGGCCTGGGAGGAAACGAGTGGGCGGGGCCGGGCGGGAGGGTGGAGTCGGAAAGGAGCGGGAGAGGCCGTGGGGAGGGGCGATGTGGGGAGGGGCGGGGCCAGGTGGGACCGGGCGGGGCTGGAGCTAGAGGGACCCACTCAGTTGACCAGAGTCAACCGTGCTGCTAGAAGAGAAGGAAGGTGATACCAAGAAGGCTGGAGAGAGAACTGTCACGCAAAATACTTCCAGGAGTCCGGGCAGCGCCGAAGCCGGATGGAAGTGGTCCAAAACCCATTTTCTAGAGGTCCATATGTCATGGAGACACACTTGTAATTTTAAATTTTACTAGCAGCTACAGTTTTTGTTTTTGTTTTTCTTTTTAAGATAAAAAGAAGCAGGTAGAGTTGATTTTTGCTACTAACCCGGCAAGTCAAAAATATTATTTCAACATAGAATCAATAGGAAATAAATTATTAATGGGGCATTTCCAGTCTTTTTCGGGCCACATCTTCAGAGCCTGGTAAATATTTTATGCCCAATCTCAGTTTGGATTGACACATTTCAGGTAAAATACCACCACGGGCGGCGGGGTGGTCTGTACTGGATAGCAAAGGTAGAGAGGGCAGGCTGAGAGCCCAGCTTGGGAACGGGCCACTTCAGAGGCTTCCTAGTCACCTGAAGCAAGGACAGTCCTCAAGAGCTTTGATGTCGCTTGTGCTCTGGGGTCCTGTGATCTGTGGGAAGAACAGCGCCTTTCCGTGGGGGCAGGGGGCTGTCAGGGAGGGCACTGGACTCCACTCCATCGGTTTCCTCTTCACAGGCCGTCGGAGTGCACTGTGCCCTGGGCTTTGGCCGCACTGGCACCATGCTGGCCTGCTACCTGGTGAAGGAGCAGGGCTTGGCGGCAGGAGATGCCATTGCTGAGATTCGGCGCCTACGGCCAGGATCCATTGAGACCTATGAACAAGAGAAAGCTGTCTTCCAGTTCTACCAGAGAACAAAATAAGGGACTTGACAGCTCCCCGACTCTCCTGCTGCATATGGAAAACGTGGCCAGGGAGGACGGGAAGTACTACATCCTTCAGCCCCCTTTGGCTCCTATCGGACAGAAGTAATCTTTCCCCAAAGCCACAACCTCATTGACCGAATGGCGGAGACCCCATGAATATGAGTTAATAACTAATAAGAACTCATTTGCACTGCATAGCATTTACACAGCACTCCCAATGCATCAACTCCACATAGCTCTGGGTCATAGAAAAGATAAAAAATGATGTCTGTTCTTTGGATGAGGTGGCTAGAGCTCAGAAAGGCCTGTGGTCACAGTTCTGGAAAATAGAAGGATGGGCCAGGACTATAACATACACTTTTGTCTCCTTGAAGATGCTGAAATTCTAGGCACTGTTCCCTGATCATATGTGATGCCGTTTCTGGAGACCAGGTCAATGGAAGAGATCCATGTCTCTGGCCACCCAGCTTCCAAGCAGCCTCAGGACTCTACACTCCCACACAAGGAGTGCCCTTGTTGATGTCACCCCATATGTGGGTTCATCTGCTCCTCTTGGGTCACCTTTGTCCCTCTCAGGGTCAGAAGACTTGGATGACCCAGATCTCTCTCCCCCGCTTTTTCTCCCTTCCTCCCCTGCCCCCTCTCCACCACCTTCTCTCCCTCCGACTCCCCCTCTCTTCTTCTCTCCCCTCTTCCACTCTTCCTCCCTCTCCCCCTCCCCCCCTCTTTTCCTCTCTCCCTCCAGCCCTAGCCACTTCTTATCAGCCTCAGATGCACTCAGCTCATCTGTAACCTCCAGCCCCTATGGCATCCCCAGCCTCAGGCCAAGGAATGCGGGAACTGAGTCTTGGTGCTTATACAGAGTGAATATTAAGTAATCGAATAAATAACTATGAGGCTGTGACTCTTGGCCATGTTTCTCGGGCGTTGCCGTCTTCACCTCCCCCGTTGGACTCCATCCTGCCATTAACACACCAACCACACTTTGGACTTTCTGAGAGATGAGATAGATGAACGTCATACATGAGCCCAGTGGACTCTTTTAAAATGTCAGTCTGAATTCTTGCCCTGTCTTCTGCCATAATAGGCTGAACTGAACTAAGGGAGAATTCATCCTGAGACGTGCATGGAGTGCCTGTGTGAACTGGGTGCTGTGAGAGGTGGAAGTGATTCGGCAAAATAAGGCCTGATTCCCGTTCTCAGGAGCCCAGGGAGATGGGTAATGACAGCCCATTCACACATGATGGATGCTAAAGGCCATCTCTACTATTCCAGGCACAGGACGGAATAGCCAAGTCCCCTGGAGCCTCCATCTCTTGAAGACCAGAGCTGCAGCGTCTGTACCATCTCCTCCCAGTCCTTCTTTCCCCATCCTCTGCTGCCCCTAAGTAAACATTATCCGGCGGCTCCCTCTTACACAAAAGGCTTAGTTAAGCAAGAAATGTAAGATGCCCTCGCTCAGAATCCGTTCTGTGTCTAATGTGGGGGATCTATTCCTTAACTATTTTCCTTGGATCCTATCTAGCCCTCCCAGGGGTCTATAAAAGCCAAAGAGGAGAAACTCAAAAATTCCAGGCATTCAGGCTGTGACAGAGAAAAGAGAAAGTTTACACTGCATGAAACCCTGGCTTTCCTCTGACTAAAAGCTCCATCCACCCTGCCACTCCCACGCCTGCCCGTGATGCAGACCAGACCATCTCCCAAGGGAGGGTGCATGTCTGTGGAATGTTTTCCTGAGGAGGGCATGGCCCAGGAGGAGAGTGCGAGGTGCATCCCCTCAGGTCTTTTCGGACGCTGTCAGAGCTCACCCACAGGGAGAGGAAGTGGCAGGCTGAAGCTGTGCCCCAGGGTGATCTCTCCTCGCCAGCACTGATCAGCTGGGCTGTGTGGCCTGTCCCCACCCTTTCTGTTGTCTGTTCCTCCCCATATCCTCTGCACTGCCAGAGCAGAATCTGCTCTTACCTTCCTCCCAGGGCTCCTCGGAAGGAGACAGAAAATTTTTCTAACCCCATTAAGGCCCTGTGTGCAGTTCCCTCCCCATAATTTAAGCAAGTCTCCTCTGCCTCAAGAGTTCCTTAGGGAAATAAACATATAATTATGTGCTTAAGGAAATCACTTTTAAATAAGTAAGGGTTGCCTTCAAATGAAAAACTCTGCCCTTCTCCTTCTATCTACCTTGAGAGGTTAGCCTGCAGCTCCATTCCCGCTCACTGATGGCCCCAGAATCTTTATCCTCCCACCACCCTTTCTTTCTCCGGCATTTGTCACCAATGAAAGGGCACACATTAGCCATGGCCCATGCCCAGCACATCCTACACTGGTGCCAGGAACACACCTCCTCCATCTGAGAAGCAGATTTACATTTGCACCAGACCAGGGTTTCCCATGTTTAACATTCGTGACATTTTTTCACTGGGGCTGGATAACTGGGGGGTGGGGGAACTTCTATCCCATAGGATGTTTAGCAGTGTCCCTGGTTTGCACTCAACATGATGACGGTCACACACCCCTCTAGTTATGACAACCAAAGATGCCTCTAGACATTGCCACGTTCTCCCCGTGGGAACAAAATCTGCTCCAGTGAGAGCCACTATAACAACCAACATGCAGGTTTCATTCTCTCCGGAAGTAGAGGAACAGATTTGGGGTCTTAGGTATATGTGCATGTCACAATAGGGGGACAAAGACCGACTCATATACTGCCACCTTTCCCACCAATGTCTGGAAGTCAAGTTATTCCCAGGTTCTCAGCTCCCCACAGGCTTGTTTTCCAGCAAGGTCATAAGCACCACTGACTCTCTACATTCAGAAGGATTATATTCCAAGTGCTGGTGCACATGGCTCCCACCTTGGTTTCTGTTGCTGGGATAAACATGACTGTCTTGGAGTTTCTATTGCCACAAAGACACCAAGACCAAAGCAACTCTTATAAAGGAAAACATTTAATTGGGGCTGGCTTACGGTTCAGAAGTTTAGTCCATTGTCGTCATGGTGGGAAGCTTGGCAGCAGGCAGGCAGACATGGTGCTGGAGAGGTACCTGAGAGTTCTACATCTGGATCTGAAGGCAGCAGGAAGACTGAGCAGACACTAGGCCTGGCTTGAGCTTCTGAGTCCTCGGAGCTCACCCTCAGTAGCACACCTACTCCAACAAGGCCACACCTTCTAATTCTGCCACTCCCTATGGGCCTCTGGGAGCCGTTTTCATTCAAAACACCACAATAACCGAACACAACTTGGGAAGGAAAGTATTTGCTTCATCCTGTACTTCCAAGTGACAGTCCATCATTGTCTTAATCAGGGTTTCTATTGCTGCAATGAAACACCATGACCAAAAAGCAAGTTGGGGAGGAAAGGGTTTATTTGGCGAACACTTCCACATCACTGTTCATTATTGAAGAAAGTCAGGACAGGAACTCAAACAGGGCAGGACCCTGGAGACAGGAGCTGATGCAGAGGAGTACAGCTTACTGGCTTGCTTCCCCAGGCTTGCTCAGCCTGCTTTCTTATAGAAGCCAGGACCACCAGCCCAGAGATGGCACCGCCCACCATGAGCTGGGCACTCCCGCATTGATCACTAAATGAGAAAAAGCCTTACAGTTGGATCTCATGGAGGCATTTCCTCAACTGAAGCTCCTTCCTCTCTGATGACTCGCCTATGTCAAATTGACACACAGAATCAGCCAGTACAATCAAGGAGGGAAGCCAAGACAGGAACTGGAGGCAGGAACTGAAGCAGAGACCATGAAAGAACACTGCTTATGGACTTGCCCTCTATGGTTTTCTCAGCCTGCTTGTTTGCTTTCTCTTTTAAACTTTTTATTGATTCTTTGTGGATTTCACATCGTGTATCCCGATCCCATTTATCTCCTCATCCCTTCGTATCTGCCCTCTGCCCTTGCAACCTCCCCCAAAAAAATAAAACAAATTTTAAAAGAAAAATGATAAGCAGAAGAGGAGGAGGAGGAGGAAGAAATCGTCTCAATGTGGAAGCTGTAGTGTGACACAGTGAGTCTTTAGTCCATACATCTCCACTTGCAAGTGTTCATTGCAATGAGTCACTGGTCTGGTTCGAGGCCTCTGGCTTCTGCTACACTATCAATACTGGACTCTCACTGGGACTCCTCCTGGATATCCTGTTGTCCTGTGTCATGGAGATCCAGCAGCTTTGGATCTGCAGGTCCAGCCCCTTCCCACATTCCAGCAGTTCGCAGATAAGCTGGATGTTGGGGTGAGCTAACTCATAGCCCTGGTTCTGGGCCTGAGTGGTAGCTCCATTGGTCAGCCCACCCCCTTTCCCTCCTCACCACCACCGACCAGGGTGAGCTCTCCAGCACTGCCCTGGCTCGCTCACCCAATGCAGCAGGCAGCAAGGAGCAGGGCCAGGTCTCCAGCTCTCTCGCCCTCAGGGCCAACTCACATGCACCCACACCACCAGGGCCAGCTCTACTGTTTGCCAGGCCCGCTCTCCCAAGGACTACAGTTGGTGAGGGGTAGGGTGAGCTCTCCCGCCCTCATGCACCCTCCTCGGGCCAGCTCTCCTGCCTGCTACAGGTGGCAAGGGACAAGGGGATGTCAGCCTGCTTTCTTTTTTTTTTTTTTTTTTTTTTTTTTTTTTTTTTTTTTTTTTTTTTTTTTTGGTTTTTTGAGACAGGGTTTCTCTGTGTAGCTTTGCGCCTTTCCTGGATCTCGCTCTGTAGACCAGACTGGGCTCGAACTCACAGAGATCCACCTGGCTCTGCCTCCCGAGTGCTGGGATTAAAGACGTGCGCCGCCGCCGCCGCCGCCGCCGCCGCCGCCGCCGCCGCCGCCGCCGCCGCCGCCGCCGCCGCCGCCGCCGCCTGGCTTCAGCCTGCTTTCTTATACAACCCAGGATGACACTGGCCACGTTGGGCTGAGCTCGCCCACACCAATCGGCAATCAAGAAAATACCTCCACAGACATGCCCTCAGGCCAATCCGATAGAGGCAGTTCTTCAATTGAGGTTCACTCTTCCCAAGTTGGCAAAAAGAAACCAGCATAGTTGCTTTGCTTGCAAAGTTCACTCATGTTTACTCCCCAGCACGTGACAGGATTCTGCCGGGTAGAGGGTTGTCTGCTTGGAAACCTTTGTGCCGTGCTATCTTGGCTCTGGACTGACCACTTGGGCCCTTCCCTGGGGGAAATTGTTCAAGTGCAGGAACAGCTCGCTTCAAGACAGAAGGAAATGACTACAGCTTATTTGAGAAGATGTCTCCCTAGCCTGGTCCTCCCAGCATTACCCTGGTAGGATGCCCAAGACAGTGCACGGGACCAACCTACACCTGCCCCTTCCCCTAGCAACATACACACACACACACACACACACACACACACATCATCATCATCATCCAACCCTAGAACAAAATGTCAGGAGTGCTAAGGATGGGAAACCCTGATATTGATGCACACATACTCCTTGTGCTTTCTGAGTTCTGAGTCCCAAGACTGCCTAAAAGGCCATGTATCTCAGTCTCACGCCGCAGAAGGAACTACAGTGAGGTCATAAGCGCACATCTGCATGCCCATGAGCCTGTCCACACTGCCTGTGGAGTTAAACTCAGTCCATTCCCACCCGGTCTGTCCCTTTCAGCCTCCCCTAATATGTAGCCATGCCGTACAAAGGGCAGTTCACTGTTGATCTCCCCAGCCTGAGGAGGTCGGCTCCTCGGCACACCCTCCTACCTGGCCAGCATTATCCCCAAAATCAGTTTTCCTCAGGGAAATGATGGGCATATTCCCTGGGACAGAGAGTCGCTCTGAACCATTCATCCTTTCTCAGCATGAACTGCACCCATTTACCAACCTTCAAGTCAAAGCTCCTGCTATCTGTGACTTATCATTCTTTCTGAGAGGGAAACTAATTTGGTCTCACAGGAATTTTTTTGTCACAAAACAATGACAGTTGCGACTAATGCTTTCACAATTTGTCATCCCCATACTTCGCTTGCTTATATGTAAGCATAATTGCCGTCATTTACGAAGCACTTACCGTGTGGCTGGTGGTTTACATACCTTGCTTTATGTAATTTTATCATTACGACTCTGCAAGCCAAGTGATTTCTCCTCTCTATAGGAGGAATAGAGAGGGATATAGAAAGGTGAATAGTGTACCAAAAATCACACTTTTCCCATTATTGAGACTGTTGCCCTGACTGGAAGCAACTTAAAAGAGGGAGGGTTTGCTTTGGCTTACAGTTCAAAGGGATTACAGTCCATCAATCATGGTGAAAGCAAGCATGATCGCAAGAGTGTAGCGTGGCTGGGGACTGAGGGAGGGCATGGAGTGGGGCTCTGGCTGTTAAACCTCAAGCTCCATGCCTGTGGACTCACCTCCTCCAGTTAGGCTCCACTCCCTAGACGTTTTACAACCTTCCAAAACAGCTCTCCCAACTGGGGACCAAACACATGAGCTTATGGGGTGGGTACCGAATGGGAGAGGGCATCTCACATTCAAACCATTTATACTAAAGAGGCTGGGGTATGAAACCAAGTCATCTTCGTCACCTCCAAAGTTCAAAGCTCATGTTCCTTTCACCAAATACCCTCCCGACAAGACTTACCATGATTCTAGGGACACAACAGAGTCTGTCTGCATTTCAGAGTTCAACCTCACTGATTGTCTTACCCACGTGTCCCCAGGGACCCATTTCTTCCTCCAAGGCAGCCAGAAAATAATCCTGCACCTAAACCTGCAGTCAATTGCACACAAATTATGTGTTATGCTTTACAATGTGGCCTGGGGGTAGCAGGATTTCTCAGTGGGTGTAGGCACCTGCTGCCGAGGCTGACAATCTGAGTTCGAGTCCCTGGGCCCACATAATGAAAGGCGAGAACCTGCTCCCACATAATGTCCTCTGACCTACACACACACACACACACACACACACACACACACACACACACACTAAAAATTTAATTGTAATTAAAAACTAAAAATCAAATGCAGCCTGAGCATTGGACTGAGTACGAGAAAAGTGATTCTGTCACATCCATTATTCTCTAACTCAGAGCATAAAGATGTCCTCACCCAGAACGGCAGTCCTGAGGCTTGTGTGGCTGGCATGGGGCCCTCAAAAATGTCTTTTTATGTTTGATGATTTATTGAAAATCGTGCTACCCTTTATGGTTTTTGTTGTTTGACCCGTTAATGTATGCCAGGAATTGTGCCAAGGGCTTTGCAGACATTATCTCATTCACTCTTCAAAAAGAAATTGTATAAAATCCCATGTCCAAAATACTACCACAGTAACCAATACACAGTGGATACACCAACACCCAGAGAGTTTAGTATTGTGCCCCGAGTCACACCACAGAACAAGATTGAAGCCTGGAGTTAGCAATTAACGACCTTCCCTTCTGTAGAGCAGAGGAGGGAGACTGTTGTAATTGGGAAAAAGAAGTACCTTGCCCAGAATTGAGGCATTTGGTCTCCCAGGGCCATCTGTGGAGCCCCCTGGTCACAGGGTTTCGAGGACACTGCTGTCCAACTATTGTCTACACTGCCCCATTGTCATCTCTAACAGGCTTCTGCCTCACGCCTCCAAACAGCATCAAAACTGGAGTCCCCTGTTGACTGAAAAAGTATTTACATAAGCACATCCCCCATGATATCCTACATTTTTCTAGCTATTAAAGATTCAGGGCACACTTTTAAGAAGGCAGCATGCTTGTCCAAGCAAGCAGAAATTTGAAAAACACTTTGGTGCACACCCATGCCTGAAACGGAGGCCTTATTTGCCGCCTTGATAACTGAGTTCTTTGTGCCAATAAATTGCTTAAATTGCTGCAACCACCCCCTCGCCCTATTTCTCCCTTGACTTACTCTGCCACCATGGGTATGTGATCAAGGAACAAATTAGTAATACCACCTCTGAATTTGCAATGTGGGGCACTGCATATGACAAACAGCTCTGGGATCTTTTCCCCTCTCCAGCCTGTATAACGGCCACACTCATCTTCATTACTAATATACACTGTGTACTCACTGTTCTAAATCCAAGGTGGCCTGTGGGACATGGCAATGACTGCAGACAGCCCCCAGGTGACACTGCTGTTCTCTTTGGGTACACTGTATATGCCTTTGGTCTCCTTTACGCCCCATCCCAAGAAAATTCATTGATTTGCATGTTTTCTGTAGGTATCATACGGTCATGATTTCTAGATAGGGCTAGGGGTTGGGTAAAACCACACTGGGATCCAACCCACAGACAGAACCCTGCCATTCCTGCTTATAATTCATAAAGATCCAAAACATCCGACTGTTTTATGGAAGTTAAAGAATGAAGATTGAAATCTGAAAGTAGGGAAAGGCTCATAGGACAGAGTCCAGAAGAGACCAGGCACACGTTTCCAGTTGTCCTCTCCCAGGGGAGTCACATGGACACAATTCTCCTAGCAACAATGAGTAGAAAAACATACAAAACATTGCCAACCACAGATGCTCCCTTGAGCTTTGGCGAGCAGAGTTTTATTGGGGGTCAGTCACGCAGGCATGCAGCGTGTACATGACTGACCTTGGACTCTCAGTCTCCAACCCCAGCAGAGGTCAAATTGAAGCAGCGTGGTCCAAAGCAACTTAGATATAAGAAAACAAGGGTTCACCAGAGGTAACATTGTTGGCAGGAACCACCTGGCCAGTCTGAGGTCTCAGGAATGCAGAAATACTCTTATGATGCAGGGTATTCCAAAGGTTCAATGTCCATCTCACAGGAGCTAAGCAAGAGAGAGACTGGAGACCTTTGGGATGTGTGGACCAGGCATCCCTGGCCTGCTGGGTTAACCTTAACTACACCCCACCAGATACTTAGTGTATTAGTTACTTTTCTGTCGCTGTATAAAATACTATGACCAAAAGCAACTTAAGGAAGGGACAGGTTTATCTTGGCTTACAGTTCCAGAAGTATGGAATCCATCATGGGCCAGAAGGCATGGCAGCAGGAAGATGTCTAATCACATCCATCCACCCATGGGAAACAGAGAACAGGAAGTGAAGCAAGGCTCCAAACCCTCAAAGCCCAATACCAGCGATGTACTTCCGTCAGCAAGGCTGTACCTTCCAGAGGTTCCATGACCTCCACCAGCTGGGGATTAGGTGTTCAAGTACATGAGCCCATGGGGGACATTTTTCAGTCAAGCCACCACACTTGGTGTCCTCTCCATTTGATGATCTGGGCAGCTGCTGCCTGCTTTGCTTCGCTCTAACTAACTCCCAGCATCCTCTATTTACCCGTCACTCCTCAGAGAAAGGGTCCCAACACCCATGTCCGTACTCCCAAACATCTGCCCTTATCTACCCATGATGAGTCATTCAATAGCTTCTCTCTCTTTCTGTCTCTAATGGAGACTAAGGACTTCTTTGCCCATACTTCTAACACCTGGCACGATGCCCATCACATAGCATACAGTTAGTGTACAGTAACTGATTACGCAATTAGCATAGAGTAACTGATTAACCAATATGCTGCCATGCCAATGAAAAGAATTAATCTAGGGGATGGATAATTTAGTGAAGGAATGCATGACACAAGTACTCTTAAATATAAACACAAAAATGGAAATATGCAGTGCATCAATACTTAAGCAATGCTATTAAAAAGAAGAATAAGTCTGCCAAAAAAAAAAATTCAATTGAATCTTTCAAAGAGATGTGGTTGGATAACCTAAAGAGACATGTAAGTGTTGGATGTTATTAAACATACTAAGGTTATGTGCTGAGTGCAGAGTCCATTCAGAGAGGCATAGATGAGGGAGAGCAGGGTGTTGGGTGTCCTCGGAAAGATAAAAGGCACGGGAGAAGTAAAATCCCCATCCAGTGGGAAGTAGAGGTCTCATGGTTAGGTTAAGATAGAAAAAGAACAGCAGGAATTCTTGCCACAGGAAAGGTCCCCATCGGATCCACAGTGTGGACTCACCACAGGATTCTGAGCAAAGGTCATGTCACTGGGCTCCATTTTTCATAAGTTGCGTTCCGACAGAATGGCCCCATTACTGAGCAGCGGTGCGGTGCTTCACGGTTTAACATTGTCAAAAGAAGACGAGGCCGCACCGCTGCTGGTTTCTAAGACTTCTCCGAGGATAAGAGTTAAGTAAGAACCTGCTTTCTCCTCTTGCTGGAAGTTAATGACTGTAATGCTTTGCCAAAGGAAGTGGAAGGGTTGTTAAGTCAGAGTGCTCACCCTCTGGGCTTGCAGGTTATGATTTTTTAATGCTTTCAAATGGGGAAAGATCTCAAGTGAGTGCCATCCCTGTGTGCTGGAAGTTCGCCTTTCTTGTGGCGGCTGGCTTAGGCTTCTGCAAACCCACTGCTCTGCCGGGTCCTCTGGAGTCACACTTTAAATCAGACCATTGCCATGGTCCAGTTGATGAGTTTCACGTGTTCTCAGGAGCAGCAGGCCCCGGTGCGTCACTCAGTCCAGCAGTCTGGTATTTCTCTCTGTTGCCCCAAGGAAGGCCAAGAGGAACCCTGAACATTCCAGCCTGTCTCCACGCTCTTCAACCCTGCCTGTTGTTACATCTGAGCCTTAATTCCAGCCTGTTTTCTCCTCCAAATAATGGCCAACTTGTCAGTTCAGCGAGTCAGACAGACAGGGTGGTCTATTTTTCTGTAGGTGGGTGAGGCATCCTGAAGACTCCAAAGACAGTTTCCCCTCTTGGGAATATGCAGGGTCCCTAGAGGAATCCAAGTAGCTGCAAATGCCAGAACACGTGACTCTAGGACCCTCACGCCTGGCACTCTTCGGCTGGAGACCTAGAAATGGCGCAGAGGCACCTGGGGAGCTCTGTCCTGACCCTCAGGAGCACCTTCAGAGCTCAAGGTAGACAGCCGGGTGGCCCGGGCCCCTGTGCTGAGTTCTTCCATCCTGTGTGATCCCGGGTCTCTCCTGGCACATGTGGGACAGAGGGGAGCCAGGGATGTATAGATAGGAGCCTGCAATTCCACTGAGGAGTCGGGCCTTGGGAGTGCCCCTCACTCCACCTCAACCCTCTTCTGCTCATTTGATAAACTGGAAGTCACAGAAGATGTCAAGGGGAGCACCAGATAAGGCCACCAGAAAGGACTTAATAAAATACAAATTAAAAAGGCAATTATATCATTAGTATACAGTAGTGCTGGACATACACCCAATCTCAAACTAAATCTGGCAAAGCTGGGGGAAACTCAAACTCTCCAAGTTGTTAATGATGTTTGATTTAATGCAGCATCCTTGGAGAGTGAATTCACTGCAGAACCCAGCATACACACACACACACACACACACACACACACACACACACACACACACACACATCTAGCCACTGTGGACAAACTGTATTTGAGCAACTTAGAGACATGTATGAGACTGTTCATTTATTCATTTGCTCAATACATATTTACTGGACACTTGCTATATGCCAAACACAATTCCAGGAACTTAAAAACTGAGCATGAGCAAAACCCAAAAATGTCCGCCTTGGCAAAGTGTAATATCCACCATTGTTTAAATAGTCCCAAACTGCCAACAACCTAAAAGACACTCTTAGCAGAGTGGGAGAGCCACACCCTGCCATACTGCAGCACCAGCGAAGGTGTGTTCTGGAATCCAGGCTGGGTGTGCCCGAGAGAAGCTGGTGCACTAGTAGATACAGAATAAAAACAGTCCTGTAGGTTGTTTATGGAGACACACATATAAAAATAAGTCATTTGGAATCCCACCAAACTCGGAATCTTAGCCGAACCCAGAAAGGAGGGTGAGAAAAGAGCAGCGAAGTTACTTTATTTCTTAAACATCTGCAACAAATAGATACGTGAAGTTAGCCCTGTGTGCATTGCATGTTACGCACACGGATGTTTATTTTATCAGTGTGGGTCCTTTTTCTTTCAAGATGGGTACGTTTTTGCTTTTATCATTATTGTTGTTGTTGTTTTGTTTTGCTGTCGTGTTTGATTAGGCCCCCATCTCTAGGTCATCCACAAACTGGAGTCCACCCTGTGCGCTGCCGCAATCTAACAGGAGAGTAAGAGGCTGCTCCGGCACGGTGCCGACGCCCCCTGGCGGCACAGACCAGATCCGCAGTTCGTAGGGGTGCAAGGTCTGGAAATGCGGGGTTGGTTTAGGCCTGGGAATTTGTTCAACTACTTTAAAGACCAATCTGCCATGATCTAGCACAGCTGAGGAGACATGTCCTATTTATTATTCAGGAATGCTGTTTTTAAGGTTTACCCTAGAGAAACTGAAGCATGAACTCAAGGATGTGTGCAGATTTGCAGCATTGTCTACGGTGGCCAAAAACTAAAAAGGGCACCATTATCCACCATTAGGAAAGCGGGTGAGTTAGACATCCGCACCCAGTGAAAAATACTCTGCCACAGTAAATGACAACGGGACACCACATGTCAGTCACACCTCAGATACCACAACCTGTTAGCGAGCCCTGCTGGACCAAGGTTGCAGTCCCTGTCCGGACAACTCTCTCCGAGCTCTGCATAAAATGGCACAAGATAGGAGGACTCCCTTCCCCCAGGATGGGCTTCCTCCTCTCTGCCTGACCTTATCTGGAGACTGACCCTGAGCCTGGACACCTGATTTACCCCAGGCATGACCCTTGACACAGTTTCCTGCAGACACTCTCCCCCTGACGTGACACACCATAATTAGGTTTTGTGCTTTGGCTGTTACAGTAGGAAAGTGCTGTTTAATGCAAATTAGGTGATGCCCCAGCCTCTGTCCTCATCCTTTACACCTCCCCGCACTCTGGAATAAAATTGAGCCGTCTTACTGAAGCGATCTCCTGGAAAGCTGTTTCTGCCATACTCACAGGCTGTACAAAGCCCTACACACTGCCTCTGCCCACTTGGTCCTGGAGGTTTGGTGGCCAAACCGTGAGGAAAAGGGAGACCCCACAACAACCCATGCTGAGTAAAAAGGGGAGCCTTCGAGTCTTCCCTCTCCAAAGTACTAGTTACAGAAAATTGCAGGTAAGCCAAACACCACTGTGGGTGGGCACACAAGCATGTTGTGACTGCATAAACAGATGTGAGAAGAATAAAACCCAGATGCAGGAGCAGGGAACCACATGGGCCCTTGGTTGAATCACAGTACTTTATTTCTTTACGAGAAGGAAAAAACAGAGTTCACTTCTGTAACCCCAGGAGGCAGAGAGGATGGCTGGGAAACTGGGACCAACCTGGGCTACCTTGCAAAAAAATGGTCAAGAAAGAACGAGAGGCAAGTAAGGAAAGAGGAAGAAAGAATTGCCCAAAGTAAATGTGACCAAAATTTATAATTAAGTAGTGCTGGGTGGTGGATGCCTAGACACTTCTGGCATTCTTCTATTTTTTTATTATCTAATATTTTAATTTATTGTTTGTTGTATTTGATTTATTTGTGGAGGAAGAGATGGTAGGTGGAGGTGGGGGAGCATCCATGCAAATGAAAGCTAGAGGAAGTGTTCAATGCCCCTTGGCTTGAGAGAGTGGTGTGGCCTCAGGGAGGAGAGGGGAGCAGTAATGCAGGCTATTGTAATTTGGGGGGGGGGATAGGCATTGTTCTCAGTGTGATGGAGAGACCTGGGGCTCTAAGCAGAGGTGCCCTTCCGCTGGTGTGATCCTCTCTGAGTGGGTCACTCTTCTGGGTGTGAAGTGGGAGGAGGCAGGCTAAGAGCAGGAGTGAGAGAAAACGTGAAGACTTCTTTACAGGAACGGGCGGGCGCAAAAGACTGGATGGAACCCCAGTCTCCGTGCCTGCAAATGTGTCTGTGGCATGCTGGGAAGAGGAAGAGGTGGAACTTGGCCAGGGATCCGATGGGAAGGAAGCATGCCTGAGGTTTTATGTAAGCCGCAGGCAGAGAGGTACTGAGAGGAGAAAAGTGACCGGAGCTGAAGAGGGATAGTAGGAAGGGTGGGCCAGTGGGCGGGTCCTAGTGAGGAGAGAAGGATGGAGAATTTCATTCCGTGGATTGTCAGCCTCAAAAGTGGAGGGACAGAGCTGGCAATTGTGTGCTCAGCTCAGAGGTCCATGGGAAAGGTCGAGTAGGGTCAAGAGGTATAAATTTAGGTGTCACTGGTATATTCTTCAAAGCCATGCCATGAGGCAGATGGTGTAAATAAAAAAAGAAGGCTGGGACCAAACTCCAAGCACCCCTCCATTTAACAGTAGGGAAAAGAGAACCCAGCAAATAGACTTGACGAGATGGAAGAATGAATAGGGATGTTAGGGGGCATGAGAGATGCCGAGCCAAAAACATGTTTCAAGTTGGAGTTCAACTGTGGAAAATGCTGCTGCGTAACCAAATAAACAGCACAGGCAGAGAATCACCGCCCTCCCCTTGGAGCTGGCAGTACGGGAAGGAGTCTTTGTGGCTTCGACAAAAGCAATTCAGTGGACTGGGGGCTCTTGAGGAGCCAAGGCCAGATGGCCCGGGATTGACAAGGGAGGGGGAACCGAAGAAGACTTGCGTATGGGCGGGTCTTTTGAGAAGCTTGACTCTGAGGAAAGGAGGATAATGAGGTGAGCACTGGGGACAAGGACATAAACGAGAAGATAATTTAGGATGTTTGTCCGCATCCATATGCAGAGGAGAAAGAACACAGTAGAAAGGGGCGAGGAGAACAGTGGGAAAGTGAACGCAAGAGGAACTTGGAGAAAAAGGAAGGAGACTGAGTCCAAGCCCCACAGCTCACTAGACGAGCTGGGACACTAACTCTGTTCCATCCGTCCAGGTCCCAAGCTGTTCCCCTAGACACTCATTACCTCTCGATACTGTTTGCTTGCTCATGGGCGTCACCAGCTCCTGGGGTTCACGGTGCCAAATCTTCCACTACCATCTCCTCTGAATACACAAGTCTCGAAATCTCCCTCACCCTATCTAGGTTGTGCATCTACCCAGGGAACTGGAGGGGAAAATAAGCAAACTGAAGAAAATTAATTCTGATCTATTTTATACATTCTGTATAAATGCATGAAATAGATTATGTTTGACGGTGGTAAACAGAGAAGCCACAAAAAATCCAATTTATCACTTTAATTATATATGCTTTTCTTCCTCCATCTCCAGGGAAGAATAAGCCTCCAGCAGTGTTCAGCCCCCTCTACGAAGCCATTCCCAAATTATTAATGCTGCTCCTAGTAACCGCGTGCTCTTAGTGACAGATGGCCAATCTGAAGCCCCTATGGAGGTGCATGGGAGGAGGGGCGTAAGGGCCCACAAATGGAAAGTGAGGCACGTGGAGCCGTGAGTCAGAGGAACTACACAGATGAAGTTGAAGTCCACTCCAAGCAGGAAGTCTCCGACTTCTACTGAGGAAAGTATAAGAGCACTGAGTTATGTGGACACTGGTCCAACCAACCAACCAACCACCTTTAGCGACAGCAGTCTCACCCCACGACCCCTGACAATTTAGTGGCCATCCACACTGTCCCTAAGCAAGAGCAGGAGCACGAAGAGGGGGACTCTCTGTTACCCATTGTTGTGTTGTGTTTTGTTTTGGTGAACACAAACTCTGCCAGACATCTAAGTGCAGCGAGAACAGGACAACCTGGTCCTCGCCCTCCAGAAACAAGCATCTCCGAGAGAGAATGAATGCAAGAGGCCGTTGTAACACCAGATGAAGGTGCCAGATGCTGCTAAGGCAGGATGTAGGCACATCCAGTGCAGGCAGTGGCCAGGACGGGAAGAGGTATGTGTCAAACAGGGTTCTCTAGAGGAACAGAACAAATAAAATGAATATTCACTACAAAGGGGGCTTATTAGACTAGCGGGTAGGACGTGTTTAGTGACATGTTCCCTGGCTAATTTGCATTTTGACTATAGTCAAAATTAAGACACTGGATTTCTGACTTTTGGATTGGGATAAGTGGCCCTGTTAGCTCACACAGAAAATGCCAGGAGAGAACCAGGTTGGGAGGTGTATTACTTTTCCCAATGTTGTTCCCATTGTTGTTGACATACATCACAAAAGCAACTTCAGGAAGGAGGAATTGTTTCCGCTCGTAGTTTGAGGATACAGTCCATCATGGCAAGGAAAACTCGGCTTCGGAGGCCTGAGGCAGCCGATCACACTTGTCTGCCATCAGCAAACCCAGATGTGTGCTGCTGCCCCACTCACTTCCTCAGGCTGGACCCAAGGCCCCGGGGTGGCGCTGCCAACTTTCAGTGTGGACCTTCCTTCTCCAGCTAATCTTGCAGGGAACATCCTCAGAGACACACCCAGAGAGATATTTCCATGGTGATTCTAAAGCCAGTCCAGTTGACGGTGGAGATTAACCAGCACGGGAAGGAACGATTCAGTCTCCACAGGTTGAGTCAAATGCCCGCCGGGAGCGAGCTCTACAGAAGCAGCTGGACACTCGTATCTGACATTTGGTTAGACCTTGGACTAGAAAGACATACTGGGGATTCACTGAATCACAGAGAGTCGTTTAATCCTCGACATGGATGAGAATACTTAGAGAACACAAAACAGAAGGAAAACCGGCCTGTGGCCATAGCCTGCATAGCTCTTTCTAAACCTCTAGAGGAGGAGGCTGTGCCTGCAGGGGATGATGGGAAAGTTCCATACAGAGATGGGAGACAAGTGAGGTAACAATTGTGTCTTGGTTTTAAAGACGGGGCAATAATCAACAGGATCAATGCTGACATTCTCTCAAACAACATGAAACCAAGCCTGCTTATTTGACACACTAGAGATGTGTGTGATGGAGGCTAGAGACAGCAGGCTGGGGTGGGTTGAATGGGAAGGCAGCACACCTAAGCGTTTCCCAAGCATTTTTGCTCTGTGGCACATAAGACTATCTTTTTAAAGTTTTTTCCCGTGTGTGTGTGTGTGTGTGTGTGTGTGTGTGTGTGTGTGTGTGTGTGTTTCAGGGGGAACAGTGGGTTTGCCTGGATGTTTGACTGTGTACCCCATGTATGCAGCACCCATGGAAGCCAGAAAGGGGCATTGGATCCTCTGAAACCGGAGTTGTAAGTGGTTATAGGCTGCCATGTGGGTGCTAGGAATAGAATCAAGGTTCTCTGGGAGATTAGCCAGTGCTCCTCGCTGCTGAGACATCTCTCTAGCCCCAAGATTGTCTCTAAATCTAACGTTCAGTAACTGAGTAAAACTGATCCACTTTCCCTAAGTCCCAGATCAGCTTTACGTGGCCTTACCTAAGTGCTCTGAGGACTGAGAAGATCAGTGTCTTGGAACACCAAGAGCCATTTGTGCCGTCCTGACACAGAGCGGCTGCGAACGGAGTGTCACGGTGTGACACCAAAGGAAGAGAAGCTGGCTTGCTTGGAATGGCTTTAAGGGGAAGAAAACATGAGCATCTTTCAAAAGCATCTAGTGACAAGGCCCGGTTGAGACGGCATGGCTGAATTCACGGGAGGCAAATGATAGAAAATCCTCGGTAGTGTAAGGCTCCTAAGAAGCCATACAAGAATCCAGTTGCAGGAGGGGGCGGGGACAGTGAAAATAAGAGATATTCTGTATGTGAAGTGTAGTCCGCTGCACAAGATTAAACACTGGGTGTCATGATTGCCATGATAAAATTTTTAAATCTAACCTTCAGTAAGGTTCAGCCACCATCTCAGGTTCTCCACCCACTAAGCAACTTAGCCAAGACTTTAATGCATACTTTTCTGTCTCCAGCACTCCAAGGAACTGTATTTCAATGTATCTTGAACCTCACATGCTGTGTTAGGACCAGAGACAAAGATGAATGGGATTCCACATTTGACTTTGAAGAGACTCAACATGTAATAGAAGAAGATGGTAAAACGAATGCAATACCAAATGATAAACAGAATAATGGGGAAATGCCTTAAGCAGCACAAAGACTGTGTTCTAATACATGCCTGTCTCTTTCTGAACTCAAGGAGGCCAAGAAGGACTGGGAATAGAGAAGAGCTTTGAGAAAGTTTGTTGGCTGGAAGGACTGTTGAAAAGACAGGTGAACGGAAGGGTAGGTGAGTGGTTGAATGGATGGATGAGTGGAAAGAGAAATGACATCTGGGGCAACTGTTGGTCAGGTAGCCACAAGAGGTCGCTGCAGACCTGACTCAGACACAGTTTCCCATTGGCCCTTCCAGGTTCTGCCTCAAAGGGAGGGGACAGATGGAGAGACTAGTGGGAGTTGGCCGGATTCTGATCTGGCTCCTTCCTTTGTTCTGTCCTATGTTCTAAGCATTTACTACACGTCTCCAATTTGTCCTGTCTTTAGAACCTAACTCAGAAATGTTGGGGAGTCTTTCTTGGACCTCTGCTTCCAGCCAGCCATGTGGTTCCAGTCGCAAGCTGAACAACCGAGTACCTCCATTCAAGTTACTTCATCCTTTTGGACCTCCCAAGAAGTGAAGTTGGGGAGGACGTCTAGTAGTTCCAGGCCGCCTGGCTCACTCTTCCTTTAACAATGCTAGCCTTCATCAAGTACTTCCTCCTCGTGTGGCGTGGCTCCCATCCTGTGATAATCAAGGCGGCAGCCAGCAGCCAGGTGTAACATTAAATATTGAATTAACTAAAACAGAAGCAAATGCGATTGTAGTCCCTCAGCCTCGCCAGCCAAATATTTGATGGCTACGATGCAACCAAGAACAACTGCAGAAAGCAGCCCAGGGATATTTTCAGCATCTCGGAGTGAGATATCCGTGAGATAGCACTGTCTAAGCAACTCATGTTTTTATCTCGGGTAACCTTCGTTGTGGACCGGTGCGCAAGAGGCCTTGGTAGGTTTGAGGCAAGGAGACGTGCCATGCCGGCGGCAGCCAAGGGGCACCGAGGAAAGTTACTCACACCACGCAGACATGGCATCCACGTGGAAAGTTTATTATGAAGGGGTGGGGGGAGGGAATAGAGAGAAAGAGGGAGAGAAAAGGAAAACGGAGGTGCATGCAGTCTCATGAAGAGAGAGGAGAGAAGAAGAAGTGGGGTTCCTCATAAAGGGAGATTTATGTAAGATAACTGTCAGAACACTGGGTGGGTCCCCAAGGGGCGGGCCTGAAGGCCAACAACCTTCCTTACAATTTTAGGGTGAAATATAGTTATTTACTCACCTTAGGGATAAGGACCCTGAGACCCAAACTGTTGCAAAACTTAGCCAAGGTCTCTCAGCAGATTGAGTGGAAGCAAGAATTCAAGTTTGGGTGGTTGACCCCCCACCCAGCCTGCTGCCCCGGTGCTCAGAGCTGTCCCTAGTGGCCATTCTCCTGAGTTCAGCCTCTGACCTCCTGGGAGTTAAACTGATATTTTTTAGTCTCCAACCACCACTGGCCCTCACAACTGTTGTCCTGACCATGGCCTACACAATTAGGGACCTGGGCTTCCAGCCTCTTTTGGAAGAGAGTCCTCCCACCTTTCTGTCCAATCCCCGGCAGGTGCATCTAAGCTGCAGTCAAAGACAGTAATACAACCCAACACAAAATTATAAACCTACTCAAACTATTTGCAATTTTCCTTCTGTAACTCAGTTGGATGGTTCTTGGGTGGACTTCATTAGTAGCAATGTCTTGTTGGGATACAAGAAAGTGTGGTGGGTTTGGAGCCTTTGGCTAACTCATAGCGATCTCCATTCAGTGTAGCCTGGGTCCTAGAAGATGTGTGACCTGGGCAGATCTGTGGCCTTACTGCTATTCACTCGAGTCACCCTCATCCACAAGGTGAAGGTGGGCAAGCAGCTGAGCTCAAATGAGAGCCAACTCATTCACCTCTGAAGGTAGAGCAGCATGTCACCCGCAGGGGTGGTATGCTAAGTCGGGATTCACTTCACACTCACAGCTACTGGGACACAATGACAGCAGGAGAAGCCAGAGAGATGCTTGGACCATTCTGGGTTCACAGCATCACAGACGCCTTGTGTGTGAGGCCATTGATGGTTACCCATCACCCCGTCTCCTTCCCCTGTGCTGACCTGCCCCACCCACTTACCCATTGCTGAACAAAGTTGAAGAAAACTCTCATCGGGAGTCTATAGGCAAAGAATGAGGAAGGAAAGCTTAGGTGCCCTCTAGATGAGTGGGCAAGACGCTACTCTAGCTCCCCTCCTTACTACTTGAACGCTGAAGCAGCCTGGTGACCAGGTCACACCACCCATCAGTGTCAGGCGGGTTTCTCATTTCCATTGAGTCAAAGATATGGTTCAGCAGCAAATCATGGGCAGGGAGCACATGGTGGTGCCTGTGACCTCAGGGCTGCTGGGAAGCAAAGAGAGAAATAGGAAGAGCCCTGGTCCCACAATGCCCTTTGAGGACATGCCCTCGATGACTGTAGCCTCTCATGTAGGCCCCACCTCTTAAAACAGACGTGGGACCAAGCCTTTAATACATGGATTTTTGGAGAATATTCTAGAGCCAGACCATAGCAAGGAAGGACTTCATCAGACTACTGGAGGTCTCTCAGGATGGAAGTTGGATGACTAGTGGTTCCAGTCTTACACTATCATTCAGGGAGGCTGAGACTGAATTTGAACAATCTCTGATGCTTCCCAATAGGAATAATCCACAGCTGTAACCAATCCTGGTTCCCTGACATGAGCTTTGTGAAACCACAAAAGGTGCTTATAAGTGATCTACCTGACTCCTTCATATTTTGTGTTGAATAAAATCAATACATATGTAACCAAGAGGAAATGCCATTTGAGGTTATCAAATTTCTTCCCCACTTCTTCAGGCTATAAACACATCTTGGGTCAGAAGGGTCACCTACTCACCCCAGATCAGGAGGACTAATTGCTCCATCCCTGTTTTCAGGTCTGCCTGCTGTCTGGCCTGCTCTGCCTTGGAAAGGCACCACGCTGCCCTGCTAGATGGTTCTGCTGCTCTTTGATGAGTTACTGGGCTCCCTGCACGTGGTCTCTGAGACACAGTTCCTAACCTTTCCTTTTCCAGACTCACAGCGAGTTAGTGCCTGGAGCTTGAGAAAAGTGTGTGCTCACTGGCAAGCTGAGGGAGGCTGCTACGGGGTGGAAATGTTCTGCAGTGTTTCCTAGCTTCTTTGCCACGGTTCTTGCAAAGCAGGCCCATTGTCAGAAATAAACCAATCAAGAAATATGCTAGAGAAGCAGACTCTGGGATCCCGGTGTTTCCCAAAGTCACTTTTACCCTATGAAATAATTTTGGGGGCTATCCCAAAAGGAAGCAGTTACAGAAGAAAAGGAGTCCCCTGGGCATATCAAGAGGGAAGATCAGAGACAGGGTTATAAGTTCGATGCCTTTTGTTCAGCAGCAGGAAGCGAGACTGGGAAGGCAACATCACTTTTATGACACCTTAGCATTCTCCAAGAACCACTTACTGAAGACCAGACTCCTCACTTGGCCAAAAGTCCTGCACACTGGCTATCCGAAGTCCTTCTCAGGCTTGCCTTTCCTTTCCTGCCTGCCTTGTCTCTCTGAAGGGAGTATGGTGAGCTTTGGGGTCTAACTGGTCCTCGGGGCTGGTTTGAAGACTCAGCAGTCCCTGTCTCTCTCTCCTCTCCACTTTTCCAGCCACACTAGACAGCCATGTTGTGACGGATCCAAAAGTGAAAGATTGCCATACAGAGCATCTCTGGGCCCCCTAGACTCAGCTCAGTCCCAACTAGGTTCATCCTGCTATACGCCAACCTTGTAACTTGTGTATATATTTTATTTCCATTGACAGTTTTCTTACTTAGTTGGCCTTTTTGAAGGGGAGGCAGAGGGTGGGACGAGAAAGGAAGAAAACTTGTTTCTGTTTGCTTGTTTGGGTTTTTTGTTTTGTTTTGGTTTGTTTTGGTTTGGTTTGGTTTTGGTTTTTGGTTTTTTTTTTTCTGTTTGTTTTATTTCATAGAGCAGCAAAATTATTCCTAACTATGACCTCTTCCTGGACATGGACAGAGTTTGTGAAAATTTAAGCCTGGGAGGAAAACGCCTACTCTATTTGTGTTCTTCTCTCTACCATGCCATAGCACCACTGTGTGTTCTAGGAAAGGCCATCTTGAAGTGCAGAGGCCTAATGTTCACACTACCTCGGAAGCAGGGTTACCTGTGTTGAATATACCTTAGTGGAAGGTTCCCAAGGGGCACGTTGCATGACCTCATGAAAGGGACAGCCCTTGGGACTTGTCTGGATGAAGTCCAAGACATCTCATTTTTGAACTCAGGATCTAGCTAGCAAGCTGCAGATCTGGGGTGGGGAGGAGGGGACGAGCTAGTGACCAGCTCCCTGGCATTCAGTGTAGTGGAGAACTAGACACTATCAGACCACACTAGAGATCCCAGAAAGATGTCCTGAGACACACACCCCAGGGAGTGGGCATGCATGACAGCTGCAGTAAGTGCACAGCTGCCATTTCCTCTCTGATGTGGACAGAGAGAAGGAAGAGAAAAGGAGAACAAAGCCACTGAATGCCTGCTTTGTCATATGTCTGTCTCATCTAGCCATTAGAACTTTCTAGAGCAGTTATTTTTAATCCCTATTAGACAATGGGGGAAACCAAGGCTCTCCGAGAACTTCCTGGAGTTAACAAGAGCAAAACAGGAATGCCAACACCTATCCACCAGAGGTTCAGTCCCATGCTTTCGCTATTCCTCCCTCCTACTCAGACATAGGTGGGTTCTGATCAGCAAAACTAGAAATCAGGGGGACTAGAGAGATGGCTCAAAGGTTAAGAGCACTGACTGGTCTTCCAGAGGTCCTGAGTTCAATTCCCAGCAGCCACATGGTGGCTCACAACCATCTGTAATGTGATCTGGTGTTCAGGCAGACATGCACTTATATGTAATAAGTCTTTTTAAAAAAATAAAATAAAAAACTAGAAAATAGAAATTCATTTTAAATAATGGGCAGGGTGTGGTCACGAAAATGTGCAACAACTAATAATTATCAGTTATTAGGTGTCTAGAAAGCTAGAGGTCCTGGCATCAAACATGATAGGATATGCCTCAACATTAAATATGAAACAGTTTGAGGGATGGTCCTTAACTTTCTTCTGAGCCAAAAATTAGACAAGTGCCCTCTCCTAGTGGAGACTTCCTCCCATGTACTCACACAGCTTCCGAGGCAGGGACCTCCACACGCTCTTCCCAGCGCCATGGCAGCCACAGCTTGACAAAGCGCCATGTTCCTCCACAGAAGAGACCCACTGTGAGATACTTCATCATGTGGAGCTAAATCTGCCTTTCTGGTCCCTCTAATTTTCAATAATTACTCTCTTTTCTGTCTTATGAAGTAACTCACGATAAATCTTCCCGTTCTCTTCCGAAGAATGACTGGAGGCCACTATTGTGTCCGTGCTCTGTTGTATCTTTACAGATAATTCTCTCCCAGTCCTTCAGCAGTCCAATAGGAGATGGTTTCCAGACCCTGTCCCTCATGCTCATCTGCTCTGTTGATGTGCTAGGAGCTCAGCTTTCTCCTCCTTCCCATTGTGAAGCAGGAAGCTCCCAGCTGCTTCCACAGTTCAGGACTCCACAATGCAACTTAGTCTGACAATGGCTCTTAGATACCTTGTCACACTGTCACCTCAGCGTCTGTCTACAGCTAACTAAGGTCCCTGGGCCTTCTTCACAGGAACGACTGCAGGCAAATGTCACTCAGTCTGACCCCAGTGGGCTGCCATCTTGATTGCAGAGGCCTATTTCACACTCATAACTCCAAGGTCCTGTTGTACATTGGAGCAACAAGTCTTCGGGACTTGGAGACATGAGCTCACCTGAGAGGCTCGGCTGTCTAGATGACTTCTCTTTTGTTATAAGCGTCAGTGCTCTCCATCCTGTTTGCTCAGCATGTTGTAACTCCCAAGTTGTTTTCCAGTGAGAAAAAAAGGTAGGGGAAGCCTGACTACGCAGCAGGTTCTCATCTACTCTCATCTATCCCTCCCAATTATATGATATGACAAAATGAGGAATTGGAAGCTCTTGGAATTTGGGCAGTTTGTCCAAGTTCCCACAGAAAGAGGCAGATTGGTAAGTCCAGTCAAGACCATCTGCTTCCAAATCCTGCCTACTTTTTTACAACATCAAGCTCATGGGTGAGAAGGGTGGGGGAGATGGAAGGAAAGAGACTTTTATAGTTCTGCAAAAACTTGAAAAACCTATAAATGTGCTGACCCTGAGCTGAATCCAAAATTAACTTGAAATTCTCCATCTGTATCCAAAGCAGGATGAGCAGCGAGGGTGAGAGCGTGTGGCATAGGAGGGTGTCAGTTGTTCAGCCACCACCCGATGGTAGTTAGCTTTTAGTTACCGGTACAAAATACTTGAGAAAATTGACCTGAGGTGGGGAAGGTTGACTTTTCTTTATGCTTTCCAAGGATTCAGCATATGGTCAACTGGATTTGTTGCTTTTAGGTGGTAAAACAGGAACACCATGGTGGAAAGGCGTGATGGAGGCATGCTGCTTGCCTCTGGTAACCAGGAAGTATACAAGAAAGGGACAGAGAACAAGATATTCCCTTCCAGGGCACACCTCCAGTGAACTACTTCCTCCATACGTCCTATCTCCTCCTTTTGGCACCTCCCAATAATGCCGTCATATTCTGAATCAATCCATTCATTATAACAGAGCCCATATGACCTACTTATCCTGGAAATGGTCTCATAGACACACCCAGAGGTGTGTTCCACTAATCACCTGGGCATTCCTTAATCCAACCAAGTTAATAAGACTAACCATCATGCTTACTACTAGTTCAGTGTTCCAGGCACATGCCCTGGCCATAAGGCACATCGTCATTAAGACATGCAGTCTGATTTCATTCTGCACAGAGGAGGCTAAGTGATAACATGCTGGCAACTTAATAAGACAAAATCAAGCCAGATGTGGTGGCTAAGACTTGTCATCTCAGCACCCAGGAGACTGAAACAGGAGCATTTCCACCAGTCAGAGGCCAGCCTGGGCTGCATAATGAGTTCCGGGGCAGTTTGGGCTACAGAGTAAGAACCTGTCTCACAAATTAATAAAAATACCGCTGATACTCCAAACAGTAATAGTGATGCAATAGGATTCTACACACATGAGAATTCTGACTGCAGTCCTAGGGAAGGCCTGTCTGGGAAGGCAGAATTTGACCAGATGCAGGGTAGGGGATTGTAGAGGATGTCTCTCCACTATAAACATTTACTAGTTAAATGGTTGGGGGGAGTAACTGAGTGGTTTGGTAATTAAGTGGTTGAGTGGTAGGTATTGGGCGTCTTGGGGTGGTGGGTAGCTCAAAATGATATAAATACCACTTGTTGATATGGAAGTTTTTCTGCTACTTAATTTAATTTTGTCACTTTGGTCTCCTGCAGATTCCTGTGTTGGGACAAATTGTAAGTCTTATCCATGTCTCTTCTGATTCCAAGTATGTTCCTGGGCCAACATTTTAATGAGAAGCGATATGACAATACCATTGGGTCCCTCATTTGCAAGGAAGATCCAGACTAGGTCCCATTATCAGAATCGTTAACTAGAGTCCAGGAAAAAGGAAGAACAGGACTCCACTGGCTCCAGCTCCAGATGCTTCTAGGGTCACAGGAGTCTCAGCAGGGTAGCTCGGAGACCCCTCACGGTCTCTTAAACATGGCTCTAGCTGTTGCCTCTCCTCTCAGTGTGGCTCTGGGGTGTCAAGGTTTAGACTCTTTTCCCTTTTCCAGTCAGGGAATCACCACCTTTGGCTTCATCTTCTTTTCTTCCTCAGCTTCTCTTTGTCCTCCAGCTCTTCCTGTCTCATAGCCTTCATGGTGTTTTCTATCAAGCGGAAAAAAACTCTGAGCTGTGGACATCTTGCCTTCTGTGATGCACGCAGAAGTCATTCAAACTAATGTTTGGAACCGACAGAAAGGGCAGTTGTAGCAAGCACATGAACATTACCACTCTGCTTCTAGTTGAGAACAGAAGGGCTCTAAGCATCCAGGGCGATGCAGGCAAAGGCAGGAGGTGCTGGGACCAACGTCAGCATTCCTCATCTGATTCCTTATCGTGACTCTTGGACCATCTGTCTAGACTCCTAAGGCTGTCTGAGCTAGCCATGTCTAACATGTCAAAGAGTTACAGCCTGGGCACAGACCCAGCATGCCTGCCCTGCAGACCGACAGAAGATGGATCTCTCATCTCGGGGTAGAGATGAGAGCTTGGTGTGGGGAAGCCTAGCCAAAAAGTTGATTTGTTGTTGTTTTCCTGGTGGGCATTTATGCAGCTCTCATCGGGGTAACGGCTGAAGAGAATGCCACACGGGGGGAGGGATTTGAACCAATGGAGGAAAGCGGGAACAGAATCAAGAGGAATGAGGTCCGACCATGGAGAGGCTGAACCTGGCTCGGAAAACCTGGCAGTGTGGTGGGGGCAACCAATGGGAAGAGGGAATGGGAGGGAAGAAAGTCAGATAGAAGGCACAGGGTGGGACTGTGAAGCAGAGGGCTACAGAGAGCGAGGCAAGGAGCGGGCCAGCCGAAGAAAAGGAAGTCGAGCTCCTGCCCCACCCTGGTCTTAGCACGAAGAACCAGAAACAAAGGCGCTGTGCAGGAGTCTCCGTCCCTAGGGTGAGAGGCCTACATCTGGAACAGAGAGAGAACAGTAAAGCAATGGGACCCGTCGTTCCGCGGCTCGTTCTGTCCCCGCGTCTCACGGCTAGGGTACGTCTCCACGTCCGGCCAAACCCTGTGTTTGAAGGAGACACACTGACTCTACAGTGCTGGGCACGGACCCACACACTGTCCCAGACGAAGTGCTGCAAAGATGGGACATTCTTTCATCTCTCTGTGAACAACAGTCCTCTGTCCATAAAGACAGCAACAGCGAGAAACCGCGGGAAATACAGCTCCAGAGGGCAAAGGATGCGTTTTGAACAAGGCTCAGAACCAGCCATGATTGAAGGTCCAAGGTGAGTCACCGGTTGGAGGCGTCTGGTGGGACAGTAAGGTACAATCCACAGACCCTGGAGGTCAGTGGCTCTCTAGGCAGAACCCCTCCCTCTAGATGATGCTGAGCCAATTCATCGGGCCCTGAGATATCCACAATGATGTCCAACGTGTAGCCAGAGGATGCAAGGAATTTGAAAGAGCCCTGGACCAGCACATCTAACCCATTTTTCCCCTCTGAGGACAACTAAGGGGTAGTCAGACAAAGTTGCACCCTCAGAAGTCAGCCTCGTGGCTCTTTTACTCTTTCTATAAGGACAGTCATCTCATTCAGGACAGGAGTCACCTCCCAGTACTCTACATCTCAGAAGTCGAAGACTCTGGGTTTACCAGTGTATGGCGGCCACTAAAGATGGCCTAATCCGGAAACAAAGTCAGCAGCTGGAGAGCCAAGTACAGGGTAAGTAGACGAGGGAAGAGAGATACTCCTAAGGGGTCCAGACATCAGGCAACAACCTTCATGGCAGTAGGCAAGGGGTCCCAGGGAAGAAGGGATTCTGGATCCTGGACAGTCCGGCTGACTCTCCTATTCCATGTACCATCCAGTGCCTGTATCCCATCCTGTGCTTACTCTGCGACATGAAGCCACTAAGCCTGCTGTAGGAGACATGGTGGAGTTTCCCTGTGAGGCCCAGGGGGCTCCCTTCCAGTCTTGTGCTCATTCTACTGTGATGGAGAGATCCTAGGGGAACCCCTGGCTTCCACTGACAATGTTTCCTCCCTCCTCAGCCCAATGAAGTCAGAGTGGAGTGCTCGGAACTATTTCTATGAAGCTAAAAACAGTGTCTCCAGAGAGAGGAGTGAGTCCGGGACGGTCCCCTGGTTGGTATGTTTTGTCCCCACGGTCTCTGAGCCCCGGTAACTGGCGGAAGTCAGATCTCACTCCTCTGTAACCTCCCACCACACCTAGCACAATAATGACTTATGGCAGGCTCTGCTTAAAGGGCCACAGACCCCCATTGGAATGCCTATCCTCTGAACCGGCAGAGGGTGGGGAGCCCCGTGGAGGAGGGGTTACATGACCATCCATGTCATGACCAGTCACGCTAGCACTTTCTGGGCTATCTTTCCTTCCCACTTACAAAGTTTCTCCAGGCCATGTGTTTTGTTTTGTTTTGTTTTGTTTTGTTTTGTTTTTCCGAAGCTGTCCATTGCATCTCCTGTGTTAGTTTGGGATGGATTTCTGAATTTGTACAATGTACATTGTTACTTCCCCATTTCAGTTTCTCAAGTCTTGTCCACCTCAACTGGTTAACGGCCTGGCTACCTGCAAGCCTGCTTGGTGGGATGGTCTATTGGTGAAATTATTAAGGCCACTCCACGTAGTTAAAAGGAAGGTTTATTTAGTGGTGTAACTCACAAATGAAGGGATAGGTAGGTTGCAGGGTCTGAGAAAGACGCAGCACAGTCCGGCAGTGTTCTCTGGAGAACTCAGCTCTGTCTACCTCCAGCGTCCAGGAACCAAGAGAGACAGCCCATCCAGATCTCGGGTCTTCAGGGTCCTCTCTTGGCTCCACCTTGTAGGCGTGACCGTTGCCGGAGCCTCAATGGGGGTTGGAACTTCCAGATCAAAATTGGAATGGCTACCCACTGCAATGGGTCCTTGCCACCGTGTTTCTAATTCACTTCTTCAGGCCCTGTAAAAAAGACAGTTAGTAACTCTTTTTTGACCCCTTACTTGCTAAATCTCTGGCATTCCCCAGCCTTTGAGAAGCCACAGCCTGACAGACATAGCCAGTCTGTTTACCTGAGTCCCATGTGAGAAGAGAGGTTTTTCTTCCCAAGTCCCACAAAGGAGCACTCAGAAGAACACACAGAGTTTTCAGAACACACATAGAGATACCCAATCTCACACGATCACAGAGACAGAAACCCACCATTACACACTCAGGCGTGAATAGAAGCACGAACCAAAGAATTCTTACAAAACGGATATGATTTATACCGGGGTCCTTCACGTTAGAAAGATAATCTGTGGCGCTGAATGTGACAGGGGGCAAAAAGCTGAAGGCCGTAAGCCTCTCTTACTAAATTCAGCAGTCCTCAAGTCTGCTGAGAGATAAACAGTAAATAAGAGCTAGGATGCACAGGTCCGTACTCACGCACCCACCTTGGACACTGTGGTACCCAGGGTGAGTCTTCATTGGATAGTAACACATCAGAAAGGACACATGACAGAGAGGCCAGATCAATGCCCAACTCCCAACCCTGTCACTCTGTAGCTTGGTCCAGAGCTCTCTAAGAGTCATCAAATTATCTCCCTCTCAGGGGCGTTGTGAGGCTTTCGATTGATGGGATAAAGGACAGCTACAAGTAATGGGTTCAAGTGGTACATAAGTGGCTGCCTGGTAAGTTCCCGTTCTGGGACAAGCACATCGCGCACTGCGTTCCTCCAGTGTTTATGTTCTGAAAAGCCTAGTTAAAATTCTGATATGGATAATTCTATAGAGGAGTAAAAAAAAAAAATCAGATATTTGAGATTTGTGAGTTTCTCTGTAACTTTTCATATCTCACACTCTTCTCCCTGTCTTGGTGATGATATTTAAGCATGAATGATGGCTTTCAAAATAATCACTTTGCACATCTACACGTCTATTCCCCCTTGAAGCTTCATTTACTTCAAGACACACTTAAAGGACGGGCTATCAGTTTCAAAGCTGTTCAGTTCCAGTTTGTTTCTAGGTGTTTAAATCTACCTACAGATATTCAAATCAACCCACCTCTCCCTCCATGATGACAATATTCTTTTTTCTATTTAGTCTAGGGCAAAAGTGATTGCTTTAATAGACTTCTAAAGCAAGACGTATTTATTCAAGTTGGTAGCTCCTTCTGCTAAGAAAATTTTGATGAGCTTTCTGGAAGCTCACTTATTCATCAAGATAGACTACCCCCTTGAATCCAAGATGTTCCCCTCTGCTAGTCCAGGAGCCTGAAAGGTGTTCTCTCTAAGGCCAGGGCCGATTTCTTCTGTCACTGGATACCCAGGTAGGGTTTGGGCTAGCCTTCAGCATCTTCTCCTTTGTCAATGTAACAGTCTTTACCCATCCAACTTCCCATCACCTTCTTCTTTCCCGTCTAAAGTCTAGAACCTGTTCTGGCGACATTTGCTTTCAGACATTTCTTTGATAGAAAGATAGAGTCAGGTCCGGGGGTAGATGGGAAGATATCAATCCTTATTTCTTCCTGTTTCCAAATTAAATAGAAGTAAAAGGGTCTGTACTCTCTTGGGGAAGGGCACTAGCCAGGAAGTGGGAGGAGATGAATGCAGACACCCTGACCTGAATGTTTCTCCTTCCACAGCCAGACGTGAAGTGCTCACCACAGAAGAACAAGTAAGCAGGAACCCCTGTCCTTCCTCACCCTTTGTCTTTTGTCTGCTTCCTTGTACTGATCTTACTTTCCTGCAGGACAATTATATCATGTGTGCAAAGGTGAAAAAAAAAAAACCACACTTGGTAAGATTGCTACCAACGATCTAGATCCAAACAACACGACCTACCAAGATCTCCTTGGTGTCTGATGATGATATTCCCTAGTAGTGCAATGTCTCCCTCCAGCATATGTCCATTTCTCCAACCTCCAGCTCCCAGCTTCCAGCCCCCAGTGCTCCCCCGTTGTTCTCCTGTGCTCCCTCATTGCTCCCCAGTGCTCCCCAGTTGCTCCCAGCTCTTTCTGTGGGTCATCTGGTTCCTGAACCCACAGTGAAGGAGCCCCTATGCCCTATTCCTGACCAGGGCCTCCTGAACTGTAGGTTCTCTTTTGAGTGGGAAATGAGGCAATAGTGTGGGAATGAGCAATTCTCACCTTCACACACACACACACACACACACACACACACACACACACACACACACGCAGTTCCAGAAGTAACACTGGACACAGAGCCACAGATATCTGCTTTCAGTGAAAAAGGGTTTTTCTTCCAGATAGACAGATGATGATGATGATGATGATGATAGATAGATAGATAGATAGATAATATAAGAGACACAAGATAAGATACTAGATAACTAAATACAGATATATATGTCTGTGGATGCAGACAGATAAATAGATTTTATACAGAAGGAGAATATGTTTGCCTTTATACTGAAAAGAAAACATGAAGCTATGACCATGGAACTAAAAGTCCTCTCCGAAGTCAAGCAAGACGGAGCCAGAGCCCTGAAGGCAGCAAGGACACTGCCCTCCCCTACAGCTCTGAGCATATTCAGCTCAGACACAGAACCCAGCTTGCCCAGAGCTCCAGATTGCAGAGTGCACGGGAAAAGTCTGTCATTGCTTTCATGTTTTTAAAAAATGGTTGTAAAATCTATTTTGTTAAAAGAAATATGTACATTTGTTTCATGTTGTTCGTATAAGTCATTTGCAGCACCTAACAGTTCATTGTTGGCTTGAGGCATCCACAATCAGTAAAGGATACTTGCTGGTTATGCCCAGATCACAGAAACCCTGAAAAGACCACCATAGAGACTGAATCCCTTATGTAAAAGCAAAGAGCCTTTATTTTCAAGCTCGGATCTTGGACTCTCTGTCTGACTCAGCAGAGAGAACAGAGGGCCCAGAGCCCAGGCAGGGTGGGGGTTTTTATCATAGCAGAGGTTAGGGTGAGGGGATTTCCAAGGTTCAGGACCCTGATTGACTGACATTTGTCTAGGAGTATAGGGAATGTTTGGAATATCAGGTATTTCCCCTTAGATGCAGGCCCTCCCTGGGTGGGGTCAGTTCATGGCTTTTTCTGGATCTGGGTTACCTGCCAGTAAGCCTGTTAGAGAAGCTGTGTCTGGGCCTCTAAGCCTAGCATGGCAGTTGTGTGGTCAAGCTGTTTGGGGCCCCCCTCACATGCTGACACATACTCCTTTAGGCCCTGGAGCATCTTTACAGGCTTCTGTTCTAGAATCACAGACAGCAGAATCTGACTTACAGAAAGGGACTGCAGCAGACTCCACCTGTCTTGCCTATGAAGAAGATATCAATGTTGTCTTGCAGGCACCACAGGCCTGCTAACATCTTACACAGCAGCTCCCCAACATCAACAGTATTGCTCACAGAAATGCAACTCTTTAGATCCAACCCCAGACCTGCTGGATGAGAGTCTGCCTTTCAATACCATCCCCAGGCAATTTGCAAAGTGCTTTCAATCAGGCTGATCTGTTTACAAGGCACGTTATGGAAACGCATCCATCCCCTTAATTGCCTACGGTTCAGCCCTAGCGATGGGAGAACTAGAGAGACCGTCCACATTATCATTTACTTTTCCAATTCTATTCCCTTTTCCTCCTTCCCTTCTCCCACCCCAGCCCTCTTCCTCCCTCCCTCCTCCCAGTTTCTGCTATCACCAATCCATCCATGTCCAGGAAACACTGAGCCGGTCTCTCTTTGCCACACATCAGAGAGCCTGATGAGGAACCCAAGCCAGCCGCTCTAGAGGCAGAGAACCCCCATGAGTCAGCCAGAGTGCGCTTGCAGACCCAAGCCATTGCTACTCCCTTGATGGAAAAACTGCCCCCTTAATAAAAGATCAAAACACAGACGTGTCATCAGCTCATGAGGGGAAACACTGTTGCTAAGGCCCTGGAAGCCTCCAGCCCTTCCGGTTGTTCCTAGGGACCACAGACCCCCTCCTTCCCGAGTCTTGCCACTTCCCCTACACCAGTGTGACCCAGGCTGGTGCCAGTCTGTGAGTTGCTTTTAAGAAGTCTGTGATACATACAAAAATTACAGCAAATATTTAGAAACTTTTATAGCAATCTGACAGTAATTTTATGTTTGTTTAATACAATCATAAAAAAAATTAGAGCTTGTATTTTGTAGGTATGTCTTTTTATTTCGTTTTTCTAGTAATTTGCTTTTATTGTAGTCTACAAAAGTACAAGTCACAATGGATTGGAAATTTAAAAAAAAAATATTCAAAACAGGTTGTTTGGTTCAGATGAATGAGAAGCCCCATCTACACACACACACACACACACACACACACACACACACACACACACTTCTGGCTGCTCAGGAACTCTGCTCTCTCCCTGGTATCTGTCTTTACAGACCTATGTGCACAACTGAAATCATCCTTTCCCCGTAGTTTAGAAAAGAATAAGCTGCAATTTTTTTGAAAATGAACCATTACTAAGAAAAAATGAGCCAGGCGGTGGTGGCGCACGCCTTTGATCCCAGCACTCGGGAGGCAGAGGAAGGCGGATCTCTGTGAGTTTGAGGCCAGCCTGGGCTACAAAGTGAGTTCCAGGAAAGGCGCAAAGCTACACAGAGAAACCCTGTCTCGAAAAACCAAAAAAAAAAAAAAAAGAAAAAATGAGAACTCCTCAAAAGTGCAAAGAGTAGAGCTATCTGAGGATGGCCATACTTTTCAACCTGTACTGTTTTCCCTGGTTTGTGGGATGTTACCATCCAGACCAGAGTCCCATATCCAGTCCTGGGGGGGAGGGGGCATTTCACAGGGGGAAAGGGATGCCATCAGTTCTCAAGGGACAGACCCTGTTGGCACTGAGGAAGGGCACTGGAGACCACTGGAGGCTGCTGTGTGCCACAGGAGTCTGATATCACTTATCACAGAACTGCTACCTGCAGCTTCCACACATTCTGTACTATGAATCATCTTTTTCTCTCCAAGTCAGAGTTACATGCAAACCTTTATGTATCTAGATGAACGTGTTGGCTGTGCCTTTTCTAGTGACCTGGGTTCTATAGATTCATATTACCTAAAGGAAAAGGGGACAGGGAAGACTTCAGGGTCTGGGTTGAGGGTAGTGCAGCAGCCTGGAATTGCTCCTGAAAGAAGAGAGAAAGATGCCCAAGGCTAGGAGCCCCGTGGCTGCCCTCTGCTGGCCCTCTCTGAGACTCAAATTGCCTACTCTCAGTCTGATCCATTCCCAGAAAAATTACATCTTAAAATAATGGGGACTGGGAGCGCAGCTCAGCTGGTACTTGCTAGGCATGCAGAAAGTCCTGACAACACCTCAGAAACCCAATGTGGTGATGAGTACCTGAGGCCTCAGCACTCATGAGGTGGAGACAGGAGGATCAGAAGCTTAATGTCATCGTCAGCTACATTGTGAATCCCAGAACAGTCCAGGCTATATGGAACCCTATCACAGAAGTGTGTGTGTGTGTGTGTGTGTGTGAGAGAGAGAGAGAGAGAGAGAGAGAGAGAGAGAGAGAGACAGAGAGAGACAGAGACAGAGACAGAGAGACATAGAGAGGTTGAACAATACTTAGTCATTGTTTTGTACGTGGCTATACAGTCTAGATGCAAGACAAAAACGGAACCAAGAGGGTTGTGTGCTTTGAGATTCCTTTCAATTCCAGGTTGGTTTAGATTTGGCTAAGAAATAAGGTCTGCATTCTTATTTAAATGAGCAGCTCTGTGTGCTTTGTGGTCTCAGTTCCTTCTGCCCTGCTGGAAGCCACTGCAGCTTGTAGGACCTAGAGCCCTCAGCACACTGCTCCCACACTACTCAGGGGCCTCAGCACGTCTGCCTCCTCTGCCTCTGCCTCCCACACTGCTCAGGGGCCTCAGCACGTCTGCCTCCTCTGCCTCTGCCTCCCACACTGCTCAGGGGCCTCAGCACATCTGCCTCCTCTGCCTCTGCCTCCCACACTGCTCACAGGGCCTCAGCAGAGACTCAGTGGAGTTCCTCGCTCGGTTCAGAAAGCGGGCCAGGTCTCCTTACTTCTGGAATCTCTTCCACATGGAGCACACCGACAGTGATGGTCACTTGCATCATCAATAGAGGATTGCTGCCACCCAGTTTGTGAGTTCTGACCTCCTGGGGCTGACTCACACTGGATGGATGCTCTGTAAATGTTTATTTGGTGCATTGGTCTGCCCAAGCTGAGAACCCCAACAAGTGGTGGTGAAGGGTGAATGCCTAGATGAGCCTCCAGTTCCCCTCGCTACCTCAATAAAACTCCATGGTGGCTCTGTTTCCCTTTAGGCAGCCTTCCTTCACAACTCTAGAGACTATCTCATTGCCTCCAAAGCGGGGGGTGGGGAGGGGGGAGTGGGGGGAGGTGGTATAACATGGACACCCCACCCACCCACTCTCCTGCAGGTGTCCCTCCTACTTGTTCCTTCTCTCCCACTCTGTGCACCATGCCCCTGCTGTGGAATTTCGCTATGTTAAAGTTAAAACTTCCTTTTTGATTAGACAAAAAAAGGGGGAAGAGCTGTGGGCGTCTTTCTGTATGCTGTGAATGTGTGTTGCTCTGGTCGGTTGATAAATACAATGCTGATTGGCCAGTAGCCAGGCAAGACATACAGGTGGGATAAGAGACAAGGAAGAATTCTGGGAAGAATTCTGGGAAGGCTGAGTCAGGAGACGCCAGCCTGCCGTCCAGGGGGCAGCATGTAATGGCACCCAGGTAAAGCCACGGAACACGTGGAGACGTACAGATGAACAGAAATGGGCCGAGTTTAAGTGTCAGAGCTAGTCAGTAGTTAGCCTGAGCTAGTGGCCAAGCAGTTTCAATTAACATAAGCCTCTGTGTGGTTATTTTATAAGCAGCTGCAGTACCGCAGGACCAGGCGGGACACAGAAAAACTTTCAGCTACATGCCCCTGCCTCACGAAAGACACCGTCCCTTCTACCTCTTTACAACGGGGTGAGGGGGGAAAGCTGAATGTGACAGAATCGAAGGAGCCCGTGCCAGCACCATCTCAGGGGCGACCAGTAAGGTATACACACTGTGCTCATGGAGAAACAGTGGCAGTGGGTATTGCTAGGAATTGGCGGAAGTAGTGCTTTCCCAGGGTGCTCAGTGCTTTCTGCCTCAGGCCAGTCTTCCTGCCCTACCACAGCTGCCCAAGAAGGCTGGCTAGGGAGGGGCCTCTGAGGCCCGGTGGCATGTCATCTGCTGAGAGGTCTCACAGGTGTGGCTTACAAGGTATGGAAAACAAAAACTTCAAACCTGGTAAAATGATTTATTAGCAATTCTAGGGAGCAGCAACCAACCCACCCACCCAGAAGACTAGTAAAGGAGTAAAGGTGCCTGAGGAGCCGAGCAGGGCCGGCCTTGCATGGCAGAAAGGGCCAGAGAAAGCAGATCACAAGGAACAGAAAGCCAACCAGACATTTCAAAAGTTATAGTCCTGATAGGACTGAAACTGTGCTGGAGCTGTAACTCGGCAGAGTGTTTGCCTAGCATGCGCAAAGCCTATGATTCAACCCCCCCAGTACCCCATAAACTGGAAGTGGCGGGGCATGCCTGTAATCTCAACATTCAGGGCGGGTAGAGACAGGAGGGTCAGAAGTTCAAGGTCATCCTTTGTTATCAATGAGGTCAAGGCCAGCCTGTAACACATGAGACTCCATAAACGTAAACTAGTCTCCTTCTGATTAACTGATTAAACAATTCCTTGTTTTTAAGAAACTTGTCTAAGTAAAAATAACTCCAGCCTGTGCACACTTCTGGTCAGGATCTCAGTCCTGAAAGTTTGGAGGAGCAGTAGAGTGTTGCCTGCCTTCAGCTACACCTAGAGGCTACCCCATCACCCAGTAACTCCCTGGTCATCTCCCTTCACCCTGGGTTCCCTGGGAGCCTGCTGAATGCCGCTCCCTCCACAGCCACTCTGTCTTAGCCTCCCTGCCTGGCTCCCATCTCCCCCAATTGCACCCCGCCTTCTTGCCTTTCTCTCCACCTTCTCACATCTCCCTGTGGAAGAAGCATGGCCCCATGCTGGCCTTGCAGACAAGGCATTTCAAACACATCTTGGCTCACTCTCACCCACTCCCTCCCAGCCAGCCTCCGTCTCTACACCAAGCAGCCCTGGGTTGTTGGTTCTGTTCAGGCAGGTCACTTGGCCACCTGCTCCCCCTTCCCATAGCCAGTGGTAGAAATGGGCTAATGGTGAGGCCCCGGCTGCACCACGGGGCAGATGAAGCTACTTCTCCATCCTGGGCATGCGCAGACTCCTCCTGACTCCAGCTTCTCAGAAAGGCCCCAGGGAGACAGGAGTAGCAGCCCTGGCTGCCAGCTGCTCTCTTAATTAAGGAATGCAGGGAGTGGCCCCTTTGAACTCACCTGCTAATTTACTCTAGCACACTCCCCCCTGTGGCTGGGTAATTAATGTGGTGTGAACCAGTGATTAGCCGCATTTCTAGGGAGAACCTGCCTGCCTCGAGACCTTAACCCTTCCCCGCACCTGGGATGAAGCACGTCGTCGTTCTTCAGTCTGCCTTTCTCCACCGTCACAGAGCAGAAGGGAAGTTCTCCCCTTTGGGGAGGTTATTTTGGAGGATACTTTCCAAGCCTTACCCATTCTCCCCCTTCTCCCTGTCAGCTGACCGGGAGGAGTATGGGGGGACCCCTGGGGACAACCAACTGTGTCCTCCAAAGGAATTAAGCTCTGGCCCACTTTGCCCTACTTCTGCATCCTGCAAACCACGCTCGCTCGTCTTGCGCACTGCAGAATCACCCCTGCACGATCTGACCACGCTTTCAGGTCATCATCACCTCACGGGAAGCCTGCACTGGGCAGCCCAGGAGACAGAAAAAGTGAAAGAGCTCTGCTCTGTGCCATCATCGCGGAGCTTCCAGTCTAGATGAGAGCGAGGCCCCTACCTTTCCTCTGCAGCCGTCTCTCTCCTGACTCTGGCCACTTGCAGGCCTGGTTAGCACCTGAACCTCACTGTGGACCAGATCCGTGGTGAACCCTGGCTGGTGCTCACTGTCAACACTAAGAGGGAGACCCAGTTATTGATCTCCATCCCTCCGGTGAGCACACCGAAGCACGCAAGTTACTTTTCTCGCGGCCTCATGGCCACACTTGGGTGCAAGTCTAACTCTAGAGATTGCTTTCAAAACCGCTACCCGCTTCCGGCTTGTACTCTAAGACTCACTCAAACACCCATCCTTCAACCAATGCCCCCTCCCCCGAGCCTTCCACCCACCCAGGCCAGGCCAGGCCTTTGCCCTTTAGCTCCCACAGCATCCTGTGCACACTTCTGGCATTGTTCTTGTTACATTGATTGTAATTATTGGGTTACGCATCCCATCTCCTCCTCTAAACTTCGGACTCCTTAAGGGCAGGGGCTAAGCCTTTCATCTCTGTGTCCCCAGCACCTGGCACCTAAATAGATGCTCAATAAATGCATGATGAATAGATGACAGAATTGACAAGAGAGCCATGAATGAGTCCCCTCCCTTGGCTTCTCTGTCCGACAGCCAGAAACCTCCAGGTTCCACTGGGAACTGTTCGGCAGACCGCCTATTCTCCTTCAGACATTCCCTTCCTCGTTCAGCCCCTCCTGATTCTCAGACTCCCTTCCTCTTCCTCTCCCAGCCTGCTCTGCACAAAAGCAGCCCCCTGCCTCCAAGCAGGGCTTCTCATGGTGTTCCTTCAGTCCTTCGGTGACAATGCTCACCCAGTACAGTGTTTAATAGGACTAAGATTCCTGGGCCCGTCCCCGCCCACTAAGTCAGCATCCCTGGGAACTCGAGCATTTAACAAGGAGAGCCACGGCTCTCCAGAATATCTGAACCCAGTGCTCAACGTGCGTAATCAGACTCCAATCTCCCCTTCCTCTCTCGCCATTTCGCCTTCCAAAGATGGCCCCTGACTGCCCCCTCATGGTTCCTGGAGCCTGCTTTCACTTTCACACGACAGACTCTTGACCCACTCAATTCTCTCTGTGTGTTGAAGGCCCGTCAGAACCGCTGGCCTCCTTTGTCTCTTCCCATCTAACTCATGCTCAAAGTCTGCCTGCTCGGGAAACAATCCCTGCCCAGATCCACAGACACCTTCCCCTGCCCCTCATTCAATGCTGACTGCCGGCGTGGCTCATTTGTCTAGGGAAATGCCTGTGTGCCAGCAGCCTTCACTCTTCCTGGCGCGTCTGTTTCTACCGGCAGGGACTCTCTCTCCAACCTCTCCTGCTCACCATCCCATATGTCTAATTTCTGATTCAGCGATACCAAAGCCTGAGACCCATTTGACTGAGAAGCTAGAGACTATGCAGGGCAATACACAAGGATCCTCACTCAGGACATTTAGGAATCTTTCTCAGGGGCAGCATCTTAAGGAAACTTCCCTGCTAGGGATAGGAGTACTCGGTGGTAGAACATTCCAGGGGCCTTCCCTTCCATCCCTAGTACCGAGGAAAGAAGGAGGAGCAGGAGGAGAGGAGGAGGAGGAGGAGGAGGAGCAGAAGAAGCAGCTAATTAACTAAAGACAGAGAATAAGAGTGAGGAGAAGGAAACTGTGACAGAAGAGACCCGTGCTCTGTCCCTCTGTGACCCCAGCAAGCTGCCTACATTACATTGGCTTTAAATTCTTTCACCAGGGCTACAAGAAGCTCAGCTCTGAGAAGGGTCCTCAGCCTTACATAAAAGCAAAAGGGGTAACCATGTCTCTCAGCCATTGTTAGTTATTAAATAATAAGCACATCCAGCATAGAAACAAATACAAGTGTTGCTGTTAAACAGCCTGCAGAAACTATGAAGCTATGGCCAGCAACATGTCAAGGGCATAAGGGAAGGGTAAGTGCACATGGGTACAAAGGCTTGCCACTCTGTTTGTAGTCAGGAAGCCTTGAAGGACAGCCTGGTTGGGTACAGAGCTGGTGGGGATCTGCCAGGGTAGGTGGAAGAGGACCCCTGCTTGGGAAGCTGATACAATGTGTGCAAATGTCAAATGGGTGGTTCTAAAGAGAGGTGATCCGCCTGGGATGGCCCGAGAGGAATGGGGATGTGGGCAGCCAGCCTGGAGAAGTTGAGGAGCCTCACATGCTAAGCTCAGTGTTTAGTCTTAATCCAACCAGCAGCGGAAGGCTTTCAAAGGGTTTTAAGCAGAGGGGAAGTGATGATCGGAACTGTAGCTCAGAGGATTCTCTGTGGGCAGTGATGATGATTGGGCACAGCCCTGGGCAGGGTTGGAAGCAGAGAGGCCTGGTGACCATCTGCAAGGAGCCCATGGGCCATGTGGGTGTGCTTGTCACCATGCTTTGGCAAGCCACGTGCACAGGAAAGAGGCTGACTTACAAGAATCAGCAGCTCCTGAAAACCCAGCGAGGCCCAGCCAGGCCTGCAGCCAACTTCCACTTTATTCGGGATGCTTTCACTTTCCAGACATCTCGTTTTGAGTCAAGATTCCTCCTTTTGAACATGGGACTTTCCAGTAGGACCACAGCTCCTTCCGTGAGCTCATTTGGCCTAGGATGTCCTGGTCTGTTGAGGGAATCTTCCTTCCGAAGGAGGACGTCCGTCATGTGGTCCCTCTGGGGTCTTCTTCTCTGCGAAGGTAAGTGGAGCAGGTGGACAGACAGCCTGTCCTCGGGGAGATGAAAGCCCCTCCCTGGCTGCCCTCAACAGACCTCTAGGCAGCTGCCTCCCAAAACCAAGTAAGGAGCTAAGGAGAAGTGAAGAGTTGAAGCAACCTCTGGGGCAACCTAAAGTGGGGTCTCGGAGGAAATGGGGTGGCGGGTGGTGGCACTAGTGGTGTCTGTGTGCAGGAGACACCATCTGCTCTAGGGACCGGAGTGGCTTAAAATGATGGCGGCTTTGAGAGAAGGTTGGGTCCAGGGATGATGGGGATTCTGTCGATGCTGACACATGGGGAGCCTACAGTCTAGGAAAAGGAGGGGAGGGTAATGCAGAGCAAGGTTCCCTATGGTCTGAGGGATGTTTTTGGCAGCCTGTAGGAATGCTAGGGTCCCTCTCTGTGTCCTGTACAAAGGGAGATGGACACTGGTACAGAGGAGAGGTAACAGAAGGTTAAACATGGTCCCTGTGGGCTTGGAATAGTCTCCAAACTCTCAGTGGCCCCTTCATCAATCTTGCATCAACAAGTAGTCAACGTGACAAGGTCAGCCGCTGCAGGGCCAGGATGGAGTTCACAGAGCCCAAGACACTGTTGTATCCTTCGGGGACTCATAAGAACTAAACAAGAGCTCACTGCCTCTTCAGACCTTCAATCGTTTTTAGAGGTGTTCTTACTGGCAACAGAGAATGGTCCAACAGCGAGGAGACAGCCTCCCCGTCTTACTTAGGGGAGGAAGGTGAGAGAGCGAAGGTCACACAGATGATTTGTGGAGAGCCAGGGCATTGGAGAACCTCAGTCTGGACTGACATCTCCAGTTAACACTGAAACTGTGTCCCGACAGGATGGAGATGGCCGGGCCCAGGGAGGGCGAGGATGTGGATAAAGACTAGGGTTGTGGCCAGCAGAGCGGCCATCCAGAACGGGTCTCCTTATCCCAACTCGCAGCACTTGGATACATGGCACATCAGCCCTCACCCTGCCCTGCATCCCAAAGCCTCCTTCTATGCCAGGCTCGAGGCCAGTCCTCGGCAAACTCGGTGCGATTTCCTGAGCTCCTGAAGTCTGGTATTAAACTGGGGCACTGCAAGTACAGATGAAGACATTTGCTCTTGACCTGAAAGAGTTCACAGCCTGGTGGGAGACGCTGATTCAGAAATAGACAATAATAGCATAGGGGTGCTGATCCCTGATCACTGTGGGAAAACAGAAAGAGTGTCTACGCGCAGCCAGAGATGGCAGAGGTTAGAGGTGATGGTGATACTTCCAGAGGAAGCATGAACAAGGCAGAAAAGGAGTCAAGAGGGCAGTTCAAGAAGGATTGTCTTCCTCGTATTTCAAACTCAAAACAGTCCTCAAAAAAACGCAGCACCTTGCTGTCGTCTGTCTCTGTCCTTGTTTCAGATCACAATAATGATATGTAATGGATCCCAAAGACCTGGGCAGACTCTGAGTTCTCTCCTTCCCTCTCCGGACCTAATCTAATCCCAGAGTTTGTTAATTACACTATTAATCTCTCTGTCTCATTTCTCCCCATCCCCGTGGTTCCCTTCCTTTGTTCAAGTTGCCATCACCTCTCTCTTGCATTAATATAGACGGCCTCCGCCTTCCCCTACCTCCAGTGCATTCTCCATGCTTCCTGCCATGGCCACCTTAGGCCTGCACTTCATCATGTCGCTTTCTCATTTAAAACCTACCTGAGACAACACACACACACACACACACACACACACACACCCTGCTTCTAAGGATTAGAAGCCGAGAAACCAATGCTGCTTCGTGATACAGCATGATCCCGCCAACTCTTGGTGCACTGCCCACTTCCCCTCCTGAATCTCTCATTTCCCCATGCTCTCTCCCTTGTCCTCCTCCTGTCCCTCAGCCTGTTTCTCCTCTCCACCCCTACTCCAGTAGCCCCTGCTTGACTGGCTGCTTCCTAGTCTTCCTTTGAGTTGTATCTTCTCGGAGGCCGCTGCTCCAGGCTGGGTGAGGACCCCTATTAACCTACCTGGCGCTCAGCCACTTTTTTTTCTCATCATGATAACTTCATTTATTTTAGTGGCTGGCTTGAGGTCTGGTTTCTCCATGAACAGAGACCAGATTCTCTTCCTGTTTTGTTTCCCCAGCCATGACACACGCTGCTACTACTACAACACCCTCAACTCAGTGCAGCTGCTGGGTGGCGGAGGGGCCCTAACTCAATTCTGAGCAACTCAGCTGTTTGCCAGGAGTAGGACTAGACGCCCACACAGGCAGATTCACCGCGGTTTCTGTCCTTACAGCCCTCCTTCCCATCGTGATTATCGGCGGCGTCCAAGTGCTCAGCAAGGTGGGGGACTCCGTGTTGCTGGCGGCAGAGTGCCCTCCTGGCTTCCAAGTGCGCGAGGCCATCTGGCGATCTCTCTGGCCGTCAGAGGAACTCCTGGCCACGTTTTTCCGGGGTTCCTTGGAGACGCTGTACTACTCCCGTTTCCTGGGCCGAGTCCAGCTACATGGCAACCTCAGCCTGGAGCTTGGGCCCCTGAAAACTGGAGACAGCGGCAACTTCTCCGTGCTGATGGTGGACACCGCGGGTCAAACCTGGACCCAGACCCTGCATCTCAAGGTGTACGGTAAGTGTGACCAACACTGGTTCCCTGACTCTCCTCCTGCAAACTACCAGGCAAGCATCTGGAGCCAGGGGAGCTGGGGAGGGCTGGGTCCCAGAAAGGTACGGCCTTTGGCCATGTGGCTAAGTCAGGGAAAAGCGGCTCCCCAGAAGTCACATCTAAAAAACGCTTCCCACACACTTCCCAGGTGAGCACCTCATGAAGCAGCTGGCTTCATCAGCCCACCAACCTCATCTGTACTCCTTTCATTCTTTCCTTGGCTCAGCAGGCTGGGACAGGATGCTCACCCACCAGACCTTCGCCTCTTTCCTCATTCGTACAGTGAGCCTTATAACACCTACTGTGTACAATCCCCATCAGGATGAAGCACAGTGGTGTGTAGGGCAAAGTGGACTGTTGATCCCCTCTAAGGTATCATCAAAGCTTACCGGTGGTTCTATTATTTTATTTACCACAAAAAAAGGCAAAGGAAAAATGTGGCATATGACATAATTAGTTTTTACTGACAAGTTTAATTCAACTTGAATTATAATTATTATAGGATTTTTGTTCTATATCTCTGTTTTGTTTGGGGGTTTTGTGTGTTTTTATGGGGGTTTTGTTGTTTTGTGGAGGTTTTGTTGTTTTCTTTCTTCTTTTTTTATTTCTGTTGGTCTAAAGTTAGCACCAAAGATCCAACCTAGGACTTGTACATATTAAGAACCAACTGTATACCAGGGATCTGGACCACACCCGCCCCCAGCCTTGTTTTTCCTAAAAGATCTTTTAGTTGGGTGGGTAACTCGTGCCTCTAATCCTAGCACTTGGGCATCTGAGGCAGGAGGATTGCTGTGGGTTCAAGGCTAACCCGAGCTGCGTTACTTAGGAGTTAAAAAATAGTCACTATTTTTATTTTATTTCTTAGGGTCCATTGGGGTGGGCTTTGCTCCACAATACCAGCATCGTGTGCAACTGCATTTATCCCTGCAGCTGGAGTGGATGAATTGGCTAAGGATAGGGTGAGGACAGAATGAGCTTGCTCTCTCTCAGTTTCTCTCTCCCTCTCTCCCTCCCTCCCTCTCTCTCCCTCCCTCTCCCCCCCTCTCTCCCTCTCTCTCTCTCCCTCCCTCTCACTCTCCCTCCCTCCTTCCTCTCTGTCTCTCTCCTCCACTATCTCCATTCATTTCTGCTGCTCCATGCCTTTATAACACTCCCATTCACCTCATCTACCTAATGTCTTCAGACCAAAACGTGTGTGGCCCCACACCACTATTTCAGTGAAAACTCAAAAAATGTAGAAGGTTGCAGAGAGTCCAGATTTAAGAATGGAAAGTGGGGGTAGAGGCTGGAAAGAGGAAGCAGGAGAGAGAGGGGCCGGAAGCAAACTGGGAAGGATTCTCAAAGCCCCAGAGACAGCTGTTTTACCTGCCCTTGGGTGAGCCATTCGGGATGCTGATGTACAGTTAGAGGGTGCACTTCTAGAAGCATGAGGGCCTGCAGCAAGTTGTCCATCTCAGCAGGCAGAATGCTGGCTGGACTTCAGCACTGTGTAGCGCCCCCACCCCAGGGCCCCTGTGCAGGGAATGACCTCCACAGCCACCCAGGCCCTGGAGCCTCTCCTCCACGTCTCGGCTGCTGCACACGTAAAACAAGGACATTGAGTGTGGTAATGCAGGCGGCACCCACACCACTAAGCCCTAAAATGCCTTGTTCTCAGTATCTGAATTACAGATTTTAAGGAAATTGCTGTTTTATTGCTTCCAAATACATAGCGTGATTAGAACTAATTGCAGGAAGCTGCCAAGCAGCCGTCCTTAGGAGCTCGGCTCTGACAATAGATAAGAATGATTTGAATTAGCGGATCGGTTACCAGAAATGTCGATGGGTGTTTCTACTGCGCCTGATCGTGTTTGGAGGCAGCTTGTCCTCTTAAGTGGTGTAAATATCCCCCCTGTAATCTCTGTTTATACTATTAGTATGCCCAGCAAATCATTTCTTTTTTCATATCACAAATCCCACCAGATTGAGCTGGCATTAACGAGGTTTGACTCTGCTTGACTTTGGAATGCTGTCAGAGACACGGCCCTCCTGTGGCCACCATAATGCTCTCCCACTGGCCCCATTGCTAGAGACGTGGGATTTACTCATCAATCTGTACAGGAATGAGGAGCTGCTGCTTAGGATGCCAGGACACTAATTTGTTAGCAGCCCAGGTATCAAACACCAATTTGCCAGAGCTAGAGCGCTAAGGTTACGGCGGCGATGACAGAGCCCCCCACCCCCCACCCCTCCGGGCTCTCCTCATTCACCGCATTTTATGCCCTTATGATTATTTTCTTGTTCATCATCATCACGCGTCAGTGTCTGTCTCCTTACACTAAACTGTAGGCTCCCCAAGTGCGGCGGGATGTGTGTTCTTACCTGAACTAATAAATACTTGTCATCCCTTGTTGACTGACTGGCACACTGTGAATGAAGGGCTTCAAAAAGACACGAACGGGGTGCCTGGAGAACTCTGAGTCCTACCTGAACTATCGGGGAAGGTGTCACAGTCAAGACATTAAAAGCAGTGTGTCTGACGGGGCAGGGGCGGGAAGAGGGTGTCTTAAAGGATGCATAGGGGGTCCCTAAGTGGGCAAGAAGGGAAAGAATAGGACCAGGCATGGTGGCACACCCCTGTGACTGCAGCATTCTGACAGTGGAAGCAGGAGGATTGTGAGTATGAGGACAAGCCAGAGTATAGCCTAAGACCTTCTTTGTTTTTCGAGACAGGGTTTCTCTGTGTAGCTTTGCGCCTTTCCTGGAACTCACTTTAGAGACCAGGCTGGCCTCGAACTCACAGAGATCCGCCTGCCTCTGCCTCCCCAGTGCTGGAATTAAAGGTGTGCGCCACCACCGCCCGGCACCTAAGACCTTCTTTAGAGGGGGCAGGGAGCATTTATGTGCACAGATGAGCCACATAAAAGCCTGAAATGTATGAAGCAGCGCCCCATGTTTGGGAGAACTGCAAACCCGTGGACTAAGTGAGGAAGACCCGCAGAGAGTGTAGCTGAAGGGGTTGTCGTGAATCATTTCATAAAAGCTTTGGATACCAAGCTAAAGAATCGGCAACGGGGAGATAAATGAGATGGAAGAACCAAAGAGGCATGGAAGCATGCATAGAACCCAGACACAGAGCTGTGGACTCCGCCCAGCAGCCCCGTAAACCACTCTGCTCTGCTGCTCTCACACAGATACGGTGCCCAAGCCTGTGGTTCAAGTGTTCACTGCTGCAACGGAAGAGGTTCAACCCCCCAGTACCTGCCAGGTCTTCTTGTCCTGCTGGGCCCCCAACACCAGTGACATAACCTATAGCTGGCGACGGGAGAGGCTGATGGGCGTTGACGTGGGACCGCACGGCCTTTTCTCAAATGGACAGGTGTTAAGTGTCTCGCTGGGACTGGGCGACAAAGATGTGGCCTATACCTGCATTGCCTCCAACCCTGTCAGCTGGGATACGGCCACAGTCACTCCCTGGGAGAGCTGCCATCATGAAGCAGGTAGGCCAAGGACCCGTAAGCAATGGTTTGGGGATTATGGTGCCTCAGGACCCATCTCTGACTCTACCCTCCATGTTGCAGCCTCTGGGAAGGCCTCCTACAAGGATGTGCTGCTGGTGGTAGTGCCCATCTCAGTGTTCCTGATTCTAGCTGGTCTCTTTGGGGCATGGCACCATGGCCCCTGCTCAGGTAGGAGGAGTCTTACAAGCACAGAACATGGGGGAAGTGGGTGGGAATGCCGGGAAGGAGATGGGGCTAGACTCCTCCCACTTAGATTCAGAGGCCTGCCCCTTTGCATCTCCCGTCTCATATCTTGGCCCTCCCCTCACACTTTGGTCTCCAACCAGACTGAACAATTTGATTTTCCTTCTGCGATTCTTCAAATGAGCTGCTCTCTCAGGTTCCCTGCAGGCCTGTGCACATTACAGTCCCTCTGCCTAGGGCACACTTGCTGTGATTTTTCCCTTTCTGTCTGGCCCTCTCTTGCTGAGTCTTGAAGGTGAGTGTGTTCCCGGAAGCCTTCCCTACCTCCTCTTCTCCATGCCTACCTTCAGTCTGATTAACATCCTTCCTTTAATCGCCTTTGCTTACTCCATCCCAAGGACTAATGACCTGTCTGCTCCTGCTGCCTTCCGAGCCACACAAAAGCAAATGTTGGGTCATGATGGGACACACCCAGTGGGTCCCTCGAGCATCATGGCTCCTAAAACAGGAACAGCATTGGTGAATAGCTATTGAGGAAAAGTACTGATGAACCTTACTCACTTCTTGCCAACCATTCTTAAGAAAGGAAGTCCCCAAGAGAAGCCCCACCCCCCACCTCTGGCCAATGGCCACAAGAGCAACTTCTACAGAAGAGTGATGAAGAAAACCTGGTCAGATCAGGCTCTAGGCTCTACACACAGATAAGTATCCCTGCGTCTGCCCAGATGCCCTGTACCTTGCCCAAGGAGCATCATCGATGTCACAGGCTTCATGGCTGTTTTCCTGCTGAGCTCCCTGCCCTGACGACGTTAGTTGTGTCCTGGAAAACCAGGGTCTTACTCTGTGACTAGGCATTAGGTCCAGGAGTGACAGGTACATGTGTATTTTTCTCAAGGGACAGGAAAGTTGAGGTGGACAGCTTACACTGCACTCCCTTTAGGGGTCCTGTCTGTCAGGAAGAGGGTCTGTCCCATGCCCCTGGCCCCCCAAGATTTGCAGTAAGAAGGTAGAAACCAAGAAAAGAGCCGTTTTTAAAAAAAACTATTTTATTGAACTATAAATCATCCATTGTACAATTCACCTAGTTAAGGTGTACAATTTAACGGCTTTAAGTTAATCCAGAGCTTTACCTCCCACCCACAACCAATTTTAGAATATTTCTATCACCTCCCCCAAAAGAAGACTATAACCACTTAGTCAACACTCCTCAACTCCCCTGTGCTTTCCCGAGTCCTAGGCAACCACACATCTACTTTCCTTATCTAGTCGGGACAGTTCACGTGAATGGAATCCCATCATGTGGTTCTTTGCAATAACCTCCTTTCATGTAACCTAACATTTTAAAGGCTCATAAAAGAACAGCTGTGGCCGCCTGGGATAATGTAAAATCTCCACACAATGTGTCCAGGGGCTGGTCTGAGTTCTGCCACACACATTCTTGTCATTTAACCAGGCACCACACAGCCCTAACTCATGGTATGGGTGCAGATGACATGTAGACGTTAAGAAGAATATCCCGTTCTTAACAGACATCTCCTTTTCCATGGCTTTAAAAAACAAGAAGGGGTGATTGGGTTCAGGACATCTAGTGTTCAGAGCCTGGGGCCGAATATGCTGAGACGCCAACCTTCTGGTCTCCTCTCCAGGGAAAAGGAAAAGGAAGGATGCTGTCACTGACAGGGTGGTTCCAGAGACGGAGAATCCCCTCGTGTAAGATACGCCGCCGTGAGGGACAACATAAACTGGTGCTTGGATCATGACAAGAGGCCCTGCCCAGCCACATGATGCTCCACACCCGGAAACTTCCAGGATCCTCAGAACTTCCACAAGTCTCTTGTCTGCCGCTAGAGAACAGCCAAGGAAGCCGTCACCCTGGCTCCAACTTCCTCCCTCCTCTTTGCACCTGCTAGATCTTCTCCAGGCAAGGTGGACTAAGAGGGTGCTTCCTCAAGAGCACTGGACATTCTCTAGGATCCACAGAGACATTGTCCTTCTATACTACTGTATAGAGGGAATTATTTAACTATCAAGATGTTGTGCCCAGATCGTGACCCCCAGAGAGACCACCAAAGACGAGCATGCTGGAATGCAAAAGCAAGGTTTAATTCTGGATATCCAAAAGCAATACAAGCCTAGGCAGGGACTTCGTCCAATACATCCAACGCATTGGAGGCTAGAGGAAGCGCCCACCTGTCTGCAAGCTCAGCTTTTAAAGGGAAAAGTCACAAGGTTACATCATTTAGGGGTGCTAGTATGGGTACAATTCTGATTGGCTCGCTTCTAGGGACTTCTAGAAATTACTTCTAAGGGAGTGGTTGCCCACTACCATTTCTCATTGGCTGCCCTCAGGTGGGGGCATTTCTGTGATCAGTTACCCTGGAAACCAGGGAGAGGACATTCCATAGTCTGGCAGGCATTACCTCGTGACTATCTTGTGACTCTGTACTCTTACAGTTCCTTGTTTCTGGAATCTGAACTGACTGGTTTCAGTAACTAATGGCCTATTCCCAAAAGGAGAAATCTTAGGCCTTAATTTTAGGGTGAAAGCATTTTGGTCTTATTTCTAAGATGGCTCATTTTGGTCTCACAAAGAGACTGCCTCCAGGCCAGGTCCTGGGCCCTAAGAGATACCAGACATTTGAGTTAACCACTGCCAGCTCCAAGCCCAGCCCCTGGAGTCTGAGATCCTTGTGTTCAAGATGTTACCATAAGAAAAGTTACAGAATAAGGAAAGGTGGAGGAAAGGAAGGGCTTTTCTTTTCTGGCATGAAGGACTTTGGCCATCTGAGTTCAAGGCCCCTCAAAGGTAAACTGAGGTAATGAGTGACGAAGGATAGCTGACATGCCATCTTGGGGTAGAAGCCATTTTTCTGGTAGCACCCTATTAATAGACATCTTCATCCCCATTGACTACTCTCATGCCTTCTGCGTGATCTGGGGTGGTATTTGGGGGTCTCTCAGTACATTCTACACAGTTGCCAGAAAGGAAAAACAAGCAAACAAAACCCAGAGAGTTTGACCCAGCCAACAGGAAAGCCTTGCACAACGGCAAGAGAAGCCGCTAAGTTCAGGGTGAGTCTGTCCTCCTGAAACTGGGAGAAGGAAGAGCCATGAGAAGCTACATGGGAGGAAAACTGTGGAGAAGAAGGATGCTGAGACACTTCAGAATCGGCCACATTCATTTTCAGATGCAAGTGTAGAAGACCCACCTAAGTTCAAGGGGAGAGCCAAGTCCCTACCACTCAACTGTAGGATGGTCAAGGTCGCTTTGACACACGCCGTAGAGGATACTGTTATGGCCATCCTTGGAAAATGTATCCTGCCATTGAATGATTCTGTCTTGAAAAAGTCTAGGCTGTCTATTGCTCTTTGGGAAAACAAAGCACTTACTGAGTTAAATTTATCCTGGTGAAGGAGCAGCTACTAAGGTCCATGCTTATTCTCATCCAAATGGAATGGGTTTTATCCTGGGGCCCCGCCCAGACCTTGATAATGGAGAGGAAGGAGGCACTGAGGAAGCAGAGATAGTTTTGAATATGTTGCCTGGGTGGCTTCAGTCTCTCCACCCAGGAAGTCAGTCCTGCCCTGGCACCTTCCCTCTTCTCCCCACTGCCGAGACAGCCACTTCACCCGGGACAAATAATGGGGACCATCCACTGGCCGGTGTGTTCACATTACACACCTCCTGTCCACTTACCCTGGATCCCCTCTCACTGGCCTTTCTCAGAGGTTCCTGGCTTTATCGAATTCTTTCATTCGCCTGCCCTCACCTTTCTTCTCTCCCCTTTCCTCCAACTTCCGCATGCAGAGTGCACGTGCCCACACGGCCTGGCAGCTTGTGCTGCCCTTCCCTGCTACTTACAGGCATCTTCTCACCAACTCCTGGAAAATGAAAGCCTGTCTATGAAACAACGTGAAAAGGGAAGCCCAGGCTCTAGGGATGAGCCATGGTGGTTCTGGGGCGATAAAACACACACTGTCCCCCACCTTCCCTCCCTTTATCTCCACAGCCTCACCTCAAATCCAAGCACAGGTCTCATCTTTGTGAGGTGGTTTTTATCTACCTTGTGTAGACAGTGGATTTGCAGGGAGCTGTACCAGGGCCACTTGGAACAGGACATGCTGCTCAAACACACTGCTGCTCCCATCCCCAATGACTCACTTGTCAACTAGTAGACTTATTATCCTTCCTCTGGAAAACACAAAGTGCTCGTGGGAGACCAGTCTTATTCTAAGAGACATTGGGAAAGATGCTTCAAAAGTTACACCATCCCAAGTATGAACCAAGCATTCAGCATATGCTGAGAATTCTCTGAGGCCCTGAGGAATCAGTTTCGGATGAAGCAAAGCCTTTGCCTTTGTAGAGTCCATGTTCAATGGCATATAAATAGATCGATAAGTATATGCTAGATGCTGAGAGGTTCCGTTTAAAGGATAAGGCAGGCTGGCTTTGTGGTTCAAGCTTAGAGACCTGGCTACTTAGAAGGCTGAAGTGGGAGGATGGTAATTCAAGGCCTGCCTGGACTACAGAATAAGTTCAAGGCTAGCCTGGCTGGTTTAGTCAGAAACTTGTCTCAAAACAAAATGCAAAAAGATGGGCTGAGGAAAATAGCTCAGTGGAAGAGTGCTTCCTGGCATGCATGAGGCTCTGGGTTCAATCTCCAGATCCACAAAAAAAGAAAGAAAGGAAGGAAGGGAGGGAGGAAGGAAGGAGTGAAGAAAAACAGAAGGGAAGAAGGGAGGGAGGGGGAAAAGAGGGAGGGAGAGAAGGAAGGAAAGGAGAAAGGAAGAAAAAAGGAAGGAAAGAAGGAAGGAAGGAAGGAAGGAAGGAAGGAAGGAAGGAAGGAAGGAAGGAAGGAAGGAGAGGACTCATCGAAACTAAGATGTCATCATGCACCGACAGATGAGTGCTGTCAGCACAGAACAGCCAAGCCCTTAAGTGGAAGCACAGTTCACAACCAAAAGAGACCAGGTGGCTGGATCCAAACAAGGGAGAAATCAGAGAAGGGAAAGGTCCAGAGATAAGGCCTGGGGCCACCTCATGGGGGACTTCAGGGTCAAAAGAGCAAGAGCCTCTTTTCCTTGGAGTTTGGGTGGCAGAGGGGGCCCCAGAGAGTCAAGGTGTCAGTCTCTTTGGGGGATGTATCTTGCATGTGCGTGCTCAGACCAGAACCCTCTCCAGACTGCCTTTTCTCTTCCTTGTTCTCTTCTTTATCTTCAGTGATAGCATTTGAGCCTATTCTTTTTTTATAAAGGATAAACGTGAGATCTGCTGGGACCAAGAGGTCAAGTGATGGAATATTAGAATTTAGCTGAGCACAGTAGCTACACTTGTAATCTTAGCACTGGAAAGGCTAAAGCAGAATTGCTGTGACTTTAAGGTCAGCCTAGGCTATCTGGGGAGTACCAAGGCAGCCTGGGCTACAGAGCGAGACGCTGTATCCCAAAACTAACATGAGAGGATGGGGGAGAGTGTAGCACAAGAACCAGTTCGAAGAGAGCTTCATTTCCTCCGTGGAGATATAAATACTCAGTGCTTTAAAGAGGGAGGGGGTGGGAAGAATGGCATCCCCACCAGGTCTTCCTTCCATGTTTATGACACAGTACCTGTGTTAACCAGCTCTTGCTGATCTCTCAGGGAAACAAGTGTCCCTTCCCGGCTTGACCCATCAGCTCCCTGTAGCCATTCTGCATGCAGCCTGGAAGAAAAGTCCGTAAAACTTCAGAATACAACCTCCCTATTGACCCATTGGCTCCTTGTAGCCGTTCTGCATGCAGCCTGAAAGGAAAGTCCGTAAAACTCCAGAATACAACCTCCCTAGGTCTATGGAAGTGTCGGTTGCTGTCTCGCCTTTGGGCTATGTGTTGGAGACAACCAATGGTCAGGAGCAGCAGGCTGACCGTATGAGTGGGGCTATTCGACTGCACAGCTGGCCCAGCTCCCATTCCAGGAGTCATACTTCTAGGGAGATACAATAAACTTTGAGTGCCCAGAAGAGAATGGCCAGAATGGAGAGAAGTCTAGATGCCCTTATCCTATGAGAAATGACTGAAGAAACTGGTTGTGTTTGGTTTGAAACAAACAAACAAACAAACAAACAAAAACCTTAGATGGATGCAGATATACAAATATTTGAAAAGCTTTAACATAAGCCCAGACTGTGTAACCAGGGTCAGCAGAGCATGTTACCAAGATGCTGATGTTGACCCATGTGAAAAATAGGATATCACAGTGAGGAGGCAGTTTCGTGGTTACTGGGTTCCACTTCTTAGGTGGAAAGCTGAAGCCAAAAAGATGTAATTAGTCAAGGCAAGATAAAAATTACTTCTAAAATTGTTTCTCTAAATCAGTTCAGCCCCTCACACTGCACTACATCACCGGAAAAGAACTTTCCAATTGATGATGAAATACAGTTATGAAATGAACTGTTTGAACAAATCCGAGTCAGCAGAAACTGTCTCAGAGCAAGATCTGTCTCAGAGCAAGATCATAGACTAGAGATTGTTCATATTAGGAAGTTGTACCACGAGTGACAAATACATTGTATGGATATACAAATTTCTGTCTTCCAGGGACGTGTCAGACCCAGCTAATAGATGCCAACACACTTTTCCCACTGAGTCTAGATGCACTGTTGACATTACCCCTACCAATCAAAGATGATTGCTATGATGAAAAGTGTTTGCTATTCCTACCCGCAACAATCTATAGCATCCTCCAATAGTGAGAATTCATTACAATTTAAGGAAAGAATGAATGAATAAGCAATGAGACGGAAGAGGCCAGTGGAAGGGTTCTGCTAAGGAGCTGGAAAGCAGCCATGCTTTGTGGAGGAAAATTAATCTAGCTTCTCTTTTCCTGCCATTTTTCTCAGCGTGTTGCTTGGGGGAAATATCAGCACTGTAAGGAGAAAGTGATGGGAAGTAGTTACACCATTACCAAGAAACACAAACCAGCAATCACACAAACAAGTGAATAATACACGCAGCCATTGAAACCGTCATGTTTTTAGAATGTCTAAGAATAAAAGAGAAACACTGGCATTAGTCAAGATTCTTTGGGTCTGTGCAAAATCAAAAACAGCAACAGGGAAAGCAAACCTCTCTGGCCTCAACTAAAGCAAATGAGAAATTCATCGTAAACTCATGGGTCACTCAGAAATCCCAAGAAAATGCTGACCAGACTTGGGGTCTCCATGGAATTATTCTATTATACTTTCTGTACCCCAGTTGCTCACTAAAGTTTCCAAATCAGTAGAGTTAGATCCACTTAGCTGAAGCCAAGGACTTTTCTTCTGGGACAACGGAAGAGTGGTATGTGACATCTTGTCAATAGTTGGTCTAACAAAATAAAGCTTTAAGAGAAAGCTTGAACAGGAATCTGTATAACAGGAAATGAATCCATCTGCTCATTCAATAATGAGCATCTGCCACACAGCAGAGATCTCTCAGTTACTAAAAACACATCACAGCCCTGCCCTCCAAGGGCTCAAGACCCCATTGTCAACAGCAGTACTGGGACAGACATACAGCCTCCACAGTGAGTTCAAAGCTGTCTCCTGATCTGTCTGACCTCTGTCCCCAGTAAGGGCCAGTCCAGTCCACGGGAGAAATAGCAAATGGCATGTAGATGTAATTCTGAACGGTTTTATTAAACAAGAAACACAGAGCCAAATGCAGAGTTAAAAGTCCCAGAGGTCCGAGAGCAGTAGCTAAGAGCTGAAACCAAGACCACCTTCTTACTACCCGCTGCCACTGCCGTCCTCCTGAGAAAGAGACCTACTTCCTGTGTGTCTGTATTTTTATTGACTTTCTATTCTGCCTTCTCATTGGTTGTAAACCCAACAGCATGACCTCCTCATCACTGTCTGTCTATGCAGACCTCCAGGTCTCTATGGTTGGTACTGAGATTAAAGGCATGGGTCTCCAAACTGACTGTGTCCTTGAACACACAGACTCTGCCTGCCATGTGATTGGATTAAGGGCATGTGCTACCACTGCCAGACTTCTGCTACGGCTTGCTATTAGCTCTGACCCCCAGGCAACTTTATTTGTTAACATACAAATAAAATCACATTTCAGCACAAATAAAATATCACCATGATGGCAACTTTGCCTGGAACAGCTAGCAGGCATGGAAGACTGGGTAGCACTGTGATTTCCTGGGCAGGTCTTCCCAAAGCGAAGGATTCCGTTCAGCTGTGTTCCCAGAACAGTGGGACATCACAGGCTGATGGGTGACCTTCAGCTTCCCCTCCAAGTGGGAGGAGAGTGGTGCTGGGGTCAGAGCCACACTTCCAGGGCAGGGTGGTCCTGTGACGTGGGGCTCTTGGACTGAGACACTGTCACACCCTGTCTTGCCTTCAAGCACACACACACACACACACACACACACACACACACACACACACAGCCTTCCGGCTGCACTCTCTAACTAGGGTGACTCAGGGATCTCCATGGTCAGGTAAAGTCAGTGAAACTCGGCCTAACTAGGGAGGCAGTGAGGCAGACGACCCCACCCACCCACCACCCACCACTGCCAGGGTAACTGCAGGAGCTCAGAGCACCAGGTACTTACCACAGTCCTGTCTGTCCATCAGACCCAGGAATACCCAGTCCTACAAGCCATGATCCGCTGATCACCTGACCCTCAAATATTGCGGAATCCTCCTGCCTCTTATTGATAACAGTAACTTTACAGCCTAACACCCAGAAAATCCCTAACAGTCCCATCGTCCAACACACCCTCAAACACCACACACACACACACCCCACACACTCCCCACACACATACACAACACAGCCTTGGCTTCTTCCTAAGCGTGAGCACACACATCCCACCTGCAGTGATACCTCAGCATGAGAAGGTAAGACAGGATGTGGACTGACCACAGACCTAGCTACTACAGAGGAAAGGGTAAGAGGTACAGGGGAGAGAATGAAGCTCACAGATTTTCTGAGGCCTGAAGCCTGGGCAGTCAAGAGAAGATTTATGTCTCATCAATGCGCTCATCTGCCAGAGAATTCTATGTCAAAGTTACTACCCAGAGTTTCAGCTAAGTTCAGGTAGTGGCTAACTCCGAGTTTCATTCCCTGGAGGCTGTGTCCTAACAGGACAAGTGGAGTGGAATGCCTACCAACCCGTTCCCTATTAGTTACCCCTAGGAGGCCATGCTCAGAAACAATATCAGCCTGCACTTCATCAAGATGGCTACTGCTCAGGCCTGTGCTACTGAGGGCCTTCCGTGGCTACTGAGGGCCTTCCGTGGCTCACCTCCACCAGCAAGGAGATAAGGGACACTGCCTGGAGTTCACTCGCCCCCTGAACCGTACTCTGAATCCAAGATCCAGAAAGCCCCTGCTCAAACAAGAATTCTGAGATTTCTTTTCTGGATTCACCCTGCCAAAGTTAAGTAAAACCACCCATATACGTGCCCCTAGGTCTGAAGTTAGCTTTGCGGGAAGGTCAATGTAGGTATGTGTGGCTTCCGTGTGTGTGTGTGTGTGTGTGTGTGTGTGTGTGTGTGTGTGTGCGCGCGCGCGCGCTAAGTCCTCCACCATGACGGATGTAGTTACAGGTAAAAAAATAAAGAGTCCACCCTCAGCCCCAGGACAATGAACTAGTTTTACCTTTACTACTACATATCGCAGAATATTTGTTTACACTGTGTGAAGATATATCACTGTGATTGGCTTAATAAAGAACTGATTGGCCAATAGCTAGGCAAGAGAGAAGAGGTGGGATTTCCAGGGGGAGAGAGAACTCTGGGAAGAAGAGAGACAGGAAGATGCCAGGGAGGCACTGAAGAGCTTGGACATATGGTACAGAGTAGAGGTAATGAAGCCACATTGTTGAACGTAGATTAATAGAAGCAGATTAAGTTATAAGAGCTAATGGAACAAGCCTAAGCTAAAGGTCAAACTTTCATAAGTAATAATAAGCCTTCATGCCATTATTTGTGGGCTAGTGGTCCTAACAAACAGATATGACTACAATCATGCTTTGATATGAAACCCCAAAGTTTTTCAGTCCAAAGGTGGCCTCCCTGGTCACTTCGAAAGAAAAAAAAAAATTTCAAGTAACAAAATGTTTATTGTTTAAGAATTTTGTATATGCATGTAATATATTTCGATTAAACTCACCCACATTCCCTTCCCTTCACACCCTCCACATCCTCTCACATCCCCCCTACCACTTTCCCTCCCAATTTCACATGCTTCTTCATTTTTTAAACCTACTGAGTCCACGTAGAGCTGCCCGTGTGTGGTGTAGGGCCATCTCTCAGAGGCCACATCCCTGTAGGAAACTGACTCTCCCTCCCCAAGAAGCCATCAGCTGCCAATAGTTCCTCAGCCAGGAATAGGACTTCATGAGCCCTTCCTTGCTCTGTGCTGGGGTTTTGGCTGGCTTGATCACGTGCAAGGATTGTGCATGCAGGCACAGCCACTGGGATTCATATGTGCCAGGGTGCTGTCCTGTGCAGCAAGCATGGTTTCTCTGCAGATGTGCACTACCTCTGGCTCTTACAATCTCCCTGCCCCCTCTTCTGTGATGATCTATAGCGACAAACATTAAAAGTGGGCTTCACTTTATCCAGTAACTGATGGAAGCAGATGCAGAGATCCACAGCCAAGCACCAGGCCAAGCTCCGGGAGTCCAGTTGAAGAGAGGGAAGAGGGAGTCTATGAGCAAGGGGGGTAAAATCTACAGAGACAATGGAACCAAGCTCGTAGGAACCCACAAACTGCATGGGACCAGACTAGGTAGGCCCTCTGCATATGGGAGACAGTTGTGTAGCTTGGTCTGTTTGAGGGACCCCGGCAGTGTGATCAGGATTTATCCCTGGTGCATGAGCTGGCTTTTTGGAACTGATTCCCTATGGTTTGCCTTGCTCAGCCTTGATGCAGGGAGGAGGGGCTTGGTCCTGCCTCAACTAAATGTACTAGGCTTTGTTGACTTACCCTTTTGGAGGAGTGGATGGGGGAGAGGAGAGGGGGGAGCGGGAGGAGGGATGGGAGGGGGAACTGTGGGTGGTATGTAAAATAAAAAATTTTAATAAATAATAAAAAAAAGAAAAACAAACAAACACTTTAAAGACTGTAAGGATATTTTTGGCCACTACTACCTTTTTAAAAACAAACAAATAAATGGTCTCCCTTTCTTTCTTTTTCTTTCTTTCTTTTTTTTTTTTGTTTTTTTTTTGTTTGTTTGTTTGTTTGTTTTTGTTTGTTTGTTTTTCGAGACAGGGTTTCTCTGTGTAGCTTTACACCTTTCCTGGAACTCACTTGGTAGTCCAAGCTGGCCTCGAACTCACAGAGATCCCACCGCCCGGCCGGTCTCCATTTCTTTAAAAAGAGGGGGGGGGCTTAAATAGGAGGACCCCTCCCCTTGGGCTTTTTTTCCTGTCATAATTCCTAGTCACTCTCCATAACTCTAGGCGAAACTCCAGCTTTGCCTATGGCTCCTAAAGATACACAGCAGAAGGCTGTAAGTTCGAACTCGGCACGGCAGACTCCGACGTCCCAGCCCACTGAGCGGTGTGTCTTCCGGATCCATTTTCTCAGCTCTCCTTTAAGGAGTGCCTGCTACAAGCAAGGAACCCTGGGAAGGCGGCTGCCGAGGAGACAAGCCTGCCTCTGTCTCTCACTGCGCTCAGGAAGCAACAGTCCACCCGGCAGAGACAGGCACGGGGCGAGTCAGCGCAAATGGGTGATTAAAACTGTACTAAGTCTCTGCAGAAGAAAATAACTGAGATCCGCAAGTAAGAGAAATAACAAGGGAGCAAAATATGGCTGACAGGAAGGCAACTCCCAGAATGTCTCTCTGAGGAAGGGACGTTTAAGCCACAGCCAGCAGAAAGAGTGGGAATCGGTAACAGAGCGGAGTCGAGAAGGCCCGCAAGCTCAGAATCGGCAGGTATGGAGAGCGTTCCGGAAAGGTTTTGATGTGTGTGAATGTCTAAACTTTAGACTCTAAAGGAAGGTCCCTGTGGCCAGTGGGTAATGAGCAAGAGCGGCCTTGGAAGGAGCCTGTTGCAGAGGCCAGGTCAGGCAGGGTCTGGTAAGACATGGTAAGATTTAAAATTTAATTACAAAGGTAAAAGGAGGCCACTGAAGAGCTTTAAGGAAGGAAGTGACATGATCCGACTTGCATTTTTAAAAGACCCGGCTGGCCCTGGGTGAAGAATGGAGCGAGGAGGGAAATAAAAAGCCTTTCAGACACAGCCACCGGCGTGATCCTGGCAGGAAGTGACCACAGCCTCGAATAGATGTAGAGCAGTGGTGGGAAAAGCAGATGTATCCAATAAGCATCCAGCCCTGGAATAGACAGGGCATTGTGTCCTTGGTTGAAGGAAGGCCAAGACCACCACAGGGATGTCTGGTCTGAGTAGACATGATGGGTAGATGGAGGTGTCATTCATCAAAACTGGTAATACTGAGAGCTGAGCACATTGTAGGAAAGAGTCAAGAATTCCCTCATCCTTAATTATCAGGGGACAGGAGCTAACAAAAAAATATGAGAAGGATGAAAAATATATTGGGTTGGATCATATGAAAATTGTCATAGATACAAGCAATACAGATGATTTCATAGAATTCAACCTAGTAATTTCAACGTAAGTCAGCCTAAGGAAGAAAAATCCCTCCTCCGCGCTGATTCTTCGCCTACCCAGGATCACAGGGATATGCCTCTAATTGGGCACTTTTTGCACTATAGATCTGCCAGGTTCCTTAGACATGAACTTAAGAATTGAGGTTCATGAGGTATTTTTAAGACAAAAGCACCTCTCAAAGAGCCTTCGGTCCAATCTCATCTAGACCCACAATGTCCTTTCTCCTGGCCTGGGTCCTGCCTTTGCATTTTCAGAAAAAAAAAAAAAAAAAAAAAAAAAAAGAAACAAGAACATTCAGGACCTGAAATCATAATGATGGAGAGTGCTGGAGCTACCTCAGGAGCTATGAGGAAACATCCTGTGACTCCAACCTACCCACAGAGACTCCTGCAGCCTTTGGGTCCCACAGAGACTGTCTGGATGGAGTCCCTGAGAGAAGCCTATCCAAGCAATGGAAGTGACATGGACGGACAAGATCAGACACAGGAGGATGGTGCTTCACTTACTGCAGAGCATCTGTTTTGGTCCACGCTATGATTGTCCCTCTAAGGTGTCACACAGGCCAGGTCAGAGGCACTGCAGTATCTTTTCATGGGGGAGACATCAAGAATTGCTGTCTCGGGTCAGAAAACTGGGGAACAGAAGGTGCAGAATGCCCTTGCAAGACAGCCGGGAGCTCACTGATGATCAGTGCCTGGTGCCTGCCTGCTGATGGCTGGCAGCTGGCTACATACAGCAAGGTTAAAAGTAGGTGGGTCACTAGATGCTCAGTCAACTCTGGGCTAGAGATGTCCTAGACACTTTTGAGGGCTAACAGGCTGTCTGGGGAAGGGGAAGACAGAGATTCAAGAGTATCCCAAGTCTGGGCAAAGGAGGACACTGTGGTCTCTCATGTCCTATTCCTTGACCCTGTAGCCGCTCGGCCATCACTACCCCACAGTGGACATCTTACCCACTCACTACACAGCTTCGTGTTGGAAGGACACACAAACATCCCATTACCAAGTTGTCCCCTTGCCTCGGAGTACCAGCATGGCCTCGGTTCTGTTTTCAGAACTAGGTCTCATTCCTGGAGGCTGAGTCAGCTGGGTTCTACATACTAAAGCAGGCTCTCCTTATACTATCTGGGCTGGGAATGTCCAGAGAAAATGCAGAGGAAACTGCAATCCCTCAACCCTGGAGGGATGCAGATTCAGTGGACAGTTTGCAGCCAAAAGAAATAAAGGAACCCAGCTTAGAAGATGGATCCCCAGCTGGGGTGCACAGCAGCTAACCCAGACAAACCTTCCCCAGCCCTAGACCCAGGGGCCATAAGGCAAAGGTAACAGGCATCAGCAAACCCCACTCACACCCTCTGTTCCAGACAAACAAGGCTCTTATCTATCCGAGAATTCTGACACATTCAAGCACTCTATCCCTTAATCCAGGCACTCCTCCCTAACTTCCAGCCTGACATGCAATCCTTCATCCATCTTGCTTTCTAAGCAAGTGACTCAAGACCCAGCCCTGGCACTCCTACCGTGATCTCACAGCACCAACTCTCCCAGCTCACACAGAACTGAATCAACAGCTACAGGCATCGTTCTATAATTTTTCCAAATGAGCTTAATCGTCTCCCTCAGGAGGCGGGCTGCTCCGGGAAGGATTAGGTCTCAGATGCCGGGCTTGTCACACACATTAAGCACATCCCACAAAGCACGCTTGTTAATTAAGAGGTTACTGTGGGGAGCTAAGGGCAGACGGGTGGACAACACATAACCATTGCCACCCAGTCTCTCCACTGAGTGAGCCTAGGGTCTCAGGCTGGGATGTTCTCCTACTCTGCCTCCCCTTCCAGACACCGCAGTCAATAGTCTGAGCTCAGACAACCCTCTAGAGTCTTCACGAAGCTCTGCATTCTGGAGAAGACTGTTTCTCCCCCTAACTTCTCACCTCCCCAGGGACCGAAGTCAAAGGTTAACTCCTCTTGCTTCAAGCAGTCTGTACCCTTAACTCTTTTCTTTCCTAGGAAACAATATCTGTTGAGTATTTTCTATATGCCTGACATTTATTTATATATTTATTATTGTATAAATTTCATTTATTTATTTATTTATTTATTTGTATATGTGTGCGTGGTGGGATGTGCATGTGCCACGGCACACATGTAGAGGTTAGAGGACAGTAATATGGAGTTCGTTCTCTTCTTCCGCCTTTTTGAGGGGTCTGGGGATTGAACTGAGATTGCCAGACTTGCACAGCAAGCCCCTCTACCGACTGAGCATGTTCACGCCTGTTTTCGGAGTTTAAGTGCGTTTAGTGAATAAAGCAGATAAGAACCCCTGCCTTGCACTTCCTCCTCATACAGCCGAAAGGGGGACAACGAGGGGTGACTCAATTACCAACACTCCCCAGTGAGTGGAACAGTATGTGAGATAGCGTGCCCCCAAAGGCTGCCGATGGTCTGCAAATTAAAGAAAGGGGTGAAGGTTAAGGATGACAAGCATAGGTGGAAGACAGACACAGTCTTTCACAAGGTGGCCATGATGGACCACACTGGAAAGAACACTGTTGAGAGAGATTTGAAGATGGGAACTTGCACTGGGCAGTCTGGAAGAGCCAAGGGATCAGCCAGGGTGAGAATCCCAAGGCGATGCAATGTGGCCGGAGAGGAGAGAGCTGGGGAGTGGAGGTGTCACGGACGACGGTACAGAAAAGGTCTGGAACAGTTAAGAATTTGGACTCTGTAAAGCCATTTCAGAAGTTTGAGGAGAATGCTCAACTATCAGTCTGGCTCCTCTGTAGATACTAGGCTGTGGTGAAAGGGAAGCAAGCAGGGTGATCACCCACACATAGTCCCGCTGAGGTAAGCCAGGCAAGACCTGAGAGGTCTCAGGAACTACAAAGCAACAGAAGAATGGCGGGTTCTAGACTTACTCTGGAGGCAGAACCGGGATCTCCTACGCAGGGGGAGATGGTGGGGAACAGACAAGAAAGGAATTAACAGACAGTTGTCATCTGCTGGAAGAGGGAGGTAGCAGGATAGACTTAGAGAAGACTATTGACAGTCTTTGGGGCAACACTGAATTGTCTTAAATAAGCAGAAAGTAAGTGTGGGATTTAGGAGAGATGTCTGGCCCAAGTGAATAAATAAATGTGTGTGTTGTTGGTATGCAAGTCTTAGGTGACTGGGTAGGGAGGTGGAGGATACCAATAGAGAAAACTGCTGACTTCTCTATTCCTCTTTTCAGAGCATATGCTCCATTCCTGGAAAGGTTTAATGTTTACTGAAAAGAAGGAATCAGATTTCCCCACAGGAGCAACGTGATAATAGCAGGTTAGACTCGGGACCAAGGACTAGTTGCTCAATTTTTTATAGCAGTAATCACAGACATGGCATTTCCTCAAGTCTTTCGCACACTGTAAATGAGAAGTCTACAAGCTGTACAAGGGAGAACTTTGACAGCCTCCTGGTCATAGGGGCAAGATCACTATGACCTAGCTGGTAGACCCGGCCCTTGGAGCATGCCTTGGAAGCCCAGAGTCCTGGCAACAGTTTCCCTGCTCATGCCCTTCTCTGTTCATCCCCTTCTCTTAGGGAGAGTTAAGTTCCCAGGTACCTTCCAAAAGGATTTGAGAAGACACATGAGGCCTTTCTACTCCACCTCTTGAAAATAATCACAAAGCCTTGACTATTGTCTTTACCAAATCGGGAGAGGAGTCGCTAGCACAAACCATGCACCACACTAATTTTACCCATTCGCTGAGCTCCTACATTCCCAAGGGAGCCAGTGACGAGAAAGGAGGAGACCAGGCCACACCAATCCCAAGGGAAGCCTGGATTGGTGGAGCTGAAGAACGACAGGACACTCCCCAAACAGAAAAGGCTAATTGAGTAAACGCTCAGGGTCCCCCTGGTCTAGCAGCAGAGAAAAGGCTGGGATGGAGGGGCCGGGCTAGTCCATCTGCTTCCTGCGAAGCCCGACTGAGAAAGGGGTCAGGGAGAAGGAAGGCAGGGAAGCTTTCACAAGCAGGAAAACTGCCTTGGCCAAGAGCTGAGGCAAGTCAGGGGCTGGGACTAGAGGAGGCTCAAGGAGGTTTTGGAGACTAGAGTCTCAAGACCGTTTGGCATCCTGGTAGGATAGGAGAGAAAGGCAGGGGCAATCCAGAGAATGCTCAGATCAGTCCTAAACTGAGTTGATTTTCGGAGGGGTGTGGAGGGGGGGGCGGAGGTGTGGTGGCAGCGGGGAGTGCAGGGCGGCAGCAGCAGCAGCTAATCTGCATCCACCCTGCCCTGTAAGGAAGGCTCCTCCTTGCTGAAAGCTGTGTGAAGAACCCTCTGGAGGAAGGGGCCACCAGGGAGAGGCTGTCATGCTCAGGGTTACAGTGGGCACTCCAGAGGGCAGCAGCTGTGGCCCTAAGTACTAGGAAGACACACCCCGGTCCCGGGAGGCACCAGAGGCTTCTGGAAGCTGGTCCAGGCCCCTGCTGAGCTTGTGTTTCAGGTACTTCCTGTAATTATCAGTATCGCTGTTATTAATGGGGATTGTTGTCAATATTCGTGGACTGGAAGCCTCACAGGCTAGGCCTGGTCCTCCTACTTGGCTACTGGCTGTTTGCAGAACTCCTTGTCCCTTCCCTCCAGATGGTGAACTGTCTCTTAAATTCAATCCCCAAACATCCCCCTCTGTGGCGGCATCCCTGTTGAGCCGCACCTGGCCTGGCTCCAGAGAGCAGCACCTAGCCCTAATCCATTTTTTGTTTAGCACACACCTTTTGTTTCCCTTGTTGCCCTCTGTGTGAATCCTGACTGGAGTCTCCCAAGGATACAGAGGCCTAGGAGGCTTAGTTCAGGAAACCCGGAAAACCTTGGCACCTGAGAAATCGAGGAATTTGCACTTGGCATTGTATTGTTTGGGAGCTCCTTTCAGGTTGTTTTGAGCATGTGGAAATTAACTGGCTAAACTGTAATGGAGAGAAATAAAAATGCCTGAGGCAAAGGAAAGATGCTCAGTCCTTCGAGGCTGGACACCCCCCTCGCCCCCGCCCCGGCAGCCATGAAAGGCTAGATTCATTCTTTTTTTTTTTTTTTTTTTTTTTTTTTTTTTAAATTTATTATGTATACAGTGTTCTGTCTGCATATACACCTGCAGGCCAGAAGAGGGCACCAGATCTCATTACAGATGGTTGTGAGCCACCATGTGGTTGCTGGGAATTGAACTCATGACCTCTGGAAGAACAGCCAGTGCTCTTAATCTCTGAGCCATCTCTCCAGCCCTAGATTCATTCTTAAGATGCCTCTGAGTCTTCTTTCCATGGATCCGCGTGAACCCACACACCCGTGCCGTGACCACACAGCGACACCCCTCCCTGAAGTCTTCCAACCACTCCAGCCTTCATCCCAACCCCTCTATGGTTAGGTCCATGCTTCCAGGCCTGCCTTTGTGTGTGGCACATCAGATATGAAGGGCTCAACCATGTGCTGAGTTCCTACTACATAGGGGTGTGTGTGTGTGTGTGTGTGTGTGTGTGTGTGTGTGTGTGTGTAATATGCACATCACATCAGATAACCTTCTCCAGGTTCCATTTAAGAAACTGACACTTTGGAAGCCTACCCACTCAATAGCTATGGATCCAGTTCTGTCCATCTCTAAAAACACAGGCTCCTTTTGCACATGTGAACAAGGAAAACTCACAACCCTTCATTACAGTTGTTCTATTCCTCCTCTTTTTCTCCCCCCCCCCCAAGTCCACACAGGACCCACCATCACTGACTCAGCCTTGATGAAAACAAGTCCAGGATATGACCCCAGTCCTCCTCTGCTTAGCTCTTTGCCTTGGTCCAGAACTTCTGTATCTCTGCTATTGCTCAGTGTCCCGTCCAAAATGGCTGCTAAGGGCAGTGGCCACAGAGGCCCAGCAGGCCATCTTGTCTGCTCCCCACCAGTAGGCACAGTGACCAAAGCCAAAGCTCTCCAGATTTCCCAAAGTTGCCACCTCACCTGCCCTAAGAACAAAAAGATGCTGATAAAGATTTATATATAAAACCAGGTCACGAGCCAGATTTGACCCTCAAGCTATGCTTGCCAACCTGTGATTTAGGTCACATTACCTGAGGTACACTGTAATCCCTTTCTGTTTGACTTCTACAACTTCACATAAGCAGAGACTGTTGTACAAAAATTAATTTAGCAAATAAGAACAAGGAACTGGATGGAATTGGTTTTGTTTTCTCACACCAGGAATACATGAAATCATTGTTTCAGATGGGAAAACAGAGGGCAGGATTTCCCAGGCTCCCACTAAATCAGGGAACCAAACCAGGAGGAAGACCCCAGGAAGCTTAGGAGACAAATCTAAAGTCTTGATCAGTCATTTTGTCTCCAGACAGGCCACAGCCTAACCACAGTAAGTCATACACACACACACACACACACACACACACACACACACACACACACACACACACGCAGTGGGGAGGGAAAGAGGAAGAGGGAGAGTCGGGGAGAGAGAGAGAGAGAGAGAGAGTTTGGCTGAACCTAGACTTGACCTAGGGTAGTAGAAATGCAATGGCCAGCCTGTATGGCCATGGTTACCCTCTGAGGAACAAGCAGGTGACTCAGGATTCCTCCTCCCCACAGGCTTGAGAATGGACTCTCTGCCTTTCTAAGGGCTGGGGAGGAAAGTCAGAGGGGCTGAGTAAGTGAAGACTCGGAAGCATTTCTAGCAGAGAGGCCCCACCATCAGATGTACCGGAAGGCAAAATTCATGGAAATCTTGTGAATGCTGAATGGAGTTTCTAATGGCTATCAAGAGAGTGGTGTGTGTTACCAAGGAGATGTCGATTACCTACGTAATTCTTCAGTGACCCAAAGAACTACAGTTCAGTCCTGGCAAGGTTGGGAAGAGGTGCAAAAGACAGAATCGGAAAGAGGAATGGAAACAGGTGACTTTGTGCTATCTGAGTCTCTGGGGGAAAGACAGACAGACAGCAGAAAGTCAGAACTGTCTTTAAGACTGCCCTTGGAGGCAGCGTGTGCGCCTCGCCCGCTGTTTGGCTGGCGTTGCATTCTAGATTAGTAACCAAAGCCCTGGGTGTTGCGGGCTTGATTTTAGTCTCTGCCAATATTGGGAGAAGGCGGAACCTTTGGAAGGCCAAGTGAGAAGAAGGAAGTTAAGACATGCGGGGCATGTCCAATCCTTCCCCATGCTTTTGCTCTTTGCTTTCCAGCTCGAAGGAATGAACCTCTTCCTCCAGTGTGCTTTCACAACTATGTGCTGTCTCAACAAAGGCCTAAAGGCGAGGAAGCCAAGCAACCATGAACAGAAATCTCCAAAACTGTGAGTCAAAATCAGCTTTTCCTCTTTCAAAATTCATTATCTCAGGAGTTTGTCATAATGATTCAAAGCTGACTAGCAAGAATGGTGATATGGCCCACCTAAATGTGGCAACCCAGCTACAAATCAAAGCTTCCGTGACCCCCCCACACACACTCCAGTCCAGCTCACCCCCAAATCCATCATTCAACGTGTATCACCATATGTTCCCTCTTCACACACCAAACAGGTTACAAGCAGAAGAAATGAGAGAAAAAGACCCAGATGGTCTTATAATAAAATCAATTGTTGGAAAAGTAAGTGTCCTTCAACGTACACTTAGAAACGTCCCCTAACTTAATACTTAGACTGACCCTAACAGAAATTTTCACCAGGGCCTCACCACTGCCACTGCTCAAATGACAGCTGAATGTAAACATGACTCCCCTACTGGGGGGTGGGGGGTAGGGAAGGATGTCACTAAACACAAACAGTAAGCCACTTGGCTGCCTCAGCCCCTCACCACCTTGCAGGAGGCTGGGCTGGCAGTTCCTCAGAGTGGGAACCACCTTTTCCTCATTTCATCTTCATCAGTCACCTGCCTTAGGGCAAAAGTGTGCCGGGCACAGCGCCCTGCCGAAAAGCTAACTCTATCTACGAATAAGTCATCTGAAAGGCACTCAACACCACCAAGTAGTTGCTGGCTTCTGGAGTTCTCTACTCCCTCCTTGCTTAACTCTCCTCCCCCTTCATCTCCATACACCCCCCAATGCCCATTCCCCGGTCCCTAGGTAAACAGTCTTGGATTCCCTTTGTCCCAGAATTCATCCTCTCTCATCTGTCTTGCCAAGACTGCCAAGGCAGAATGGACAACGCTGCCACCCCTTGACAAACCCCCAAGCCATCTCAGAGGTTTCCAGGTTATTTACTTCCAAGAAGGATACTCTAAGCCTTATGCATACCTACTTTATGTTGCCCTGGGACGGGAGAAGGAATATTAGGAATGACCAGTTTCTTCTGAGGAGAAGAGAAACCAGAGAAGAATCTGGGCTCTCAGCTAGCAGGTGGCTGGGGAAAGGCAAGCACAGCTAAACGGCTTTACTGTGCTGTGAACTTGTGAAGATCCCTCAACCCACTAACACCAGACAGGTGTCCTGGGTGGAACACAACCATGTGGTCCACTAGAGGCAGTTGAGTTGAAATAGGACTCTCTGGGCTCCCCACAAGGAGATCTTGGACAAAGAATAAAAGGTACACACAGTCAATTGAAGAAATTTCCTATGAGATCTTCCCAACCAAAGGCTAAAGCTTTGGGAGGCAGTGAGCTGGCACGGAAGGTAGGCAAGAAGGGGGTTGGGACAGTCCTCGTCAGGAATGTTACAGAAGGAATTCAGCTCTCAGAGAACAGCCTGGTGTCCTGGAATCAAATACTCCTAGACCAAATCCTGACTTGTTGCCTTTTTTTTTCCCCTTTGACTCGGATGAGATACGTAATCCCCCTGAATCTCAGTTTCTTTTGGGTATAACAGGAATAATGCACAGCCCCACAGAGCTAAAGTTAAGAAGTAAAATAAAACATTTGAAAGCACCTGGCACTCAGTGGGTGTCTAATAAACTTAACCTTCTCATCAAAGAAAGGTTTGCACTAGATATCCTCAGGTCTTTCTATGACAGAGTCTGAATGGGTTTAGATCCCTTCCTGGCTGCTGGGAAGGAAGGCATACACCTGAGAGAGATAAAGAAGTTCGGATTAGGTAGATGGATGGAGAAAAGGGGATGCTGAGAATGGTCAGGGACCGTGTAGAGGTCACCTCTAACACCACACACACACACACACACACACACACACACACACACACACACACACACACTCGTTCCCTCTTTTAGAATAAAAAGGGAAACACAAATTTGGAAAAGTCCGTAGTTTCCCATGTGCGCTGTGAAGGAATAGGACTAGATGACCTCTTCCAGCTGCGGCCTTCCCTACAGCAAGGGGAAGCAGAGGATTTAGCTAGGAGGCAAGGCAGTAAGGAACAACTTGTCAGGGCTCCCCATCCCACGCCCGCCCAGCCCTCTGAGGAACGCGGGACAGCCACTTGGGTGTCATCTTTAAGCTTCTTTATTGTGCTAACACTGTTGCCTCGGAGCTCAGATCTCACACACAGAACAATCCAGTCCTGACCCCCACCTTCCCAGGGCTGGGGGCCCTCTGCCGTGGCTGGGGACACCTGGCTTGTACCTCTGCGGTTCTGGGATACCGACTGCTTCCCTCCCTTCCTCTCCCTGGAGCCCAGGGGTGAGGGAGGGCTCTGAACTGTCTTCCTCTGTCCCCCGCCCCCTCCTAGTTCAGAGCCACAGGAGGCTCTGTCCCCCAGGCATCTCTGAGGGAAATTCCCCTGAACTCTCTGCCACCAAGCGGCCGGTGAGAGCCAGGTCTGCGCCTGCCCGAGCCTGTCCCCAGCTGCGGGCGGAGAGCCCCGAACCGCCTGCCAGCCGGGGCGCAGCCCGGTGCCGCGCGCTCACACTAAGAGGCCGTCCTTGCACGACCGCTGCTCGACCTGGGCACAGTCGGCGCAGCCGGCCGGCTCTGCGCTCTTGACCTTGACGTAGACGGGGGAAGGGCCCGCTTCGCAGGCTGCGGAGGCTGTGCGGGGCACTAGGGCCACGTCCTCGGGGCCGCCGCAGGGCGGAGGCGCGTACTTGCGGCGCAGGGAGCGGCTGACGTTCTGCGTCGGGTACCCCAGGAGATGGGTGACGCGGCTGCCGCGCCCGCTGGCCTTGCACCCGGGCGCCTCGGCGTCCACTCTGGAAAACAACAGGCGGGCGCGTGAGCTGGCTCCTCCACGGCGCGGCGTTGGCACGGCCTGGGCAGAGCTGGGGGCTCTTGGCAACCTCTCATCTCCCGCGCCCCCCTCCACCTGCCCCTCACCTCTCTCTCTCTCTCAACCTACTCTCCTCTCTGTACATTCCTGGGCCAGCGACCCTGCAGCGCCCCCATGCCACCATCCTCATCCTTCAGACCCGCTCGTCCTTGAGTGTTCCAGCAGCTCACGGCGGGCAGCCTCAGTCAGGCGCCCTCGGGCCCTTTCTAGTGTTTGGCTGGAAAGGGAGTCTTAGTGTCCCTCCTTTCCTTGACCAACCCTCACCCTGCGCTCTGGCAAGCTCTCATCGCCTCCTGGCCCTCGCTCTTCTTTCCCTCTGTCCCCAAGGCATTGCAATCATTAACACTGCTACTCTTGTTCTATTTTTATTTCTAGTTTGCGTCTAATATAAGTTATTCGCACTACCGATGTTACCTCTTCTTAAATAGGCATGTTGAGGTTCTTGCCGGCGCAATACAAGGGGAATGTAAAAACACACGGTCCCTGCCCTCCAGGAGCTTACAGTCTAGGCCAGAGAGACCGAGGGATGCATAGACGACAGAAAGAAAAGGGAAGGCAGGGAGCAGAGGTGAAGACTGGAAGCGGGGGTGGGAGGGGGGGAGACAGAAAAGCCATGCGGCGAGTGGGCAGGTCGACATGCTGCAGTCCCAGCACTCCATGGCGATGGTGGGGCAGGTTTGGGGTGGGGTTCCCAGCCGGCCGATGGCAGACAAGGGTGAAGAGGACAGGGCGCCGGTCCCCCGCCGTGCAGCAGCATGCAGCATGCATCAGGTTTTACCTGATCTCACTAGCCATGTCGCCGCAGGCCCCTCCGCCGACCCCGCCGCCGACCCCGTAGCCGAAGGCACCTCGGGCACCACCAGCCCCGCCGCCTCCGCAGCAGCAGCAGATGAGCCCCCAGATGCCTAGTGCCAGGCAGGCCAGCATGAGCAAAGAGCCCAGCACCGCGCCGACGATCATGCCTACACGCTGGGAGTCTGTGGAGAGAAGGGGAGGCGATCAGGCTTCTGACAGTCTGGCACATGCCAGGGCAAATGTCTGTGGGAAAGAGCCCAGGGCCCTGGGAAGTCCAGCGAGGAAGATGTGAGAAGGTAAAGGGTAAGCGAATCTGCAGATGGCTTCCAGCTGCTCTAGACAAAGACCTAGCCTGAGAGCAGGGGGAGAGGCAACCAGCTGAGGCTCCAAAATAAAGCCTAGGTACCCGCATTCCAACCCTCCCAGCCAGGGGACTCTGGGGCTGCTGTACCTACCTGAGACTTTCACTTCCACCACACAGACGCTGTAGCCCACATGGTTGGCCACTGTGCACTGATACAGCCCATCATCATCCGCATTGACACTTTTCAACACCAGGTCCCCATTGCCCATGCCTGAAATTGGAAGAGCGTCAGAGGGACAGTGAGACAGAGATGCCTGATCTCTGAGAGCTCCTACCCTGCCCAGCCCCTGTGGGATGGAGGATGGAACACCACTCTAAAAAAACAAGGAAGGTGGATGCAAGCATTCACAAGTCCACTCAAATCTAAACACTTCCCTTGCTGAGACAGAAAGACAGGGAAGGGTCCCTCTCTCAGAAAGAAGACAGAGTCACCTTTAATTCTCTGTGACCTCAGGGAAATACATCCTGAGATGCCTGAACACTGGCCCCCCTATATTATTCAGCTTCTCCAAATGCTAGGAGGAGCATCCAATCCTCACTTGCCAGTGAATGGTAGTTACTAGTAAGTATTCCTTTTTTTTTTTTTTTTTTTTTTTTACCTGTCACAGAGGTGTTAAGCCACTTACTTGCCTGAGATTTACTACCCATCAGCATCCTAGCCAGGACTCAAGCCCAGCTCTTCCCTGGACCATGTTCTCTCCAAACTAACCATGCTGCTTTTGACTGACATCCCATGTATACCTCTTCTCCTTCCCTCAGTGGCAGCTGCTGGGACATGCCCGGATGAGCAGTCTCTCACAGACTTGGTACCACTGACGAGAAGTCCCAGCAGGCCCCCTTTCCCGATCCACTACTTATCTTCCCTCCCCCTCGGCTGGGCCCCCTCACCTTGGTTGATGGAGCTGTGGAAAGATTCTTGATAGGAAAGCTCGGAGTGGAAACTGTGCTGGGAGTGGTATGACCCGGCTCGGTAGGGGTGGCTGTGCCCACTGATCTTGGCCCACTTGTAGGAGAGGGGCTGAGAGCCTCCATTGGCATAGCACTTCAGTACTACATCGTTGCCCTTGGACATGTGGCCTTCGGTCCAGCACATGGGTACCGCGGGACGTGCTGTAACAAGGCAGGCAGGCGATGATAAACCCAGACCCAGGCGGAAGACAGAGCCAGGCTCACAGCGGCCAACCCGCCCTTGACTCTGAAGCCCGGGGAAGGGGAGCCCAGAAGGATCGAGTCGTACCTTGGACAGTGACTATGACCTTCCTGGTGGCCATGGTGGTCTTCTTTACCCGACACTCATAGGTTGCTGTGTCAGATACCTGCAGGTTCATGAGGTTGATGGAGGCATCGTACTGGCTGGGGTCTGAGGCTGCAAAGCGTACCCTCTGCTGCAGATGGGGGAGGTTACCATGGCCGATCCTCTTGTCTTGATACGTGAGAAACTGTGAAGAAGAGAGGGAGACAGAGCTGTCGAGATAAACTGAGCCAAGGCGGGTCATGTGGGTTGAGTGGGTAGTTCACTGACCTTCTCTAAGACTCAGTTTTCTCAGCTGAAAAAAATGGGGAGGATGGTGTCGAGCACACTGCTCTCTCATGGAACGAGTAAGAGCTAGTGAGATTAGATATTCTAGACAAATAAAAGGTCAGACCAGCAACTTCTAAAGGCAGGGGCCACACTTAATCTCCCCCTTGATGTGGAGTAGAGGGAGGTGGAATCTGTCTGGCTTGATTCCCAGTTGGACAGCTCTTTTCCCTGTTGCCTTGTTCCCTGAGAGACCTTGGAGGAAGTTCAAAGCCTTGGTTTCATCCCTGGCCTTCTTCTTTCTCCCTCAGGATGTTGGCTTCCCGTCAGGTTTGACATCACAGAGTATACGGAGGATAGAGGATCCTGTGCCAAACACTTACCACATTCTCCCTATGTGAGGGTTCCGAGTTGACTTGCATCCACTCAATGTCCAGACCATTGGGACCATAGTCCTCAGGATCCAGGATGTAGGGGCAGCCTAGCCTCACATTGTCACCTTCCGCCAGGTACATGACCTCCTGGCCATCCCCGTTGATCCTTACAGCAGACAGCAGTGCTGGGGAAGGGTAAAGTGGGTGAGAGGATGAGAAGAGTGCTTGAGCAGTCAATCTCGACCACTCTGCTCCCTGTCAGCCAGAACTCAGTGGGGCGACTATAGGAATGAGGGGCTATGTGTATGTGTGTGTGTGTGTGTGTGTGTGTGTGTGTGTGTGTGTGTGTGTGTACACTGGCATAAGCAATACTTAATAGTGTTTGTTTATTCATATGGCAGTCTCTGGGCATCCTTGTGAACTTGTGTATATATTCTAGGCTTCTGTAGATGTGCATTTGAATACTGTTTACTTACATATAGCTCTTATGTTATATTTATGTGTATACACAATTGTGCATTTGAATGTATGAATATATGCACAAATGTGCATCATATGTTTGAGTCTTTGTAGCTGCAAAGATATTCTTGCACATGACCATGTAGTATATCTACCTATATATTTACATGATAGTGTAGGCAAGTGTGTGTGTGTGTGTGTGTATGTGTGTGTGTGTGTATGTGTGAAACATCCAAAGTTGTTAAATGTTCCATTGGAAGAAACAGGCTGTTTAAAAGCTACCTGTATGGGCTGGGTTTGGGCCTTATCTGGGTCAAGTGAAGAGCTCCAGCAAGAAGCAGGAGAGTGGATACAGTGACTCCTGGGATCCTTTTCCATCCTGAAAAGCATAAGACTAGGTATATCTGTGTGTGTGTGTGTGTGTGTGTGTGTGTGTGTGTGTGTGTGTGTGATGTATGATAATGTATGCTGACTATATAAGTGTTCTAAGTGGCAGCATACACCTTTGCCTGACAGTGGCCAGCTGTAACCTAGAGCCTGGCCACATTCATGTGCATGTCTTTGTCTATGGCAGCTTATATATGTAGAACCTTATATATGAACCTTGTATGGCAAAGTGTACCATTGTAGGCTGTGTGTCCTCCTTGTGTGATTGTGTGGCTCCCGTAGAGCTGCTCCCACTTGCTTGCTCCCTTTGGGGCCCCTCCTGCCACTGAGTCAGAGCAGGAGCCCAGAGTTTGGAGCCAGGATCAGGAAGCTTAGGAGGGAGCTCCTCCCCCTCCCTACCCTGAAGCCTCAGGCAAGCTCTAGCCCCAACCGGTTAGACCTAGACAAGAACAAGGGGGGAGTGAGCCCAGGACTCCACCCTAGACACTCAACTCCCTACCTCCACAGTCTCTCCAACACTCCCTCTACAAAGCCCCTCACCAAGCTTCTCTACTGATGGCCGTTTTGAGTAAACTTGCTCTTTGAGGTTCCAGCCCACTCTCCCACTATCTCTCTCTCTCTCTCTCTCTCTCTCTCTCTCTCTTTCTCTCTCTCTCTCTCTCTCACACACACACACACACACACACACACACACACACACACGGGGGGGGGGGGTATACACTGTCCTAGGCTGAACAAATAGACACAGGCATGTTCTTTCAAGCCCTCAAAATGTGAATATATGCCCATGCAGCTCCCACTTTGTTATACACAGACTATCGGACCTATACGCAGACACACATTCACAGGCAGAGTACACATTAATCTATGACACACCCACTGCACGCTTTGTGGCTTCCTGCGCGTCCATTCAAGACCAGACATATCTGCAGAAGCCCTGAGTTCTGTGTGTAGCCTGGCTCTGGAGAAGCTAGTAAGGGCCTTGCTTTTCCCTCAACATCTCAAGCCTCACCGGACCTGCCCCTCTAAACCATGGCTAGCCCATCTCATCTGATAGACTCTGAGTTATCCTACAACAGGCAGCCTGGCTTCTGGGACTCTAACGGACCTGGAGATGCCTCCTCCAGCCTTAGGCAAGAGAATACCAGCTCATTCCAGATAAGGATCCTGATGCTATCTGCCAGATCCTGAGGCGGCTAGAGACAAGCCAGGGATGAGCCAGAATTCACCTGAGAGCAGAAGCTCCACCCTGGGAATGAGCCACTGGAAACAGGTGACGACAGGGAGGATTCCCTTTCCCCACGCCACGGATGTCAGACAGACAGAGGGTAAGTATTTAGAGAAAGGGGCTTGAACAGGAGGAATAAGCTGGAAGAGAATGCCTCCACCCTGCGCTAGACTGTCTTGCTTCAATTGTCCCAGGACAAGGAGCCTCACCCTAGTTCCTCAGCCTCCTTAGATGCTTTCTCAGCCTCTCCCTAGGGTTCCAGCCTTTTCGTACCTCCTCCCAGCCCTTGGGAAGTTGTTCCTGGCATATCACCCTGGTTTATCTTGCTGTGGCACTGGGGAAGGATTTCCAGGGAATGTAAGAGAAGAAGGCAGCTTGCACACACGGAGAAAAGAATCAGGATGAAAGTGGTATAGAAAAGAGTCCTAGGCAAGACCTGGGGAGAAAGGGACACTGGGAAGTCAAGGGGCTGTCCAAGGAACTAGTGATTGTCCCTTATAAAATCACCAGGGCTGGCCACCCTGTATAGGGAATGTCACCTCGGCCAAGTGTCTGTTCTCAGCTAAGAAATCTATTCTGAATTTTCAAACTGATTTCAGACTGGAAGAGGAAGAGAGAAGAAAAAAAAAAAAGGTAGCTCAGAAAGTATCGGCACAGGAAGCATCCAGCCCACCCACCCTCCTCGCGCGCGCACACACGGAGATGCCCCCAACTCTCCTGGCACAGCCAGGGCTTCCTGGGTGGGCACTGCCTGAGAGGCCCTCGGCAGAGAAGGGTGCAGCAGGCATCCTGCCAGAAATGCAGCCATCACACATATGCGCACACACAGGCACGCACATTCCCATACACAGAAACAGGACGAAACGGTCCCCCTTCTCGGTCTCCTTCCTCATACCCTTCATCCTACATCTAGACCCCAGGAGGGCCTCCATACTATTTTCAGCAACACTTAATAGAACGTCCCTTGCTGGGACTTGCCCAGGCCCCGGGCAGGCAGCCATGGTATCCAAACCTGTGGACCCTGCCTTCCAGCCATGCCCTAGAGAGCTGAAGGGGGCCCTGGGAGTTTACCATCCATCCTCTCAGTCTCATCCCAGAAGAGGCATCACCTATGGACTCCCACAGCACATAGGGCATGGACCAGAGGCCCTAGGCCTGGGTTCTTACTGCCTATGATGGAAGCATCCCAGCATGTGGAGCCCTTTCCAGGCAAACAGCTTTCCTGCCCAATGCTCTGGCTTGGGAGAGGTGACCCTTCCACTGAGAAGAACACACCGACAGTCTGGACGAAACGGATCATTGCCTGGCTCCTCCTCAGCCCCCACCCAGAGCTGCTGCTCACCTGACTCATACCCCACCTGCAATGCCCACAACTAACTCCGTATCTCCAAGCAAGCCCTGTCTCCATCTCCCAGCATGGAAACATCACAAAGGACACTTGCACACATATATGAGCTACTCGAACTGTCAATTAGATCATGAAGATCTATTCCGAGGCCTCTGCACACAGACACTGTCCCAAGCCTTCGGGCACAGGCTGTCCTGGGGAGAAGCTCCCTTGGCAGTATCCGAATCAGTGTCAGCAAAGTGAAGGTAGACAGTCCCTACCGGTGGCTCTTAGACCATCTTTGAGGCTCTTCTGTGAGCCCTTGCTCATCCCTGACCTTCTGGCGTAATACTGGGCATCCTTGCCCCTGCCCAGCCCCATACCTGGGCTCAGGCACACGAGTAGTAGATGGAATGCTCCTCGAACTCCCATGTCTCCAGGCTTGGTCTTTCCTCCGCCTGAGCTGGGCTCCAGTGGGCTGGTTGGTGGTGGGTGGACGGGGCAGGTGGAGGGAAGGGGAGCGGAGGGCCCAGACACTGCCCGGGGTGGCAGGAAGGTGCAATGAGTGCCAGGCTAAGGAGCAGCCAGAGTTATTTCTATAGGAGGGAGGGGGCCTGGTCCCCGCCTTGGGGAGGAGCCCAAGTAGCCCTAATTAGCAGGGTGACAGGATGGCCTACCCAGGCATTACCCTGCCCTCACCCAAGCTCTTCCCTGTCCCGAGAGTGGTGCACAGCGACCAGGGGGACTTGTAATTAGGCACCTGTTAAACCTCCATTTCCTCCTGACCAAGTCCTCAGGGTGACAACAGTTGCCCCATTTCACAGCGTCCACGGAGCTCCACTCACCACTCATTTGTTGCCTGCTTCCCTGGGGGAAAGAGGAAGGGGAAGCCATTTTTGGGGAGGAAGGATGGCCAGGATTTGGAGAGTTAACACTGACCAAAGACATCCCAGAGCCTGACATGCTCCCCCATGGCAGACCCAGACTTCCAAGTCCTAACCCTTCCAAGCACCTCTTGCTTTCTGGGGGGATGTGTGGGTCCTCCAGGTCAGATGTTAAAGAGAGTGCACCAGAGAAGGGATGCTTCTCCCACGTTGGGACCTAGGCCTGGAGAGAAAGCCCAGGTAACAGGGGATACTGGAATGTAGCTTTTCTCTTTCCCTTCAAAGAGAGTGGGGCCTCCTGAGCTGATGAGGGAGAGAAAGGGTGTGTGTAAGAACAGGGTCTTCCCTTGCTACTGCTTCTCCATCCTTGCTGACACAAAGGTCATCCCCAAGTTCCAGGACCCCGGAGAGAGCAGGAGGTGCTATGATGGGTCTAGATCCTACCTCCCACACAAATCTAAATCAGTTTACCAAGGCTCAAAGAAGAAGGAAAGAGGAGTTGGGGCATTTGGGGGGAGTGAGGGACTTTGAAGGGTGAGGGAATGTTTGAGGTGGGCAGGGCAAGAGGTCATATGAGTGTGTGCATCTCTCGAAGGTATGAAGAAGGTAGGAGAAGGGCTGAGCTCGGCTGTGTGCTTTCTTCGGGGATTTCTTGAGATCTCAACCGGGCCTTGAAGGTTTGATGCAGGCCCAGTGTTAACAAGGGTCATAATTTCCTAAGAACCAAGACCCTCAAAGCCTGGACTGTCCACTGGGCAACTACAGTCATCAGGGTGACTAAGCCGTCGCAGTTCTAGGCGGTGAGATAGAAGCTGGGGTGGGAGGGTCTTAGCCAGCAGAAAGGGGAAGGCCAGCTGCTGTTGGCGGATCTGTGGGTTCAGAACAGTTCCTTAACCTTCCTTCCCTGGATTCCAGGACCGTCCAACAGGAGGCAAGTCATGGGAAGCCTCATTCTACAGCCTGGCTCCCACAAAGGATCCCAGAACCCTCTCCACAGCTGACCTGGGACTCAGGAAGGGCAGAGGGGGAAGAGTCTTCAGGAGAGTTATGGGGTTCAGGAGCGCTGCCAGGGCCCACCCCCTTGGAAGAATAAGACAGAACAATGAGGAAGCATAAGGAGTCCACGCGGCTCTGTGTTCCAAACCCTTTTACCCAACCTGCCAACAATAACAGGTTGCTCGAGGGCCCACCAGATCTACACAGTGGCTGTCCTTACTTCCTTATCTATTTTGAGATTTATGGGGTTGTTCTGAGCCTTCTGGAAAACAGGGGTCATTATCTCCATTCTACGGGTAGGGAAACAGAAGCCCGGAGAAACAAAGATTTCAGTTCAGTTGCAGCTACTGGCTGAGTAGGGGACAGGCAGGCATCATGACTCTCAGCCCTGAGTGGTCCAAAAGAAGGCTGGATGGACTACTGCCCATCAGAGGAAAGGGTGGAAGGCCAGTGGTGAGTGGAGGGGAAAGCAGGCAGGACCAGGAAGAGAGAGAAGCCAAATAGAAAGGGGTAGAGCCGTGGGTCCACTAAATCGAGGTATACGCTCATTCATTTGAGCTCTGGATTTGAGGTAAGGTGCCGTGACGGCTGCCCCTGGGGTAAAATTGGGGGCTATTTGAAATTATGGACGAGGTTGGGGTCAGGTGTGAGGCTTGGATTGAAGTTAAGGTCAGTGTTCAGGTTAGAATGACTGCTAGAAGTGCAGCCAGGAGTCAAGGCTGGGCTTTGTGCTATGATAAAGAACTCACTTTTCAGCATCATTTGCAGATACGCTTAGGAATACAGATTGAGGTAAATCCAAGGCTGGGTTGAAATTGATTTAAGATTTGTTACAAACGAGTTTGTATTAAGTTTGGGATTTAAGTCCAAAGAGTGTGCAGCTGTGGTTAAAAGATGGGTGAAAACATATGATCAGGAGGGTTCAAGGTAATCAAAAAATGAGAATTTACGGTATAGAAAGATTCCAGCCCCCCCCCCCACCCTCCTGTTAAATCCAGGTTTGGCTCCGCTCTGGAAACGTACTAGTGGTACACACTGATATACCCAATATCTGAGGGAGGGATTCAGAAATGCATGAGCCCATATGAAAGAGGATGAAGCAATTTGATCCCACAACAAATGTAACCTCTGAAGTCCTGCTTTACCGCCTGCTCACAGCCTAAGGAAGCTTCCAGATGCAGGAAGCTATGAGTAACCAGTGGAGTTCTGTCGCCGAAGGATGAGGCCCATCAGACAGATTTACGGGAGAAGGGATTGTGGAGTTTCAAAGAGGTTGAGGTAGAGGGGTTGAGAAAGAATAAGGACCTATTAATAGATGCTTCTAGAAAAATACTTTTGAGGGGATCACAGAGGGTTTCTCAGAGCAAGAAAAAAAAAAACCAGAGCATCGTGTTTGGTCCCCCTTGACCTACTGAAGCCTAATTGTCACCAGCCTGCAATCTGGAGCCTATAAACAAAGCTGTAGGTCTTCCTGCCCTGTGCCACAGGGGCTTGGGGGCAGGGTGGTAGGGTAAGGGCACCAGGCATAGATCCAGGCTAGCGTTTCCACCTTCTGAGACCGGCCCGCAGCCCTGGGCCTCTCTGGACCTTCCCCTCAGCAAAGGAAGAAAGCGCCACTCCTGAGAGGCACCCTGCTCTAACTCTTCTCTCGCCTCCCCCTCACCATCTGTCTCCACCCTAAACTAACTGTTTTCACCCTCTACTTCCTTTTCAAACCCCATAAAGGTCCAGGCTGACCTCAGAAAATCTCGGACTTCTGTGCCAGGAGAGAGGGGCGACAGCACTCACTTCTGTTCTAGGACAGAAATAAAAGATGAAGACCTAGCAAAGAGTGAACAGAGACAGCGAGGAATGGAGGAGGCCAGACAGGGATTCAGAGAAGCCAGAGCCAGCTTCTGAGATGGGGTGCAACCCAACCCCAGGTCCCTTTAGAATACAGGCAGCCTGCCCATCTTCCAAAGCTACCTTCTCAGCAATTCCACACAAACTCCTTGCTCTTCTCTTCCTCCCTGACTTGCCCAGCTCCTCCCCAGGCTCCCTAGGTACACCCTAGGGTGGAGACTACACCCTAACCCACTTCTAGACCTCCCTCTCTCCCAGCCCCTCTGCCCCTTCTCTACATGCCTCCATGTAGACCTAGAGCTCAGCCCCGAACATCTAGGGAAGAGTTACCCAGCAGAGAAGGTCTCTGAGGAGTTTGGGAGCAGAAGTTAGGACCTACCACAGAGAAAGACGGTATCCTGTAGATCTTAAAGCAAGATGGCCGCAGAGAAGCTGGATTCTGGATGCCAAAGGGCTAGAGCAGCTGCTGACTTCCCACCAGATTTCAGTGAAGGTAATAGGGTGAGGGACTACCAGGTGAGGCTGAGGGCAGGGGCTCAGAGATTGTGCTGGTGGCATGAAGGGCTCACTGTAAGTTCTGACAGGAAGGGTTAGAGTCAGGTGGGAGAAAAGCAGAGAGGTCTCTGTGGGTGCTTAAGTTTGAAAGTGTGGGGGTGGGGCTGGAGACTTCAGTGCAGATGGAGCTTCAAGCACTAGCCTGAAACACACATGACCCACAGATGATCTGGGCCCGTTCCCCAGCTCCGGGGTCTCGGTGCTCCCACTGGCTCACCTCAGCAAGAGGGCAGCTGGGTATACCCAAGTCTCTCCCATCAAGCAGTACCCTAGGGCTGAGCATGGGTCACACCGTCTTCTGAAGGAGTGGCCTGACTCACCACCACTTTCAGCAAGGCTCACGAGCCAAGAGTGGGTGACTGGATGTCATCAACTGAAATTGTCAGGGGGACCAACAAAGTCAAGAGGGAGCCCCTTGTAAAGAGTCTGTGGAACCCTGCTGTCAGAGCTGAGGAAGAACTGAGAAGCCTGAAGATAAAAGTGTCTTCGGCTACATCTCCATCCCTCGGACCTCCCCGCACTTCCCTAACTGCTGGACCTCATGCAGAATGTGGAGATAAAGCAGAGGAGACACACAGCTCCTCTCCTACAGCATCCCCACTGAGAGACACGGACAAGCTAAGGGACACTTAGCCCACGGTGTGATAAGCTTATCACAGTGTAATAATTCACAAGGTCCTTCTTGGTGGAAATGATCTTTAAACAGAAATCCAAAAGGTTATTGATGATGTGCCCATAGAGAGAACTAGAGGACCCCAGAGGTGACCAGAGTTTTGTCTCAGTGCTTGGGAAGTAAGCCAGGGTCCTGCCAGACACAATTCAGAAGAATGAAGCCAGGAGTGACAGCTGATGATTATTCTTCGACAGAGGAGATAAGATCCTTGAGAACTACCCTCTTGGATCCTTCTACTCAATTCCTAAGAGGACTTCGATGGGATCATAGCCAGGTCCTCAGGATAGATCCTACAATTCAGATTGATTGGCCTGGACCATGTGCCCCTGTGGGTGAAGACAGATTTTGTGATGAATTAATCCCTATGTGTCCAGTGGGACTTTGACTTTTGGACTTGTAGGAATAAAATTTTCTTTTGCTTCAGTGCTTGGATTTTCCGACCACATATCTTCAAAGGGAAGCTGTGGCCCCCCTCAACCCCCAGGGTGGTCCCAGGCCTGTCCTGCACTGAACCACTGCCCAGAGAGGTAGGAGGTGGAGAGAGGCGTCAGAAGAAAGCTGGTATCGGGTTCATAGCTCTCCTCACTAAGCCTGACCAGGCAGGCCCTCACTCTGCCCTCCCTGTTTGTTTCCTGTTGCCTGGAAACTGGGATAAAGGACCGAGTGAGAGAAGGGCGGGCAGCTCTAGTTCCGCCAGGCCTGGCTGGAGAGGGAAGTGTTAACAGTCAGGACAGCCGTAAGCCCTGCCCAAGGATGAAGAGGAAGCCCCCCACCCCACCCCATACCTCCTTCCAGCACTTGCCCCGGAAGCCTCTGCAGAGCCCTGGGTTCCCAGATTGCAGGGCCCTTTCTGACATAACGCTCACTGTGCAGCGTGGGGACAGCGGGCTTCGATCTCATAGAGGGGAGAATCTGTGCCTGTTTTGTGTAGTCCGGAAGAGTGAGGCTAGGGCTGTGCATTTGATGCACGGGATGACGCAGGTGGACTACAGACTGAGCTTTCTGGGCAGCAGAGCCTGCTCTGTGATGACCGGGTTCCATTAGCAAGTAGGCAGTGGGCATCCTGTCTCCGGGGGATGCAAGCCAGACTGTCCAGCCGTTTGACTAGGGTTTACCAAGAAGACGGGAACACTGGCAGCTCTCCTAGGTCTCTTCTAGCCTCAGTTCGCATGACGTTGTGCTCATTCCCAGTAGCCCAGACATAGACTTTCTCCAGCAGCCATGTAGAAAAAAAAAAAATCACTAACTGGTTTCTCCCAGGCCCTCCCCTCCCCGCCTCACCTCCTCTTTCTGGGAGTCTGAGAAAGCCACTGCCTCAGCTCCACCACTGCCCCAGCACCAATGCCATCAAAGCCACTGAGACCAAGGCAGTCCTTTCCAAGAGGGATGTAGGTGTGAATGCCGGAGTCTGTACCTCAAGAGGCATAACCCAGCCAGCAGAGACAAGAGCAGAAGCTGTGGTCATTAAAGCAGAGAAGGGGGTGGGGGGGGGTGACCTATTTAAGGACAGCCAAATCCCTTGAAATTCAGATAGGCCAGGTCACCTTTCTTATCTCCTGGGCTGCATCTCAGTATGTAGAAGGGAACGTGGGTCACTTTTGCACAGCAAGGAACCTGAGGTCTCTAGTGAGCAGTCGCCTTTACCACAGGAATAAAGCAGGAGGGGTGTGGTGGGAAGAACAGAAAGTGAGGAACTCTCTGTCCCTAAGCCTCTGAGCCTGTGTGCCCAGACGGCTTGTCTGACACTTCAGCGCTTCTTTCTTCTGTCACCTAAACAGCTGCCACCTTTACTCACCCCCCAAAACGCCGCGGGACTTTGAACTCTGAGAGCCCCTTTCATCCGAGCCCATTCATAGTGCTTTTACTGAGACCAATTAATGCCCAGCTGTGGTCCAAGTCACACAGGGGGATGCTGAAGCTGTCAGGAGCACCGAAGACATCCCAGCAACCCCACTGAGTCAGGGCCTATCTGGCTAGGCCACCGGAGCCTGGCAGCTGAGTCATACCCAACTGGAGCAGGTGCAAAGGTTCTGAGACCGCCCCCAAGCCACCGCAGAGCATGGTGTAGGCACCCAGGCTCCTGTGGGCAGGTAGGGCATAGAGCCCAGGCAGGAGCTAGGGCACATGTGCCCGGGAGGCAGCTACTTGTTACGTCTAGGAGCCCAGCCCCTAGGTTTCCTAGGTTGGACCAACTCAGTTTGACATTGCAAGGTCTGAAGGATTCCAGAGGCATAAGATGGGTTAAGAAATCCTTGGTGGTTAATAATACCTTTATATGAGACAATGTAAGTATAATACATAAAGCAATCTGAGCCTCGTGTGGTGGCAAATGCCTTTAACCCCAGCACTCAGGAGGAAGAGGCGAGTGAACCTCTGTGAGTTAGAAGTCATCCTGGTCTACCACAGGGAGTTCCAGAATAGCTAGGGCTATGTAGAGAAAGGCTGTCTCCAAAAAGAAAAAAAAAAAAATCTGCTACAGCGAAGTTACTAATAGTTTGGGCACTCAAACAAACAAAAAACAACTTTACATCAACAAAGACAACACCAGTACACCTCCTGCTTATCTCCTGATCCCCCCAACACTGCTTTGCTTCTCTGCAGGCTCCCAGATAACCTCAAGGCTGATCTGTAGCTGGAGGGTGGGGGGACACGGAGAAATGAAGCTACTTGTGCTTCTGAGCATGAGGTCAGCTGAAGCAGAAAACGCTCAACAAAGGGTCAAGAGCTAACTTTTAGAGGCAAGCCTGAGACTGGCCATCCCTGATTCCTGAGCCCGAGTGTGCCCCTAGAGCCCTCAGAATCCCACCTTTTAGTTCCCCACTGCACTTCACCCCCATCCTGTAGACTGTTCGCGCCCAACTTCCTGCTGGCTTAACCATCGCTGCCACAGACGGACAGATGGAGCCACCAGCTCCCGCCTCAGCCAGGTGACTTTTTAATGGAACTAGCCCTACTGTCCATGATCATCAAGAGGGCTAGAGAGTGGCTGGAGACACAGTTTGGCAGTAGAATGCTTGTCTAGCCTATGTGAGGCCCCCACCTTCATTCCCCGGCAATTGAAAAACACCCCACAAGATACGATATAAAGAGTCGGTAGAAGGTTTATACAAGATGACAATATGGAGCAGCCCAAGACCCCAACCGCTCTCAGAACTGTCTTCCTTATAGGAACATGGATCCAGGGGATGAACCGACTGATGCTGGAGGCTACGGATGCTGTGAAGGGTCTCTCACAAATCTTGAGAAAAGAAAGCAAATCTCTCCTCCATATCACGTGGCCCATTCTGACATCTTAAGAAGTTAATGGGACTGGAGGGGCAATCCTTTGTTTCAGATACTCTCCCAAACCATCTTCATATTCTTAGTTGGCTATAGTCCTTTCTCTAGAGACAGACCTTTTTTTTTTTACTTATGTATTTCTTATGTTTCTGCCTGCATCAGGAGACAGTGCCAGATCTCATTACAGATGGTTGTGAGCCACCCTATGGTTGCTGGGAGTTGAACTCAGGACCTCTGGAAGAGCAGCCAGTGCTCTTAACCTCTGAGCCATCTCTCCAGCTCCTAGGGACGGACCTTTATCCACATGGCCGAGACCCTGTCCAGTCTGTCTCTCGGAGGCCTTGGGCTCCACAAGCCCGGCAGACCTGCATTTCACCAGCAGCAGCTTGGTCAAATGCCTGACTTGTTTTACAACTGTGAACCTGGCCCATCTTTCTCTATGTAGACTCAGTAGTTGGTAATGAGTATGGAATTTCCTTCCTCTCTGGCTTGCTCTAAAGAGGGGCCCATTCTTTTCAGCTCTGGGAAGGAAGGCCAGTGTAGAACCAGCCAAATACTGAGTACCAAGAATGTTTCTGACTTTCTTGAGAAAGAAATGCCTCTGAAATAGATGAGGCTTGTTTCTGTGGTCCCTCTGGGTATCATCTGAAGAATCAGTGGTGCCAGTGGGTAATGGGTAGCCGTTCCAGCTTTGACCTGGAAGTACCACCCCTTTGAGGCTTCGGTAACTGTCACGCCTACAAGGCGGGGCCCAGAGAGGACCCCTGAAGACCCGAGATCCAGATGGGCCAGCTCTCTTGGTTCCTGGATCCTGGACGATGGAGGTAGACTGAGCAGAGTTCTCCAGAGAACACCGCTGGACTGCGCTACACCCTTCCCAGACCCTGTAACCTATCCCTTCACTTGTAAGTTACCCCACAAAATAAACCTCCCTTTTAACTACGTGGAGTTGCCTTAATATTTAAACCAATACCAGTGTGCCATCCAGAAGCAGGCTAGAGTCCTTGGTGGCACTACCGATGCTTTCTCTGCTATCCTGGGCTGGGTGCCTCATCTTCCAAGACCTTTATGCAGGAATGTATACACTTCTTTAGGTAAGAGGGCATTGAGTCAGGGGTGCTACAAAAGGAAGGTAAAGAAGTCTTTTCCCCATCCAGTGGAGCTTCCCACCTAGTTGTGTGAAAGCAATAGTCTTCCAGTTGAGGACAGTGGAGAAGGTGTCTGGGGAAGCCACTGGGTCTGAGGAAGAGGAAACACAGGAAGTAGCTTGTGACTCTCCTTGGGCCCTATGAAAAGAGGACTCTTGCCCCAGGCCCTTGTAAGCTGGCATTGTAAATACCCAGGACACACCCAGCTTCTCTCCTCTCCTCATTGGTACAGGATGCATGGAGGAAGACAAGACTAGACTCTGAATCTGTGGGATGGAGCAAGCTCCTGGGGATGGAGGAGACAGTCACCGCAGCAATGATTTTAGATGGATGGAGAATTATCTCCATCATTAAAAGGTGGTACTCTAGTTCAAAACAGAAGGCTTGATGCCCAAGGGCATTCTACAAATGCTGAGTCCATTCTAAAGGTATATGAAATGGGGTGAAGCTGAGGGGAGACTCAGAAGCGCAAACGAGAAGCTCCCAGAAAAGGGGACCAAGTCTACTGTAAACACTGAGTACCTCGTATTCAGTAAGCACCTGAAGAGCGAATGAGGATGTAGGAGCAGATTGGGACAAGGTAGGGGAAGTTAAACACAGAGGAGGCCCACGCGCGGAATAAGGTGAACCGAGGATAACAGGACCAAGAGTGAGGGTCAGCTGTGTGTGGATGAGGAGCTGGGTGTTGGGTGTACCTCCATGGGAATGCGCCAAATGTCTGTGCTGCAGGACTGCCTTGGAGTTGAAAGGGTCTAAGCAGGAGAGGCCTGAGCCCAGAGCAGGGAGCCCCGGGCTCACACACCGCCCCCTCCATACATGTGGTCTGAGTCACAGTTAGGAGCCCAGGATAAGCCAGTCTCGGCTATTCGTGCCCCTCCCTCTCCAGCTTTGCCTCAAGCTGCCCTTTCATGAGCCCTCAACAGAAGCATACCTTTAACTGGGCCTCAGTGCCCCCAAATTCCTATGAACTGGTCACAGGACCAGAAGAGAGAAAAGAATGTGCTGAAAACGGACAGACCATATGATTACGAAAAGGCCAGGTGCCCCTCACCTCCCGCCATCAAAAAAAAAAAAAAATGGATCTCACTGTTTAGGAGAGAAGACCCAACCTGAGCAACATCCTGTTCCAGAGCCTGAGTGTCAGGCCAGCCCACATTCAGGTCCCCTGTGGTTTATTTGGATGCACCTTCAATGGCGCACCAGAATCCCCACACTCACAGTAGTAAAGCTGAGCTGTTCCTTAGAAGAATAGAATAGTTTTAATCTGTAACTATGAAATGTCTAGATTAGCAGCAACTGTGGATGCCCCCAGGGACGAGGCAGAATCTGTGCACACACACACCCCAAGACCACAGAGGCTCCCCTTCAGTTCACAGAAGCGGTTGGCAGGATGTTGGCTTTGCGCTCAGCTTCGATGCAATATTTCTCAGGAAGGCCAGTCGCTCTGCCGGGAGAAACACGGGGCATGTGTAAAGTAGGGTACTTACCAAAGGTGTGACAGGAGAAAGCGTGCCCTGGGCCTCCACAACCTGGGGCCCTGTACCCCAACCTATGCCTACCATGTACCCACCCAAGCATATTCCAGTCGAGGTCCTAAAACCCTGCCAAGGAGCTACCAGTGAGCCAACAAGACCCAGTTCCAGAACCTTCTGCTGGAGACCCTTCAGAGGGGGCAAGCCTCCTGCGGGAAGTCCTCCCGCTAAACACCTCCCGTCCACGGCTCCTCCTTCCCCTGCCACGGCTTTTCCAGCCTGATGTGCCACCTCTTTGGGGGAAGAGGAGAGGAGCGGAGAAAGGAAGGAACCGGGGCGGCGCGCACCTCAGCTCGTCCAGCTTTTGTTTCTTGATGTCCTCGATGCGTTCACGGCGCTTCTGGGCTTCCTCCTTGAGGCGCCGGCCCTCTTCGAAGGTGGAGAGCCGGTTCTGCACCTGCTTCTGCTGGTTCTCACGCACCTGCCGCCGGAGCTCATTGGCGTGCTGGAGACGGTCCGCCGCCTTCTTCTCCTGCTCCAGCCTCTCCTTCTCGATCTGCTCTCTCTGAGCCCTGGGGAAGGGACGAACGGAATGCAATTGGCCGAGCTCTTGGGTGACCCTTCTTCAGTGGTCCACAGCCATCCAACCTCCAGGCCTCAGAGACCAGAGTAAAAGCGCCTACTGTGTGCTTTCCTCTCACCTGCCAGAACCAGGTCCGTTGTCACAGATCACAGGGTTGAAATTACTAATAATTTCTAAAATGTTTTTTTTCATTTTACTTTATGTGGATGGGTGTTTGGCGGGCATGTGTGTTTGGGCACCACATCTATGCCCGATGCCCTCAGAGGCCAAAGGAGGGCATTGGATCCCCTGGGGCTGGAGTTGGAGATGATTATGAGCTGCCATGTGGGTGATGGGAACTGATCCTGGATCCTCTGGAAGAGCATCCAGTGCTCTCATCTGCTGAGACATCTCTTCAGCCCTTAGCATTTTTAGGCAAGAATCCCTACCATGTATGTGTACTCTGTAAACCCCATAGCTAGGTCCCACAACCAGGGTTTCACCCAACGAGAGCTTTCCTACTCTTCCTGCTAATGATGCAACTAACTCCTCTCCCGCCTGATCTAAACGATCTTCCTTTCCTCTCTGACGGTAATGACATCGACAAAACCAAGCAAGAGCAAGGAAACAGCATCTGTATGTTAGTTCTACTTCAGTTGCTGGAAGAAGGCAAGAACTCAGTCAGGCATCTCTCTGTCCCCTTACTGACCGATGTCTTCACATTCCTTCTCCGGATGTCTTCCACAAAGATACTACGTAGACCCTAACTAATATCAGGGAGGACATCTCTAATGGCATCCAGAGCAGCTCGAACGTATTTACACCTTGAAGAAATTCGGTCAGAGGCCATCTAACCTAGCATCAGATTTCTTCTCAATACAATCAAACCCAAACTGTAGAACTATCTTAGGCAGGGATTTCTCATCTGCTTTTCTCCCACAGGCTCCCTTATACCAAAACAAAGATTCCCCTCCCACCGCCAAAGGCCACTGTCACTTAATCATCTCTTCACTGTCTGACAAAATCCACCCCCACATGGGGCACCCTCTCACGTCCTAACAGCTCCTCCAGCCATGCAATGTCTCCCCCAAATCCCACACCTCTACCCCTCTATAGAGCCTTTCCCAGCGCACAGGAAGGGAACTGCTGGTCTCCACGCCCCTCTGTAACTAGACACCGAATGCCCCGCCGCCCACAGGGATCTGGGGCGGGGAATGTACTCTCCAGGCTTATCATCACCGCCCTGTAAGCAGATGAGTTTCCTAGTGTTTCACGGACCATCTAAGTGAAGGAGTAAGTGTGGAAAAGGGAGAGCTGGACGTATCACTAGAGAGCTGCTAGGATGGTGGGCAGTTGAAAATGCAAATGAGGAAGGATTCAGTCAACTTTCTTTGTCAACGCGACTAGACCGGAGACTTACCTAGAAGAAACACCCCCTGGACATATCTGTGAGGGGGTTTCCAGAGAGATTTAACTGAGGGGGCGGGGAGATGCGCCCTGAATTTGGGCAGCACCATCTGTGGACTGGGGTCCTGGAGTAGAAAATTCTAGTGGAGTAAGGAAGCTGAGTACCAGCATCCTTCTCTGTCTGCAACCCGCCTTGTCCGTTTTGTTTTGTGTTCCGAGACAGGGTTTCTCTGTGCAGCCCTGGCTGTCCTGGAACTCACTCTAAACCAGGCTGACCTCGAACTCACAGAGATCTGCCTGCCTCTGCCTCCCAAGTGCTGGGATTAAAGGCTCTCACCACCATGCCTGGCTTTCTGTCTGCTTCTTGAGTATAGACGCTACGCGACCAGTCAGTCACCTTGCTGCCATGACTTCCCCTGCCATGATGGACTGTCTCCCCTCAAACCGTGAGCCCAAACAAGCCCTTCCTCAAATCGCTTTCACTGGATAATTTGTCACGGACACTAAGAAAAGTAACTAATACACCGGTCATAGCACAGAGTGAAGGCAGTAGCTGTGGATAAGGACTGGACGTTAGAATCACCTACAAGATTTCAAAAGCTACTTGCCCCAGGGTGTTTAAGCCACAACCTGTTGGGGTGCAAACCTGAATGTCCATATGTTTTCAAGATGTCCTGATTTAGCTCTCTCTGCTCAATCAACAGCCTAAAAGTTCAAGACCTTCTACCCAGAAGCAGCAAGTCCATATGCAGGCCGTACTGGAGGTCACGCTTTTGAAGTAAGAAAGCATCAATTGCTGACTGTGGCAGAGACAGACACTCTGGGAGTAAAGACGGCTGTCAATGGAGGTCACATGGATTGGAGACACTAGGTCTAGATGCTAAGCTAGGGCAGCAGGCGAAGTTAGACTTCTCCAAAGGGCCGGACACACGTTAATAGCTGGCCAGTGTGCATGCTTCAGGCAAACGGAGAAAAGCGGAGTCAAGTGGGTCAGCAGCAGAAGTAGGACTTGGAATTCATCCCATTAATATTTATTAGTGCCTGCCGAAGGCTCACAGCTGTCCAAGGGCATGGAGGCAGGGAGGAGGGGGAGACATCTGGAAGGCAATCTGGAGCCCAGGGGCAGGCTCTGTGGGGTGGGGGGGTTAGGAGGCTGTCTCCATTACCAGGTGTTCAGTGACCACAGCACAACCCCAAGGGCGGGGGAAAAGCAGGAGAGCCGAAAGGCATCACAGCCAGTGGGAACAAGCAGGGGCAAGATTCTGTGCAAGTCCAGGAATCCGGTTCTGGCAGGAGAGAGGTTGCACAGCTCTGCTCTGCCTCCACTAGGGGCGCCGGAAAGCCTGGCCTGGCTTGCTCCTGACTGAGACAGTGCCAAGAGGGAGGAAGGACCCAGAGCCCAGATTCGAGATGACGGAGTGCTGATCAGCCTTGCTTCGTCTGAGCATAACTTCTATAATTTCACATTCTCCAAACGCGAATTGTATTTGGTTTGTTGCCTTACTATATATATTTTTTTAATCCTTATTTTACAGAGGTGGAAAAAAAAGCAAAAAGGGACTTGTTCCCAGTCAGATTGGGTCTGGCAGTTTGGCAGATCTGACTGGAAGAAAACAGAACTAAGAAGGAAGCCGGCTGCTCTGAGGAAGGGTCAGAAGGGTGAGCAGCGTAGGTCCTGGGCTTTTGTGTACATGCTGGAATCGTCATTGAGCCCAAACAACAAAAAATAAAGCTAAGGGCTGCCAAGCAGCCAGGAGATGACTGTAGATGAGGTCCAGCCAGCCAGGAATCTCTGAAAACCTTCCTAGGGAGCAGGCAAGAACCGTGTTCGCTCACAACGAAACGAGCTTGATGATACCCAGAATCTGGAACACATGTTGCTTAACAGCTACGAGTCGAGTCAGTGGCAAAGACACCCTCAGAGTGGGTGACACACTTTAGTGACACAACCCTTGGTGTCTGGAGACCCTCTGTCTCCCCTGGGTTTCTCCTACTTCAGTTTCCCTAGGCTGCAGAGGGATGTGGGGTCTAGGTGGAGGCAGTCCAGACCAGATGTATACCTTTATTTACATCTTTACTGATTCGGGATAAATAGCCCTTAGTTCCTTAAACACTTCTAGATGCTATTTTCCAATTCTCGAATCATAAAGTTTCTGGCTCGAATGGCTTTGAAATATTTCAGCCATCCATCTAGTCAGAATGATTGCGGCAACATGATCAAGATGGATGTCCACATGCCCGTTCACATGGCAGAAAGCCTCCTCTCCATCCAACACACACCATCCCCTGGGCACACTGTTCTCCTTCCCCAACTTCATCCACACAGGGAAAGGAAGCTAAGGGTCTCCGGGCCCCTCCTACCGAAGGATCCTCTCGAACTCATCTCGGTCCCGCTGCACCTGGACCGCCAGCGTGTGTTCCTTGAAAGCCACCTGATCCAACCGGCTTTTGCGCAGTTTTTCCTCGGTCTCCATCTTCTTCTGCGCGTTTTCCTTTTCCTTTCGGCGCCATTCTCGATCGGCGACCTCCTGGTTGCGCTTGGCCCGCAAGGCATCCTGAGAAAGCAGGCCGTGGGATGAGGGGGACGGGGACAGGACCAACGATGAGGGTACAAAAGAAGGAGGTAAACCACCGGCTTACAGACTTCAGTCTGCTCCGAGAAGCGCCATGGATTTCTCTGGCACCCGGTATTGCCAAAAGAAGAAATGGAACCCTGGCATAAATCTTTGGGGCCAGCCGGGCGGTGGTGGCGCACGCCTTTAATCCCAGCACTCGGGAGGCAGAGCCAGGCGGATCTCTGTGAGTTCGAGGCCAGCCTGGGCTACCAAGTGAGTCCCAGGAAAGGCGCAAAGCTACACAGAGAAACCCTATCTCAAAAAAAAAAAATCTTTGGGGCCAGAATATTTCCTGAGGGGGGTCACCTTGTCCTGTCTCTCTGCTCGTTACTCTTTCCCAGTTCCTTAAGCACCTCCAGGCACTCCTAGAATTGCTTCTAATTTTAAAAACTGCTAATGATAGAGGTGCCGAATTTTTCTCTGGTGACATGTTTCATTGGTCAGTTAAGGCTGAAAATTCTTTGTGTAGCAGTCAAAAACTTTCTCCAGAACCTAAGTGCATACTTCTGCTCTCCCGCTGCCACTACGGGCAATAGGGACGGGTCCACCCTTCCTTCAGAGTGCATCCCATCATTAAATGACATTTGTCTGCGGTTAGATTTGGAGGCCACTTTACCGGCTGTCAAGGAATGGCTACTGGAGTGGGAGGGACCAAGGAAAGCCAAGAGGAGGAGGAAGTGGGTACCTGCTCTGCTCGGTAATCCTGGGCCTTCTCCTGCATGGCCCTCAAGCGGGCAATCTCCTTCTCCTTCTCCCTCCGGATTCTTTCCTGCTCAGCCTCAAACTCTGCCTCTCGAGCCTGCCAGGAAAAAAAAAAAGGGGGGGGGGGCTCATGACAATCCACAGGGCTGCAGCGTTGCACAGAGAAACAGTCTCCACAGCGGAACACTGCTTCCAGCATCTCCCCGACCATTTCCTCACTCCATCTAAGATGGAGGGGAAGGGATCTTAGCAACGCACAAAGGTAAAGACTAGCGTTTGTAGAAGGCGTTATCTTAGAGAGCCCAGGCAGCATCTCAAGAGACAGACACTGGGGTTGCTGAAACTGATCCGAAGGCAGGGATCCCGAGACAGGCTTTTGGACTCCCTCCCTCACAGTGCAGATAATTTCGAGTTGCAAGACCACCGGAGCCAAACAACAACTGCCAGTCTTTAAGATGCAGCAGGTGGAGATTGTCTCATTAGTCCGTCCCCACCCCCCACCCCACCCCACCCCCGGGGCAAACTGCCAGCCAAGCTTTGGGCAATCCCACAGTGCTTAGCATAGTTCACCTCAAGAGTGAACCAACAAAACATGTTCCTTTTACCACTTCTGTGAAAGAAGGGGAGTGCGTGTCCCCAAAGCTTCTCCGCTGCTTCTAGAGCAGTCACGTGACCACAAGCACCTGTGGGGTGACACTCAGCGGCTGTTCCCTAAGCACTGTCCCTTATCCCTCATTATTCTACCTGCCCAGGATGCCAAGAAGCTCAGGGAGTTGCCTGCTTGGGAGTCACGATCCCCACCCCCCCACCCCCCCAACCCCCCGGGTCAAGCTGATTCCTCTGCCTCATCTTTGCCCTGGATGGCAGGGTAGAACATTCTAGATGCTTCCACAACCCCTCTCTGCCTTTAGTCCCGAAAGAGCAGTGCCCAGAGGACTGGTCACACTTTCTGAAAACACACCACAGAGAAGTAAGATGTGTCTACTGTCGTTATAGAACTCCAAATTTGCAGAAGAGACTCAATCCACATGTGAAGAAATCATTTTTTCTGCCACTTTAAGTCTGTCTTCCTATTTTTACATAAATCCACATTCACTCTAAACTGAAGTTGGTTTTTGTTTGGTTGGTTGGTTTTTGTTTTGTTTTGTTTTGTTTTTTGTCCTCCACTCCCCCACATACCCCAATCATTCCATCATTCAATTTTTGTCCCAGAATGAATCCACACATTGGAGAGCTCTATCGACCCATAGCTGTCTACAGATACTGCTTCCTGGGAGACGACTCTTTTTAGTACCCAATACCAGATGTCCTATATAAGAGTTTTAAAAGAATGCATGGAGAAGCTGCTCTTGGTTTCTAGGGAATTCAAACCTTGAGGAATTCACAGAAACTTCACTTTTACCAATCATTTTAGTTTTCTTTTACTGCATGTGACCCTGATCCCAACTTTTAAATGAAAGTACCAATGAAAAATAATGGCACCCTGCGGGGGGTGTCTCTGAAGCTATACACTCTTATTGAACAAGTTATCTGACCATGAAAGAAAAAGAAGCCAGGCCTGTGTGTTTTAGAATGAAGACATGGCTGTCTTCTGCTAGAGTGCCGTTATTGCTCAGGTCTGTTACAGACATGTCGCTCCTGGACACGGGTCCCAGCATCAGACACTAAGTCCCTACCATCTTCTTCTTGGTGAATTCCATCACCATCTGGTCTGCCAGCTTCTCCTGTGCCAACCGCTCGGCTTTCTGTCTCTGGTTTTCTTCGTTGATACGTTTAATTTCAGCTTGCATCTTCAGCTTTTCCTGATGCCTTCGTTCCAGATCCTGCCAGGAAACGGAAGAGAGCCTCAGAGTAGAAGGCGGCAGGACCAGAAGCTGCCGGCGTGTTGGTATGGAGAGACACCGAGGCAGGAGGCAGTCCAGCTGCCGTCCCCAGCCCGGATTTGAGCTGTCCTGCGAGGACCATCAATAAGCAACTTTGCTATCAAATAGCCCCTTCATCCAACTCAACCTGGTGACGGCCCCCTGACTGACACTGTTATCTCTCTGTGCTCTCTGGAAACAGAAGCTCTTAAAATTCTCTCCCTCTTACCATGCTGAAGTACACCACTCTGACTTCAGGAACTATACCACCCTCCGGCTTTCGATGTCTTTCTCCTATAGAAACTCAAATTTGAGATTTCATTCAGCAATGATTATTTTTTAAAAAAAATAAATAAACGTTGTTCAAATTGAGTAATTTCCACTCACTCGGCATTTATTAGAGGCTGTTTCCCAAGTCCTGAAAGGCAGGGCTTTGCATAGATGAAATTCTGAGGTCCAGCGTTTAATTGGCTTCCCCAAGGCCACACAGCTGGTAAACCTCTCTGCCTAAATTAACACGTCTGCCCGCTCTGGAAATCTTACTGGATTGTTTCAGCTTTCAGTTGTCTCCTTTGCTGAGTTTTTTGCACTTGAGGTTGGTGCCACACCTTTGGGAAATGATCAATCACACCTCCCTTTCATTCTGTCCCTGATAGAGACAGGCACCTTGCCACATTCCCCTCCCTCCCTCAACAACATGTAGCCTAGTGTGAGGAAGACAGCAAATACCCAATAAACCATGGCTAAACAAAGACCAAAGCAAGTAGTATGTGATGGCATGGGCGGGGCGGGGCGGGTGTTTAGACACAGAGCCATGGAAAGCAGAGTGTCAATTGGAGTATCAAGATCTTTTATAAAAAAAAAAAAAAAGTCTACATTTTTTTCCCACCCCAAGCCTCCAAACTCAGGTACTTTTAAGCCAGGTCCATCTTTTTGTAAAGACCATAACCCTAGCTGGCCTAGGACTCCCATAGAGGAGGCTGGCCTCGAACTCACAGAGATCACCTGCCTTTGCCTCAGGAGTGCTCGTATTAAAGGCGTGGGCCACCACACCCAGCATGTTCTTGAGTCACGTGCAGCTACTCTGGAATCTTGCGCGGCTGGCTGCCGTCACTTCCAGCGGATGCCAGGCTCTGTTTCAGCCCTCTTCCCACCCACTCACTCAGCTTCCCGAGCTGCTTCCGGCTCCGTTTCTTCAAAAGCTGCACCTCCCCAACGCCTAGCAGCTCCTCCGCAGCCCAGTTTGGGCCTTGCTGCCCTCAGCCTCCCCTAGGGCCGCTCTCTGCCAAGTTAGCGGCTACCCAGTTTAGGGTTTCCCTACTCCAGGAAGCTTCCTGGCCTGGTCCCCACAGCAGCTCTGTGGGTTGCAGGCTTCCCTCTCTCTCTCTCATGACTCTCATACACTACTTCTTTCCTCACACCACTCTTCCCTTCTTCGCCTCCAGCTCTCACACACACACCCTTCTCCATCTCTTCCTTTCCAACTTCTCACCAGTTTCAGGACTCTCGTTGATAGCCCAGGCATTATTCACACTGACCCTCATAGCTGAATAAGCTGTGGCTGCTGATCTAGGGCAGTTATATAATCGTGTGTTTATTTGCTCTGTTGCCTGTGTATTTACTCTTTGCTTTGTGGTTTCTGCTGGCTCGTTTGACTTCCAAGGAACCAAAGGGACTTTCCCTGTTTCCTGTCATCAAAGCCCTTCCACGCAACCTGGAAACACTCCCTTGACTCTTCTCCATCTTGCTAACACGGTGGGGAGAGCTGTCCTGCTCCCCGAGGTGCTGACAAGCAGCCCTGTGGCCTGTGAGGTGCAGGGTTCTACCCTAAACTTGCCTAATAATACTTCCTGGAGATGTGGGAGTGTCTTTTAGAAGGATATCCAATGGACAGTGACACATTGGTGTGACTGTGTTGACTCACTGACTGCTGGGACTTCCCAGCGAGCCCACCAATTCCCAACTCTCCTCGATCTGGCTGAACTGTCTAGTCTTTGTTTCCCACCTCATTCCCTGCATATTTTCCCCAGACCTCTCTATTCTGACTCTTTCCCACACTTCTCCCCCAAGCCAGGCTCCTAGCTGGGTGTGTCTGTCTTCTTGGTCTCCTTTGCAAGCAGTTCACAAGGCTGCAAGACCCCTCTTCTCCCCCCAGAGATCTGCAACCTACTCTTCACACTAGTCCTTATACTGTAGGTGCTCTGAGAACCTGCTAATGGGACCCTTAACGGTCCCCAGTCACTCACCAGCACCCAGTGTAGCAGTTGATAATGCTCAATCATCCATACACATGGGGCAGTGGGCGGGGGGACACAAAAATAAAAAACGATGTGTTCCATGATTTAAATGGCACCATGAAAAAAAGAATCAGGTACAGGAATGCTGTTGGATAAGAGGAATAATTTCTGGTGTTCTATAGCACAGAAGGATAATTACAGTCAACAATAATCAACTGTACATTTGAAAATACCAGTAGAAAAGATTCTGAGTGTTCCCGATACAAAGAAATATAGACTATCTGAAGTGGATAGTCACATCACCCTGATCTGACCATTACACATCCTACATATAGAACTGTCGCACTGTAGACCACAAACATGCACAATTACTAGGTGTTAGTTAAAAATAAAAATATATAAACGGGGCGATGGTGGCGCACGCCTTTAATCCCAGCACTCGGGAGGCAGAGGCAGGCAGATCTCTGAGTTTGAGGCCAGCCTGGGCTACAGAGTGAGTTCCAGGACAGGCTCCAAAGCTACACAGAGAAATCCTGTCTCGAAAAACCAAATATATTAAAGAAACAAATGAATTGAGATGGAGAGATGGCTCAGAGGTTAAGAGCACCGACTGCTCTTCCAGAGGTCCTGAGTTCAATTCCCAGCACCCACATGGTGGCTGATAACCATCTGTAATGAGATCTGGTGCCCTCTTCTGTATACATTATAAAAAAAAGAAAGAAATGAATCAACAAATGAGAGAATCCTTCTAGATCAAAACAGACTACAAAGGCTTAACCAAACGCAGCATGTGAGCCGTATTTAGAAACTGGTTTGGAAAAAGAAATATAGTTGAAAATACTTTTCTGTACCAATTAAAGAAAACTGAATATAGGTTAATACTGGGTGATGTTATGGGGTCTTTGGAAGACTTTTTGATGGAGGCTATGTAAGAGGGCCCTTGTTCTTCAGAGATGCAGGGTGAAGTACATAGTAGAAAATTGTCAAGATGTCTAGAGTCAAACATAATTTCATCAACTATTAAGGTAAATGGTTAATCATTAAACCAAAGTGAAGTGCTGATGGATATGGTTACAATTCTTTCAACTTTTGTGTGAAGTTTTTGAAATTTAAAAAAAGAGGGGGGGCAGAGGGGTGAATATGATCCAAACACATTGTACAAAATTGTCAAAGGACTAATCAAACTTGAACGTGTGTGTTCTCAAATGCTTGCTACAGGGCTGGAGAGATGGCTCCGTGGATAAAGTGTTTGCCACACAAGCGTGGGGACCGTGAGGCCGGGAGTTTAGGTCCCGGAAATCTTGTAAATGCTGGGTGGGTGTGGTGGTCCATTTGTTATTATAGCCTGAGAAGGCAGAGAAAGATCCCCAGAGCAAAGTGGCCAGGAAGACTAGGCTTGACTGAGAGCCGTCTCAGTGAATGAGGCAAAAAAGCAATGGAGGATGATTCCTGACGTCAACCTGGGGCTTCCCATGTGCATGTGCGCGCGCGCGCGCGCACACACACACACACACACACACACACACACACACACACACGTGTGTCCGTCACATGCAAAAGCATGCATACCTACAGCCATAGGTACATATATGTCTTTGCTACATGCTTCATGTATTGCAACAGACCATCTAAGGCAAACAAAAGACCATCTTAAACTTTACGAAGTTCGCACAGGTGTGTCATCGAGTGTTTTATTTTGTTTTGTTTTTGTTTTTGTTTTGTTTCCTCATTAAATGCTCCTACTAAATTTATCTAAGCTAACAGGGATGAAAGGTTTGGCTTCACAACACAATTAATGACAATGGGATATTGTGTACTGTGAATGAGACAACAGCAGGGAGTGGGAAACCAGAGCATTACTGTTCATTGGTGGAGTGTATAATTTCCCTCAGCAACCGAGGAAAAGACTGTAAAACAGCCCTGTGTTGACTTGTGCAAAGCATGCAAACCATATATTTCCTTTATGTGTCTGTTCACATCGATAGGCCAGTCTCAGACCCCAAGTCCCCTAGAGGCAAGGACAATATTTATCCAAATCACAGCTCATCCCCAGCATGATGCCATGGCCAAACAAATGTTTCAGACAGCAATTAAGAAGTTGATGGTGACAATGTTGTGAAACGAATGCGTGCCTTGTCAGAGGGAAGAAAAAAAAAAAGATCACTCCGTACCCTAAGCCGGGGTGAGGAGCTTGGAGGACTTTGCTGCTGCTGAAACTCAGCATGGCCCGGTAGCCTGTTACCTGCAAATCTTCCTCCTGGAGCCGCTCCAGATAGGCCAGCATCTGCTCCTTCTCCTGCTCACGGTGCTCTGCGAGCAGCGAGCGCTCCTCCTCGTTCTTCTTGATCTGGTCCACGATCTGCCGCTTTCCCCTGGGAGAAAACAGGACCAGAGTAGCTCTGAAATCAAGAGTCCATCAAGTTTCTACCCCCACTTCTACCCAAGTCGTTGGGAGTTTTCTCGGGCATCATTTGACAAATGTCCCTCTGGCATGCTTATGCTTCCTGCACCCAGACTAAAGTCCTTCCCTCGAGTGTCCTGGATCATAAACCCTGTTTGCTGTGTCCTATTTCCAGGGTACCCCTGCCTGAGATTCCTCTTTTTTTTTTAATCTGTCCGCCCAGGAGTTACCCTACATCTTAACCCACCTTCTCCCTTCTGGTGTTTAACAAGCTTTTGGAATCCAGCTTTCTCCCCAACTCTTCTAATGAGGTGGGAGGACTTCTTCCTTGCCCAGCTTCACAGAGCTTTGTAGATTTTCAAAGTCCAGGATCTCTAATTTCTTCAGTGCTTCTCCTCTATTATCTCCCAACCTGACACTCATGCCTACTCTGCCCACTGTCTTTTTTGTGTACGTGACTTACGCTGAAGACTCTCAGATGCTGAAAGACAGGGCTGAACCCTGAGTTCCCGATTCAGCAAAGCCCTCTTTTCCACCGTAAATACAGGGCTACTGGCTCTACAATCAGTGCTCCCTGCCAAGTGACCCCAGGGTGCTGTAGGCATGTCAGTGAACTTGGAGGCATCTAGAGCCTATGGCATGAGTAAAGGCTGCAGGAATGGGAGAAGACAAGGCAAAGATGTGAATCAAGAAGAAATGTTCAACTCATATTCAGATGCTGAATGCTTCTTACGACAGATGAAGTAAGGAGGGGCAGAGAGAGTTGCCTGGAAAGCGGGTTTGAGCTCAATCAGCATAAAGATCGGGTCAGGATGCCAGAGCTGCCTAATGAGGCAGAGCTTTCTTTTGTAGATGTTGGGAGAGGAGTGTGGAGTGGACGGACAGGAGGCACTGAGCACGGGCACTGAACTGGAATCTACAGAGAAGCAGCTGCTACCATCTTGTAAATAAGCTTCATTGGTTGTATGATTCCCCGCATCATTCCGTAAGGGATGAGAGACACTGGAGCCTCGCCGCTGTGTGTTCTTCCCTCTTTGCTAGGCTACCTGGACTTGAAGATACGTGGACAGGACTCAGGGAGGGGAAACGCCAAACCCACACCTCTACCTACCGCAGTCTTTCCTCCTTCCTCTTCTTTTCCCGATCCTTCTGCCTTTGAAGGGATTTCTGCCGATCTACTTCCATCATCTGATCCAACCGCTTCTCCTCTGCGTCCAGTTCCTTTTGTATCTGTTGCTTCTCCAGGATCTGGGCATCCCGGATGGCGTGGCACTTGGCGTTCAGAATAATCTAGGGAATGGAGAAAAAAACTGTGGCACTAGGCTTTGGGGGGGACTAAGGTTAAGGAAGGACGTGTTATGAGTGTGTGGAAATTTAAGGGGGAAGAAATGGGAGCAGAATACAACATGCTGGAGATGTGCAGGATCCGTCACGAGTTCAAAGAAAAAAAGCAATTTTTCCCACTCACTCCTTAACACAGCATAGCTCAAATATTTACTGGGTTTTTATGAGGCACTAAGGTTTATTCAAGGAGAGACAGCCTCACTCAGTATTGTAGAGTTTGAGAGGTAATGGATCAGCCTTCCAAAATAGGATGGAAAACCATGATAACGTATTCACCTGCATAACACACACAAAGTCTCCGTGAGTCTTTAGAGTTGCCCAGTTCCTTCACAGGGACCCAGCAACACCAGGTTATTCTTACGGGAGCCAAGATGTTCGAGCAGAAATCAAACCACTGGATTTTTTTAATCGAGAAGAACCCAACATGACATAAAAGAAATTAAAAACCATGGTGCCACCTTCATTAAGAACCAGAAAGTAAGAGCTTCGGGAAAATAATAAAAGCAGGTACAAGTGGAGATTTACTTAAGAGATGGAAATCAGAGATGAAGGGGTTGGGAAGTCAGCATTTTTCATTTGGTCAATAAGGGAGCCACACGCAAATGAATTACAGAAAAGAATTGCAAATGAGTCCCTGATCTTTATGCTCCCTGCTAAAAGAAGTACTCTTGGGCTCTATTGTCTCCGCCATCATCCAGGGCCAGACTTGAACTAACAGGATAAAAACAAAATCGAGATCCTTATCAGTCACAGTTCACAAAGGCTGTCTTATATCTTGGCTTCCTTAATACTGTCAATAATTCTGCTTAATAGTGTTGCCATCGCTATGGACTCCATGAGGCTCAGGGAGGGCAAGGGACTTGCTCTAGTCATCCAGCAAGCAGGTCAGTCCTCCTCCTCCTCCTCCTCCTCCTCCTCCTCCTCCTCCTCCTCCTCGTCCTCCTCATGCCCGGCCCCGCCCACAGCAGTCCCTCACCTTGTCCGGTGCCTGAGTAAGAGCCAAGAGGGAGTGGCAGGGAGCCCTCACATAAAAGGAAGAGACTCACCTGGCTCATTTCCTTGAGCTCCTCCTCCTGCTCCATGCGAAGCTTGCTAGCTCTTTGCAGAAGGTTCTGGGCCCGATCCCTGGCCACCTCCTCCAGGTCACTCAGTTTCTTGTTGTTGTTCCAGGCCATTTCCTTCTGCTTCATGATCTTCTTGCGGATCGTCACTGCTTCCTAAGGGACAGCAGCCTGGATTGGTGGGGGGGTCGTTCCCTGTGCACTTGTCTGCCACAGGTAACCTGGGAAGATTTCTCCTCAGTCCATTGCTATATCAGAGCAGAGAGGTTTCACAGCCCGGCTTTCTCCCAGTGGCCCACATATCCCTCCCATATCTCAGTGACGGCGTTCCAGTTTTCATTGTCCAGCATTTTTCTATTAAATGCGCGCGCGCGCGCGCGCACACACACACACACACACCCCTTATCTCAGCATGCCTTAACCGAGTTTACCCCCTCTGGTACGAGAAGCTGGCTTCCCCACCACACTTTTCTGTCCGGCCGCCCAGCCGCCGAGGACAAGGCTGTGAAGGTGAGTTACCAAGATGGCTTCCTTCTCCTTCTTGAAGGCTTGCTCTCTGGCCTCCAACTCTTCTTTGGTCAGGACTTGGGATGCCCATTTGATCCGCTCAAACTCCTCGGGGCTGATGATTAGGGATTCCCCAGAGGGGTCCTCTGTGGGGACACTGACACAGAAATGACCAGGGTTAGGGGGGAGAGCAGGCTCCGGGCTCCCAGGCTCTCTTCTCCTCCCCACGCTATGCTGAGGCAGAAGAGTCTGCAACGTCATGGGCCACTGGAGTGAAGGGTTTCAGGTGAGAAGCAAGTGATGCTGCAGATTGGAAAAAAAAAAAGAAGACATTTTACATCTTTCTCTCCATGATCGATCTTATAGGCTGCATCCTCTGTGTAACTGTCCATGAGTCTACCTTGTGTTTATGTCTGTCCACCCTGCCCCCAAGCATTTTCTCCTGAGCCCCACCACACTCTGACTCCGTTTCACTGCCCACATCAGGACCAATGGTGCAAGGCCTGTTTCAAGCTTCTTCAGGATGGAGCACTTATCTGAACTACATCAGTGACCTTGATCTCCGACCCGGTACTTGGTACTTAGCACTCAAAATAAAGCTGTTGAACTGAACTTTAAAAACAGATTATTCCCGACGCATGAAAAAGTATAAGGGAATTCGAGACAAGGTTGAAATGGATGCTGGTGGGAAATCTAAATATCCCTGTCCATCCAGCCTAGATAGAAGCTTTGAACCCTACATATTAATTAAAAACTCTGATCGACAGCTGCTGGAGACATGTCTCTTGAACTCTCCTTGTAGCTACCCAACGCATTCAACAAACCTATAGCTAATTATAATGATTAGAAACAAATAACATACATTAAGGATGGGGGAGGGAGTAGTTGAGAGGTGGGAATAAAGCTGCTTCTGGGCGAGGCGATTTAACAGGTGCATGGCAATAAGACGCAGATGATCTGAGACAGGAAGTGAAATCTCATCTAATAAAACTCGTGGGGGGTGTTCAAGAAGTGGATTTACATATTAGTCAAGGTCTTATACTGCCCCAAGTGGTGTGGCCCCAACCACACAACCAAGGGTACAAAGTGACCAAGAGCAACCTGGATCCACGACAGTGGATCTGAAATACCACCAATGTGTCTGCAGAGAGACCATTCCAAGAAGTAGCACCCCTCAGGTTACTGCCCATGTCGGGCTGTCAGATGCCCAGGCTGGCCAGCCTCAGCTTAAAAAAAAAAAAAAAAAAGCTATACTCAAGTCCAGCTCCTGCTCCTGCACTGGGATCCAGCTGTGTCTCTTCAGCTTAAGCCATGAGTCAAGGGCTTCAGATTCTGGGAACTTACGTCATTCATCATTCAGCAGTGGAGCCAGAGTGGTAGGAATGTGTAGAGAGCGTGGAGCACAGAACATGAGTGCTAAGCCACCAAACACAGCACTGGCTCCTGGCACTTGGCTGACTGAGCTCAGCATGCACCCTTAGGAGGAGCCCAGTGGCACTGCTCCAGTCGGGAAGTAAAGCTGAGCTAACCACCCCCACCCCCCCACCACCCCCCACCACCCCCACCCCCCACCCCCCGAGGACCCTGGAGAGCCCCTGTTGAGTTTCCTCTGATAGCCATGGAGTCTGGGAAGGAGCCAGAGCGTTAATTAGGCATCTGGTCAGTTTCCCTTTGCTTTGGATTCTTGCTGTAGCCCAAAAGGAAGTGACTCATCTGGTTCACTTCCCTTCACCGAGTGCACTACTGAGGGCTTAGAAGCATTGACCGCCTACCTTTTAGAGCCCAAAGCTCATCCTAAGAAAGGGAGGAGAGAGAAACTCTGGAGTGAAGGGCAGTGTAATGGTAAACTATAAAGGGAGAAGAGAAAGGCCAAGATGGAGAGGAAAAACTCAGAAACAAAATGGAGACATATTGGTTCTTTTCTCTTTCAAGTGTAGAATTTAGGCGTGCGTGTGTGCGTGCGTGCATGCGTGCAGTCATGGAAATAGAGAGAGGACTGTAAGAAGGAGGAAGAGAGTTGAATAGGAGAAGGGAACTAGAGAGGATATTGGGATATATGTGTCATGGTAGCAGAAAGGGACCATTTGGAGGAAGAAGGGGACATGAAGAAGGGAAGAGGGAGGCCAGGGAAGGAAGTGGGTAAAGGACACTAGGAACAAAGTATATAGATATAAGAAAATGTCACAATGAAACCCATTTCTGTGAACATTCACCAAAAAAAGATTTTTTTAAAAAAATCTATACAGGCAAACAAAACCAAACCAAAGGTGAGAGAGGAGAGGAGAGAACAGGAAAGCAGTTGAGTTTGGCAGCCTGGATGGCCATGATCTCCCCGTCACCCTGTACGAAGGCGGGAACCCAGAACTGTGCCCTGGGGACTCACATGAGTTCTCGGACCATGTCTCGGGTGATGAGCTGGATTGTCTCTGGCTTGTGGTCCAAGCCCAGAGCAGTGAGAGTTTTCCGGACAGCGTGTTTATCGCGGAGCACCACGATAGGGCTGTCACTCTTGCCCTGGGGTGGAGGCTATGAGATCAGAAAGGAAGACTTAGAAGCTGGCCAGTCCACTTCCCCCAGATCCATCCCTATCCTCAGGCAGGCGTAGCCTCCCTGGGGCTTCCACCCCATCCAGCCATGGGGGAATGGAGGGGTGTGGGGGAAGGGGGCTGGCTCTGGTATAGAGTGCTGAACACCAAGAATGGCTAGGGCATTGTAGTGCCTTTTATTCTCAGGCAAGCATTCCTCCTGAGGATGCCAGAGACTGTGCCAAGAGGTGGGGAGGAGAGGAGGTGACAGTGTATATCCATCCCTATGTTAAAACCGTTGGGAATAAAAATTAAAAATTTGGTGTGTACAGGCCGAGCTCCAGGAGTCCAGTCAGAGAGAAGGAAGTGGGATTCTATGAGCAAGGAGCATTAAGGTCTTGATGGGGAAACCTACAGAGACAACCAAACCAAACTAGTGGGAACTCACGAACTTTAAACCAACAGCTGTGGAGCCTGCATGGAACTGGACTAGGCCCTCTACAAATGCAAGACAGTTGTATAGCTTGGTCTGTTTAAGGGGCCCCCTGGCAGTAGGATCAGAATCCATCCTTGGCACATGAGCTGGCTTTTTGGAGCCCATTACCTATAGTGGGACACCTCGCAAAGCCTTGAGGCAGGGGGTGGGGCTTGAACCTGCCTCTACTGAATATACCAGGCTCTGCTGACTCCCCATGGAAGGCCTTACCTTTTTGTAGGTGAGAATGGGGGCGAGGGGGGGGAGAAGGCTGGAGGGGTGGGAGGAGGGAAGAGGGGGTCTGTGATTGGTATGTAAAATGAATAAAAAAATTTCTTAATAAAAAAATTGGTGTGTAGGTTATCTCTTCGTGAACATTTCTGGTCTTATGAAATTCTTCGAACACACTGTAAGTTTGAAGCAATACATGTTACAGATTAATTTACCCTTTAGTATTAGTAATTTTTAATCCTTTCTAAAGATTAATGGTCAAAAAAAGCCATATTGAGGGAGTTAAGCATAGCTAGGTAGCCTAAAAGGAACCTGCCTTTAAAATCTAAAAGTGGTTGGGCCAAGCCTAGTGGCACACACCTTTGATCCCAGCAAATGGGAGGCAGAGGCAGGAGGACAGCTAGTTTGAAGCCAGCCTAGGCTACACAGGAAGACTCTTAGCAAAAAAAGGAAAAAAAAAAATGTGGTTAAGGAGGTCACTGAGGATTTAGCAAAATGAACACAGATTAGGCCTGTGGTATTTTTTAGATTTTTCCAACTGTGAAAGAGTTATCAAGAAAACGCAATCACCCATTTCAGGGGATTTCTAGGCACAGGAAAATGTTGGTGCCATAAATGCAGAAACTGACACCTGCCTGGTGACTGGGGGTTGGGGGGTTGGGGGGGGTGGCTTTGACTGGTTCACTGGGCACCGTCCCCTGAACACTGCTGCCACCTGCCGTTCATCTCTGCTTCCGGAGGGCATGACTGAGTCAGGCCACAGGCCACTTCTGCCCCCTACCGCCAACTTCCTGGACTCTCATCTACCCATGAGGCCAAAGACCTTGGGCCAGGACAGGACTTATCCCGGAGCACTTGGCCATTTCCCACCCTCCTTTTTGACTAGAAAATTCCATAAGGACCTTTCTCCTCAGAAAGAGTCTCTCGGTGTAATTGTAAAATCGCATCCTTTTGACTCTTGACTTCACCCGTGGGGGAAACATGCAGAGTGGGAGATTTTCCGAGGGGCCCTCTTCCACGCACAGTGAAAGACCAATGAGGAGCAGCGACAGACACCAGCTCTCTACTCCCAGCCCACCCACGCTTCCAAAAGTGTCACCTCTTTCTCCTCTCTGCTCTTTCTCTCTCTCCCTCCCTCCCTCCCTCCCTGTCTGACTCTCCAAGTCTCACTCTTTCCCCACCCCACCCCACCCCCTTCTCATCGACCATCACAGGCACCAAAATGTGTTCCAAACAACTCTCTGCCTCTCCTTTTCTGCACTCCGGGGATTGTCATTGTCCCAGTCTGGGTCAGTCTTGCTCCCCCAAGCTAAGTGACTGTATTAGTCCAGCGCCTGGAAGTTTGAAAAGGGGGAGGCTGTTTGTGCTGTTTTGTACTTTTCAGGGGTGAGGAACCAGGCACCCCTGTTTTAGAACACACTAGATGTTGGAGCTGTACAGCAGCTATACAGCTAGGGTCTAGGCACTTCCCCTTTTTCCATGGCATGAAGTCTCAGTGATGTGACAAGTACAAGCTTCATCCTAAGCAACGCTGGTCTAGGCCACTGCTGTCCAGGAGTGGCTACCTATGGGGGGCTGGGGCAGGGTGTCTGCTGTGGTGGTATTGTGTTCCCCAAAATATTGTGTACTCTAATAAATTTATCTGGGGTCAGAGAACAGACAGCCACTAGATACAAAGGCTAGAAAATGGTGGCACTCACACCTTTAATCCTAGCATTCCAGAGATAGAAATCCGTCTGGATCTCTGTGAGTTCAAGGCCACATTGGAAATAGCCAAGCATGGTGACACACGCCTTTAATCCCAGAAAGCCAGCCTTTAATCCCAGGGAGTGGTGGTAGAAAGCAAAAAGATATATAAGGCGTGAGGACCAGAAACTAGAAGCATTTGGCTGGTTAAGCATTTGGCTGGTTAAGCATGTGGCTGGTTAAGCATTCAGGCTTTTGAGCAGTAATTCAGCTGAGACCCATTCTGGATGAGGACTCAGAGGCCTCCAGTCTGAGGAGACAAGACCAGCTGAGGATCCGGCGAGGTGAGATAGCTGTGGCTTGTTCTGTCTCTCTGATCTACCAGCATGGACCCCAATAACTCGCCTCGGTTTTGATTTTATTAATAAGAACTTTTAAGAATTCCTGCTACAGTCTGCAGATGATTAGTTACCTTGACACCTCCAAAAAGGCTCTCATCTACCTCAGAGTTCATGGCTTTGGTCCGATAGCGGGTCCTGTTCCGTGACCTGTTGGAAGCAGTGGAAGCGGAGCTCGAGGCATCCCCTGTGCTTAGCGGCTGCAGGAAGAGACAGAAGGGATCGGACATCGGTACCCAGTGACATCTAGACCACAGGCTGCAAACATTTCTCTGGCTTATGCTGAAAGCTAGAGGGTGACCCTGTGGGAAAAACCTCTTGCACAAAGTGTCTGTGTGGGCCCTGGAATGTAGGGCCACAGCATCCCCGTGGGGAGGGATCTCTTGACGAGACGTATTAGCTCTACAAGAGACTGTTTCTGTAGTCTTGGGAGCTGATAAAGCCAAGTCAGTCACAAGGTACCGATGCAAGAATGGAGGAAAGGATGGCTTAGAGGAACAGAGTAACACTGCACCCCATCGCCTGCCCAGTTGTGGGTTCCCACAAGAATGGCCCCGGGAGGCCTCTGTGCCTGAGAATACAGTGTCCTCTTCACCACCCATCTTCTCAGCCCCGCTCTAGAGCCCCCTTCACTGAGGACATACCGCAAAAGGAAATAAAGATTGTAGAAACTCATCTGGGCCACAGCTCAGCATGTGACGGATGACCAACTTCAGGTAGTGTATGAACAATGATAACCAGCTCCAATCAGACAAAATAACCCAAGTGTAATACCCACAATACTATTTCCTGTGCCAATGGCTTCTGATCGCTTCCAATGTTTGGCAGATCCTCCCTCTAATGACGGTGAGAGACAAGGCTCATTCCCAACAACAAAAGCTGAAAACATCATGTCTTTGCCTTCCCAGTCAAGCAGGGGATCTAAGCTGGGCCAATAAGATGCCCCCGACCTGACGGCGACTGGGGAACCGGTGATGTAAGACACAGAACAAGAGGAGCCTTTCTGACATGGATGGCAAGAGCTGCCACACTCAGCATCTGGGGCAACACTGATAAGGATACCCACCCGCATGCAAAGCCAGCAGCACCGGGGCGCATGCGCCAGATCAGTGCTCGGTTTGGAGTTTGGCCTCGGTTACAGCTGAAGAGGCACCCTCTGTTCCTATTTTCCAAACCTAGCTTCCCTGCTGGTGCAAAAAATCAGTGGGCTTTCCTAAATCCTCTCAGGGTGTTCCACCCTACTGAAATAAGAGTTCTGGTTCTGCTGCTTACCGCCGAGAACCCAGCTAATCACAACCTCCCGTCCCAGCGGTCAGTTCAGCGGCAGCTTGGCCCAGAGAGTAGATATCTACGTCCAGGAAGCCGCTTCCGCAAGGGCTTTTGGATAACGGTAGCCTTAATCTAAAGCTGATTCATACATTGCTTTGGAGGAGCCCACGCCCGCCCGTCTCGACAGAGCTCTGTAAGCCGAGATAGCTCGGGGAAATGGTCTAGACACATTGGGTCCCTCCAAGTCTGGACATCAGCAGCCACCGGGGGATGGAGTAAAGAGAGACGTGGACCTCGCATTCCAGGCCACTGAACACTGAACAGTGTTTTACAAGCTCTCGGTGATCTGCCGTGACCAACCAGACTTCCTTCCAGCCCCTGTAGTGCCTATGTGAGGTTTTTACACTTAACTGGGCAATGATTCTCCAGCTGGCTCTTTACCAAACAATGAGAACTGCTGGGTGTGCCTTCCCCTCGCTGCCTGGCACAGCCAGCCTAGGCTTACAGACGGAGCCTCCTTTACATCTTCAGACAGCCCCAAGACAGCAGAGCAGACAAGTCTGGATTTATTAAAAGGTAAATATGGCAGCCCCCAATGACGTCTATAAAAGCAGCCTCGGATGGGTTGTTAAATGGCGGCGATGAGCAAAGGCTCCCCTTTCCGCTGGAAATAGAATAAGAGGAAAGGAACCGAAATTTCAGTAGATAGCATTGAGGCTAAGCATGGCAGGGGGGTGGAGGGGTGAGGTGGGAAGATAACAAAGGGCAGAGTTTGAGTTCTCTACATGATTAAGGAAAAAGTGCAGGGCCTGGCACACAGTAGGAACCCAGCTTACGTATGATACAAAACAAGGAATGAAATTAAACAAAGTGACCTTGCAAGGAGTCTAGACCAGACTGAGATGAGTGTCTCTGAGCAATGAATGTCTGACTCCAAGTCACTCCGCCGTTCCACGTTTTCCAGATCACGTACGCGGTCTGCACCGAGGATAATAATGTATATGGAAGGGCTTCAGAGTACAGATGGAAAGCATTATTATTGTTTTCGCATCTGTTTTCCTGTTTCTTTTCAAGGGCTCCTGTGTGTGGCATTGTGCAGCAGACTACAGGTCCCTCGAGGCGGAGACTGTCTTCTCTTTCCTGTGTCCTTGGTACCCAGGTTGGAGGAAGTCACCACAGGAAACAATCCCCTGCCTGAACCGAGAAGTCGGAACAGAGGGAGGAAAGCAAATGACCACAGAAAAACAGCCTCTGAGCAGACCAGGGGGAAGCGATGAGCACTAGTGTTGGGTATCTAAGAAAACCTCACTGGAGAACTGCTGACTGTGAAAGCCACAAACCCTACCCCAGGGCTAGAATAACCAATTTTGCCAAGAGTAACAAGAAGAACTAGGGAGGTCACTGTGTAAACACACTAGAAAGAAAGAAAAAAAAAATGAAGAACCAAGCAGAAATGGAAAGTCGGATCCCTCTGGATCAGAGGCAGTAGCCAAGTGGTCCTCTTAGGAGGTAAAGGGCTGGATTTATTTCTTGCGTGACCAAATAAATATCCTCACGATGCTGCTAGGCAGCAGCTGCCTGCCCCTGCTTGGAAGGAGACCGTGTTGGAAGGAAAAGCGGCTTTCTCCAGCTTACCGACAGCTGAGGAGGCAGGGACAATAAGGAAGACAAAGATTGATCAGGGACCGATAAACATGCAAGCCCCGCATTAATATGCTTATCTTGGTGACCCAGCTGCCCCCTTCTCTTTATACGCCGTCTCATTCCAGGAGCATGAGAGTCTGTGCCAAACAAGGTTACTCTAACAGAGATGCTGAGGCCGAAAGATGAAGTCAAATGGGTAGAGACGAAATAGGGAAATCTCCCTAATATACAAAGTTTTTAAGAAAACATGTCATTTTTCAGTAGAAGAGGGAGGAGGATGTGAAGGGAATGGGGGGTGTGTATGTGTGTGTGTGTGTGAAATGACTAAAATTCATTACATAACTGTATAAAACTGTCAAAAAATTTTTTGAAGAAAAAATATATTCTAACAAATATATAAATGCTCCTGTAGAAATGCTGATAGAGAGGGCTGGCTTAATTGCAAAATGCGTATTGCACAAAAGCGTGAGGACCTGAGTTTGGATCTCTGGCACTCACATAAAAGCTGAGCACAGCAGCGCACATCCACGATTCTTACCCCCCACCCCCCACCCCCTGCCACCCCACATTTCAGGTGAATATTACCATCTGAAGCTGTTCCTTATATTAACTTTATGCAACGAATAGATAACCATGTTATGACCAAGAAACAATAAAATAATAACAATAACAGTAAACTCTTTCTAGTTGAAAACAAAGTATAACTACGGGGCTGGTACCTGACTCTGAGGGCAGGAGAGTGCAGCCCCTAAAAAACGAACTCAATTCTCTTTATCTAGATGGCAGGAGCTAGGGCATTTGGCTTAAATACAACAATGCTAGCAGGGACTGGAATAGATCGGTGGTGGCGTTTCCCTGACATACGTCCAACACCTGTCAATCGAACAAAGACAAAGGCATGTCCGTTCTCGGATGCCCTTCCTACTCTGAGATCTAGTTCCTCTTACACACAGAGTCAACACAGGCTGACAAAGTCGTACTTCAGATTTTTGGCCTGGTGTACTTCCTTTTCCATAGACTTGGCTACTAAGAAAGGAGGGATTCCCGCACACCAGGCCCCTTGCCTTCCACTCCAAGGGACCCAGCTGGTTGTCCTCTTTCTAAATGGACCAGATTGCCTGTCTGTGGCGGATCGCCTAAACATTACAGCAGAGTTGGTACGGAGGCTCCTGCCCCTCCCTCTAGAGGATGCTATTAATCATTTTCTTGAAGTGATTTAATAGCCTGTCTATGATCCTCCCCGCCACCACCTCTTCTCATGCCTCCATGCTCTCAAAAAAGCTTGTGAGAAGCCCTATAGGCACACACACACACACACACACACACACACACACACATACACGCACACGCACACATGCACACAGACATGCACATCTGGCTTGCTGAGGATTACTTAAACCCACTATCTTTCCAACATGTCTATATACCCATTCCTATACAAGGGATTTTATAAGGGTCGAATGATTTAGCCAGACCCTTGTCCTGAGTGGTCTTTGGGTGGAAATCTCTGGGCTTGGGATCTATGCAGCCCACAAATCTAGCTAGTCCAGTTGCAACTTGCTGATTCACGAGTGCTTGGGAAAAGGATGCTTTTGAAACAGAAGAGATGAGCTGACATCTAGCACTTGTCCTTAGATACCAGGCATGGTGCCAAGTCGACACACACACACACACACACACACACACACACACACACACACTGCTGTGTTGAGGGGAGACAATCAAAGTGTACAACCGGAAGGGATTCCCATCACTACACTTCAAGCTGGGAACTTGAAGACTTACTTCTTTCATAATTAACCAGCTTCTTCTGAAATCCACTAAACCCCACAAAAGCAAGGCAGCCTCTGAGCCTAAAGTGTGTCCACAAATACAACCCAATTACCCCCTTTAGCCTCCCAGCTCGCCAGACATTCTAAGTAAGTTCCAGTAACTGTATGCTCCAACACCTGTCCACAGCCTCCCCTAACCTCTCAGAACCAACACACTCAGGTCCAGGCTTTCATGGCTCCTACCAGGTCTTGCTGATTTTCTCAGTCTATGACCATGGCAGTCCACCCCAGCTCAAGGAATCTCAGGACTGTCCGACTTACCCCAATCGTTCCCTGGGACTTTGTAAACCTGAGATCCTCCTCATTCATTCGTTCATTCATCCATCCATCCATCCATCCATCCATCCATCCATCCATCCATCCATCCATTCATTCACAAATGCTTATGGCATGCCCACTGAATGATCCTAAGTCACCCCCACACAAGTGAGAACCGAGAGTTCTTCTGGAACATTAGGTGCTTTTCCCACGATCACCCTGCTGGTTAACTGCATAGCGGGTCGTCAACCCCATCATCTGGCCTTCTTACTGGTGCTTTTCTCCACATCACATCCCACAACCCAAGATGACCCAGCCCAATGGGATGGGAAAAGGTGCAGCACATCCCATCCCCCATTCAACCCTACCCGAGGTTGCCAATCAGTACTAAGTCTTTTGAATCCGCCTCTGGACTTCCTTTACTGCGTTTCCACAGTGGTCCGGTCCTCACTCCCATAACTTCCTGTCCTCCCCAGCCTCTCAGAGAAAAGCCCATTTTGCCCCCTCAGAGCCCCAAGCCACTTCAGGACTCAGGAGCTATAGCTACCCAGAGCCTCACCATCTCTGCCACGGCTTCGGCTGCAAGCGCCTCCACTGGCTCCGCGGGAGATGACGCGTTACCATAGCAACCAAGAACTGCGCCGTCCTCGCTTTAGCCCCGCCCCATGCCCCGCCCCTCCCAGTTCCTGGGGCAGTCACAAGGTAGTTTAGAAGCAGGAACCCTTCCCTCAAGCTTTTCCCGCCCTACAGAGGAGCAGGAACAAGGCTCTTGAAGGCTGAGCCCCTTGGATATGCCCCTGACGTCCACTTTGGCTTTGACTTAATTTAAGTCAGGCTCAAACTTGAAAAGGCCTACTTTCCATGGGCCCAGGAGGGCTCCACTATCAAGGAGCCCAGGAGCCAGGCCCCAGTCGCGGTTTTCCCTCACAGACCCTTCCACCCACCCTAGGTTACCATGGTTACTGCTACGGGTTTCCAGGAGGAGCCAAACCAAACCTGATGAGAGTTCAGGCTGCAGAGAAGCAGGCAGCATTAAACCAAACAAATTTCACAGTAGGAGGGAGTCTGACTAGACCAAAGAGCGAGCTAGCCCCGAAGACGTGTGTATGTAGTCTCACAAGCTGTAGCTCTGAGATGTGGGGGAGTTCATTGAAAAGACAGGGAATCTGAGCCAGGAAGTTCAAAAATCAGCCTGGGCAGCATAGCAAGCTCCATCTCAATGAATAAGTAAATAAACGAAAAATATAAGTCCTACCTAAATGACGTCAAAATCCACGGCTCCAGCTTAGGGGAACCTGCCCTTCACCTACTGTAAATGTTTTCTGGAGCTTTAAGATTCACCCAGTTTGGCCTTGGTCCCCCATGCCTCCCCGTCTGCAGGGCAGAACTGAGCAGACCTGGGATCCTGCACGCCCCACTCCTCACAAAATCTCCCACCAACCAGGTGAAGCTTTTTTGGATTTTCTTTTCCTTTCTTTCTTTCTCAGAGGTGTATTGCTATTGCTATTGCTGCTGCTGCTGCTCCTGCTCCCGCTGCTGCTGCTTAATCCAGAAAGCTAGAGTTCATTCCCCAGATTCCTCCACTCTTATCTCCTTTGGAATCCAATTCCTAACCACACCTCTCGGAGGTAAGTATTAGCCCCGTAACCAAAGATGGAGAAGTGAGGCCAAGAGAGGCAACGGCAAAACAAGACACGTGTGCTTTTCACAACTCAGGCTGCCGTGCTACCGGAAAGGGGTAAGGCAGGGAGGAATGGCTGACAGAATGCACTGCAGGGAAATCACTCCCCAGTGTCTGAATGTAGCTCACAGCGCCTTGCTCCAGGGCCTGCTGCTCGCATGAGGCACCCTAAGGCTCATAGCAAAGCCCTGAGCAATATGTCTGCTTCGTCACGTATTTGTGCGACCTAAGTTGATTTAAAGAAACATTTACTCTGGGTCGAGTGACACATACTGGTGTGGTTTCCATCACTTGCATGTACAGTTAAGATTCTTAAGAATAGGAAAGCTTCCTGGAACGCTCATCCCACCAGGCTACTAAGTCAACTCACTGGACTTCCAGGCAGCAACTTTATCAGCCATATTCTCCATATGGCTGTGCCGTGATGCCTGATGGCTAAAGGATTCGAAAAGGGAGGGAAAACAAGGTTGGGAATGAACAAAGCCAGAAGCCAGTCTGTGGAAAAAATATTCCTCTAGCCATCAATGCCGTAAAGCTCTAAGTGGGCATGGGAAGCTGGATCATTGGATAAAAACGTGTGCCACTCAAGCCTGAAGACCAGAGTTCAGATCCAGAAAACCCACATAGCTGCCTGATGGGTATGGCGGGTATGACAGTCCCAAATCCCAGGAAGCAGAGATGGGGTCCCAGAGCAATCTGGCTTCCTAGGTTAACAGAATCAGCAAGCTCTGGGTATAAGTGAGAGCTTTTGCTTCAATATATAAGGTGGAGAGCAACTGAGGAGGACACCCAACACCAGCCTCCAGGCTCTGCATGCATGCACACTCATGCAATGTATCTGAACACATATGCAAGCACACATACACACATGCTTGCACACCATGCGTACACCACATACAAGTAAGACTAGGACAAAGTGTTAAGTGGAGATTCCATCTGCATTCATGCTTAGCAAACACTGAAGTTCTCTGTGTCCGGAAAGAGACACAGCGATGGAACATACATAGTTATATGTACATCGTATGGTTCATCAGAGAAAAGCTGCCCCAGGGCGCCCAAACTGGTTGGCTACTTGCATTTCTCCTTCGCTGATACTTTCTCTTTGCATTTCTTTATTACAGTCCCTGAAAGGCAAGTCACCCGAATTTTCCTAAGCACAATGATGCAGTCTTCTCATTTTAAAGCTATCCAGGTCCTGTGTTTTAGTTTTCCACTGCCGCTATAACAAATCACCGCGAATTTAGGAGCTTAAATAAACACGAATTTATTACAGTTTAGGGGTCTGATGTGGGTTTCACTGGGCTAAAATTAAAGTGTCAGCGGGGATGCGTTCTTCCTAGAGGTCCCGGCATTTCTAAGGCTGCCCCTTTTCCTTGGCTCATGAACCCTTCCACTATCCACAAAGGCAGCACTGTTGACTGTCTCTGGCAGTTCTGCAATAGTTACATCCCCCTCTGCTGGGAAATGTTCTCTGATATTTTTCAGGACTCTGTGCACCCAGAAGAGTGAAGGTCACCCCTCACCTCAGGCTCCCTGACTTAATCATTTCTGATAAAACCACTTTTGCCACGTAAGGTGAGTATTCACAAGTTCTGGAGATGAAGAGGTGGACGTTCGGGCAGTGTGCTGGAAGGGTGTGCTTCATGCAGCCTACCACACTATGAAGCATAACAAGGGTATTTTAAGGGCTCTGTGACATATTTTCTTCTCAATTTTTTGAACACTTTTCTTATTTATTATTTTTATGTACATGTATATAATGATAATTGTTGGTGCATCACATGCCTGCAGTACCCCTTGGGGGCCAGAAGATGGCGTTGGATCCCCCTGGAATTGGAGTTACAGAGAGTTAGGATGTGCCCTGTGGGTGCTGGGAATCAAACCTGGGTCCTCAGGAAGAGCAGTCAGTGCTCCTAACCACAGATCCATACCCTGCACTATATTTTCAAAGATTTGAAGAACAAAATAAAATTTATTGAAAATGCTAAAACAGGGACTATGCTGCTTTGAAGTCCATTTTAATGTATTTATGATTTTATTTGGAGCTTCTTTTTATTGAAAATATTTTTTCCATACAATATATTCTGATCACAGTTTCCCCTCCCTTCTCTCCTCCCAGATCTTTTCCACTTCCTGAACCAACCTTCCAATGCCACACCTTTCTCTCTCTCTTTAGAAAACAAATGAATAAAATAAATAAATAAATAAAACAAAAAAGGAAGAAAGAAAAAGCATGAGAAACATATACACATGCAGATACACACACACACACCAAATAAATAAATAAGTACAAACACAAAAAATCACCCTGGCAATAGTGGCACATGCTTTTATTCCCAGCACTCAGGAGGCAGAGGTAGGCACAGGCAGACCTCTGTGAGTTTGAGGCCATCCTCAAAGGGAGTTCCAGAACAGCCAGGATTGTTACACAGAGAAACCCTGTTTCAAAACAAAACAACAAAAAATCAGAAACCATAATATACAAGCAAAAGACCAGTGAGGTAAAATGTCCAAACAAAGCAATATGAGACAAAAAAAAAAAAAATGCCATTGAGTTCATTTTGTGATGGCCATCTACTGCTGGGCATGGGGCCTGGCCTTACTAGTGGCCTGTATACCCAGTGAGACTCCGCTGGGGAAACTAATGGTTCCTTTATGAGTGGTTGTCAACTGGAGATAGCTTCTTGGTTAGGGATGGGAACTCATGTCCACTTCCTCCATTTGGCCTGGACCTGTGCAGGCCCTGTGTTGACTGCCTTCATGGGTTTGTGTGTGCGTCAGTCCTGTTGTGTCTGGAAGACGGTTTCCTCAGTGTGAGTTCATAGGTGCGTCAGTCCCGCTGTGTCTGGAAGACACTGCTCCTTGGTATCATCCATCACCTCTGACCCTTACAGTCTTTCAACCTCCTCTTCTGCATAGTTCCCTGTGCCCTAAGGGGAAGGGGCTGATGAGGCTATTCCATTTTGGACTGCTATTTTTGTTTATTTATATACTTGCCACACACACACACACACACACACACACACACACACACGTAGGGGCGTGGGTGGGGTGGGGTGGTGTAATTCTCCCGTCTCTGCCTTCCATCTCCATGTAAGAGTGCCATGAATACCAATGGGGGCTACGACATCCAGGGATCAAACTCAGGTCGGTCCAGCTTTTACAGCACATACTTTTACCCACTGAGCAATCTCCTTAAACTGAGGACCAAACTCAGGGCCTCAGGCATCCCAGGAAAGTGTTCTACCACTGACCTAAATCCCAGATGCCTATTTTTGGAAATGTCAATCATGCAAGTCAAATTTAAAAGATTTCTGATTTGGATATATATGGGCAATATATTTCCTTCTTATGACTTTAAGTGTATGTGTTAAAAGACATTAAATTAACTTCAAATGGACAGCTCACGAAACAAATAGAAGAAAAAAAAAAGCCATGAAATCAGTAGGAATTACTTTGGAATTGAGGAGCAAATTAAAACAATTTTTAAATTGTACCACAAGAAAGGTAATTCTAAAAGAGGAACAGATGAAATTTGAAGGAATAAGAAGACTAAATTTAGGGTGTGTAGTAATCCACTTAACAAGACGAAGAAAATGGCACAAACATTGGGAGAATGTTAAATTCCTTGTTGATTTAATATAAAGCATTGGCAATGATAGCGAATGCATGAAACCCATATTAGCACAGCAAGAGGCGGACCAGCCACAATCTGATTAATGAGAGTCATCAATTCAAAGAACACTTAAGATGAATTACTGAACAATGCACTGAAATCCTACAACTCCTACAAGAAAGAAATTTAGTACAAATTTCCCCAAATTTGACAACAACAATAACATCCGACATGGTTTTGCCTACAACAAACGATGAAGTGGAACATCCTAATCTATCAATAATAATAAAAATGTTGATCAATCCACATCCCAGGAAAGACTGGGTTGTCTTACCCAGGTTATAATGATCAAGTGAAGAGACTGAGGAGTGGGGAGTGAAAGGCCCTTCACAAAGCATATCACTCCCCTTGGGGTGGAGATTTTTGTGACATTTTCCACAATGCCTAAAGCTTATAATTATTCTAGCTTTGTTTATTATTCCAAGTGTTTGTTTCTGTATCTAATTTTGGATTAATAACTTCGTATTGCTTATCTCAACTGGATCTTCCAAAACTACATAAGCTTCAGGCCTCACAAAACCAAGTACTCTTTTTTTCTTTTCTTTTCTTTCTCAGCAAAACTTGGCTCAAAAGCATAGCAGTATCGACCCTTATCGAGTAAGGCTTCACGTGATTGCCTCCCTCCCCCAACCCACTCATCCCCTCAATACCCTTTTCTGTCTTCTTCCAGCTATTTCTACGTTTACATCTTTGGAGTCCTTTCCCTTCTATCCCTCCCACCCACCCCCCAACACCCCCCTAAGCAATCCTTTCTTCACTCTCCTCTGCTCATGTCCTCACTGTCCAGCAAGCCCAGTGGTGAGAGCGGTGAGGAGGGTCAAAAAGCTAAGGAGCTAGAAGAAGAGGGAGGGTACCGCTGCCCTGCTCAACCCTGACCCCGCCTCCTGCTGCCTAACCCTTCCTCCCAGGGCACCACTCCCAGGGAAGTCCCAGAATAAGGCCTAGGTCGCCAGCCAGGGGTCAGGATCCAGGAGAAGCGTGGAGGCCAGGGGCTGGAGCACACAGCCTGCCAGTTCTGGTTTGGACTTGGCCCTGGAACAGCCGTCTCATCCCTTGGAGCCTTGAAGGGTGCCTGGCCAGTCACCCTGCTGGCCCTTGAGATGCTCCCCACACTGGCTGAGGCAGGAGACATAGGAAGTTTGACTCTAAGATGAAGAAGCATAGTTAGCTGGAGGAGCCTGGGAGACATGGCCCAGCAGAGCTATTCAAATAAAGTCTGGCTTCTCACTTAAGCGTATCTCCTGTCTAAGAGCAATGGGAAGGGAGACTGATTCTCTGCTACTCCTTGTCTTCCCCTTCCTCTGGCCCCTCTGAAATGAAGTGGGGAGCCTGGCCTCCCCGCACTAGCATGACACACTCTAAAGCTAGGTAAGAAAGGAAATGGGATGGGGTAGCTGGGCATGGGCAGAGAATGTGAAGGGACTCCGCATTCCTGTAGAGGGGTTTGTGTTCCTTGCATATGGCTCTCTGGCATTGTCTTTCTGAACTTCTATACTCAGACCTGGGAGTTCTTGAGTCCAGGAGTCCCCTCCATTCCCTGGGCCTGTCCCATCCCTTTCGACAGCCTTTGCTTCCATTTTAGGGGTATCCATTTTTCTCCCCAGTAAAGCTCTTTCTTCTAAGTCTGGTTCCCAGCCAAAATTCCATTTTGGAGGGCCAGAAGGAGCTCCCCCATGCTGTGTCCCCTGGGAGAACAGAATGGAAAAGGACAGCAATGACTTGAGAGTCTCCCAAGGCTTGACCCTGGCCTGGGCCTGTTTTCCTCCTGGGAAAGAATAATAGCCCCCACCCCGGGGAGGAGGGGAGGTATGAAGATAAGACCATGCTCAAAATCAGTCTGCAGTATTTTCTTCCCCCCAGCCATGCGGGGGGTGGGGGGTGGGGAGGGGGGGCTCGTGTCCTTAGTGTAGTACAAACATCAGGACCCAGGAATGGATCTTACCCTCTCTACTAAGCTGCATGAAGCCTGAGAGCTGCGTCACCATCCCCTTTCCCGGAACACTTAAATTCTCCAAACCACCCTAAATTCTTTTGAAATCAAAGTAAGGCTCAAAACATAAATAAATGCTTAAACGCGCATGAATTACTTTACTTAAATTGCTAACTGCTTTCCATCTGTCTGCAAAACTCCCTTTCTCTTTCCTGTTCTTAACGACCGCCCAAGAGACCCAGCCGAGGCAGGGAGAGAGGAGAGCCTGAAACTCACGCAGGAAGCAATCTGGAACCAAACAGAGAGAACAGAAGAGCATAGGCCTGTGGGGGCAGGGATGTCAGTGTCGGGGGTGGAAGTAGGGACCACTGGGGGTCCTTGGGGCTGGAGACTTTGGGTCTAGAGAAGAGAGAGAGAGGGGAGCAGACGCCAGAGGGGAGGATGAAAGAAGAGTCGAGACATCAGAGTCAGGACAGAGACAGAGACCCTTGTTAGTTACCACCACCCTCCCCTACATCACCATTTGGCGGGTACCTCCCAGGCCACAGAGAAAGACATTAATTAAACTGTGCCCCTACCCACCCCTCCCTGACTTCTTGAACTTCACAGCGCCACCCCCCTACCCATCCAGCACTTGGGCCAATGTTCCCTTGGTGTCCTGGACATGCCTGGCACCAGCTTCCCTCCTACGTGACCAGCACACAGCCCTGGACTGGATGGCGGATGCTGAGATAAGGCCAAGGAGGGGGAGAAAAAAAAACCACCAAAGCCAGGAAGTTGCACAGGCTGGTTCCCCTGGCAACCCCACCACAGTCACCAAACAGAGCTGGGGTTGAGGGGGTAGGGACAACTGTTCCTGGCTCAGGCCAGCGCTCTTCCAAGACCTCGGTTTTCTTGTTAGAGAAACTTTTTCCACTCTTCTGGGATATACGGACTGAAAATTAAGGAGTCCATTTGATTTAATCTCCACCCAGGTTCTGGGTCTATAGCTCTAATAAGTCGGCTGGAATCTGCGTTTCTCACTGGCGTCCCATTGAGTCCCAAGCTGGAGTGTGAGGATATCACTTAGAGAACGGGATGTGTTTAGCAAGGTGGAACTCCTGGTGATCGATCCGGTTAGGAGAGTCCACCATCCTGTGTTCCCCTAAGGTCTATAGCCAGCCCCAGCTCCAAGGATGCTTGGCTTTCAACATCAACTGATGAGCAGGCGTCTAGAAACCTGGGTTCTAGTTCATGCATCACAGTTCAAAATCCTGAACTCTGAGCTCCTTCTGGCTGTAATGCTTTTTGGTTCTGAGAACCAGGAGCCAAGGGAAGATATGTAATGTATGCTTCCTGCTCTCGGGGACGGTAGGACTCCAGGCAAATCACTCACACTCCCTAAGTTTTGGTCTTTCTGTTCTCTCCAAAGGATATGAAAATATTAAAGCCTTACCAGGAGGTGACAAACCTCTCTGGGATCAATAAACATCCAAGTGTCTTGAAAGCACAGTCTCGGTGGTCGCTGGAGTTTCTGTCGCTGGAGGTAAAAATGGGGCTATCTGAGGGAGGTCTAAGAAGGTCAGGCTGCCTTGAGCAGGAAACCTGCAGAAGCAGGATCCAGGGGCTGCGCCTCAGGCGCTCTTGTCGGATTCCTCTCCAAAGCCGCCAGCTCTCCATTTGACTGGAGAGGTGGCTGGTGCAGAGCTGAACTTCCTGTACCTCTTGCCAAGCCTGACCTCCCTCTCCCTTCCTCCTCTATGGCCCTGGCCTCCACTCACAGGAAAACCACAGCCCGAGCCAGCTGCAGGCTGAACCCTTCTTCAGGGTCAGTCATTTCACAGGGGAACCCCACAACGGGGTGAGCACTAGCTTGGACTTCTGCTATCCAGAGTTCAGGCTTCAGTCGGTCTATTAGTTTGGCTGGGCGAGTCACTGTTACTCTGTGAGCTTACGTGTCCTGCTCTGTGAAATGGGGAAGATTCGTATTTTGTGTTGGTGCCCTCTCCTCGTGGACTTCTCATCCCAGCAACAGCTAGCACATGAGTTATTGGAGCTAAACAATGTCTTTCTTAACCCTTTCCTCTCTCCTTCTGTTCTACTGTCAGTAAGAGTCCCAGTTTGGACCTTCATTATCTTCTTCCAGTCTTCACTGTCCTGCCCTTAACCCAGGCCACTGTCACATCAGCCTGAACCACTCCAATACTCCTTTCCCTATTTCAGACCATTCTTTGCCTTGCAGCCTCATAGAACTTTCTGAACAAAGCATAGTTTACAACTCTCTCATCTGGCTCAGCATCATTCAGTCATGAGGCATGGTGGCAAGCGCCTGAATCCCAGCATGCCATAGCGAGAGGCAGGAAGGCTGCCACAAATTCAAGACCAACCCCATAAGAAGCTGTCTCCTGGAAAAGAATCCAATAACGTCTTGGAAGCTCCTTTGATGACCTGATCCTCACTTCCCTTCTCAATCACATTTCTTAGCATCATCTCTACATTCAAAGATCTGGTCCAGTCCAGCATAGCCTCATCTCTACAAGGGCACTTCTCACATCGTGCCCAGGAAGTCTCACCACCCCTGGCCTCCCTATATGCTTCCAACTACCCCTGGCATTTTCAGATGTTACCATCTCCCATAACCCATGGAAGGTGTATGGTAGAATCCAATTTTTTAACTGTTTATTTTTTTCTAGTAGGGAAATACAGCTCAGTGTGTGGTAGAAGCGTGATAATGATGGTGATGATGAGTCATGGCACCCATCCTGGAGCTCCCCCTAAGACCTAGACCCTCTTATAATGCCACAACACATGTTGTTTTATAATTGGCTCCTTGCTTTTCTTAACCCTTTCAGGAGATTGCTTGTCTTGTTAATGGCAGAGCCCTCACCTCCAGAATGCAATGGGTGCCACAACTTTGAAAAGATGTTCAAGGATTACTATTTGAAATAATGAAAGAATAAATCCAAAACACAGAGTTCCTAGCATAGCATGTAGCAAAAATGATGGTGACTATCATCGCCTTCACCATCGTCACGCTTCTATCACACACGGAGCCATATTTCCCTACTAGAAAACCAACTGAAAAGTCAGATTCTAGCCAAACGGGAGGGCAGCAGAATGACAGCCCAGGTGTCTGATGGGATGCTTCTATCACCTCTCCACACCCACTTCAGGTTCTAGTGATGTTAGCCTGTCTGCCCGTGCCGATCCCTGGTTCTCACTCGTACGCCTCTTTGTCCGTGTCCATCCCAAAGAAAAGCCTAACCCCTCTCCACCCACAGACACTTGACCTCTGACCACAAAGTCAGTGACTGTTCATTATCTCAAAAGTCTCCCTAGTAGGCTCCCACATTTCCTTGGGCAGATGGGAGGGGGGCAGATAATTCTTGATATAGGTGATCTCTGATCCCCATGGCATTCAGGAATTCTCCAGGGTGTTGAGGAGTTGACAAGAGTCCTCCCATAGAGTCCTGCATACATTCCTCAAAGGCATGTGTCACTGGCTTCAGGAATCATCCCGGCTCACATCTGTATGTTACCTCCCTTCAGGAGCACACAGTCTTTGAGCAAAGAGGTCATGTATCAATAATTTACCCTGTAAGGTCTGAAATAGAAACTCAGTAAGCGCAGTAAGTGTTGAAAACCACACACATGGAAAAAAAAAAAGGGGGGGGGGGTGTATCTGAGCATTTCCAGGCAGAACTGCCCATTTTTCTTCCATTAGGAAATGAGATTTGTCCTATTTATTGAAGACATTCCTTCTGACCCTTGAGAGATTCCAGAGGCTAATAACCTTTAGAGGCAAGAGTATCATTTTTCCTTGTCTAACCTAAATTTCTCTAGATGCAACTTTAGGGCATTTTTCTGTAATCCTCCTCCCCGGCCACTGGGACTAAAACCTACTTCTTTGCAAAGAGACAGTTACTAATTCACTCTTTTAGCCTTTCTTCAACAAATTTAATCCCAGGCTCTCTATTGTCTTCTTCCCTAGGGTCCTATTTCCCAGCCCTCTCCCTGTTCCACTGCTCCTTGGGCCCTTTGCCAAGTTCTCAAACAGCAAAAGGCGCAGGAATGGTGCCTATTGTTCTCCCTGGTGGACAAACACACAGATGCCTACGCATGCACGCACGCACGCACGCACGCACGCACGCACGCACGCAGGACCAACACCTCTGTCTACCTGTCACCCTCCACCCTGGGCAGACAGACACTCACAGGCGGTCTCTTCACACAGATTTATCTCTCCCACCTGGGGCCCCTGAGCCTTGGTCTAGCCGTCCTCACACACCTGAGTACACACACTCACACAGGGACAGCACAGACCTTCGATTTTTCACACCGGCAAGCCAAACTGGGTGGAGCTTCTGAAACCCTCCTCCTCCTCCCTGCTGCCCTTCTCTAATCCTCCCTTCTATTGGCCACCAAGGGCCACGCCTACTTTTTCTATGCCTCCCCAGTGATTTTCCGCTTCATGGATGAAGGCAGAGTAAATGAAGGAAAGTTGACTCTGCCCTCTTCTTCCGGTGCGCCTCCCACTCCCCATCCCACCCCCCCCCCATCTCAAGTCATCACTCTGCCTTCCATTTGCACACATACACTACCCTCCATCCACTTCGCAGCTTCTCTGGCAGTAGGGAGTGTGAAGCTTCTTGAGGTTTTGCTTCATGAAAATTAGCACAGGGGAAGTATGGGAGCTGACCATGGAGCTTGGTTCCATCTCAGGTCTGATGGGAGGCAGAGTGGCTGTGCCCCTGGGCTGGCTGGGCACTAGCTTACCGGGCAAGGGGATTTGAGAGCAAGCAGGTGGTATGACAGTCGTTCGTTTATTCAGCCAGCAAATATTTACCCAGCACCTGTGGCACCTCTCGGCATCAACAAAACCGATAAAACCCTGCCTCTGTGCAGTGTGGATTCTATGGGCGGAGGCTGGAAATGAGTAAGTTAAACATATTGGCTCTCCGACCATCATAAATGGCAGCAGGGGAGGAGGAAGGATGCAGGCTGAGGCGGTGGGCAGTTTTAAGTAGGGTGCTCAGGAATGGCACTATTTGAGCAAAGCTTTGAGGAGACAAAAGGGTAAACCGTGCAGAGACCTCCAAGGAGGCTGTTTTAGGTGGCTGGACTCTTCCTGCAGTATCAGTTACAAAATACATACAGAAAGCCACAAAGGACGGGTGCTAGGAGATGACAGGCAAAGGGGACATTGTACAAAAGAGCTGTTTCTCCTGGCATCGGGGTTGGGACCCATTCTGGGCTCCAGGGCTTGAAAGGGTGCCAGGAAAAACTAGAAGAGCCAAATCAGGAGTGAAACTGGCCTCAGCGGGGAACCAAAAGCTAAAAAGCAAACAGAAAATGATACAAGATCTTAAGATGCTAGTCCCAAAAGGGTTTTGTCTTAGTTTGCTGTCTGTTGCTGTAATAAAGACATCAGGACCAAAGCATCTTGGTGAGAAAAGGATTTATTTGTTTCACATGTCCATAGTTCCAGTCCATTGGGGGAAGTCAAGACAGGAACTCCAGGCAGGCACCTGGAGGCAGGAACTGAAGCAGAGGCCATACACAGGGGAACACTGCTTACTGGCTTGCTGTTCATGGCTTGGTCAGTCTGCTTTTTGGTATCTCCCAGGACCACTTTCCCACTGTGGGAAACACACACACACACACACACACACACACACACACACACACACACAAATCCAACCTAACCAGGATGGAGTTGAATGTCTACTGAGATGAAGAGATACTGAGATTCTTCTCCCAAGCTTGGCAATTGGAGATCATAGCCAGAAGAAAAATGAGCATCTCTTGGACCCCACTGGTGTCTGCCTTTTTGGAAATGTTACTCTAGAGTGAGATAGGGCCACCTGAAGCTTCTTTGATCATCTTCAGCAGTACTGTGGTGATGGGCTGTAGCACCAAGGGGCATCAGCAACCTCCCAGTCCTCTGTGCACACAAAGCCTAACTTTGATCCCATATCCCTTCATTTCTTAGGCCTTTACAAGCATTCACCACATAAGTCCTTTCCATTCTGGGCTTGTACAATCTTCACAGGAGCCTCAGGAAAGATCATCCTCTCTGGTTTACAGAATGAGGAACAGTATCCTATTACCCCATTTTACCTTCATTCCCCAGTCCCTCCACACCCCCATTTGTGGCTGAGCCTGCAACAGCACAGGCTGAACTACATCTTCAGCCAGGTTGACTTAGGGCTCAAATACTTGCTCCTTCATGTGACCGCTAGGTGGCCTAGGCTAAGCTTCTTGCCCTTTGTGAGACCCAGGGGGTAGAATGGGAGAAGTTACAAGGTAACATCCACCTCCTGGACTTCTTTAAGAATCTCCTGGGACCAGACAGTGTTAGTGCTGAGGCATATCACGTCCCAGAAAACTGCAGTGTGTTGACAACAGTTTGTAGCTCTAAATAGTTAAATCAGGGGAAGGATGTTAAAAAAAAAAAAATCAGTGAATTCAGTATTTTCTCTGCAATGACATCACTCTCACAGGCTGGTAGTCCATAAAGCCTCTCTGAAGGAGAGATAAAGGAGCGCCGGCTAACCCCCTGGAGATTCACACAGAGGCTGCAGCCTGTCTTATCTGTGCCACATCCCTGAGAGTGCAGCAGGCAAGAAAATGCTATCTCTTCCATAGTGAGGTGTCAGGATAAGGCCGAAAGCCATGGAGCTGACTGACGGCTATAAACTACGGCATGGTGTCTGGCACACAGTAGGTGTTTCTAGGAAGAGACAGACAACAGAGAGGCGGGGAAGGAGCACACAGTAGGTGTTTCTAGGAAGAGACAGACCACAGTGAGGCAGGGAAGGAGCGGGAGACAAAAGCTCTTTGGTTACAAACTGCTGCTGTGGCTTTCTGCTCTGCAAGAGATGGGTGGTATCAAAGCAGGAAAAGGGAGACAGACATGGGAGACCACGGCCCTGAGGGTGGGCAGGGGTCAGGCATTAGCTGACCTAGAGTCGCTCAGGTTCCCCATGGGAAGACGCGGAGTCAGCATAGGAAGCCTTGAAAGGATGGGAGGCCTACAGGCTGTGAGCACTCATTCCTGGGTGGGGCTGGGGACAGGGTGACCCCAAGTTGATTCTTATCCAAGGCCAAAATCTAAAGGAAAGCTGCCTCGAGGCTGTCCCTGGAATGCAGCTCACAGGTGCTTGGGGTCAGTGGATAAGGCATCTCCACGGCTGCTAACTCATTCCTGCTCATTTCCCAGCCACTGTGACCTCCCCCCCCACTTCTGCCCCCCATGCTGGAATAGCCTACTCCAACATGGGCCATCTTGCCCCCTGTCTGCCTCAAGGGCCTCCTGTTTGGTTAGGCCTGTACTTGTCAAGACTCAGCCAGGAGCAGCAGGTCACCTGCTCAATCCACTGAGGAATAAAATTCTTCCATCCTACAAACGCAGCTTACATAAACTGCATTAAGGCTCCTATCCCAAGTGAGGTCCTGTAAGTGAGGTCCTGTCCCTTCTTCATCCCAACCTGTTCTCCCCTAAACCAAATGACAGACAGGATGGGGATGAAAACGAAGACAGGGCTCAGCCCTGCAACCTTTCAACTCTGCCCCCCCCCCCCCCCCGCTCCTTGCCTGGTATGACTCCCGCCCCCCACAACAAAATGGGCACAGTGGCCCCAGACACAGCCTGACTCCATCCAAAAAAGAATGAGATTCTTTATTGAAAATCAGCCAACTTGTGTTCCTCAAGCCCCCAGACCATGGGTGGGCAGCTCTTCCATCTCTGTCTCGACTGCTCCACCCACCCCTTAGCCACAGTGAGAGGAATGGAAAATAAGAAGCCGAAATGGCCTCTGTATGGGAAAGCTGCCCAGATGTGTGCTAAGTACAGCCCAGCTGTGGCTGGAGTGACAGCCGCAGGCTCCTCCCTATAAATTAAATCCCTGCAGCCGCAGCTGTACGAGAGGCACGGGCCAGCCTCTAAGACTCCGGGCCAAGGAATGGACTGAAAGTACAGAGGTCAGGGAGAGAGAGGCACCCTGGCGGGAAGGAGGCTTTGGTCCCAGGGGAAACGTTGGTCCAGTTTTGACGGCTGTGGGGAAGGAATGTATTAGTAAGCCCAGAAAGAAAGAGGCAATCATCGGGCACTGCCAGAGGTGGCAAGATAGGTTGGACCCTACCCTGGCAGAGGGGAGCTTAGAGATCCAGGGGCTCTCAGGGAATGTCACTGCTAAAACTTATATATACATATATATTAACCATTCATGGAGGGCAGGGGCAGGGGGGATGTCTGATCAGAGGATCTGGCGTGGCATCCCATAGCCGGTCATGCCTGCCTGAGATGCTCCACGGTTGGTGCCCATCTGAAGTCCGATCACATTCTTGCCCTCTTGCAACTGGTTGTCCGAGAAGTTCCGAGGGTTCTCCTTGGATTTCCTGGGTAGAGAGGACGTACTAGTTAGGAGGCAGTCAGAGGCCAGCCACCCCAGTAAGTTCTTCTCTGAACGTGTACGCTGATATGCCCTCTGCCTTTAAGACCTCTGGGCTGGCTAGAAGCATCTCTTTGTCTCTCCAGAAGGACAGTCATTGCCGCCACCGCCACCATACCTCCTCCCATCTTCCAGAGTTCTAAAGGTGCTTTGTAATGACTGGTCCTAGGGCGACATCACTTATTTTCTGCAGACAGGAAAGGGCAGGAATACTGTCCCAGCAGGGTCCCGTGGCTATCCCACAGATACTTACTTAGGAAACCAGTTGGGATCCCCAGAGAATAGCCCATCATCCCTGGCTACCGCCAGCCCACCCAGGTTCATTAGCGTCCGCTGCACGCAAGCCATGTTCTTTCCTGGAAGAAAAACGATTACATTGCCTGAGTGGAAGTAGGGTACCAGATGCCAAGATTCCACCTGTCTATGAGCTTGGCATCTAAACTCTTTAATTCATTGTTCCCACCCTAACCTGCAGTATGGCCCATCCTCCATCACTCTCTCTCTCTCTCTCTCTCTCTCTCTCTCACACACACACACACACACACACACACACACACACATACACACTTGTCCTCAGGAAACCCACCACTTATCCTTTTTCTTTGGTAAAGATGGCCCATCCTAACCCCTAGTCTCCTGGGTAACAGCCCTGGGCCCCGGCCCACCTTCCCAGAGATCCACAGTTTGAAAGATGTCAGTGGTGTTAATGCCGTAGCGCTCAGCGGCCTGCAGGAACTGGGAGATCTGCTCCATCTGCTTAAAGGCCATACCAGAGGCCTGAATCTTCTTTACTGGGGCCTGCCCCTCAGGGTATAGTGAATTAATGAGCTCACACAGCACCTGGAAGAGATGAGCGGACATGCCGCTTGAAGATCGGAGCACCAAAGACAGTGAACCAGAGAGGTCCCTTCCCGTGGTGAGCCTCAAGGTCCCCTCCTGCCTCTGAACCCAGAGGAAGAGCAAGTGTTTAGTCTTTCCTTGCTACTCCGGAATCACTGCCCGGAGTTTACCTTCACACCCTCTTTCCAAACAGCTGTTCTACCGGCACCCATGAGCTTCTGTTGCAAGAGGGACATCCACCTTGACCTTTACTCTGGAGAGGCAGGAAAGCATGGGGACTCTAACAGCCTCCAGGGAGATATTCAGGATGATGACACACTTGGGTCTGTACTCCCCATTTCTCCCCTTCTTGGGGGCAAACCGTCTCTGACGCCCCGGCATCGGCCCCGCTCTCCCTGCGTCTCCCGCCTTAGCTCTCACCGTGCCATCCTTGAGCCAGTTCTGGAAGTTCTCACGCCCGGGCTGGGGCCGGCCCACATCCTTGCGGCACTGAGTGGTAATCCACTGGATCAGGATCTGCTCCAGATCCGCATCGTATTGCTTCTCAATCTTCTGCTGCACCTCTCGGCTCAGGCCATAGGAAGGTCCCCGGTTGGCCATTCTGACAGCTGTGGTGACGGTGAAGAGCTGTGGAGAGGATATAAGCAGGGCCCACGGTCAACATTTTACAATACACTGGGCGCCCGTAAAGGGCCAGAGAGCTGGCACAGCAGGGCTCTGAAGTCTGGCCGGAATGAGGCTACGCAGATACTAAATCACTTGAAGGAACGGTTCTACGTCTACAATGAAGCCTAGGACCTGCTGGAATAGAGGATAGGGTCAATGCTTCAGTTCGGCTCTTCATTGGGAGCGTGAAACTCGACACATGTAAACAGGTCCGTCTAGCCTCCAGCCCTGCTCTTTAGAGCCTCTGGAAACGATGCAGGAAACAAGAATACAGAGCCTACGGGAGAGCTATGCCAAGAGTGGGAGTGAGCGGGACCACCTTCCCCTAACCGCTAGGGTTTTAACTGAGCAGCTGCTGTCTGTAGTAGGGATTGTAGGAGAGAATGAAGCCCTTGGTCCTGTACTACTCAGTGCCATCAGGGGACAGAGGGAGGGGAGGTGACTGCGTACACCATGTACACAATGAACACCAAGCTGCAGGGTTCAGATCACGCGACAGGGACTAAGAAGCGCAGAGGGAGACCGACGCAGTCTGGGTGGGCTTGCTGGAAAAGGTAGGCCCACAGTTGAGCCGGCAAAGGGAATTTCCTGTGAGAAACCTAGCAGTAAAAAAACAAAAACAAAAAACAAACCAATTCTCCTAGGCATCGTGGTAGACAGACTAACCCCTTCCTCTTACCACCGAAGGTGTCCATATACTAATTCCCAGAACTGGGAGATATATCACCTTACATAGTTTTTTTTAAAAAAGTGTGAAGGGGGTAGGGGGCAGCGTTTGGAGATGGAGTGATTACCAAGTATCAGCTGGGTGGGCCCAGCATCGTCGAAAGAGGTCTCATTCTCAGTCAGTGAAAAAGGCAGGCAGAATGAGAGGAGAAAGGTGAAGGAAGGGTGTGGATCACGCAGGGTCATGAACCAAGCAAAGCCCCTAGAAGCCAGAGAAGCAAAGGAAATGCACTCTCCCCTAGCTCCCCAGCCCCACCAGCACCTGGACCTCTGCCAGTGAGACCTGCCCCCCAGCCCCCTGGGTCTCTAGAACCATCAGAGCGGCCCATGTGTCGCTAAGTTTATAGTTTGTTACAGCAGAAAGGGGAAATTAATCCAGAGCCTTGGGCCTTGTTTTCAGGGAAACCTGGAGAGAGAAAAGAACAGTATACACAGCTGGGTTTGACTTTCCTTGAGGACCTTGGTTAGGAAGAACCGGTAGCTTCTGACCACAGGCCTGCGTTGGCAGCCTTTCACTGCGGGCAGCCTGCCCCACCCACCACTTTACTGACAGGTTCCCCACCCAGGAACCTGGGGAGTTAAGTCCTGGAGATGCTGCAGATGCGCAGGGGAGCCAGGAACAGAGGAGGGGCCCTGTCCCTCACTCGCTACTCCAGCCCCTGCGTAGGGGTCCTCCTCTCTAGTTGGAAATAGAGCTGGCTGTCTCTGACATTTCAAAAACTGGTATCCCCAGGACAAGAGCCTCCATTCAGAGAGAGGCAGGGAGCCCACATCTGGCTGCAAGCCAGGTCAGACTTAAGGGATGAAGTCATTCTGGTTCCTTCTCTCATGCACCCCAGGTTAAACACTCCCACCACCCCCACAATGGGCTCTGGCGCTCGGCCAAAATACAAGAAGCCAGGCTGTCTCCAATAATGTCCTAAGTCTGGGCAGAGAGGTTGTGTGCCGGGTCAGGCCCCTCCCCCACCCTTCAACATGGCTGCCCCTTCCTACCCTGGGTTATCCAGCTGCCACATTTCCGGCAGGAACCCCCACCCCCACCCCCATAAATCAGCTATTTTTAAACTTCATTAGGAGACCTCCCCCCAGGCCAGACCAGATAAATGTCAGGCTGTGTCCCGACCCACATCCCATCGCAGGCCACACACACACACACCATCGGCTTGATGAAGGCAGGTAGAGGGAGTGGAGAGGCTGAGGCCTGGGCAGAAAGGGGGGCAGCATCCTCACCCTCTCTAGTCCAGCTGCAGCTACTCAGCTCCCAGTCTATACAAGCGTAGTGTTGTAACTAGAAGACAGGCTGGGAAAAGGCTCCAATCACAAGCAAGCCTCCTCTCCCTGCCCGATGTCTGGACCTCTCTTCTGGAAACAGCTTTACGCTTGTCACTTGGGGGCTGCTCCCAAGGAGCCGATGGGCCTGAAGCCCGGGCACCAGGGTTAAGAAGGAGTTCAAAGACAGACCCTTCCAGTGCCCCACCCCACCCCAGATCTACCTCCGGGACAGGTGAATACTGAGGGTTCCTCCCCTGGCTCTGAAGCCCGCACACAGCTGCTGGCGAGGTTGTCAGCCGCCAGCTGCGGTGTCTCTGTGCCACTCTGGGGCCACGACCCTGGAACCCCAAAGTGGCAGAGCCATGGGGCGGAGTTCTCAGACCAGGCTCTCCCAGCCAGGCCCGGCTGGCTGGCCGGCAGGCCGGCAGCTGTGTGTCTCTCTCTCTACCCCCTCAGGCAGGCAGGCAGCTGATGGGTTGTGGCTGCTGCAGCTGGAGAGACCCACCCTAGTTACACCCAGGAGACCCACCCCGGCCCTCCCTCAGAGAAAGAGAAAATAGCAAGTCTCCTTCTGGGGTGGGCTACAGACATCTGTCCAGCTGCAACACAGGTGTGGGAGATGCCCAGAACTGGGTATCCCAAGGGAGGACAACAGCTGGGCAGGCCTACAGGGTGGGCTGGCAGTGGCGAACTCCAGAGCCGACGGCAGCCCTGGGAACAATCCTCACTCAGGCCTACAAGGTTACAGTAACTGGGAGAGGAGGAGAGGCCAGAAAAGGCCTTCCAACCCCGTGCTCCACCCAAACCGCCGCCCGCCGCCGCGGGCAGCTTACCTCACCCCAAGAGCTTGGACAGCAGCGTCAATGCTGAAGGCAAGGGGAACACCGAGCTGGGAAGGGTCGGACTTTAGAATTCTTGACTGAGTATTTACTGGGAAGATGAGGGGACTCTCCTCTCATCGTGCGGATGGAACACAGGGAACTTCCCAACTCACATGTGAGTTGAGACTGTTCAGAAACAGAAATGCCACATGGGTAGGCAGAAGGCCAGGGGTAGTAGCACGCTGTGGTTAAGGGGATGCCTTAGAGAAGACCCTCCCCCCCACCAGGGGGCAGCCCCCTCACCACCTAGAGTCCCGAGCAGAAGAGAGAAAGCTCCACAAACAGGAAGCCGCAAGGCCTGCTCAGGAGGAGAGGGGGGGTGGGGTGGAGGCCGTTGCCATGACTTCTGTGTACCAAACATAAGAATGGAGGCAGGGTGGGGGGCCCCCCAGGCAGGAACACCCACTCCACACAGACTTGGGTGGAGGCTCTAGGCAAAGGGGCATGAGGGATCCTAGCAGTTCTCTGGGTATAGCCAGGCTCGAAGAAGCAGTTTTGGAGGACCTGGGAGGCCTATGCAGTTTGTGAGCAGAGAAGCTGAATCCAAGTCTAGAAGAGACGTTTCTGAGCTAGAAAGCCCACACCTTGGCAATCTGGAAGGGCAAGGCGATGGTGTGAAGACAGACTAGCGGCCCATCCCCTGGGGGCTGTCATAGACAGTAAAGGCATGGGTGCGCAAGGGGATTGCAAGGACAAAGACTATTTGCTGGCTCTGGAACGACAGCACCCTGCTCACCGGTCCCAACCTTGCCCGGCGGTCGGAGGTGCACCCTGAACTGCAGGAAGGAGAAAGTGGGAGGAGCTTGGAAATGAGGCGCTGTCCCTGACTACTGCTCTGAACTGGAGGACGAGGGGAGCCCGTCCAGCCACAGGTCTCCCACACTGCACCTCCACTTTCCATCGCCGCTGCCTCTGCGCCGCTGATACCAAGTGTCCCAGTATCTCTCTGGTATGAACCTCGGGAGGTCTGCAGAGCCCAGCAAGGAGGCAATCTACTTCCGGTCTGCACGTCCAGCCCCTTCGGCCGCCGCCCCCACCCCCACGGCCACACCCTGGGCCGTTACTGCGGATGAGTCACCCACCGCCCTCCCGCCACTGGGGTGACGCAGGTCTGGGCAGCCCGCCCGCCCGCCCGCGGCCACCACCAGCTTTCCCAGCAGCAGGGGGCACGGGAGGGGGCAGCGGGGCTCAGGCTAGGGTAGGAGAGCTTGGACAGCAGCCAACCCCTCCAGACAGGACACATCCGAGTGCAGTCAGGGCTGCAGCCCCGAGATGTCCGAGGTCAAAGGCACTCCAGGAGAGGGATAAGGTCTCACAGAAGACCAGGCCACTGTGCAAGTAACGCACCGAGACCCGTGACCCCCAGGTAGTGAACCCGAGTACCCAGAAAAGCCAACTAGCAGGAGAGGGAGCAAAAGGGCGGTCTCCAGGGCCCAGAAGGCAGGTAGTGCCCACACGTGCTCCTGGACCAGGAAGTGAAAGGGTCGCACGGTAAATTCAGGGATTGCAGACGCGCACCGGGGCGCGCGCCAGAATCCCATTCTCGCCGCCAGCCTGAGAACGTGGGACTCCCTCCTTCCTTCTCCCCCGAGAACTCGACGCTGGAGCGGACTGCTGGGGCTTGGGACTTTTTGGGGGGAGACTTTGGGTCGGGACGGACGCCCCGTCTATGCACCCGCAAAGCTCGCCTTACTTAATTGCCCAACAATGCAGAGTCAAGGCTTGGGAACCGGACCTGACAGCCCGGGGCGGAGCGCCCAGTTAGGACCCTTGGCGGCGGCCAGTCTACAACCCCCACGCTTCCTGGAGCTACACTCAAGTGCTGGCCTCTAGCTCTCTACAGACCACACACACATACCCCCACCCTACCCCTTCCCCTTCCCCGGTCCCTCAGTCCTGCTCACCGTCCAAGCGGGCTGGGCAAGTGCACACACGCACGTCAGGGGCTGCAGAGGCGAGTGGAGCTCAAGACCCGGCCGGGCTTAGAGTTTTCTGGAGGGTCCCGCCTCAGACGGGGCGGACCAGGGGCGGGGCGAGGGCCGAGAAGGTTTAAAGGCGCAGCCTTGTGGAATGCTGGAGCGCTTAAGATAGGTGGTCAGTGGGCAGGAATGGGGGTTAAAGGACCTAATGAGTCAGTCCTCGGCGCCGCTGCAAAGGTCTCCATCCATGAGAACTCAGCCTCCACTCAACAGCCATAGACTTGTAATCCAGTAGGAAACTTTCTACCTAGGTTAGCTCACGATTGCAGGCTTAAAAACTGGCGAGGTGAATGGAGGTACAGAAAGAGCCTTCCCCCAGGATTGAGTAGGGTGTGACAGTACGGGGGCCTGCAGGCCGGGACAGCACCCCCACGTGGTTCTGCTCGCCATTTAACTTCAAGCCTGGGCAAAAACTAAGTGAGGTCACTCCTTGCCCAGGGCCCAAGGGGTGTGGTCGGGCTTGGGACCTGGGGTTCAGACCTGGCTTCTCTCTCCCTGCCTTCTATCTCCTGTTTAATAACCTGACATTTCTCCTTAAATCTTGGAGAGATCAGAAGGGAAGGGCTTCGTGGAGGAAGCTGGCAGGCATTTTTCGGCCTCTTTGGGTGGAGAGCAATAGTTTAGAGGTGTCCAGAACAACTACTACTTTTTTTTTTCAGGCTTCAATTAATGGAGTCCCCACTTAAAAACCCACCAGTGTTCTTTCTTCCTTCACATTATGGGGGAGTCCCCTGTTGAGCCTGATATTTAAAAACAACAACAGCCAGTTCCACAGTGACCTTTGCGTTTTCTATTCCACAGAGTCCCCACTCAGACCTATAGAATGTCCTTTCGGGGCCCCGGGCCTTTTCGGGTGCTCCTCCACCTGGAAGCTTTTCCCGTCCTTCACTGGCACCTCACCTGCTCTGCCTGTTACCTGCTGTGTGGCTTTCGCTCACTTATAAAAGGCGGCCTTATGCTTTAGTTGCCCAGTCTACAAAATAAACTCAAAGCTGCGGAGACTTAAACCGCACCCGGAAAGAGCGTAGAGCAGTGCTCGCTGGGCACACAGGGAATGATGTCAGTCTTCGGCGAGGGTCCCAGGAAGTCCCACCCACACGTTCTAAGTACTTACTAAATGTTGACGCAAACTGAACTCTTTGTGCCCGCGTGATAACCCGCTTACGGCTTTATCACGGAACTTAGTATGCTGTAAATGTTTGTCTGCCTCACTGACCAGAAAGAACTCCCCAAGGACAAAAGCATAATCTCCGTGAGTTCTGTATTTTCTCATGGCTTCATAGCCTAACAGCAAATCTCTGCTAGCTGGCCCTATCAGGCACCCAACCACTATTTTTCCAATGATTGTTGAATGTGTCTCATTCCCAATCTTCTCTGTACAGGTCCAGAGGAATTCTTCACCTCTCTTAGACACAAAGATAGGTAACAGAGAAATGTTTTTCAGACTTTTATTCACCAGTTTAAAAAAAAAAAAAACCTGCACCCACACTATAAACACCACACACACACACACACACACGCACGCACGCACGCACGCACGCACGGTTCAACCCCTAGACTCAACTAAAGAGTCAATACATTCGTTCTACATCAAGCCCACTCAAGCCTACCACCAGGCCACCATCAGGGTCTATGCCCGCACGGAGCGGTAGGGGCAGCGCCCAGGCTCGGAGCCAGAGTCTTGGCCTCCTTGGCAGATCCACATGCCTTTCTTTCCTAGGCTCCCACTAAGTGTGCTCACAGCAGAGTAGCCTGCTCAGGGTAGGAGATGGACTGTTGATAGGCCGCCGGTAGCCGGGCCCTGGTAGCATCCCTGCGGCGGCGGAAGGCTAGAAATTCCTCCCGAAGGGCAGCACAGCGGGCCTCGGGGCCGGGGGCATGGGCTGTGCTCAGGAGACAGCTCTCCTCTGGAGTCTTCACACCTTCAAAGGAAAGGCAGGACAGCGAGGTGAGAGCCATGGTTGGTGACTCACTGGGTGAAGGGCTCAGGCCTGAGGCTCCAAAGGGCCTTTGCATGCCGTGAGCCTAGGGAGCAGGAGACACTCCAGAGCAGGGAGACTCGGGAATTTGACTGGGAAACAGATGGACTCACCTCCGGAACATGGGAGGGTGAGTGTGGGGCCCCGGGGCCAGCCAGGAAGTTCACATTACCTAACTCTGGCTCAAGTTCGGGTCGGGACCGAGCGCCGGCCAAGCCCAGGTGCCAAGTCTCCTGTAGCTCCATGTCCCCGGGGAACTCTGAGTCCCATTCATAGTTCTCATCCACAGAAGTGTTCCTCCTTTTAGAAAGGACAGGTAGAAGGTGTGTGAGCAGAGGAACAGAGGGCATCCAGCAGAGTATGAACCTGGGGTCCTCTAAACCAGATTGAGCTTCCTGGACCTCGGCAGAGCTTCTAAGAGAAGGAGTCTTCTGGTCTCAGAGTGGGAGTAGAACATGGAAGGTGAAGAGCATTTGGGGCGGGGGTGGGGGGTGGGGGGTGGGAAGTAGAGGGCATCCGGAATGATAGGGCAGGCTGGAGGGCCAGGGCAAGAATGGGTAGGTATTGCCTTTACCTTTTGCTGATGGTCACTACATGCTCCCTTCGGGGCCACCTCTCAGGGCCACTGGCCCAGCTGCTGGTGTCTCCTGGAGCTGGGCTGAGGTAGCTTCCCCCGGCAGAGGGGGCTGTGGAGGGGGGGCGCAGGAAGGAAGCACTTCCTCTCCCACTGCTCTGGCTGGTGAGGCTGCCCCGAGGGGCAGCGGGGAGAAGCCCCGGCAGCATCCGCTCCCGCTCCCGCTCCCTCCGTGTCCAGTCAGTCAGGGCCGTGTAAGGGGGCTCTGAGGGGACCCCGACCCCCAGCAGCGCCCCGGGAAGCGCTGCCCTGAGGTTTGCAGGAGGAGAGTCTGGTGGCGGAAGGAAAGATGAGGGGGCACAGGGCTGAGTATCCATGAAATCAGGAGGTGGAGCAGGCGTGGGTTCCTCGAGAGGCGGCCAGTCCCCATCTACATTCATCTCCCGGAAGAAGGGTAGGCTCAGGTACTGCAGCAGGGGTCCCGGACCTGGTAGAGGGGCCACAGGAGGCGGTCCCACGGGGCTGATGTCTGCAATGCAGAGGGGCTGTGGGACCCCACGGGGGCTGCTACTGCTACAGTCAAAGGACTGGGCAAGGCGTTTGGCCGAGTTCTGAGGTTCTGCCCGCTCCAGACATAACCTTTCCTGTGGAGGGGCCACAGTGGGTCCCATCACAAAGCGGCCATCTGGACCCCGGCAAATGGGCTCCAGTGGCAAGTGTCCCCGACCAACTGGAGAATCCGGGTGGGGGCTAGGAGGCCGGGCAGGCTCCCCCCAGAGCAGACTCTGGCGTAGGCTGGGGACGGGGGAGCCCTGGAGCTTCAACTTGGTCACGCTGTCAGGGCTGTCTGAGCCAGGAACAGAGCTGGGGAAGGACAGAAGATCAGGGTCTGGCCTTGCAAGGTCTGTTGCACAAACCGAGCAGCGCTAGGGAGAGCGAGCAAGGCCAGGGCCAGGTGGTGGGGGCAGAAGGAAGAGAAACAGCGTGGGACTAGTCCCCAAGCCAGGGACAGCACACGCCTGGTCTCACTTCCCTCTCATTTTAACTCCTTCCGAAGGTACAATGGGAAGCAATAGGAAGCCAGAGAGGTAAAGGACTTACTGTGGGCCTGACTTCCTAGGTGAGGAGAAGATCAGCGGTGGATCTGTGAGGACATGAGAGCAGGAGGTGATCCAGGTAAATTTCTGCCCAAGCTCCGGGGATGCAACCCTCAACCACATTCCCATCCTACTGGGAAAAGGGTAGGTAAGGGCCAGGTACCAGACTGGAAGGATGCTGCACCAGGACCATGTGAAAAGGGAGAGGCTATTCTCCCGGGAAGAAGCAGCCGGTGGATGGGCAACCCCTTCAAGTGGCCAAGCAGTACTTAGGACCCCAGTGATGAGGGCAGAGGGGTGAGGGCAGCCTAGGGAAGAGAGGGATGGCACCTACCCTGGCGCAGACGTTTTCTGTGGCGACGAGCCGCCCTGCGCCGATTCATGAGGCAGGCAGCCAGGATGCTCACGAGGACTGCCACGCCCAAGAAGCAGACCCCACCCACAACACCAGCCAATACGGGCTGGGGCAGGAGACCGGGCAGCTGTGTTCGGGAGGGGTACACCTCCAGGCCTGGGCAAGGGGGACAGGAAAGAGGGCCGGTCGGTCAGTGGACTGGGGATCCCCGTGTAACCTCCGGCGACTTTCCCTCCCACTGGGTTCTCACCAGAAGTGGAGATGTTGGCTATGTTGCTGGGATCACTGATATAGTTATCAGCAAAGGCCACGAGGCGGAACTCATAGAGCACGTCCTGAGGATTAGAGGTGGAGGGCCATGGAGCGGATCAGGGCCAGCACTGCCCACCACAGTCCCTTTTGTGAAGACTGTAGTCGGGAGGTAAGAATGAGGTGGGACAGGGGAGGTGAAAATGGCCAAGTCAGGGTGAGAAGACGGGGGTTAGGAAAGAAGAGTGTGACACCGTCAAAGTCCCTAGGGGGACCTTCCCTCTCTCTCCTGGCTCCGGCACACACCTTGATGAGGCCAGGCACCAGCAGTTGGATTTCTGTGCCTGCCACGGCTTGGTCCAGTATCTCCCAGCCTTGGGAGCCTTGCCGTCCTTCCAGGACATAGCCATCCAGTCTCTTAGGGATGAGTTCTGGGGGATCCCAGTGCAGGAGTACCCCCCGGGGTGTCCGCACGGCCACCAAACCTCTAGGAGGGGACAGGGGAGGTGGCATCTCTGTTGGAGGAAGCCTAGTGGCAGCTGGTGTGGTAGGAAGCCCTGGATGGGACAGACAGACAAAATGAGGGATGAGGGTCTCAGAGTTCCTTCATCCTGTCCCTCCCCTGGCCTTCCCCAACTCTTAAGTACCCACACATTCTGCCAGAGCCTTTCTGTACCCTCTCTGGACCACAAGCTGCCCAGCACCTCTGCCCTATCCCCACTCCAGGTCTTCCCATCCATTTCTGTGCCGTGCAGGGTTGGGGACCTCTTACCTTCCGGTATAGACAGGACAATCTCGCTGAAAGGCCCACTGCCCAGCTTATTCTGAGCAAGGACGCTGAACTGGTACTGAGTATGGGGTTGTAGTCCTGGCACCAGAAGGTGTGTTGCCCCCATAGGCACAGCCAGCGATACCCAGTCATGGTGGGCTCGGTCAGGACGCTTGGCCCTGGGGGGAACACAGGGAAATCTCATCAGCAAGGATGATCGGGATGGTGTAGGGGTCCAGAGAGCCGGCCTCACCCCTCTGCTCAACCACCAAAGTCTCAGGGACCTCGGCCCCGCAAGGTCAAGAATCTATGACAATAAGGCGGCAGAGCTAGCACATGGCTAGACACAGAGGGATGGAAGGAAGGGCAGAGGGCTGGGTCGATCCAGGGTGGAGTCAGGGACAGGTCACTCACAGTGGGGTATACCAGACACTGAATCTCTGCAGATAGCCACCATCAAAGCCAGGCTCCCAAGAGACATTGGCACCCTTGGGTAAAGGTACCACAGACACATTGGTGACGACATGGGGGCTGGTGCCTGGGTAGGGGGAATGGAGGGAGGGATGATGATCAGGACCCTGAAGTAGGGTAAATAAAGAGTACATCGCAGGTTCTGTCCTCCGCCCATTATCCTGGGAGGGGATCCCGTGCCCACAGGTCCCCACCTATACCTCCCAACAGCAATACCCCCATGTCCTGTTTCACGTGGCTCCCCCAGCCCCAGCCCGCTCCCAGGCCACTAACCGAGCACATAGACATTGGTAGAAGTGACCACATGGGCCACAGCGTTGCTGGCACTGCATTCCCACCGTCCATGGGCCTCCTTGGTCAGGGGTCGGAGGATGAGGCTGCTGTTGCTGTCCACCTGGGCCTGGCCCTGCAGCCCCCGGCCCACCTAGAGAACCACTGGTCAGCCCTGAGGATACATGCAGCCACCCCTCACCAAGGGGGCCACTCATCCCTCCAGGTAACTTGTTCCTTCCCTCCCCACATGGCCTCTGACAGCCTGTACCTTCACACATCCTCCTTCCCCCTCCAAAAACAACAACAACCCGAGGGACAGTGGGCATGGACCCAGGTAGAGCCCAGTCAGGATTCAGGAGCCTTACCTTGGCCCAAGAGACAAGAGGAGGAGGGTCTCCTCGAGCGGAGCAGGGGATGAGTAACTCTCGCCCGACTTCTTGGAAATACTCTTCCTTGGGTTGGTCTATAAAAGCCGGGGGAGCCTGCAGGCCAGATCTGGATTTGGAGGGGCCTCTTTCACAGGCCCTCTTTCATCTCTCGGCTTGGGTGTCCCCCACCCCCAGACCCTTGTCACACTGTCTCAGTCTCTAACTCATTCTCCCTCTCTCAGTCCTGTGTCTTTGCTCCCAGCAGGTAGGTCTTCAGGGCAATGGTGGGCTGGGGCAGGACTCTCTGAGATAGATGAGTCTCTACAGATCATCCTCCTTGTCTTCTCCCCCCCCCCTCTCTCCCCTTTCCTCCATTTCCTGTGGAACTCCGGCAAGGGAGGCAGAAGGATTGAGATCAGACAGACATATACGTGTACGTGATTGATGTCCCACTGCCCAGTTTCATCCCTGCGTGTTGTGCTGGCTGTTGCTATGACCACCACAAGAAACAGACTTAGGAGCCCCTCCCATACCTGTCTGCCTGACTCCACCCTCTTAACATGGTTTAGAACGCCTATCCAGCCACCTAGCCACACCACAGCAGGTTTGCTGGGGGCCTCACCTTGAGCAGCACTCGGGTCACGGAAGAAGGTCCAGCAGTACCAAGACTGTTGTAGGGAGTACAGGAGTATTCCCCCAAGGCATCCTCATTCCCAAGAGCAATGATGAGTGAGCCCTCTGGGCCCTGTGACCAGCCCGGGAACTAGAGGGCAGAGGAAATGACAAGTAGAGAGAGAAGTCAACAGAGGCCATGCCGGGGTGAAGAGAGGCAACCCAAGTGAGGAGGAGATACAGGAAATTCTCTTGTAGAAAGTCAACCCATCAATTCTGGGTCTTGGCCTGACCCTCTCTCTGGACTGTAGACCTCCACCTCTCTCTCTCCTGTCAAGGGGCTATTACCGATGGGTGTGAGACTGATAGGTGCCACTCACAGAGAATGGTGAATGGCATCCCTAGAGTTGAATCACGCGAGGTTCCCTGCCTGCTGTCCTCCCAGCACGGCGTTGCTAAATTCTGCATCTCCTACCCCAAATCCTCTTCTATAAGAAAGCTCCCCGCCCCCACTCCCCCCGGATAAAGTGTGACCCCTCACTCTCCGTATCTAAATACTTGTCCGTCATTCTGGTCTGAGTACGACGGCCTATCTGTCTTCTGGTCCTCTCTAGCTCAGACTTCATAACCCCTCACCTGGACTAGCTCAGCTGTTTCACAGCCTTCCGGCTGCCCCTCCTAACTCCGACTCAGAGTCCTGATACCACAACGCCACTGCCAAAACCCACCGCTGCTATTGCCCTTAAGATTTTTGTAAACTTTCAACCAAAATTTACCGAACGCTACAACTGGAAAAGCCCTGAAGACGCTATGATGAAAAGACGCAAGGCCTCAAGGAATTTATAGTCTCCTCAGACAAACAAAAGATCTCAATCAGCTTGGAATGAGGTCATATGAAGTTGGCACGCAGTTTTCCCTTTAGGACCCAACCTGTCTTTCCAGCCTTTTCTACACCCACTCAAGTCCCTACAGGTGCTCACTGCCGCTCTCACCTCACCGGCACGATTCATCCTTTCATCAACCCACGACACCCATACCCTGCCTCTGCGAAGTGGTTTCTGCGTCGAGTGACTGCCCACTCTGCAAGATCTAACCCCAGAGTCCCAGGATTTGCGACTGATCTCTCCTCAACCAGACCTAGAAGCAAAGCCTTGTTCCTTCTCTGGCCCTGCCAGCAGAGCCTCTGTTCCAGTTCCATCCTCCAGGCCATGCTCTAAGGATGGGTACGTCTTCGTTACACCCCCCCCCCCACAGCCACCACCTAACACGGTATCTGGTAAGAAGCACGTTTCCTAACCACAGCACTGAATTACACTCAGCCACCCACTGCAGCTGCAGCTGGCCGTCTGACTATAATAACAACACCTAGTCAAGACCTTCCTTCCTGTGTCCTAAGTCTGTACCTTGTCCAACTGCAAGGCCTGCCCATCTTTGGTCCAGGTGACAAAGAGCAGTGGGGGGTTAGCACGAACTGGACACTGGATCACCCCCCGCATGCCAATGGGCAGAGGTGTCTCGGGAGGCATGGCTGTCACCTGTGCTGGGTCTGGAAGAATGCAGAGACAAGTTGGAGGACAAGGTTTTGGGGTCTGTCCCTGGGGGTAGCAGGCTGCAGGGGTGGGGTGGAGGGGTGGAAGTGGGAGCTCAGACTTACAGAGCACCGTGAGATAGGCAGAAGCGGAGGGTGGATGAGGAAAGCCATTGCTGGGCACACAGGTATAGTGGCCAGCGTCGTCAGGCTGAGTGGCCTGTAGCCACAGGCTTCCATCTACCAGGATCCGCACGCGAGACTGTAGGCGGCTGCAATGTGGCATGTGTGAGGAGGGACTCAGGCCTCGCCCAGACGAGGAGTCCCTCAGATACTACTCATCTGTTCCCTGACTCCGCTACCCAAGAGGTAGGTTACCTAATGTGGAAGACATTAATGCCATCCTGGAACCAGCTGTAGGTGAGGTTAGCGGGGTATGCCTCAGCCTGGCAGGCCAAAGAAACATCCTGGGAGGCATTGACCGTACTGTTGATGGGGGGCACCACGATGACAGGAGGTCCTGTGGGAAGTACAAAGGCAGAAAGATGTCCTCAGCATATGGTCTTCCCAGAACCCTCGGGGCTCTTCTGGTTCTGCCCTTTGTAACCTGCAGCACATTACTACGGGGCCTTGAGGGCCTGAGGCGGAAGATGTGATTAAAAAAAACATCCTCTACCAGAGGCTGCTCTCTTTTCCAAGTCTTCCCTGTTTCACAAGAAGTGACAAGTAGCCCTATTTACTCTATTTCCTTCTGCTTGGAAACCGTATGTGAAGGACGGCCATTTTTGACTCTGTTCATTTACTCTTTCGGTCCCTGACACATCCCTGTCCCCCACACAGGTCCCATATGTCACCAAAGATGCTGTAACAATGCCAGGATCTAGATTCCCCTGGCATCTCATCACTAATGGCTATTTATGCAGAAAGGACCTCACTGACTCACAAAAAAACTTTCACCCCAGTGCCGGCCCATAACCCCCACCTGGCCACCCATTTTTCTATAGGTCAACCTCATCAGGAAGTCCCTGATGAACTTCATCATATGTCCCCATGCCAGGCTGCTTCCTTGTCCCTAGTGAATCCCAGGTCCTGAGTACCATTTCCTAGGGTCTAACCTAGCCACACACCTTCTGCAAACCTGTCTCTAGCTACCATACCCCCATTGCCTTCTCCATCCCTGGACCCCAATGCACAGCCAGTTAGGGTCAGTAACCAGTGGGAAGTGACCTAAGTACACCCACGGAGCCCTGCCACAGGCTACACTGATCTCCTGGCGCTCTGCTTGCTTATCTCTCAGAGCCCTCGTAAGAACCAGTGTGGTTAGAATTATCTCTCTGCTTTGGCAGATGAAGAAGTGACGTTTCGGAGGCAGACACGTTATGAGGTAAATGCGCCCGAGGTCAAAAAGGGAGGCGAGACTTCTTCTACTTGGGCCTTCCTGATGCCAGGGTGTCTCTGTCCTTTAACTGTTATCCAGCCTTGCTCTTGTCAAGTACCAAGGACAATGACACTCCAGTGGTTCACAGATTAATCTGTTTCCCCTCCAGGACACCGGGTGCTAGGAAGTCAGAGTCCAGCCTCACACAGCTCCTTAGCCTCCCCTCCCCAAGGCAAGAGCTAAGCACCAGAGACCACGTGCCACTTTCTGTGCCCGTCCAGGTGCCGAGAGGTAGGCACGAGCCTCTTTTTTTTTGAGATGACACAACCAGGACCCGGGAGAGTCCCGGGTTTCGTGGCTTAACACTAGCGCCCACGTCCTTTCCGCTGCCATACACTGCCGGGCACTAAACCGCCCATGTCTCCATCCTTTCTCTCAGATAGGAGCCTCCTCCCCATCTTCCGCGTGCTTCCCCAACACAGGTCCTGTCTTCTCACACGGGTGGCCCGGGTCCCCAGCCCTCCCACCCAAGAGCACCTAGCACCAGCAGTTGTGTGGTATGGGTGACGCTGCCATCGGTGCTGGAGGCTCGGCAGGTGTAGTCTCCAGCGCTGCCTCGCTCCACCCGGCGGATCCAGAGCGTCCCGTTCTGCACCTAAGAAAAGGCCCTTCCTGTTTGGGCAGCCTCAGACCCTGCACTTCCAGGGTTGGCCAGCAGAGGGAGGCAGCACCCCAGGCTCAGGGAAGCCCAGGGAAAGCCCCTCCCCCGACCCATCTCCCCGCGGAGCGCTTCTGCCCCCTTCTCCTGCCCTCTCAATTCTGCCCGCCCACTCCAGGGGGGCCCACTCACTTGCACCTGACCCTGGCCCTTGCCAAGGTCCTGTCCTCGGAATTTCCAAGTCACATAAGGCTGGGGGCTGCCCCGGGCCACACAGCGCAAGGTAACAGCCTCCAGTTCCTTCACTTCCAGGACTAAGGGAGGCGTCTCCAGGAGCTGAGGGGGCGCTGTGAGGGAAAGAGGCCTCAGGGGCTGCCAGAAAGGCGATCAGCCCACAAAGCAGTGTTCAAGAGCATCTCCGAGCTGCAGCCTGCCCAGGTACATGGGAATACTAGCCCAGGGTCACCTGCCTGCTGTACACAGGACCATCCCAACACTGGCTGCATGTCCAGAGCAAGCGCCCAGGGAAATCTGGGAATCAGGAGGTGTGGGTCTTAGACTCATCTCCACCACCTATTGGTGGCACAAACTGCCTCTCTACCTGGTTCTCCACCTCAGTTTCACCTATGAAGTGGGAATGGTTACAACTGTCTCCCTTCTAGTGACGAGGAAGAAACAAGGTCCCAGATGGAAAGTGCTATGCATGCACGGGTGAGCTGCATCATTCAGGACCCAATACACCAGGAGTGGAAGTTCCTGACTCGGAGCCTAGAGGCCGACTGGATTTTATTTGAAGAACTCAGAGGGTGGGAGGGAGGGCAGGGGTAGGAGGCAAACCCAGTGAGCAGATGCCGGGATGGGGAGGGCATCAGCACTGCACTGGGATACAAGCAGCTCCCTTCTCTCTTTCACTACCAGGGCTCCCGTCATTCCCCTCCCCTCCCCACCCCCACCCCACCCCACACCACCTGCCCCCCTGCTTCATACAATTGACTGTCAGGTGCACCCAGGAGCCGTTGGCAAAATCCTGTTCAGGGCTGTGCTGGTCCAGGAAGAGCACACGGCACTCGTACCAACCCTGGTCTTCCACCCGGAGCCCCTCAATCTGGAGAGATGCTCCTGTCTGCAGTCGGACTCGCCCTGTGAGGAGGGAAGTCCTGAATCAAGGGGGATGAATGAAGGAACTCTGCAGGAGGCCCCCACCCCACCCCCAGGCCTGGTCACACAGGCCATTCCCAGAGGTGGAGAATAGCCTAAGCCTGTTATCCAAGAGTGAGGGTCTGCAGAGGGACCAATAGGATTGAGGTCACTGAGGGCAGATTGCTATGTTCAATCCTTCCGACTGCGCCTGCCTTTCAATAGATAGCTGAGATCCAGAGCAGAAAAAGTCAAGCATGGTAAGTGGACAGAATGCTGCCCTCAAATATGCCAGACTTCCCAGACTGTTAGGGGAAGGAGTGAAGAGCCAGCGTTTGGTGGTCCTCTCTGGACTTCTACAAGATTCACCATCCCTGGCATCCTTTATAAGACTAAGGTATAAGTCCTCTGGGGGTACTCCTGCTTTTAGAGGACTCTGTCCCTGGAATCCCCAGCAGTCTTTGGGGCCCTCCCAGGGACCCAGACCTCGCCTGCCAAAGCCCGTAATCCCTCAGAGCTATTATCAGCGGCCTAAGCGCCTTAGAGTGGCCAGAGTCCAGCCCAGCCAGGCCACAGTGTCAGCAGCCCTTCGCCACACATCCCATCCCCTCTGTGCCCCAGCTGACTGACCACATGCAGCCCCACAAAGCCCCACACCCCAGCACAAAAGGACACCTCATTCCCACCAGGTCAGCATTCACAGCACACCACCCGGCCGACTGAGATGCCCACCCCATCCCTCAGCACCCTCCTCTGAGGGAACCCTGCACCCTGAGAGCATTACAAGTCCCCTAGCATGTGAGAAAGGCACATGCTTGGCGGCCCAAAACAGCCAGGCACGAGTCCAGCTCAGCTGGAGGCTCCTTTGGGCAAGTTACGCCGTGACCTGTCCATTTCAGTTTCCTCATCAGTAAAAAAGAGAGAGAGAGAGAGAGAGAGAGAGAGAGAGAGAGAGAGAGAGAGAAAGGGAAAAACTGGGATGAGGTGGAAGGTCAGAGATGAAGCAGGGGAGGTGCAGAGCACCTGGCACCACTGGATGCTCAAATAAAGGCTGTTAAACAAATGAATCAGATGCACATTTGAGCCGGGCAGTGGTGGCGCATGCCTTTAATCCCAACACTCGGGAGGCAGAAGCAGGCGGATCTCTGTGAGTTCGAGGCCAGCCTGGGCTGGGCTACAGAGTAAGCTCTAGAAAAGGCTCCAAAACTACACAGAGAAACCCTGTCTCGAAAACCAAAAAAAAAAAAAAAAAAAAAAAAAAAAAGATGCACATTTGAAATCAGAAGTCTACACTCAATCCCGGGCCCGTCCCGCATCTGATAACGTATCACCTCCCTTTCCTCTTCCACATCAGTGAACTGTACCACCATGCACCAGGTTGCCCTCTGGGGAAGCCTGGCACTACCTGGATTCCTCCACCACCCCCTGCCATGTAGTTATTCATTACATCTCCCAAACCCTACCTCCTAAGCACTAGTATTTCCCTCTCTGCCACCTTCCACCTCGAAGTCTGCAGTGTGTCTCTCCCTGGGTTGTCCAGCTGCTCCATCCCGCCTACACTTAACCAGTTGCCCATGCTCACTTGACCTTTGCTGTGAACAGATGGAATTGTCTAAAATTCACAGGATGGGCAAATGTAGCTCCCAGGTGGTGCTTTCAGAGTCCTGCCTAGCCCAACCCTCCCCGTCAGTAGCAATCCTGAAGCTGTTGGGGTACCCACCCCCTCCAAGCTGCTTCCACTCTGCTCCTAGGGCGGCCTCTCTGAGGTAGACACTCAGCCTGCTTGCCTTGGGTTGCCACTGGAGAAATGACAGACATAGGATTGAGGGTGGCTAGTGGACCTTTCTTCTTCTAACAGTTGGCCCCTGGGTGTGTGGATTCTTTAGACTGGGTGGACCTTCATATAGGTCTAGGTGTAGAATCCCCACCCAGAAGATAAAAATGGGCCTAGCAGGTAAATATTTAACATAAGAATACAGTACCCTTCCTCATACCTAAAAGGTTCCTGTCACTCTAATCTGACAGACCACAGAGCCCAGCAGACCCCAGACTGCAGCTTCCTACACACACACACACACACACACACACACACACACACACACACACACACCCCGCATCATAGAACTTCTCATTATGGTAATCGCTGAGCTCCTGAGCAAAGGAAGAAAGACTAAGCATTGAATATGAGCCGTGTAATATTAGACAGTCACCATATTTAATCCTCCCCAAAAAAATCCATTATTGATGAAGGAACTAATGTTAAACTTCTTCCCAAAATTGCATAGCTATTAGGAGATCAAGCCAGGTCTCCCAAAGTCAGAGCGCTTTCCAGTGAACACCGACATCAGAATCAAATAATGTTCAGGACACTGAGCATAATCTCTGACTTCACTTAAGAAATGTTAGCCGGGCGGTGGTGGCGCACGCCTTTAATCCCAGCACTCGGGAGGCAGAGCCAGGCGGATCTCTGTGAGTTCGAGGCCAGCCTGGTCTCCAAAGCGAGTTCCAGGAAAGGCGCAAAGCTACACAGAGAAACCCTGTCTCGAAAAACCAAAAAAAAAAAAAAAAAAAAAAAAAAAAAGAAATGTTACCGGCTAATGGCTAACAGTCCTGATGCCAGTTAACCAGATTATTCAGTGCAGCATGTTGTACAAACTCACCTCCCTAGGAGGTCCAGGCTGTTGGACTGCAGTGTTTCGGAACGAGAAGGTGACCAGAGTGGCAGTCCTATCACTTCCTGTCCCCCGGGCCCACTTCCTCCTCTCGGCCTGCCCTCCACCTGCATGGCCAAACCTAATGGACTTCAGATCTGCCTACATACAGACTCTGAGAAGGACAGAGTCTGCTCTCCTGGGGTCCGCAAAGGCAAGAAACCCACACTAGATTTAAGCATGAACATGGACAAGTGTATGCTCACTCCGAAGCTCGGCAGTGACCATGCCCACACACGGCACTATGAAACCAGAAGCATAAGGAAGCATTCTGGGAAGATGCATCGAGGCAGACAGCTTGGGAGGATCAAAGGCAGGAAGGGGGGATTATTAGAGTGAGCTTGGGCCTTCTAGATGGACAGTCAGAGTTGATTTATCGAGCAATCCGGTCTAGTCATAAAACACAAGTCCCTTCTGCTCTGCTGGGCATCCCTGAAACACAGCCCCAAAGTCAACGGACTGATTCAGGCTTAGTCTAACATCCATCCCAGGAAACCTAAGTCCAGATCGTCTTTCCCCAATTCCTGGTCAGTTTCACACCACCCAGGTGCTACGCTAAATACTTTAAATACAGTAGCTAACTTAATTAGTCCTAGATCATTTTATACTGCCTTTTACTACTTCTGTGCTAGTTTATACATCCTCTACTCCACAGCTTCTAGAGCCCTCCAAAACCAGCTTTCCCTTCAGCGTGGTTCCCAGAGCTACCATCTCTCGCGATTGCTCCCACACTCTAGGCCACCAGCCTCATGCAGTCCCAGGCCATCTCCCCTCCACTTGCCCACAGGGTTTATGACAGAACAGCATTGTCCTCAGCAACCTCCACCTCCCGTTGCTTAGCAACCGCAATTGTGAGTCCCCCAGCACAAAGGCGGAGAGGCCCTCCTTCTGAACTGTGAAGCCATAAAGGGTTAATGGGCTCAGAGGCCTCCCTCTGGGGTCTTCACCAGAGGAGGACCCATGGGGCTGGTCAGGAGCTCCAGGCCACTCAGGGGCAAGAGTGGGAACAAAGGGAAGAGGGAAACCCAAAGGCTGGCGACTCCCAGTCCTTAGAGCTGGAGAAAACCCACAGGTAGAACGGGGAGCCAGCCATGTCCTGGCTTCTCTGCCTAGGGGCCCAAAGACAATGCAAGACTAACTGCAGCAAAGGCAGGTGGAGTCCCAGGGAAAGCCCTGCCCACCTCGCCTCCACTCCCCCCTGCCTCGCCTCCGCCTGGCAATAATTTGAATTTGTCCAGCCTCAGCCCTGCAGCCAAAGCCCCCCGGGCACAGACAGGCACAGACAGGGAGGCCGCCTGGGCCTGCTGTTTCTCTCTGCTTGTGCTAATTGAGGCCCACTTTCTCCAAGTCCCCAAGGCTTGTGTAGACACACACACACACACTCCCAGCTAGGCTGTTTGCCAATAACTGCCCCCAGTTTGAAAATAAACTCTCTCCGGCAGGCACCTGCCAGCGCCTCCTCCCCCCTCAGCTCAGCCAGCCAGTGACAAGAGCCCAGCCAATCCCAGGATTTCCCTCAGGATTCAAACCAAAGACAGAAAAGGTACCCCATCAGCATCTCTCCAGGTGGCCTTTTCTGGGTTTCACTCCGGCCAAGGAAGCACCAAGGTTCGCTCTGCTCTTGCCCAGCAGCCCAGACCCATCCTTAGGGCCTCCTACAGATTCTCTGACACCTTACTCAGATTGGGGCTCCATCCAGGATCAGGAACATGCTGGGGTGCAGGAAAGAGGTCTTCTTCTACTGGGAGGTCTACACAGTCCACCTCCACCGGAGCCTCCAGAAGCAGCGACCCAGCCAATCCCATCTATGCCTAGACTTTCGGGGGAACTGAACTGGACCCTCCCCCAGCAACCCCCGGTCTGTGTTCATGTTCTCTGCTACTCAATCAGACGACGACGCTCCTCATACCCAAAGAGCCCGCATCCCTACCCACTCTGCGGACCCTTCAGCCCACTCCCTAAAAGCATGGAGCCTCCACACTGGCATTTTGGACAGCAGGGAAGGGGAAGACACGGAGCAGCAGGTAGCAGACCCAGAGACGGGCACAGGGTTAAGTGGGGGGAAACTACAGAAGATCAAGATGGAGTCTGGAAGGTTGCATGAAATGAGGATCGAACAATTAGCAAGTCAGGATGGAAACCTGGAACAGGGCTGCAGGATCTCCCGTGCAAGACGCCACACATAGCTAAAAGAAGGAGCAAGGCTCTAACGTGTGCATGCATCGTGTATAAACAAACGAGTCCTTCAATGAATTAGCACTACCGGGGAGCAGGGCCATGCTTGCTAAGCAGGTGGGGCAGCAGAGCGGGAGATGCGATTGGAGAGGGCCCAGAGCAGCCCTACTCAGCCCACCTGTGCTGGTGGCACTCCCCCCTCCCACTTACGGACAACTCTTACCCACGTAATCAGGGTCAACTCGGGGAGAGTAGAGGCCGAACTGGATGAAGATGGGAAGCAGGAATCCAAAGCGCAGCCACTCGATCACATGCAGAGGGGGGCGGCCAGCTGGAGGCAGCAAGTCACAGCCCAGAACTGCACTCTCCCCAGCCCGGCCCACCACAGAGACCACCTCAGGCTTCTTTCGACCTACGTGGTGGGTAGGACGAGGGAACAGCAAGGGATCATAATGAGATATGGGAGGGGGAGGCTCCATCAACATCTCCCTATAGTCTCCTTAAGAATTCGAGTGACAGGAGGGACCCCCCAACCTCTTTGAGCCAGCCCCAGCTAGCCAATCTCCTATTCTCACATTCTCACAGATAACCCCTCGGTGGTGAACAGTCACATCCCAGGGTAACAGAGGTGACGATCCCCGGGGGGGTCTGGCTCACCGTCAGCCCCCTGGCTGATGACCAGGCTGAGGATGGTCAGACTGAGACACCAAATCATAGCCCAGCTGGCCTGCTCACCCGGCCCCTCCTATCCACAGGAGCCCAGATGGAGGGGCCGGAAGGATGTCCACTGCCCAGCAATCCCAGAGAGCATCAGTCGTTCTGATCCGCCTCAGGCAACCGGTTTCAGCTCTCACTCTTCCGGTTAATGCCTAGCTCCTGCAACACCCGAGGGAGCTGTTCCAGTCTGGAGAGCCACCAGATCTAAATGCAAGATATAAGGCAACATACAGAGTTGGTCAGTGGAGGAGACCAAAAGAAAGCGCTGTTTGAGCAAGGTGTGGGGAAGAAAGAAGAGGACATAGAGGAAAGGAAGGGACCAGCCCGGAGACCAGAGATCTTTTGGGTAGTACCGCTGGGGATCAACTCCGGGCCTCATTCCTGCCAAACTCTAACACAGCTGTGCTCCTAGCCCCCAAACTAGAGATCCTGAAGCCCTGGGATTAAGCTAGGGTGTGAACACTAGAGAACAAGAGAGTGCTGTTGGGCTGAGACTACACAGGTAAGGGAATAGATCCCAGGAAAAGCAAAGGAATTCTGGGAATGCCTGGAAGGGGATACAATGTTCTCAGTAAAGTAAGCAAAGAGAACTCACACAGGAGGAAAAGGATTTATCAGGGAAGTCCTGGAGATGAGGACCATCCTGCCTAGCCTCCTCATCATGCTTTCCTTTCTCCCGATGCCAGCAAGGTCACAGACTACATGATAAGACCATTATTCACCACCACCACCACCCCGAGTGGCCAATAAGGATCCTAAGGATCTTGCCCAGAAGCAGACAGCTAGTCTAGAACAAATCTCAGACAGAATCTAACCCCTTACCCTGTAGAGAGTGCCCCCACAGAGCGCCCACACCCAATTCCTCACCCCACTTCCCATCCTCTGTGCTAAGCCCTGGAGCCTGGAGACATTCCCTGCTCAGTCAACACTGCTTGCCATCCCCACCTGCTGAAGAATGGGAGGTGGGAGAGGGAGGCAGCATCCTCCAGGTCTGGGCAGATCCAGGCCTGGCAGCTGTAGCCACTTTCAAACCGCTGCCAGAGAACCCTCCCTCTGCCAGACACCCGACTTGGTGCCTCGCCCTAATCACTCCCACACACTCCTCTCGAGTACCCTGGGGGTGCCAGGATTTGCCAGGCCCACCATTCCCAAACCCTAGAGGCATGATCTGAGAGAAACCAAAAATGCTTTCGAGTCCCTACCATACACAAAACGAACCCTGGAGCATGGAAGGCAGGCACTCTTAACAGTACCAACTCCTCCTCAGTGTCTGAGGGAGTCACAAAGGATCAAAGATCCCTGACCTGGGCCTGGCAAACCCAAGTGGACTCTGCTCTGAAGCCTCCACCCTCTTCTTGGCCTCACACAATTCAGCACTGTCTGTAAAATGCCCTCCACGGGGCAGTATCATTCCTGCCTCTATGTAGCACCGGTTTGCCTGACTCCTGGTAATTCCCTTGCTTCCTGCTGCACCCAGTCAGCTCTCCTGGACTTCCCTGGAAAACCTTCGAATTGTACCATATAGAAGCCATTCTCTTCTGGCTCTACCAGGAATCTTGTGGCCAAGGCATCCTCAGAATTTATCCTACTTTTCCTGAAACCTTTCCAACTCCTACTCTCCATCCATCCTCCGTCCTTTGCATCTCCCCATCCAGCACTCCTTCATTTCTTCCAGGACTCCCATCCCAGCCATACACTTTTCACAGTGTCTGCAAAATTCCAGTTTCTCACACCTGATCTCCAATTACAGCAGGTCCTCGCTTCGAAGCACCCCTGGCTGGCCTCCTCCAGAATTCCCACTTGCCCTCCCCCCTTTTCCCCACCCTGCTCTCCCGGGAATCCCCCACCCCCCAATCCTCCAGGACGCAGCCCACAATACACTTCCCATGGTCTACCACAACAACAATTCTCTTTTCCCTCGCATTCTCTGGCTCCTGGAGCGCCTTCCTTTTGGAACCCGCCAAGAACTCCCCTGTATTACCTCCTACACTCTTCCAGATCTCTGGGAAGCCCCACTCACCCATCAATAATTCCACTTCGCTCCCAGAACTACCCTGGTTCTGCTTCCCCGGATAATTTCACTTCTCTCTGAAGCTCTCCCGCTCCCCCTTGGTCCCCAGAACTCCTCACTGCTCCCCATGTCCCCGCCAGCACCCCATTTCTACGCCCCAGGACACCCCCACCCTCACCTGCTCTGCACCGCACAGCTCTGCTCTCGCAGCCACACAATAGGGGGCGGACCCGCCTCCCCGCCTCAGATGCCCCGAGCGCCTCCCGTCGCCCTGGAGACCGCCAATCCCCCTCCCGCGGCGTCCAATTGGAGCCAACAGAGGCCGGGCAAGGCGGGCGGGACCCCCGCGCCTCCTGGGAGTTGTAGTTTAGAGACAGAAGGACGCGGTCGCACGTGGGCTCCAGTCGCCCCCTCGTGGAGCTCTGTACAACTAAGCGTGGGAAGGCTGATCGCCGCTTCCCGCCTCGAGTCAGAGGGGCTACTGGGTGAGACAGACCGGTGGACCAAGAGCCGCAGGAGCCTACCCCCTTTGCAGGATGCTTGCATGCCCTCCTTCCTTTATAACTTACCTGTGGCCTTCTCCTCTTTCCGAACAAGCGTGCCACAAAGGAGGCATCGAAGGTTGAAATCTGAGCCAGGGGCAGGAGCACCTGGTGGAGAGCACGATTCCCCGCCCCCTCCCTGGGGATCCACCCAAGTCCCGGACCCATCTGATCTCCTATCTTTATCCCCACCCCCACCCATTTCCTCTCGCTGGACTGGAAATACCTGTCTGTATTGGCTAGCTCCCAGCTTTTGCCCAGGCGCCTCGTGTGTGTGTGTGTGTGTGTGTGTGTGTGTGTGTGTGTGTGTGTGTGTGTGTGTGTGTCTTGCAGAAGGCTAAGCTGCTAGTTTGGGGCGCCTCCCGTGTGTGTGTGTGTGTGTGTGTGTGTGTGTGTGTGTGTGTGTGTCTTGCAGAAGGCTAAGCTGCTAGTTTGGGGCTGCCGGGGCAGCTTCTGGCACCAACGACCTAGAGAAATAAGCCCAGGGGGAAGAAATGACGGGCACCCTGACAACGGAGACTGAAAGAGAAAGAATGGAATATCTGATCCTTCACTGAACCCCTTGCAGGGTGCCAAGCCCTGGGGTAGATGCGCGTTTTTCATTGCAACTGTAATCTGCACTGAAAACTCCTGAGAAGCGAGTGCAGCTCCTTTTGACTAGTGGGAAAACAGCGGCTGGACCACACGGAGGAACTTGCCCAAGAGTTCCCACCTAGGCACGTTCAAGGTCCAGCCTGGATCACGGAACTCCACCCCCTTGGACATTTCACCCACAGGCAGAAATGTACCTGCCCTCAGAAAATGGTACCTCTCAGCTTGGCGCTGCTGTGGGGGTGCAGGCTTGCTATTTGCTCCCCCACCAGGCCCAGGCACCTCGGTCCAGGTACTACTTCCCAGTGAGCTCCTCTGGAAACCCTCCCAGAAAGCAACATACTGTCCTCACCACACTCTGACTGGGGTTGAACTCCCACTCAGTGTATCCCGCCTGTAGTTAATGGAATCCAGGTCAGAACACACCCCGGGGAAAGATTGTAAGCACACCCGAATCACCGTCAGGCCACCCCCTATAGTGGATCCAGATCTGATCCCATTGCTGTGGTTGACCTTCCATCAGTAGTAAGTCCTGAGAGCTGGAACAGTCTTCCAGGTGTAAGTGCCTGAGTGTTTTGAGCCACTGGAGGGGGAGGGAGGCGGGGAGCGGGGCGAGGGAAGGAGGCTGCCGCAGAAACGTGGTTTTTCCCACCACCCCAACAAGGGCCCAGAACTAGTGGCTTTGCCCCTCGTTTGCACAGTAGACTGCCCTAACAGCTGACCAGGTGACATCATGACAGTGAAAAGAGCAGGAACATAACGGTAGACTACGCGATCAAAAGAGGAAGTCTTTGATTTCCTGGTTCCTTACCAATTAATTGTAAGGCACTGGCCCCACCTCTGGTCCAAGAGTTTCATTTCTGCAGTCTATGGTGGTTTCTGATAGATACACTACTCACTTTCATGTGGATGTTAAGATACTTTTTTTTAAAAAAAGGAGATTTTACACGGTTTTCAAATTAAGTTTCTATGTTCATGCTTTTCCCGAAAGCTTGGTGTTTTTTTTTTAAATTATTATTGTCATTTTTGTCTGATTGATGTATCTTACGTGTTTTTTGTTTTGTTTTTGTAAGAAAGGGAACCGAGTCCTGTGACTTGTTCCCTCCTTACTCCAGAAGTGAAGTTGATTTTTTTTTAAAAGTAATCCCTAAAGGTCAAAACTAAAGATTTTACCCCCACTTGTCCTTGGGCCATAGTAGTCGCTCCTCTGGAAAATTTTATTCAGCTAACCAGGACTGCATCTAATGTATCAGCTAGCTTGTTTATTTCAATTTCTGGGTGAGAATATCAGAAAATGGTGAACCTGGGGAGCCTGTGGACAGCGTGTCCATGAGTCCTGGTCCTCTCACCTTTTAGAACCTGCCTCTGCAGCCTGTTTTCTCACATACCCTTTTGTCAGTGTGTGGTGGCATGGCAGTCCCTAGTCACTATGATCCTTCACTTATGAGCATCTTGGTGTGTATTTTCTGTCTGGCTTGAATGTCCATTCCCCAGATTGCATGAGCCTATTTCAAATAACGAATAAGATTATAGTAATGTGCCGCCAGGCTACTCGCCTGCCTGGCTTCCGAGGGTACCCTCTCTGCGAAGTTTAAGTCTTCCTTCTCCAGGCTGTTTTGGACTTTCCTCTGTTCGGAGATTGGCTCTGAGAAGAAGGGACTCTGCCTACTCCGGGAGATCCCTGGACCTGCCACACAGGGACTGTTGACTTCTCTGTTTGCTTTCTGTATGCCAGCTCCAAAAGACAAGAGAAATGAACTGTCCCTCTCTGTGAAAAAATGGACTCCAGGTGGTTCCCCCAGGCAGGCCCTCACCTTATGGCGGCACCTCCGATGACAGGCATGGAAAGTGTCAGGAGTTGGGGTTACAGACTTTTTTTGAAGACAGGACTATCTGGTACCTAAAGGAGGCCCAGTCTCTGTAGGAGCTCCAGGAAGCCACACCTACGTCTTCCTTTCAAGTATGTGTTTTTTGTGGAACTGAACTGAGGCTCAATGGATGTTGGGTAAACACAGGATCTCAGGCCAGGGGAAAGTGCCGGAGTAAAACCTAGGTCTCCCAAGATCTCACCCAGTTCCCTCTTTGGCACATCCTATGTCCCCTCCACCAAGTCATTTATTACTTACACCTGTCCTACTGATTAAGTGGCTTCTCTGGCACCCTCTCCTCCCCTGAACCCTGGCAGTTACCTAAGTAAAACACCTAAGATCAAATTTGGGTAAAATGGTATGATAGGCACATCAGACCTGGGGCTATGGAAAGAGCAAGAGTAAGGAGCCCTACATTGACCAAATATTCCAATCAAAATGCCTAAAACAGAAACCTAGAAGAAAAAAACAAATAGGCCAGGTGGTGGTGGCACACGCCTTTAATCCCAGCACTCGGGAGGCAGATCTCTGTGAGTTCAAGGCCAGTCTGGGCTACAGAGTGAGTTCCAGGAAAGGCACAAAGCTACACAGAGAAACCCTGTCTCAAAAAAAAAAAAAAAAAAAAAAAAAAAAAAAAAAAAAAAAAAAAAAAAAAAAAAAAGAAAGAAAGAAAGAAAGAAAGAAGAAAAAAAGAAAACAAACAAAAAACTCAGGAAGGCCTCAAAATCAACTTAGGGTTTCTTTGTGTAACCCCTGACTGTCCTGGAACTTGATTTGTAGACCAGGCTGGCCTCGAACTCAGAGATTCACCTGCCTCTACCTCCCAAGTGCTGGTATTAAAGGCATGTGCCACCACACCTAACTAAACAAAGTCAACCTTAAACAAAGGTCAAGGATACAAGACCTTAGTAATTGATCCAGTGAGTGGTCACTCCCAGGGTATCAGGGAGACAATGGAGGTCACCAGTCTCAACTATAACCCAGAGAAGGACTGAGCCAGGGGTCTCTGCCACCTCCTTGTGGGACAGCTTCTATGTAGACTTGGTACACTGGGTAGAAGAGTTATGTAAAGCTGTCTGTCAGAACAAGGATGGGGTAGGAGAGCAAGGAGTCTTAGGCATAACAGTTACGAACTAAATGCACTGCCGTCACACATTTAGTTAGGTGAGGGAGCCTTTCGTGTAGTTTATTGTGAGACTTAGGTGGGTGAAGAATGGGATGCCTGTAGTGAAAGCAAACACTTCACTCTAATGGGGTCTTCAGACTCATTTTCCTGCCCAGAGGCAAGCCTGAGAAGGGGCGTGGGCTTCAGTGAAGACACCTGGACAGGTAGGGAAAGTGGGCAACAGGTTTTTCCCTGGGCTGCCCAGCACCCACAGAAGCGCCAGTCAAGCACAGCTCTTCCAGAAGGCGGGGACTGACTTTATTGCCAGATGGCGTCTCTCGGGGAATATGGCCCTTTCAGGTGTTCAACAGTGATCCTCCCACCTGTCCCCCAGATGATTTCCCTGGAGGCTAAGAGGAGACAAAGCTCAGAACAGGGGTCTCCAGGGGCCCATCAGACTGGACTAGGGCCAGGCTTCCCCTTCTTCCTCAGTTTGATTCGGTTTCTCTTGAGTTTCCTCACCCTCGGCATCTCATAGTTTTTCTGGGCTCGGAAGACACAGAGTCCCACAGCCAGAATTACCAAGAGTAAGAGAAGGAGCAAGCCCTTGGCCAGGAGGCAGAACACTGAAGACTTCTCAGAATAGCCAGGCTCTGGGATAGGAAGAAAGGAAAAGAGTTCATTAGAAGAATGGTAGGTTGAGAGGGCAGTCATCTATCTAGTGTCATAGAAAGGCTCTCCAGTTAATAATCAGCTCATCTCTTATGCCAAATGTCTCTAGAAATACCTATTCTGTGCACAGAACTGGTATCTGGCCCTCAGTCTCAAGCCAAGTGCCGAAGAATCCTCTGGAAATCCAGAGCAATTGATAATAAAAGGCAGGGTCCCTCCCTGATCCAATGGCAAGCCTCTACAGAATAGTGTTATGTTCTAGGGTCCCTGGCATTCTCCTTAAGAGCCTCAGGCAGGAGGGGAGGTGGCATCCTGAGGCACAGGACTTGCACAAGCTCAGGCATTGTTTCTTGGGTTCTAGTACCTGCACAGAAGGACCCAACAGGGATGAGACGGGAAGTGGAGTAGCTGACGGGGTTGCTGACCCTACAAGTATAGGAAAGGGCTTCGTCACCAGGCCTCCAAGATGTACTGACAACAGAGCCTTCATGAGGAGTGTCAGTGCTGTCCTGAGATGAAAGCCAGCTGTAGGTCACATCCATGTCCGCCCTCTCTACGGAGCACGTCAGGGATATGTTACAGGCACCTTCCTCAGAAATCTTAAAGTTCACAGTGATGTGGGGCCTTGACAGTCGCCCTAAAAGAGAAAAAAAAACATGAAGACCCACTGAACAGTCTGAAGTTGGGTCTGTTTTCCTAAGCCTCTCAAGTCTTGGGTATTCTTGCCATCTTGAGAGGCCCTTTACTCAAAATAAATAAATAAATAAATAAATAGATAGATAGATAGATAGATAGATAGATAGATAAATAAATAAGCAAAACCAGATAAAACAACAATATAATTTGTGGTTGCAGGGCCACAGAATATCTGCTTAGACAGATATACACCAGTGGTTCCTTGTTACTTCACTCTTAGTTTATACACCTCCTTCCCCTAGATCCTCTTTGGTCTCACTGATTGTACAGAACATTACCACCCTCCCAAAGACATTTACATTTTAATCGCCTCTCCAAGATCCTAAGTAGATTCAATGTGGCAGGTAGAGAGAAGAAATGTTGGTTCAGGTGGGGGAGGAAATGATTAGTAACCCTCAAATCACACAGGGGGATAAAGGGCTCAAGAGCTATTTATCCAGAGGATGCAGTCTCCTGGGTGAGAAAAGGGCCCTTAGATGCTCTATTCACAGTCCTCATCTCTCTCACTGCTTTGGGAACCTCTGTGGAAACAGCCTCAGTCCTAACGCCTCCTTCTTCTAGCCCCCTCTCCCTGTGGCTGAAGCTCAGACACTGGAACAGAGCACACTAGAGGCAGTCTGCCTTCCAGGTCCAGCCTCTTAAAGCTTACCCCAGTTCCTGAGCATCCATGCCAAGCTCAGGAAAACCAGAATAATAGGAGTCTAAACTCACGGTAGACACGGAGATTGTAAGACTTCGTGATAGAGAGCTGGGATGTCTTCAAGTTGACTTTGGCTTGGTAAAGGTCAGAGTCCTCCCAGGTCAGATTGCTGATACACAGAGAGTAGCTGGACTCTGGGATGCCCACTCGACCTCGGTAGCGAGGATCCATCACAGTGATGTTGGCTGGCTGTCCTTCTTCCCCTGGTGCCACTACGGCGAGGTTCTTTTGAGAGAACCAGATGATATCTTTAACCTCTTCATCAGATGGTATTTCCAGAGAGAGGATGATAGACTCTTGAAGGACTGCAATCACTTCCTCAGGGTCCTCCTCATCTCCCGAAAACCCTTTGGCTGAAAAGAGATGTATGTAGCCCAGCTGATATCTCTGGGAGGCCAAGGCTAGCTAGCATGGTAGCTATGGCTCCTCCTCATCAAAGCACCTTCTCTGCAGTGTGACTCTTTAGCTACCTCTTGTAGTTCTAAATTTCCATTGTACCCCGAGTTGGTCAGGGAGGGTCCCCATTTATTGCTTCACCATCCAACATTTTCCTTCTTCTTTGTCCTTCTGGAACTGCAACCCCTTCCAGATCCTTCTCTCTTATCCTGCTCTGAGGCCGTCCTCCATCCCTTGGAGAGTGGAATGGAAGTTCCTCAAAACTAGCCTGGGATCCAGCTTTATCACTCCTGGGGACGTACTTGGCACAATTCAAGTCCACATACTGCAGTGATGTGGGCGCATCCGCGTTTATTGCAGAGCGAGTTACAATGGCCAAGCTATAGAATCAGCCTCGGTGCCCATCCACAGGAGGGCTGACATATTCTCTCTAAAGAAAGGGTCTTGCTAGCCCAAGACCAGGTAGAACAGAGGCATACCAAAATAATCTCATGCAGCACTAGGCAACCACTCACCTTCCCGAAGCAGCAGAAGGAGTGACCAGAGAAAGGCTCCCATATCAGCAACTCCTGCCTGGGAAGAGTGATGTGGTCAGCTCCCCAGGCCGTGGAAACACAAGCTGGGAAGGGGCTCCTATAAGAGGAATGACTGACTGATATTGACGGGAAGCCGAGAGGGAAATACTTCTCACTTCAACTTCCTCTGTCCACATTTAAGCTCCTCCCTGGCCTTAATGGAAAGATGTTTCTCCCCAGCCCAACAGTCAGATGATTTATCTACTGACTCAGATTGCCCATCCCCTAAACTCAGTTCAAATCTCACTTCCTAATACTTTCTACCCCCAACTCTCTGTATGTCCAGATCTCATAGAAATCATATATGCACGTACCAGCCTGCTCCCGGCCCTCAGCAAGCTCTCCACCACCTTAGTGTTTCCTGCGTTGCTGTGATTTTTATCTCCCCTGAGAGTCTATATTTTATTTCCTCTGTATGTTTCACTGTTCCTGGCCCCTGTTAAATGCACATTCGTGGCATTAGAATACATGAGTGAGAGAAGTCTTTCCGTTTAAAGCTATTTGTATTCCCATTTGTGATGCTATTTGGGGGTGAGGGGTTGATCTCTTTTTTTTTTAAGAAACTGTCTTCCATCCACCTTTCTCTTCTGCTCAAGTGTCTGTAAAAACAGTTTATGACCACTCAGTGGTGATTCCCTCTGATTCGGCAGTGAGGGCTACAGACAAGTCCCCAGTGGCCGTCTGGACATTCCAGGCTCCACTAAGGAACAGCTGGATGGGCCCAGAGGCCACACGCCCATCTGCAGTCTGCCACCTCCCATCTGAGAGCAGTGGACGAAGGGGCAGGTACAGCCCATTCACCCTGACAGTCCTTCTTGGCCACAGCCTTTTTAACCCACTTGCTCTTCCTTCCCAGTCCTAGGATCTCGATAGAAACAGGGATCAGGCATGACCAGACGAGCACCGTTGGTGCTCACCAGAGATGGTACCACACACGTGCAGAACTTCCCAAGTCAGCATGCACCAAATAGGATTCACTGAGTGAGCAGCCTCGTTTGTGGCTTGGAATGACAATGTCAGCACTACAGACATTGGAGATTCTGGGTTACACAGAGCAGTGGTAGGCAGGCTGACACAAGACGCCCCTGTGAGGGGCTGGTGGCCCGCTCTGGGATTAGTCACCACCAGAAGGCATCCTGGAGTCCTCTTAGACCTGGCTAGTGGAAGTCCTAGGAGTGAGGTGCCAGCATCTGGAGTGACTCCAGTGGCGGCCGCAACTTCAGCACGGCTGGCTGGCCCAGGGGTTCCTGGAGGAGATGAAATCTGCAGGGTCCTCCTCACACTTTTGATGTAAACGCCATCACTGTGCCTTTTGCAGAGGTACCGTCCCATCTGGAAGTCAAGGTTGGTGCCACCTGAGTGGGTTCCTACTGCAAGGAATTCAAGGACATCCTCCCTCTCCACTTGCAGGATCTCAAGGGCTCCAGAGACTGTGTGAGTTCCCCTATAAACTGTAATGTGAATTGAGAGAAACATCACCTAGACCCCTCCCTAGGCAGCAGGGAAAGGCTGATTCTCTTTCAAAATACTGTTTCAGGCCAGGCATAATGGAACACATCTTTTAATACCAACACTCAGAAGGCAGAGGCAGGTGGATTGCTCCGAGTTCCAGGTCGCCCTGGTCTACATAGTGAGTTCCAGGCCAGCCGGAGCGACATACTGAGACCCTGTCTCAAAAAGAAAATAACAATAACAGCAACAATAATTTTAAAAAGAGTTTCGGTTAGAGTTGTTAATGTCATAGAAAGATTTAAAATCATTCAATTATCAATGTTGATCAAAGATATAGAGAAAATCAGATTTGAGAAGAGATTGTAGAGAATCAAGGTTTAAAAAAAAAAAAAAGCATACTCTGGAAAACCCCACACACCACACCACACGGTGGGAGTGGGCAGAACCCAGCCAACCACGGGTTCAGGGGCAGTCTAAGCCCTGGCCCCCCACCAGACTCCAGAGAAACCCCCACCCCACACCATGTGGCCGATGGCCCTGGGTGGCTGGCACTATAATGATCTCTTTCTGATGAGAAAGCACGGCCCAGCACAGCACTAGGGCGACCAGAGTGGGATGGGGAGACCTACACACAGGCCTGGGGCTGTCCACTCCAGGCTACAGGAAGAAAACTCGGGCCCACTTGGTACCTCGCTGCCCCAGCCAGATGGACACATTAGTGTGAGCAGAGGTATGGTATGGTGGTTTTTTTGTTTGTTTGTTTGTTTGTTTGTTTTTGGTTTTTCGAGACAGGGTTTCTCTATGTAGCTTTGCGCCTTTCCTGGAGCTCACTTGGTAGCCCAGGCTGGCCTCGAACTCACAGAGATCCGCCTGGCTCTGCCTCCCGAGTGCTGGGATTAAAGGCGTGCGCCACCACTGCCTGGTGGTATGGTGGTTTATACGAGAGAGAAAGAGACAGAATGGTCTCAGGTCCTGTGGACAGAGGCAAATTTGAAAAGATGAGGAAGGAAGGGAGCGAGCTGAGGCCCCCCCCCCCCCGTTCCTACCCATCAACATCTAAGGCAGGAGGGAGAGTTGACTCTGAGGTAACAAGAGTGGGAGAGCTGTCCCTACCCCCACAAGCTGCAACACTCGGGAGAGCAGGCCCTGCACTTCGCCAGGGCAGCACCATCGAGCCAACTCTGTTAGCACGGCTTTGAGTGAGCCAGCCCTGACGTTGTGAGCATGGGAGAGCTCTCTCCATTTCTCATCTGTCTTGTGGTGACATGGGCAGGGAAACGATGCCCTGCCCCTGTGGTCGTAAGTGTGGGAGACCCATCCCTGACCCCACCAGCTGCAACGCTCCGGAGAGCGGGCCCTGCACCTTGCCAAGGCAGCCAGCACAAGAGAGCCAACCTTGTCAGAGCAAGTGTGGGTGAGCCAGCCCTGAAATTGTGAGCGTGGGAGAGATGTCCCCATTACCTGCCTGTCTGGTGGTGGCATGAGCAGAGGAAATTTGCCCTCCTCCACCCTGCCCATCAACATCGGGCGGGGGGGGGGCGGGGGGAGCTGGCTCTGTGGTCGTAAGTGTGGGAGAGCCCAACCCTGTTAGTGCAGGTGTGGGTGAGTCAGCCCCAAAGTTGTAAGCGTGTGGGAGAACTGTCCCCACTCCACATCTGGCAGACCAACCCTACAGCTGCCCAGGCCCAGACCCAAGGTTATGACCTGGCCCGCCCCATCGTCTACCCCATCTGTGAACTGCTGGAGTCCATGAAGGGATCTGACCTGCAGACCCAAAGCTGCAGGATCTCCACGACACAGGGCAACAACAGAATATTCAGGAGGAGCTCTATGATAGTGTAGTAGAAATCAGAGGCCTCCAACCAGACCAATGACTCTTTGCAATGGACACTTGCAAGGAAAGCTGTATGGACAAAGGGGTTTACGGCATGACTCACAGTGTCACGCTGCAGCTTCCATGTAGTATAGCTTATTTTTCCCCCCTTTTAAATCTTTTTTTCCTTGTTTTCTCTTAAATTTTGTTTTATTTGAGGTGTGTGCAGGGGCAGAGGGTGGATGCAAAGGAACAGGGAAATGAATAGGATCAAGATACATGATGTAAAAGACACATAGAATAAATAAATAAATTAATTAATTAAAAGAAAAACATATGCTGGAAGAGGAACCCCTACATGCACTCTTCGTAGTGTGATGGATTGATTAGCTTTACATGTCTACTTGACACAACTTAGAATCACTTGGGAAAAGAGTCTCCATGAGGGATGGTCTGCACTGAGTTGGCCTGTGGGTGTGTCTCTGGAGTTGATTGATATGGGAAGATCCAGCCTACTGTAGTGTAGTGTAGTCCTGAACTGCATAAGAAGTAGGCATAAGCAAAGAAGCAAGCATGCATGTATTCATTTCTCTCTGCTCTTGTTAATCTGAAGTGACTGACTGTCTCAGGCTCCTAATACTGTTTTCCCTGCTTTGATAGACTGTAACCTGGAATCATGAGCCAAAGTAAACAGTTTTCTTCTAAGCTGTTTTTAGGGTATTTTATCACAATAATAGAAATGAAACTATAAGTAGAAATGTAAACTTATTGGGTTACTATGCAGATCAGTATGAAGGTTCTTTTAAAACACTAAAAACAGAGCTATCATATGATATAGCATTGCTGGGTAGTATACTCAAAAGAATCTAAGTCAGCATACTGCAGTGATCCTACACATTCAAGGTTACTGTGACAGCAGTCACAGTAGCTGTGACGGAATCCACCTAAGTGCCCATCAACAGGTATGAATGGATAAAGCCAGTGTGATATGTATACACCACAAGTTTTATTCATCTATAAGCAATGAAGTTATGTCATTTGTAGGAAAGGAAATGGAACCAGATGTAATCATGCTGAACAAAAGAATCCATGGGTTGTTGTTGCTTTTTTTTTCTCTCATATGCAGAATCTAGATTTTTGAAAACATGAAAGAGAAAGGAAGACTACTTAAGAACAGAAAAGAGAGACTTGAGTGGGGGTGTGAAGACACAAGAAACAATAACAGAGAGTAAGTACAGAGTGTGTTAGATGCACATGTGAAAGCATTACAGGGAAGCCCGTTATGCTGTAGAATATATACTGATTAAGAAGTTAAAAAAGAAAAGATTTGGGGCTGGAGAGGTGGCTCAGTGGTTAAGAGCACATATTGTTCTTGCAGAGGACCTGAGTTTGATTCTCAGCACTCACATCAGGCAGCTCACAACTGCCTGTAACTCCAGCCTCAAGTGATCTGATACCCCCCTGACCTCCTCCTTCTGCACACACACACACACACACACACACACACACACACACACGCACACACACACACACAAGCACATACACACATACACATGTACACACACACAACACTATAATTGAAATTTTAAAAATAGTTTAAAAGAAAGAAGAAAAGAAAAAAAAGAGATAAGCTTTGGTTGTAAGGAGGCAATGGATTATGTCATATAGCTTTCATTCCCTGTATTCAAGCTAAGACTGGACAGTCACTGGTTCAGATGGTCTACAGCATCTCTGACACCAGATGGATCCTCAAACTGGATATAACCTTTAAGTTTCTACCAGTGCTCAATTCAATAAGCCATGATAAGGAAGCAAAAAGGTATTTCATGACTGTCTTAGTTTGGTTTTTTGGGTTTTTTTGCTGTGAAGAGACACCATGTCCATGGCAACTCTAATAAAGGAAACATTTAATTCGGTTGGCTTGCTTACAGTTTCAGAAGTTCAGTCCTTTATCATCATGACAGGGAGCCTGGCAATGTGCAGACATGGTGCTGGCTACATTTTGATCAGAAGGCAACAAGAAGTCGACTGATACACTGGGCAGTATCCTAAACACAGGAAACCTGAAAGCCATCCCCCACAGTGACACACTTCCTCCAAAAAGGCCACACCTCCTAATAGTGCCACTCCCTATGAGATTATAGGGGGGGGGCAATTACAGTCAAATTACCACAATAACCAAGGAAGGAAGGAAAGGCAGGCAGAGAGAGAGAGAGAGAGAGAGAGAGAGAGAGAGAGAGAGAGAGAGAGAGAGAATATGAAAGAGCCTCCAACAAGCCAGGTTGAAGTCAGGAGGATTGAGGGAAAACTCTCAAAGAGAAAAGATACCGAGGATAAGACCTCAAGGATGAGAAAGGTCTGCTAAGTGAAGGAGAGAAAGTACTAGTCCTTGTGCTTCAGATCATGAGTGCCAAGCCTCTTTGATCTGGATTTTCTATAAATACAGGTCAGGCTTTAACTTGAGCCTGGAAGTTTTTTTTTTAAATCAGACTTCCCATCTATTTAAAAAGAAACTAGATCCAGCAATCCCAACTACTTGATCTGTATCCAAAGGAAATTAAATCAATTATGTTGATGATCTAGCTGCAGTCCCATGTGTACTGGGGTATTAATCACAACAGCCAAGAGAAGGAAACAACCCAAGTATCCATCAGTGGATGGATGGATAAGGGAAACGTGGTACATATACATGATGGGGTACTATTTGACCTTAAAAAAAAATCCGTCTTGCTAAGTGGAGCAAGGCAGCCACAGAAAGTCAAATGCCACATGATCTCACATGTAGGATCTTTAAAACTTGAACCCATAGAAGTAGAGAGTAGAGTGGTTGTTTCTAGGGGTTGGAGATCAGGTCAGCTTGGGAGACAATGGTCATAGGACACAAAGTTTCAGATGGACAGGAGGAATAAATTCAACATGTCTACTGTACAGCATGATCTACTGTACATATACACTAACATATAGTATTCTCAGAAATAGCTGATAATAGATTGTGTGTTCATAGCACAAAAAATTATTTGAGGCAGTTAACACTGTGTTAATTAATTTGATTTAGTCATTCCACAGACACACATATACATGCTTCAAAGCAACATGTCATACATTATAAATGTATACAAAATTTTAACCAGGTTTTTTTTTTTTTTCTTTTTTGGTTTTTCGAGGCAGGGTTTCTCTGTGTAGCTTTGCGCCTTTCCCGGAACTCACTTGGTAGCCCAGGCTGGCCTTGAACTCACAGAGATCCACCTGCCTCTGCCTCCCGAGTGCTGGGATTAAAGGCGTGCGCCACCACCGCCCGGCTTTAACCAGATTTTTTTAAACAACTACAAAAAATTAAAAATAAGATTAAAGCAAGATAAAAAAGAAAACAAGGTCATGTGTACAATGTTCAGGGTTTAAAGAGTGCAAGTGTTGGAGTCAAGAATAAAGGAGGCTTCCTGGGGAGAAAACGCCTGTGAAATGCAATGGAGGAGAAAGCCAGACCAAGTTGGGAGAATGTTGTGGTGGTATTGTGTTCCCCAAAATATTGTGTACCCTAATAAACTTATCTGGGGTCAGAGAACAGAAAAACCACTAGATACTTAGGATAGGCAGTGGTAGCACACACCTTTAATCCTAGCATTCCAGAGGCAGAAAGCCATGTGTTCAAGGATACAGCCAAGCATGGTGACTCATCACGCCTTTAATCCCAGAAAGCGAGCCTTTAATCCCAGGGAGTGGTGGTAGAAAGCAGAAAGGTATATAAGGCGTGAGGACCAGAAACTAGAAGCATTTGGCTGGTTAAGCATTTGGCTGGTTAAGCTTTTAGGTTTTGAGCAGCACAGTTCAGCTGAGAGCCATTCGGATATGAGAACACAGAGGCTTCCAGTCTGAGGAAACAAGACCAGCTGAGAAGTTGGCCAGGTGAGGTTAGCTGTGGCTTGTTCTGTCTCTCTGACCTTCCAGTTCACTCCAATACCTGGCTCCGGGTTTGATTTTATTAATAAGGACTTATAAGGTTCCTGCTACCGAGTGTGGTACCATGATGTAGGTATCTCAAACTGCTAACTCACCAGGAGCGCTGGCTCAGTGTGGCCCAGTAGAGGACGCCTCTGTCGGGCAGGATGTCCCAAGAGCTAGGTCTTGTGCAAGAGTGTCAGGTACCAACGCCCACCATGTGTGCAGTCCTGGGGCTGCCCTAGGAATGGTGGAGCTTGGAGGACCGCAGCTGGAGGCTGTCAGCTCCTAACACTCCTGGCAGATGAAGAAAAGTTTTCTCTCGAAGGGAGAGCAAAAGGCTATCTCCATTGCTGCTACAGTGAGCGTGCTGATAGCCAGAGACGGCTGGCCTCACGTTTATCGAACATGCCCCCATAAACATAAACAGTCCATTGCATCTTCGGAAAGAGAAAAATGATTGCTATCTTCATTCCTCGCTGAGCTCTTCCAGTCCCCTGTGGAGAGAGTCAGTCCTCTGCATGATTTTCAAAGAACTGTTGCTTCAGCTCGTGGATTGTGATCCAAATGGAGCGCCCTTGCTTTCTCTCACAGCCCTTTTACTCTTATTCATATCTGCAGTCTACTCCTGCCCTAGCTGAGAACTTTGCCCTTAATCTCTGGTCTCCGCTCAGAAATGAGTTCTTACCCCACGTGATAAATCAAAACTCCAAACCTAACTTACAGCGAAATAATCTCTACCCATTAGCGTGGGCACACAATGGGGGAGGGAGGTCCCATACCACTCACCCTCAGCTCACCAGCACACCTGCTCTTTCCTCCTTGGTATTCCCAGCAGTCTCCCATGGCTCATAAGTCCCTCTCCAGACAGATGAGGGAGTTGGGTGACAAATTGTTCTTCTCTGACTGAGTAACTTTGTACTTTGTGTCCTGGGAGATGGTAAAAGGGACTATTTCTGTTAAAGCGTTCTCATGGTTAAGACATGGTTAGGGTTAGGGTCAGGGGCATCTCTCTTCTGGATGGTCCTTCATAATTCCTTCCTTCATCCCTAGACATCTGGAACATAGCTCCCTGCATAACACACACACACACACACACACACACACACACACACACACACACACACACCTTCAAGTGCTCCTACTATACTGCTCCCTGGGTAACCAAGAAGGCTATGTGTCTTTCATTGGTTGGCTACAGTAAATATTACTTCCGTGATAGATTCCAGGATCTACAGTGTAGTATCATGCTTCTAGCTCCCTAGTTGGAGTCAGACCCTAGTCCATGATCAATTTTAACTTTCCTGGGCCTATCTTGGGCTACTTTCCAAACTAACGATCATATCCAAAGATGTTGCTTTTTCAATTGCCCTCTCTCTCCATGGATGAGGGGTTCTAGGAGCAATGATGCTGGTTCTTCTTAACGTCCACTGTTATTCTGCAATGGGAGATCTGACCTCCCTCACACTGCCTTTGATCTCCTGGCATCTGTCACATTGTCAGCTCAGGGGAGCCAAGCAGGAAGAGATCCACTCCAACATCTTGTTTATACCATGCACTTAAGGTTTTCTGCACTGAGTCTCTCTGGCGCCGGATTTCTATCCCAGACAGGTTTTATGATTAAGCCGTCCTCCCTACCTTACTTGCTGAAGTTTTCATCCTGGGTATGTTCTGCTTTTCTGTTGCTTTGGTTTTACTGCAGCAAAGAGAGGTTAACTCAACCTAAGCACGGGGGTATCTTAGAAGCAGAGGGTGGGTGTGTAAAACAGTTAATGGAGTACTGGGTGAATGTCTCCGCCTCCTTGACCTTCCATGAGACAATACTGAGGCTTGTTCCCAATGAGTCTTTTTTTTTTTTTTTTTTTTGAGACAGGGTTTCACTGTGTAGCTTTGCGCCTTTCCTGGAACTCGCTTTGGAGACCAGGCTGGCTTCAAACTCACAGAGATCCTCCTGCCTCTGCCTCCCGAGTGCTGGGATTAAAGGCGTGTGCCACCACCACCTGGCCCTAATGATTCTTAAAAGTGATGGAGCCCTCATTGTCCACATCAGCAGGCATCTTTGACACACCCTTGACTGGCTTTTCTTTATCTCATTTTCTTCATTCCTTCTTGGATCACCACCCCCAGAAATATTTCTTTCACCCAGGTTATTTTTAAAGGCTTTATTTTAAGGGGGAAACAGTACTTTTGTAATTTTCTCATCAATATGGCCAAATACTGGAAAAGAAGCAACCTTAGGAGAAAGACTTTATCTTGCTTTACAATTCAAGGAGATACAGTTCATCATGGCAAGGAAACACATGACAGTGAGTAGCTCCATGGTAGAGCAGGAAGCAGAAATAGATAGCTTTCTCTTTTTCATTCACACCAGGACCCCAACTCAAGGCGATGATATTGTCCATATGTAGGACAGCTCTTACCTCCTCAGTTAATCTTTTAAAAAATGCTCAAAACAGACATGTGCAAAGGTGTTCCTTACTGTTGCCAAGCTGACAATCAAAATCTGTCACCACAACACACTAAGATATTATTACACATGATAATGGACTCAGCCCATTAAAGTTTAGATAGCCTCTCTCTTCTATCTGGTCCTTTATAAGCAAATAAGTCCATGAAGAATAAATTTCCCCATTCTAATTCTTATATAAAGCCTTGGGAGGAAGGAGCAGTGATAAGTTGATCTTTTGATCTAGAAAGTTCTTTTTGAATCAGAAAGATGAGGAGTCACATGGCAGAGCCATGGTCCTGGAGGAACTATTAGTAAGTTCCGAGTAACTCATCCTCCTCTGAAGATGAGACATGTTGCCCCCCATGCATCCTCCATGGTGGGACTGGCCTGTGCCCTTGATATATGCTGTCTCCTTTTTCTTGCTCCTTTTTAAGTGTCCATGTTAAAAGGACGATTATCTAATTGAACCATGAAGGTGGCTGGAGCCAAACAAAATGATCTTCAAATTGCTGAAGTGCACCCAGAGGGGTCATTGTGAACCAGAGGAGAATAGAACTTTCCTGCAGAGGAACTAGGATGAGCCATCATGGAGGTGCGGGAGAGGTCAGAGCACACAGAGACACAAAGACCACCTAGAACAGGGAAACCAAAAAAGGCAGACAGAAAGGAGGTTAAGCTAAGTCTAAGAGTGGAGAAACAGTTCTACATGGGAGCCTGAGCGATTCTCTTAAGTTTTCAGGGACTGGATGGGTCCCATTGACACTGAAAAGAATTTCAGGACTAGGCAGCATGGTAAGGCTGGAAATGCTATCAAAGATACTGTGATGTAGTGATACAGGCTTAGTCACGAAGGTTAAGAGGAAGAGAGGGTCTCAAAAAGGATGACACACTGAGAGCGAGTTTATGGGCACATGCTTCCTAATGCAGTGACAGAAAGTTTATGCACGTGTGGGTATGGGCTTCTCCAAGAGGCCTTGTACAGACCTGACCGAGAGCTTATGAGTCATCCTCTCTCAAGCTTACCTTTGATGAGGAAAAGAAATAAGTGAAGAGAAAAGAGAAAGCATAGTGTACCAAGAACGCTTATCAGTGGCGATGGGAGAAAGGTAACTGTTTACAAATGTTGAGGGAGCAGCCAGGAAGGAGAGATATGAAGATAGAGACTAAGGGCAGCTAAGGAATGGAGTAAGGTTTCTCCTCCACCCACTCCTCACCCAGAAGGTTGCAGGGAGATGACATCCAGAGCCCAGGAAAAGGTACCCATCTCAGATCACAAGATGGCCCTCCCTTAAAATCAGAAAGAACGGGCAGAGATGTGGAAAGGTTTGCATGTGTCAAGAAAGCAAGGGGTCAACCTTGGCTTTATTGAGTGGGCAGTGCACCAGACAACGGGGAAAGCCATACAGCTGGAACTAAACTGCTCGGCTTCTTCCTTTGCAGAACAGGATTCTCACACATGCACTCTAAAGTTGATAGAACGCCTGAAAATCACTTAGCATCGAGTTTGGCCTATGATGAGGTCTCAATGGATGTGAGCTGTGGTGGTTACCACATAAGGCTGGCGTTATGAAGACCAGGGGCCCTTATTAACCAGCAAGTGTCTGTGATTATTGAAAAGAAGATGCCGGAATCTCTAAGATAAGGAAGACAAGCCAAAGCACCCATCAGCCCTCTTATGGTGCACCGCACAGCTCGGTGCCATGTTTCCTGTGCCAGCAACTTCCTGTTCACCAGACTGGTCTTTAAGCAAACAGTCATGTCACGCCTGAGGCTGTTCCCCCAGCTACACCTCTGAATGACGAAGTCCTTGTCTCATCCACATCACATATCCCAGAATCCCAAAGTGGCTCCCTCGACTTATCTATGTCCTCTGATCCCCTTACATTAATTGCTCTTATTAATAAAGTGCAGACTTTGTCCCACCTGCTTTGGAGTCACACCGAGAGGTGGTTAAAATGCTGGTGGTGCCATTGGTCCTACTTCATACCCGCTGAATCAGGATGAAGGTATGGAGGATGGAGCTTAGGAACACCATCACCCCCCATCACACAAGGTCACCACGTGAGTCTGCTGTAAACTGGAAGGAAAGCTACAGCCTGCTCTTCAGTTCTGTGAGAGCAGAGAGGAAGCTCCCTAGCCAAGTGATGTCTTTTGTCTCCAGTCACAAAAGGTTTGTTTCCCCTGAGCAAAGCCATGAGATGTCACTGTCCGTTTTCTTCTTGGAAAACTGGGCTCTGGGCAGCAGGAGAGGGGCTCGGCCAGCTTCTAGCCTGTGCTCCTGGTCTTTCCATAGAACGGCCTCACAGACTGTAGCAGGGCTGTGGGTCCCAGTCCTGAGAACTCTTCTTTCATCTCTTCACACATGGGGGCCCAGAGGCAGGGTCTGTTGGCAAGTAGCTTACTTCAGAGAACATAAAAATAAAAATTAAAAAAAAAGAAGAAGAATCTACTTAGCTTGCCCAACCTCTTATCTTACAAATTAAAACCAAATCCACAAGTCCAGGATGTAGACAACTTCAAATCCACAAACTTTAATGCAAAGTTGGGACCAAAATCAGGGTTTTAAAAAAAGTATTATTTGCCTTATTATTTTTTTCTTTTTAAAAAAACTGTTTTGGTTAGCATACAAAGTAACAGCTTTCTTCATAGCATCTCACTACATACTTCCTTCTCAGTGTTTCTCCTTCCTAACTTCCTTCTCCCACTGGTTTCTCCCCTAAATAGTCCCCCACTTCATTTTCCAATCACATAAATCCATTACTCTATTTCCCACCTCAACTAAAATCCCTCCCTCCTCATGACACCCTTTCCAGTTTTGTGGCACACATGCACACACACACATGCACATACACACAGAAACTTTGAATTTAGGCTCTCCATATGAGAGAAAACATGAAGTGTTTTTATATTCCTGAGTCTAGCTTATTTTGCCTTACAATCTCCAACTTCTGTCCACTTTTTTGCAAATGTCACCATTTCCTCTTTGTTCACAGTTATATAAAATTCCATTGCATATATGTACCACATTCTCTTTATGCACCCATCTGTTGATGAACAGCTACGTTAGTGTCTACTTCCTGGCTGGCCATTCATTGTGAAGAGTGTGCCAACAAGCTTGTATTGTGCAAGTATTTCTATGATTTGTAGACTCCAGTTCCTTTGAGTAGACACCCAAAAATGCTAGTATGGTGGTTCTATTTTTAGTTTTTTGAGGAATCATCATACTGTTTTCCATAATGATTGCAACAGTTTACATTCTTGTCCGTGGGGAAAAGGGTTCCTCTTCTCCTACAGCCTCACCAGCATCTGATGTTATTTGTCTTGATGATCGCCATTCTGATCTGGGTGAGATTAAAAGTCTTCTGGTATCTTGCTGGTGTGATCTTACTTGATTAAATGGTCTTGCAGTATAATAGGGTCAAATCTAGAGATGTTCTGGAACATAGAAAGTACTTAGTGACTGTCATTACTACACTGGTGTCATTATTAATTACTGTATGCAGTCGTTTGTTTCTATTGATTTGTATTTGAGACTGGAGGTGCCCACAGCAAGCGTTAGGAAACAGAGAGGGATGAGGAGAGCTGGCTGGCCACCCAGAGAGCTTTTGCACATGCTGACAGTTTTCTTAGTTAACTCAGTACTGCTCAGGCTCCAAGTGTTTGCAGTAAACTGTCACTATCCTAGAAGTGATCAGAATCTGTAATCATTCTTCATTTTATCAGAACTGTCATCACCTGACATGAAATCAGCTATTTATCCTGTGAATATTTATTAAGCTTCATGTAAAAGCAAGACAACCTTTCCAGGTGTAGGATACAGGGGTGAAGAGGAAAACACGGGCTTCTCCTTATCCTTGAGGTAGAGGTTAGGGAAAGATGAACAACACTCAGTAAATACCTATCACGGAACAATAAAGTACTGTGAGGGAAAACTAAGCAAAATTCAGGAGTAGAGACAAGAGGCAAGAAATGCCCTTTGGTTATGGTGTTCGGGTCAGATATGCCAGCTGCCTCTGCCCTAGCCTGACATTTTCTCCTTATACACAGTCAATGTGGGGAGTTAACACAGAGGGCTGCCTGGGAGCAGGGTGCTAAAGCAGTGGTCCTCAACCTGTGGGGCATGACCCCTTTGGGGGCCACATAGGAAATATTTACATTATGGTTCATAACAGTAGCAAAATTACAGTTATGAAGTAGAAACAAAAATAACTTTATGCTTGGGGGGTGTCACCACAACATGAGGTATGAAAGGGTCACAGCCTTAGGATGGTTGAGAACCACTGGGCTAGAGGGAAGGAAACAAGCTAAGATTCAACAGCCCAGCAATAGTCCATCATGTTCGTTCCTGTCCTGACACTCTTGAATACCATGGTTTGTCTGACAGAGGACCCCAACACAACTCAGCTGGTGTGGCTAGGATGTGTCCTGTGATTCTCATGCTGCCATATGTCCACAGCCCCTGGTCTTAATTTCTTAATAAGGTATAAACCTTCATTTGATTACTCGCTTATTCACATATACTTTTCTATGTCTCATCTTGGATGACCTCAGTCTGGATTTCAGACTTTGGTCTGAGAAGGCAACCGTCTCCCTTCCCCGCAGCCTGCAGGCCTTCTGTTAGTACCCACAAAATGCTCTATCTTCCCTGTCAAGCTCCCCAAAGAGCTTGTCACTTCCGATGGCTTCCTAACGCTCCAGGACAGCCTGTTCTCTGTGCATCGTTCTTCTGAGAGAGAAGCTGTGTGCGAGCCTGGCCTTGGCTTACTGAGGTGACTTGGAGTCTAGACCAACCATCAGGAGATTGTGAGACAGGCTCTCAGAGAACCTGGATCTCAGGGGTCCCCCCTCGTTTCTCTCACTCTGTGGAAATATTTAGGAAGTCGGGAAAGCCTTGGGGATCCCCCACTCCACACACACAAAAAATAATCCCTACTAGAAAAGAGGAAGAGAACGTTCTTTTCTTTTTTTTTTCTCGAGACAGGGTTTCTTTGTGTAGCTTTGCACCTTTCCTGGGACTCACTTGGTAGTCCAGGCTGGCCTCGAACTCATAGAGATCCACCTGGCCCTGCCTCCTGAGTGCTGGGATTAAAGGCGTGCGCCACCACCGCCCGGCGAGAACTTTCTTAATACTAGTGACCCCTGAAGTCCTTGTGAATAACTACATTGGGGGTGGAGGAGGGGCAAGCACCTGGTTCCAATCACTTCATTTTTCAAAAGATCACCTGCATGTAAGCAAAGCACCCATACACATAAAAAATAATATAAATAATTTTAAAGTAAATAAAAAACGGCAAAAAAAAAAAAAAAAACCATGCAGCCTCCCTTCAATGGAAATATCACAAGAAGCCCAATACAATGAAAATTGGACTGGTCTAGCCCTTTCAGCAGTTCAATTAAACCCCATAGCAATTACTCAGCCTTAAGGGTCCTGTGGACACCCTTTGCTCAGGAGTTGCCAGGTGGGACTCCCAGATGTCTACAGAGAATAATGGATTGCCTTTTATGAAGCCCGCGCTAACCCCACTGAAAATCCTTTAAAACTGTGTTTATCACCCTCGCTATGACTTAGCCCCACAAAAATGCTATACGCCCTCACAGTGATGGAGCCTGCTTTGACAGCGAGGCTCTTTGGAGCTGGAGGAAGGAAGGAGGCCCCCACTGTGAATCATTAACCTGGGGGCACTGAATGATAAGAATGATGAAACCTAAGCCACATCAGGGGAACTGTGCAGACTTGCCCACTAAGAGGTTTTGCTACAAAACTCACAGCCTGTGTAAAAAGAGTGTGATAAAGTGGGACTATTCTTTGGAGTCGTAAAAAAGATATGACCAAGATGCTGTTTGTTACCTTTCAATGTCCTCTTGAGGGGAAGAAATGTCTCCCTCTGAAAGGAAGAGCGTTTCTCTGGGCATTCCTGGGCTCTCATGTGGCTCACCACTCTTTCTCAGTCACTGCTAGGAAGCTCGACCACCTGAGGCGCGGACAGAGCACTAATGGATGCAGCTGAGATACTGACTTCCTTCCTTAACTGCAGCTGATTTTCCTACTCTTAAGATCTCCAGACCTCACACTCCTAACCAGCTTGTATTTTAGCTTGTCACGTTATGTAGACTTTGAACAGCGTGTGAGCTTTTAACCAAGTATTACAGTTAGAAGGAATTCAGTCCACAAAATGACTGCCCTCACTCTGACACCAGTCGCCAAGTCTGAGGGGCTTTGAAATCCACCCACGGGGGCAGTAATTTGCTAGAAGGACTCACTGAACATTCTTGAAACTGTTAACGCTCCTAGCTGTGATTTAGTATAGGGAAAAGGTACAGATTAAAATCAGCCTGGAGAAGAAGCACCTAGGAGTTCAGCGAAGCAGGCATGGCGTCTCTCAAGAGTTAGGACAGCATTTCCCTGGGCATTATGAACATTCACGCAGGCCTTGGAATTTTTATTGGAGCTAGATCACATGCCGCCACCCTCATGGCTAACCTTGAGCTCTTAGCCTGTCCAAAGGTTGGGCCGACACCTTGAATCTGCAGTTCTCTGGAGAGAGTATACTTGGCTCTTTGCCTCCATGGCAAATTGCATTGCTGGATTGTCTGGTGACCAACACCCCTAGGCAAATAGACATTCTTATCATACCTGGCATGGAAGGTTCTAGAATTAAATCCCAGTAGCTCAGGGCAAAAGCTAGAACAATCTTTGGGGAAGGTTAATTTCTTACTATATCACGTATAAAATTCATCTTCAGGGTAAGATAAAGAAAAAGATTGCTGGGTTGGGGATTTAGCTCAGTGGTAGAGCACTTGCCTAGCAAGTACAAGGCCCTGGGTTCGGTCCTCAGCTCTGAAAAAAAAGAAAGAAAAAGATTGCAAATAACTAATCAAATCAAAGCAGTAGAGGTATGACCAAAGTATTGATCTTCATTAATTTCCCCTAAGAGAAATAAATGATCAGGAACTCCAGAAGGGACTCTATGACCAAAGTCAATGATCATCTTGTAAACTGATTTTATTGCTTGTGGCACCCTAAAGTGGAGACAGGAACCAGGAGAGAAAGGCTATCCTTCAATGATCTCTGGGACCAAAGAAAGCAAGGTTCAGACTGTCTCATGCTTATTTTATTGCCTCATTTATTTGGATTAGGATGGATTCATGTGTGGTAGAATGTGGGACTCCTGGCAGATGTTCAGGACTATTTGGGAAAGACTTGAGGATGTAGTTGACCCTCAGACTCCAGAGCTCAAGAGATTCTCGGAAGAAACCTTCAGTAGCACCTGGATTAAACAGCTGCTGTCCTTCCTCTGACACTCTGAGAGTCTTGTGTTTCCCAACATGTGCATGTCCATGCATGCATGGACACACACACACACACACACACACACACACACACACACACACACCACATGCCTACCTGACTGAGAGGCTGTGAACTCTCTATGTAGAATGGCATGTAGACTCACATCAGTGGCTCATCCAATCAGGGAAAAAAAAACGAGAAATGCTGTCAGCTCTAAAAGACATTTACTAACCTCGGAGAGTGATGGGCATTTGCAGGCCTCCTGGGCTCAACAGCACACAAGATTCCTGCACCTCTGTGCCTCCCTATTCCTATGCTGTATGCCTGTCTCTCTGACCCAGTCAGGCAGATGCCTATGTCACATGTCAAGATACGCAGGACTTAGCACTGGTGAGATCTCAGGAAATCAGTGTGTGTGTGTGTGTGTGTGTGTGTGTGTGTGTGTGTTGGGGGCAGGGATCACAACTTCTGTGGTTACATGAAACTGTGATCCCTCTCCCTTCACCTCTCTGCCCACTCCAAGCTCTCCACATTCAACCAGGCTGTTGAGGTTGGAAGCTAAGTGGCAATCCCAGGCCCAAAGCTGAGATTCTACATGGAAAACAAGATACACCACCAAGGAGAGTCTCTTTCTGGGGACAACGAACTTACCTCCTGGGAGGAGCTCCTGGTACCCTACTGTGACATCACTGGGAAGAAGAAGAAGGGAGCCAACTGTGCCAGGGGGAGCCAGGCAGTTCCCCATGATCACCCAGTCAAGGGAGAGCATGGTAGGAAGAAGAGCTCTGCTGCATTTCCTACAGCAGGGCGAGTGGTCCCTGGTCACAGAATGAGCAGAAAGCAAGACTCAGGCACTGAATGACAGGCGAAGTGAGAAGACCAGTCTTGTCTTTCAGACTTCAGGCTTCTCCTGCGTGAACAACCCTCCTCCACCCCAAGGGACTCCTGACCCCTGATGCCTAGATCTCTCAGGAGTACCTCTCCTCTCTTTCCCACTTAGCCTATAGTTTTCTACAGACAGGGTTTCTGTTCATGAACTCAGCCATCCTCAGGGGCCAGCTCACATCAGTAAAGCCCAGAGTCCCCTTCACTGGTTCCTGGGATGTAGAGTTCCGGTTGGTGACCACATTTTTCAAGGCATGTCCATCCTGCAGGTGGGGAAGAGTAGCCATGAAGCTGACTTCTAGGGATTCAGCTTCATCTGATACCTCAGAGTCAGCTGGTTGCCCTCTTGGGGTTCTGAAGAATTGGATGGGGCTCAGCACAAGAGTCTGGAGCATCCCTGAGGAGACACGAGCCCAGGGCTCTGGAAAGGAGTCTTGGAAAGTGAAGCCCACAGGCTTCAGCATAGCTCACAGATTTCAGTTATGAAACCCGGATGAGTTCATGCCCAGAGCCTGTCTTGTCCTTATCCAGGGACTCTAAAGCAACTTCTCCACAGCCAAACCCGTCTGGCATCCCTGAGTCACAGCCAGAAAGCCTTAGTGGTCATCTGGTCCTCAAAGAAGAAGGGTAAGTGGTTGAGCTTGTCCAGGAATCCTCCTAATCTCTTGCTGCTCCTAGCTCCCGACACACCTCACAGGGGTGAAAGAACATTGGACATTGTTTTGGTTATGGTTTCTAATGCTGTGGAGAGACATCATGACCACAGCAACACTTATAAGGGAAAACATTTAATTGGGGCAGCTTATACTTTCAGAGGTTTAGTTCATTATCATCATGGCAGGACATGGTGTCCTGCAGGCAGACATGGTACTAGAGAAGGTGCTGAGCGTTCTTACATCTTGACTCACAGGCAACAGGAAGTGGTCTGTCTCACTGGGCATGGCTTGAGCATATATGAGACCTCAAAGCCCGCCTCCGCAGTGACACACTTCCTCTAATAAGTTCACACCTACTTCAATAAGGCCACACCTTCCATTAATGCCACTCCCTTTCAAGGACATTTTTTCCTTTCTTTTTTTTTTTTTTTTTTTTTTGTTTTTTTTTTTTTTTTTTTTTTTTTTTTGGTTTTTTTCAAGACAGGGTTTCTCTGTGTAGCTTTGCACCTTTCAGACCAGGCTGGCCTCGAACTCACAGAGATCCGCCTGCCTCTGACTCCCGAGTGCTGAGATTAAAGGCATGCACCACCACCGCCCGACCATCATTTTTTTTTTTTTCCAAACCACCACAGACATCATTGTAGAAACCTCCAAACCTGATACACTGGCCAACATTAGCTAGAAAGAAAAGTCCTTCCCAGAGAGCTACTGACCTCTAGAGGCTGGCCCCCTGGGCAGCCTGGATCTCCCTGGAGGCTTAGGACCCCAATTGTCACTCTTCTGTTGCACCAGTACCCCCAGCTAGTAATTTACCACGGACTTGATTCACCAGGGTTGGTGTTAAGGTTTGTATGGAGTACATCACCTGCCCACTGCAGCTGTACTGGCCACTGTTTTCAGTTGTTGTGATGTCTATGAACAGAAGGATTGTTGCCTTAGAGAAATTAAGGTGTTCTCCATCTTCGTAGAACTTCATTTGAGACAGTGTGCACTCCATCCCTGACATTGCAGAGACAGTGTCTCCTTCCAACATGGAGTTCGGCGGAAGTTAGAGGTGATACCACAGCTGTGAGACATGGAGACAGGACCCACCATGGAGCCATAGATCCCATTGATTTACTGTTCTCTCTGCTCTAAGGCGAATGTCCTGGACAGCGTCTTTGCAGCTATCTGGATCTCTAGTCCTGGACCAGGATGAAGGAAGAACTCGGCTTCCCTCCAGCCCTTTCCTTTTCCTTCTCCTCTCCTTCCTGTTCTTCTCTTACCTTCTGTGTTTCTTCCCCTTTCTCTTCCCTTGATGACCTTACTACATACTGGAGGTTTCTCCTCATTAACAACTTTGGTTCTAACAGGTTAATTCCAACTAGATAGTTGCCTTATTCCTCCTGAAGACATTCCCACTTGCCCACAGTTTACACCTGTCCCTATTTCAAGGGACAGACCCAATATCTCCACTTTCAGTGTCAGATTCAGGTCTAGACTCTAAGAATCCCAAGATAAGCAAGCCCCAGTTCCTTCTCGGAGGCTTTCCCAGGTTCAAACTCCACCGATGGCACACACCAGTACATATTCCCACCAGGACTTGCACTCTCCACCCAGACATGCCGCTGTTTTGCTGGTTCTCATCCCAAACATCATCCTGATGCAATGAGAAGAGGTCTCCCTCTGGGCTTTGAATCTCTCACAAATCAAACCCCACATATCCAAGGCATCCTCAAGAGTCAACACCACAGCTGGTATTCAGGTCTGAAGATCCTGATGAAGAACTGTAGAAATAAGATGCACAGAGGGGTTCTTATGTCATCCCTGTTATGAGGAAGATAAATACAGATGTACTCAGCCTCCTTTCTGGACCACAGGGTATCTTGTGTCATTCCTAAGACACAGAGGCCTGTAAGGTTATGAGTATACTCCCCATTTCCCAAGCCTGGTCTCTCAGTCAGTACTAGCCACAGAGCTCTTGAGTTTCCAAGTTTTGCACTCTCTCCGACAAGAAATGACGTTCATAACTCACTGGAAGTCTGAGTACTCATATGTCTGCCACAGTTTCTCCTTCTTGACTGATTCACTGGAAAGCAGAGAAACAGGGTTTATTTATTATTAATTCATTGACTTATTCATCCATCAAACATTTATTAAATACATTCTACAGGCCATACACTGAGGAAATGTGCTGCTTCGAGTCTGACAGACAAGGAAAGAGACAAAGTATTATAGGTGTAAATATATAAAGTAATTGTTCCATTCTACCTGGAGAGGAGATTCAGATAGGAAAGGTCATCTTGACCCCACCTTGAAACATAGGCGAGTGTTCAGTATGATGGAGAAATCAGGAAGTTCCATTTCAAGATGGAGGCACATAAGGAAAGGGTGGGAGCCAGGAGAATTCTTGGAATCTGGGAAATGTGGCAAGGCTGGAAAGGCAGGCCATGGGGAGGATGGCCCTGGAGACATGAATCTGGAGAGGTAGTGACCAGTGACGTTCACACCATGCCAGAACGATGGAAAAAATTAAGGATCTGGCATAATACAATTAGGTTTATACTTGAGAATTATAGCTTCAGTGTGAAGAGGGAAGTGAATTTTTAAAAAAGGCAGCGAGGCTACTGCAATTGCTTAGGGAAAAGAGGGGGCATCAGCTGAGCGACTGGCAATGAGGTGGAAATAAGGGAATGGGTGTGAGTGGTGCTAACGAGGTGGATACCCAGCACTTGATTGTGGAGGAAGAGGGTATGGAGACAGTGGAGCTGGAGATGATAGAACACTGAGAAAGAGCTGATGCATGGGGAAGTGATACACTAAATCAGGTGAGGTACTTTTGGCATTACCTGGTGGGGATATCCATCAATTTAGAGTCTATGTAAATGAAATGTCTGTTCTGGGCTGGAAGACAGACTCAAGAATCATTAACATTTGGTGGTCTACGGTAACAATGTGTGGGGAGAGTGCTTTGGTACTTAAACATGGAGGGCAGCGTGGGGAATATGTGTGCCTACGTTATATTGATTCCTTTGTTCGCATATGTAAATATGTATATCTCAGGTTTCTATTGCTGTGATAAATGTCAAACGCAACTTGGGAAGGAAAGGGTTTATTTTATCTCAATAGCTTGTAGTCCATCATCCAGGGAAGTAAAAGCAGGAACTCAGGACAGGAACCCGGAGGCAGGAGCTGATGCAGAGGCCACGGAGGGGTGCTGCTTACTGGCTTGCTCCTCATGGCTTGCTCAGCCTGCTTTCTTATAGAACCCAGGGCCAGAGGTCCACTAGTGGCACCACCCACCGTGAGCTGGGCCCTCCTACATCAGTCACTAGCTAAGAAAATTCCCTTCAGGCTTGCCTACAGGTCAATTTTCCAGATAATTCTAGCATGTGACAAGTTGACAAAAACTAATCAAGACTATCTATATATAATATAATGTGTGTAGTTTATAATAGCAAAAAGTTAAAAACAACAAAAAATGTTTACTATAAAGGGTTAATTAAATTAGGATCTAACTATATAATAAGATATGAAAGAGCCACAAGGGAAAAAAAGGAGATAAATCCTTAAATACATACACAGAATGAGTCCTAAGATAAAGGATTATTGTGTGTGTGTGGGGGGGGGGAATCAGCACATGAAGTTATATATTTAATGTACCTGTACTTGTAAATTATTTTAAATAGTGCACACACATGTTCACATATTTCATAACATCAGGACAGATTGTACAGGTATACACAAAACTCTGAGCTTACAGAATGGAGCCAGTCTCCCTGACTGATGAGACCTTTGCCAGACAGTCGTCCTCTCTGACTTTCACAAACAGCGTGGGTGGTCGGAACGGGGACATAAAAACAGGAACAATACACAGAGACATGCAGAAACATGAAATTAAAGGCTCACCGAACACTCCATCACAGGAACCTATAATGGAGAAAAGTGGGGGGGGGATTAGGTTAAATAATAGGAGCTTCCTGGCAGAAGGAATAGTTAAGGACTGTAATAGTGCACACAGGAGATTTGTGGGCTCCCTTCTTTATAGTTTCTGTGCGGATGTGGGGAGTGCCAGTCCCCATGGTCCCCCTGCCCTACCCAGTCTCAGTTCCTAATACGTTCCCCAGGAGCATTTCTGCACGACCTCTGACCACCCCAGCTGCAGGATCGCCACCCCCAAATGCCTTTCCCATTTCCCCCCCACTACTGCTCAAGAGGAAGAATAAGCAGAGGCCAGACGGTACTTAAGCAACATTACCATATCCTCTAAGAAGCAGGGAAAGACGTGGACATGAAGATAGGTGGGGAACTTCGTAAGAGAGAACCGGATTCTTGTGCTAATTACTGGGGGAAAGTAAATTTGTAGATAGGATACCGGATCTAATGCAGTGGGTCTCAGGCAATTGGAAAAAATCCTTCTTTCTTGGGGGCCTGCTCTAGTTTGAAAAAAAAAAAAAACAGATGAATAGGATAGGATGACATCCAGACAGGTCAGCAACCGAGGCAATGCAGATAAAGATACACAGCCCACATCTTATGAGACAGATTTGTGGTCCTACCCACCTCCCTTTTGGCTTTTCCCTAGTCTATTATGAACAGGTCTCAAGTTCTCAGCTCCTCTCAGCTATATGTTAAAGGGATAGAAAGAAGCAAAGGGGCCTCACGGGCCTGCTCTGTATACATTAGCAGGGCGATTAAAGAGAGATTCCCAGGAAAGGTAAACCTCAAAAGCACAGAGAACCTCAGGTCTACGTCTCTAGCCACCCCACTTCCCCAGGAACTTCTTGTTTGGGTGGTGGTTTGAATGTCCCCTATAGTTCCCAGTTGATGATGCTGTTTGGGGAGGGTTAGGAGGTATGGCTTTATTGAAAGAAGTATGTCACTGGAGGTAGGCTCTGAGACTTTAAAGGAGCCTCACACAGTTTCCAGTGCACGCTCTCTGTTTAGTCCCTGTGGTTCAGGATGTGGGCCCTCAGCTTTCTGCCCCGGCCACCATGCCTACCGCTTGCTGTCATGTCTTCCTGCCATGATGGACTCTTCTCCCTCCAGGACCATAAGCCCAAATAAACTGTTTTCTATAAGTTGCTTTGGTGACTGTGTATTATAGCAACAGAAAAGTAACTCATACAAGATCTAACTTCAGATCTTCTGGGTTTCATTACTAGTAAAAAAAAAAAACAGTGCTGGAGTTAGGTAAGAAGCTAAGTTGATAAAGTATTTGCCATGAGCATATGATGGCCTGAGTTTGGACACCCAGTACCAATATAAAAAGCCAGGCATTGTGGCATGTGCCTATAATCCCAGCACTGGGGAAGCAAAAACAACAGGATCCCTGAAGCTTGCTGGCCAGCTACTCTTGCAGAATAGCATATCTCAAAAAAACAAAAAAGGTGGCTTGCAATAGATGAAGATACCCACAGTCCACCTCTGATGGAAACACACACATAACACACAGAGGCAATGTTTATCTTCAGGTTCTGTAACTGCAGATCCAACTAACCTTCATCAAAAATATTTTTTCCCAAGCCAGGCATGGTGGACCAGGCAGATCTCTATGAGTTCAAAGCCTGGTTTACACAGAGAGTTCTAGGACAGCCAGGACTACATAGTAAGACTCTGTGCTGGCTGGTTTTACATCAACTTGACACAGGCTAGACTCATGGGAACCTCGGCTGAGAAAATGCCCCCATTTTGATCTGCTAGACAAGCCTGCAAAGCATTTTCCTAATGAGTGATTGATGTGTGAGTGCCCAATCCATCATGGTCCGTGTCACACCTGGGCCCCTGCTCCTGGATCTTATAAGAAAGCAGGCTGAGCAAGCCATGAGGAGCAAGCCAGTAAGCAGCACCCCTCCACAGCTTCTGCTTCAGCTCCTGCCTCCAGGTTCCTGGTCTGTTTGAGTTTCTGCCCTGACTTCCCTCAGTGAGGAACTGGTAAGGAAGTGTAAGTTAAATAAAACCTTCCCTCCCCATGTTGCTTTTGGCTAGGGTATTTTATCACAGCAACAGAAACCCTAGTGAAAACAGCCTGTCTCAAAAATTTCCCACCAAAACATTCAAAAGCTTTTTTTTCTTTTTTGACAGAATAGAGCATGCACAAAGTTGTTCTTGTCATTTCCTAAACACAGTGTAACAACTACATCCATCGTTGTTATTGGTTAGTATAAGTAATCCAGAGAGTACTTAAAGTGTAGGGGGAGGTGTGTATGGGTTATATACAAATACCTTATGCAAGGAACTTGAGCATCTGAGATATAAATGTATAGTTCTCAGGTGGTGGTGGCACACTCCTTTAATCCCAGCCCTAGGGAGGCAGAGACAAGCAGATCTCTGTGAGTTTAAGGTCAGCCTGGTCTACAGAGCGAGTTCTAGGACAGTCAGGGCTGTTACACAGAGAAACCCTGTCCCCCAAAAAAATAGTAGTAGTAGTAGTAGTAGTAGTAGTAGTAGTAATAAAAAATGTATAGTTCTTCCTTGCAGCAACATAAGCTGACATAAGCTGAGTAGTGATTCTCTTCTTGAAGAAGGGTTTATCCAGTCCCTATTACACCCCGCGCACCCCCACACACACACACACACCTGGAGCTGACCTCAGGACTACTAATCTGACTGTGAAAACACAGGTTTTGTTTTGGAGGAATAGGGACACCTTTGCTTACTTTCCATGAGGCATGACATCAGTCTTGTGTTTACTAAATAGGCCTCGTTCTGCTTTCTGTCTGGTTGCATTTTTATTTTCTGTCTTGCCAGGTTCATTCTTCCAACTTTGTGATTCATCTACTTTGCAAAATTGGGGCGAGCAGAGGGAAAATACAACACTGGGTACAAACCGGAAGTCGCTGTGCACCTGGGCTCAAGCACAAGGCTCTGGGTTCAAGCTCCAGCACCTGGAGAGAGAAGCAAGGCCCCTCCTAATGGTGTTTTTCCAAGAGTCATGCTTCCCCCTGCACGAAGTTTCTCTGACTTTTTTCTTGGTTGTCACTTCCTTCCTCCCAGTTCTCCTTTAATATGCAAATGTTTCTAGGAATATCAGAAGAAACCATGCCATCTCTCTGTTTAGAAACTGTTCTAGAGGTTTATAAATGTTCGGGGAAAAAATGCAAATCTCCTCAGATAAGCAGGCCCAGAAGAAACTATGAGCTCATCTTCATAAAAGTGCAAGCTTAAGCATTGGGAGGGAAGTACTTAAATCAAGCTGAGCTTCAAAAGGCAGAAGTTAGGGGTCAAGGCCTAGTGGGTGGGAAGGGGTTTATGTTTTGTTTTGTTTTGTTTTTACTGATAGAAACCTTCTGGACTCTTCACCATAAGTGACCTAGAGAAAATAGCATAAAACGATTTCTTTTAATTCTACTCAACAGTGATGTCTGTAATGCTACACAAGACTGCATGAAACAGTTGCAAGCCATGAAAGAATAAACTGATATGAAAACCCAGAACAAAGTCCCAGCATCCAAGGCATGTGTGCCAACCAACTGGAAGTTTCTAGAATGGCTCAAGAAGGATTAGAAGGCTGCTGTAAGTGATGTAAGTTTTACTTGGAGGAACTGGCATGGACAAGGCACAGGGTTGGGGATCACATGGTATAGGGGGTGAGTAGAAGGTAAGAGTGGGAGACAAGATTGTCTTGGTCCCTGGAACCAAGGTAAGGCAGGGGAAGTTTAAGGGCAGTCAGAAACCTGTGTCTTCCACTCTTATCGATTCCTTTCACTGGTTGGAGGACATCCTTCACCACCAGAGTGATTCCCAGGGATGTATGGGCCACACACACTTCTCTGCAATGAACTGAATCCATAATCCTCCTCCGATCAGGACTGAGCATTGACTCAGCCTTCCTGCCTTGCTGATCTCACCACTTTCCCTGGGTCCTTTCCCTTTCCAGATACTCCTAGCTCAGTCTCAGCACATCCTATCCCCTTGTCCCTTCACCTCACAGCTCCCTCTGTTGTCTCTCAAAGGTGACCGTGATAGACATCCAGCATTGCTGCCCAAGTGCCTCCCTGTCTTCTCCACTCATAGGCAACGTTTATGGGCTACCAAGGGCCCTTCTGATTCCCTTCACCATGTTCAGTGTCAAAAGCAGAAAATACAGGCCCAGGCCACCACATCCACCACAAGCCCAGGCCTCATATGTGTGAGGGAGCTGAAGAGGTAACATGTTGATTACCTTCTTTTATGGGTTCCAGAAATACATATTATTGAAGCTCTGGCTCCTAGTACCTCATAATGTGACCGTATGTGAAATCTTTAAAGAGGTGACTGAGTTAAAAAGAGATTAGGATGGGCCCTATGCTGGCTAGTCTTATGTCAATTTGAAACAAACTAGAGTCATCAGAGAGGAGGGGACCTCAATCAAGAAAATGTCTCCATAAGATGGGGCTGTAATAGCCGGGCAGTGGTGGCGCACACCTTTAATCCCAGCACTCAAGAGGCAGAGGCAGGCGGATCTCTGTGAGTTCGAGGCCAGCCTGGTCTACAAAGCGAGTTCTAGGAAAGGCACAAAGCTACACAGAGAAACCCTGTTTCAAAAGAAGAAGAAGAAGAAGAAGAAGAAGAAGAAGAAGAAGAAGAAGAAGAAGAAGAAGAAGAAGAAGAAGAAAGGACAGAAGGAAGGAGAGAGAGAGAGAGAGAGAGAGAGAGAAGAAGAAGAAGAAAGGAAGAAAGGAAGAAAGGAAGAAAGGAAGAAAGGAAGGAAGAAAGAAAGAAAGAAAGAAAGAAAGAAAGAAAGAAAGAAAGAAAGAAAGAAAGAAAGAAAGAAAGAAGGCTGAGCAAGCCATAAGGAGCAAGCCATAAGGAGCAAGCCAGTAAGCAGCACCCCTCTAATGGCCTCTGCATCAGCAACTGCCTCCAAATTCCTATCCTGTTTGAGTCCCTGCCCTGACTTCCTTCAGTAATGGGCTACAATGTGAAAGTATAGGACAAATAAACCTTTTCCTCCCCAACTTGCTTTTGGTCATGGTGTTTCATCACAACAATGACAAGCCTGACAGGTCCTAACCAACCTGACACATACAGGACACTTGGATACAGACACACAGGAAGACCATGTGACACTCATGGAGAAGAATGGTCCTCTAGCTGGCCTCAGAGAAACAGCCTTGCTGCTGTCTTGATTTTGGACTTCTAGACTCTAGAAAAATTGAAAAATAAAATCCTGGTTCTTTCTGTTCTTTTCCTCCTCCTCCTCCTCCTCCTCCTCCTCCTCCTCCTCCTCCTCTTCCTCCTCCCCCTTCTTCCTTGTCTCCTACTGTCCAAGCTGGCCTCAAACTTCCTGTACAGCCAGAGATTGTTAAGGATCAAACTCAGGCTTTCAAATGAGATAGCAAACACTCTATCAATTGAGCTACATCCCCAGGCCTCCAGTGTGTGGTTCTTAAGCACCTGTGTCTGTGACATTTTGTTACAGTGAGATCTCAGCAAACTGACTCAGCCTCCTAAAACCACACTGGAGTGGATGGACTGCAGAGACATTCGTAATATTCTCAGTGCCTGCCAAATCCATGGGCCTCCTCTGAAGAAACCTGTTTTGTGCTGATACCTGCAAAATTGGCCAGATCCAGAGTTTTATGGTCAGGCTACCTTGAATATCACTGATTAGACCAAAGGTCAAAAGCCTGGCTAACCCAGTCATTGCAGAGGAGAGCTCTGTTTTATACAGAGCCAAGTTCTCTTAGAGAACTTTGAACACCAGCTAGGAAGCCAGAAAGCAGTGAAGGGAGAGAGCAAAGTTGAGGAAGGAGACACACTATAACTAAAGCCCCTTCTGCAGTGACAGCAGGCTGCCATTTCCCAGTGGTCATGGAGGGGTTCCCACTCTTCCACGAGGCCAGATGAGGGGACTGTTAACATAGGAGAATTTCCTTGTTAGTGCTTGCTTGAGCTCTCCTAACCCTGAGCCTACGTCTCTTTTAGCAATCTGAAAGAACTGAACTAAAATAATAAGCTGCCCTTCTGTGTTGTCATCCTGCCATACCAGCCAGGCTGCCCTTCAGGAGCAGTATTTAATGATCTTCCAGAAAATGATACTGATGTCTCCATCTAGCTGCAACCTATTATCAGGAGCTAATCAGCACAACAGGTCTGTGGACACCAATATCGAAAGAACTTGTCTCAAAGGGAGCAAGGCAAAAAAAAAAAAAAAAAAAAAAAAAAAGCCGGGCGGTGGTGGTGCACGCCTTTAATCCCAGCACTCGGGAGGCAGAGCCAGGAGGATCTCTGTGAGTTCAAGGCCAGCCTGGGCTACCAAGTGAGTTCCAGGAAAGGCGCAAAGCTACACAGAGAAACCCTGTCTCGAAAAAACCCAAAAAAAAAAAAAAAAAAAAAAGGGAGCAAGGTATATATCTATCCATTCAACATGAAAATATTTATGATTAAGAACAAATCTACATATTTTGTGTATGTATATAAAATAAAATACACATACAGATGATAAAAAAGCAGAGGAGAGGGTTAGGGTATAGCTCAGTGTAGCTCAGAGCACTTGTCCATTATCCAAACTCTGAGTTTGGACTCCAAACAGTGGATAAGCTGAATGTTGTGGTGCACACCTGTAATGCCAGCATTTGGGAGGCAGAGGCAGAGGGATCACAATGAAATTATTCTGGGCTACATATACATAGTGACAACCTGTCTAAAAAAAAAAAAGACTAAGCATTTCGTATAAGGTAATGAAGGAGAAAGTTGAAAATAGTAAATTTGAAATAAAGTTTCTTACAAATGAGTCCTGGAACTAAGTAGGGGAATGGAAGGTGACCAATAATTGGCCCTCAGGAAGCAGAAAAGAGTAAATGTGATCGCTGTCAACCATGTAAAGTTGAGAGACAGTTGACTCCTCAAAGTTGTCCTCTGATGTTCACACACATGCAATCACACACACACACACACACACACACACACACACACACACTCATCATCATCAAACAAAACAAAACAAAACTCAGAATCTGGACAGCAGGAAAGTAGTCCTGGGTAATAAGAAGCTGAGATGAAAAGACCCTGATCCTGATAGAATAAAACTAGTCTCAGCACAAATGAATAGATCACATGGGCCGCCCTGTACACCCCTCCAAGTCTGTATGCTGATATCCCGACCCTCAGAATCCCAAAAAGTAACTGTGTTTACATACAGGGCCTGTAAAGAAGTAATTAATTAGATATAAGGTCACTACATAGGACATAATCCATTCGGATGGATGTCCTTATAAGTAAAGGAAATCTAGCCACACAGAGAGACCCCAGGGATATACATGCAAAGACCAGGTGAGCACACAGGGGAAGGTGGCCATCTGCGAGCCAAGGGGAGAGAACTCAGATCGCCAATCCTACTGACCCCTGAAGTCTCCAGAACTATGAGGAGATAAGTCTGTTATTCAAGCTCCAGTCTGAGCTATTTGATATGGAAGCCTGAACTGTTTGTGAATCTGCTGAACCTGTGGTATTCCAAAATATAATGGAAGGGGGCATCCTGACCCAACTGAAAAGGGGAAGGGGGCAGCAATCACATGAACCAGAGAAACAGCTGAAGCCCCTAGGAGAGCCAGCAGAAAGTGGCTTCAGTGTCTGAACAGGGTGCCCTAGGACGAGGGCTGCAGATCAAGGAAACCCCCTTTCATTCTGCTCTATTCATCAGTACTGCCATAGCTCAGATTGGGCTGCTGTGGCCCTCTGTGCTACACTGGCGAGCTCAGGTCTCCTGCTGGAAACTCTGAAGAGCTCAGTTGAGTGACAGCCTCCAGCCACTGCACCTTTGGGTATATCTAATGCTAACCCCGAGTCTACGGTGCCCCCAGCTGTTTCTAGCCACTGGCTGAGTACAGCTAGGTACTAGAGAAAGACTATTTTCTGACTGACCAGGAACTTTGCTAGGACACAGTTCCTGTTCTGGGACACCCCCACCCTGAGCCAGCTTAGGCTTTCTTAGACCTGCTCCTCCCAACAGCCCTCTATCCCTACACAATCTCTCTATAGGTGTCTTATCTACACTGATACCCAAAGCCTCTCATTGCCCAGCCCTATACCAGCCTCTAGGCTTCACAGAGGGCAGCGTTTCCCCCAGCGAAACACTCACGGGCTAGTTTTTGTTTTACTCACCGTTCCTTTTGATGAATCGGGCTGCCCCAGTCTGCCTCCTTAATCCCTTTCCACACCACTGAAGTCATGCTAAAATTCAAATCTGGTCTTGCTGCATTCTGCTTTCAAGATACCTGGACATTTACAAGACAAAATTGAAAGACATAAGTCTCTTTGGATTCAGCCTGTGCTCAACTCTCTGCTCTCCTATTTATCTCCCATCCCTACCCCATTCTGTCAGCCAGATGGAATGTTCTGTACTCTTATAAACCCAAGTGCTACTTTACATCAAGGCATTTGGCTGAAAATTCCTTTATGGAACATCCTTTCCTCCTTCCCAACCTTTCTACACACACACACACTCACACACACACACACACACACACACACACACACACACACACACACACACTTCTATCGATCTTTGGATTCTCACTAAGAACCACTTCAAATGTCTCCTCCATAAAAGGTTTCCAAGAGCAAAAGGCCTTCATCCTTGACCACATCACAGCCTCCTAACAGATAACCGAGACTAGGAGCCTGGACGACGTTTCCACCTCACAGTTCTAAAGGCTGGAAGGCTGAGACGAAGGGGTTTCAGGGTTGGTTCCTTCTGAGTCATTGCTTCTTGGCTTGTAATTGGCTGTCTTCTTCCCATGAGTTCACCTGATTTTTCCTCTGTCCCTGTGTATCCCTAAAGTCTCCCAATTTCCTCTTCTCACAAAGACATATGGTATTAGATTAATGATCTACCTTAAGTTCCCTTAAGAGACCTGATATATAAATGTGTTCACATTCTGAGTCCCAGGCAGACACTCGCACCCAAAGAGCTCGCCCACCCAAACAAAGCCATGTCCATGTTGTGCAGTTTTTGTACTCAACACTAACACCTAAGACATTCATCGAAGTTCCCAGCACTTCTTTTTCTCTTAGGGGAACCGTTAGGATAGAAATAAAATCATTTCTGTATTCTTAACTTTAGTGCAATACACGTACATAGTAGATTTCAAACTCTGAGGGAGAGTAGGTGTACCTACATGTGTTCTTTTGTGCACACATGTCTTTGTGAAACGTAAGATTAAAGTTCCTAGCTTATATCACAATACTCTGCTTAGCCATTAGTGCCCTGCCCACCTCCTCTTGTAGCACATCACCCCATGCCCAGCCTCCTTTTCCCTGGTCCCATCAGGATCTATGATTCTTCATCCCCGTGGTGGAGAAAGACACATAGGATTTGTGGTGTCCTAGGAAGCCTGGCCTTGAGCTTCATAATCAACATGTTCCGGTAGTTTGAAGGGAATAAGGAGAGTTCTCCTTTCCTGAAGAAGAGATCCTAGAGCTTAGAAAAGGAATCCTGGAAAGCAAGAAATTGGGTCTCCTAAGGAAAGGTTCTCTGTCCACTATTTTTTGTTGTTAAGTTAATCCAAGTTAATTTCTATTATTAACAATCAGAAGATTTTAATGAGCTAACTTGAAAGATAATTATAAAGAATGAACTGACTTCATTGAGAAAGAAAGCTTGGATTGAAGGTCAATGTTGGCCAGGACACTGTAGAACATAGTTAATATGGAAAGCCGGGCAAGGATGGATTGTTGAGTCTAGATACCTCTTAGTTCCCTCTACAAGGACATAGATACCTCTTCTGGTCAATGGCTCTGACTGTTCACCTCCATCTTCTCACCCAAAGTGAAATGCAGAGAGCAAGACAAAATGCTTCTTGAGAATCTCTAGGTCCGAAGGGGAAGGATGGCATTCAGTTCCCAGAACAAACACACCTGGCAATAAGGATCCTAGGATGGAAGGATGAGTGGGCCAAGGAGAAGAAAGTCTGTGCCTCTGTAACAACCAGCAGTTCCAGACAGGCTGGGATGAAGGAAAGCCCTTCCCAGAGGAGCAAGGTGAGTTGAGTTCACCAAATTTGGATGAGGAAGCACAAAAACTGCAGGCTCAGCTCGCAGCTTTCCTTATATAGTTGTGAAAAAGTCACTTCTACAGAAGTTGAATAATGGTCCCCAAAGACGTCCACATCCTAACTCCCAGAACATGTAAATGTTACGTTAAAGGGTAAGGAAGCCATTGCATATGTAACTAAACCAAAGACCTTGAGACAGGGAGATTATCCTAGACACCCACACAAGGCTGATGCACTTGTAAGAGTGCTGGGAGAGGGAAAGAACTGATAACCAGGAGAGGCTGGAGTAGGAGGAAACACCCAGAGATGAAAGGTGCTTCTCGAACATGCGGGAAAGGAAGGCGTGACAGACTCTGAAATACCCTCATACTCTTTGGTAGATAGGATCTGCCTTCAGTGTTCCTGTGAAAATAGAACTGCTTGATATAGTCAATAAGCGTTCACTATTGATAAAGATGGAAGAAGAGAACTGACTCCATGATGCTGTCCTCTGACCTCTGAATGCATGCTGTGGTGTGTGTGGCCCCCCTCCACATCATGCATACATGCACACACACACACAAATAAATGAATGATTAAATAAGTGGGAAAAAATAAATGTTAACTATTATAGTTATCCCCACCCTCAGCTCCTTAAATTCTGAAGACTGAACTCAGGGCATGGCATGTGCTAGACAAGCACTCTACTAATGAGCTACATCCCCAGACCTATTTCTGGATCTCTTAAAGCTGATTCTCCAATGTGGTGACTACAAGCCATTGATGACTATTAAATCCTTGAAATGTGTTTTTTTTTTCCTGAATTAAAGTGTGCTGTAAATATAAAATAAACACAAAGTTTCAGATTTTTTTTATAATGGTTAATCTTAGTCAGCAACTTGATATAATTCTGGATGTGTCTATAAGAGTGTTTCCAGAGAAGGGTCAGAGATACGAGATTAACACTCTCTTTAAATGTGGGTGGCACCATCCAATAGACTGAGAGGAGATGGGAAGATCAAAAAGTGGAGGAAGGGAAGAGCTTTCTCTTTTCTCATCATGGATAAAATGTCTGCAAAAAGCAACTTATAAGAGGAAGGGTTCCCATTGGCTCACGGTTTGAAAGGGTACAGTCCATCATGGCAGGGGCAGGCATGATGGCAGGGGCAGCTCCTGTCAGTGGCGGAGGTAAAAACCTGAGGGTGTCTGCTCACATCTCTGCAGACCAGGAAAGAGAGGAGTCAATTGGAAGTGGGGCCCAGCTACACCTCTGAAGGCCCATCTCCAAGCCATCGGCTTCTTCCAGCTCCCAAAGGTCCCACGACCTCACAAAACAGGACCAACAGCTGGGAACCAAGTATGCAAACGTGTGACCCTGGAGGGGGCACGTCACAGTCCAACCCTAGCGCGAGCGTGCCCACGGCATTAGCTGTTCTTCTCACTGTCGTAGTAAATAACAGGCAGAGGCACCCAAAGGAAGGGAGAGGTTATTTTGGCTTGCGGTTTGAAGGGATACAGTCTATCACAGAGGAGAAAGTATAGCAGCAGAATCTGGAAGCTGCTGGCCACACTGAAGTAGAGAGAAGGCTCGCTCAGCTGGCTCCCTCCTTTTTTATGTAGCCCAGGACCCATGCACTGGTGCCATCCACCATTTGGGTGAGTCATCCCACTTCAGTTAACCAAATCTAGAAAATTCTTTTTCTATGGATTTTCCTAGATATTCCTATGGATATTCCTAGAGGTTTGTGTTCATGGTTATTCTAAATCCTGCCAAGTTAGCAAGACTAACAACCGCATCCCCGAATGCTCAACTTGTGTTGAGCGGGTGCCATTTTGCTCTTGCACCGCCCGTGGGAGCACTGACTTGGACTTTTCAGCCACTGAACGGACGCTTGTGTCAGTAACTCAGCAGATGGTTCCCAGGCCTTCAGCCTCAGACTGGAGCTGTCGCATGCGTCCCTTTGTTCTGAGGATTCCAGATTCTTGGGCTGAGCAGCTATTGGTTTATCCAAGCTTTCCAACCGACAGATAGATTTTTGTGGGGCCGTTTAGCCTCTGACCAGGAGAGCTAATTGGAGATTGGAGGAGCCAGAGGAACAGGAAGCTTCCTATGAGAGTTCATTTCATGGAACTGTCAGGGAAGCTATACCCATGAAATCTCAACAACATGGCTGCCTAAACAAGGACAATGACAGACGTAGTAAGATGAAAAGGGAAAATCTCACAAGGCCTCAAACCCTAGACAAAGACAGGCAGACAACTAAGGAGAAGACAAGAAATAGTCCTTCCCAGGGAAAAGCCTTCTGTTGGTTCTCCAATGGTCAGCACTGAAATACATTATAAGAACTGAAAAGGTTGTATTTATATATTTAGGAATATATACTAGGAGTATATTCTTTAATTGTTGTTATGTACATATGTATATTATAACAATATGTATGTAACAACAACTATACATACATATGAATATAATAGCAATATGTATGTAACAACAATTATAGAAATAGAGGCCACAAATCTGGGAAAGAGCAAAGCAATGCACAGGAAGGATTGGAGGAAGGAAAGAGAAGGGGAAATTATGTAATTATATTTTTTTAACAATTAAAGCTAATTTATCAATGTCCTCATAATTTCATACATATCTTATTGATTGTTCTTCGGGGGACCCCAACTAGTGTACTTACTGAAAACTAGAAAAGTATGTTAAATAGCTCTATAGTTTTAATATTTATTGTATGCTAAAGTGGTACCTGGGCAGAACAGATTAAATAAAATACATTATTGATTTCATCCACTCTCTTTTACCATTAATAATATGTTCTTAGAACGTTTTAATTTCTTTCTTTCTTTTTTGAAACAGGTTCTCATGTATCCCTGGATGACCCCAAACTTGTATCAAGGGATGGCCTTGAACTTCAGATCCTCCTGCCTCCACTCCCCGAGTTCTGGAATTACAGGTGTGCACAGCCACACCCTGTTTATGGGGTGCACTGATTGAACCTGGGTTTTGTGCATCCCACACAAGCAGTTTGCCAACTAAGCTCAGCTCCGGCATAAACTCTGTACCTTTGCAGCACCCAGAAGCAGAGCCAGTCTGTGGCCAAATGCATTTCCAGTTTGAAAAAACATATTTCTTACTGCTCACCTCCGCTGGGGAAACCATCCAGGCCTCTCCCAGCTCCTCTAGACCAGGTTCCTTCATGGTTGGCTTCATTCAGATGGTTTCTTTGCCTCTCCTTGGAGCCTGGTGGCCACCTGAGAAATGGATTCTCCTTGAGTCTGTAGGCCTTGTCACAAGAAGTTTCAATCAGGGCAGGTCAGCAAGAGTGATCAGCTACACACTTGACACCAGAGACTTTGTAAACAAGCTGATTTTGTTGTCGTTGCTTGTTTTTGTTTGTTTGTTTTGTTTTGTTTTGCTTTGTTTTGTTTTTGAGATAGGGCTTCTCTGTGTAGCCATGGCTGTCTTGGAATGAATGCAGTCTTTTTGTTTTTGGTTTCTTGTTTGTTTGTCTTTTGTTTTTGGAGCTGAGGATCGAACCCAGGGCCTTGTGCTTGCTAGGCAAGTGCTCTACCACTGAGCTAAATCCCTAATCCTGGAATGCAGTCTTTAGAACAGGATGGCCTCTAACTCAGAGATTCACCTGTCTCTGCCTCCTGGGTGCTAAGATTAAAGGCATGCGCTGTCGCACCTGGCTTTATAAACTGATATTCTGACTACCAGTTTCTAACTACAGAAATTCTCACTTGGTAGTTCAGAACTGAAACAGGAAAGAAAGTTGGTTCGATCCCAGCTCTACTATCAGACTAGATGACCACACCAGGGCTTACAAGGGAGCCATATTTCAGAGCCTTATCAAAGGGAGGCAACTATGAAATGCTGGTCATTAGATAGCTCCCTAGCTTCCGATGGTTTCATGGTGCTGGGTCCAGGACTCAGCAAAGTGCATTCCTATCCACTGGTAGCTTCTTCATGGTTAGTTTCTATCAAGAGGGGTAGATGCTAGAGACGAGAAGGCAGGAGGGAGAAGAACTGCCCTTCCTGTGGGCTGGCTGTCTGGTCTTTCTACCGGGAGGCTGGTGTCTATCTGAAATATCCATCAGTGCTCTCAGAAGGAATGGTCCTCACGTCACCAGCTGGAGCATCCACAGCAGCCAGGTGGCACCTATGCTTAGAAATCAGAGCTCCGACAGGCTCCTCCTTCCATAGAATTAGTCAGAAAGTGACTTAACTAGGTGGGTAAGGACTTTGCAACCCTATTGTAAGGCATGATGATTTTGACGTTACATCTTTGTTCCCCAGCAACTAAGAGTCTGTCTGTCAGCTCTCTCATTCTCTCAGTTCACCAACTGAACACATTCTGTTAGCATGCTTTGTGTGGTTACTATCTTCCTGGGTAAGCACTAATATGAAGACTTCCACTCTATGGCACAGAGATGTTTAGGGTGACCTTCATGATTCCAGAACTATCCCTTCCCCTTAAGTGGGGAAAGCACCTGTGACCAGAATCTGAACCACAGAATGTGACAAAGGGACTTCATAAACACAGTTAAGGGTTCCTATCTAGTTGGGTTTTCTTTCACAAAAGGGAAGATGATCTGGGATGGGTCTGATTTGATCAGATGAAAACCTGTAAAAGAAGAACCAGGCCCTCCCTGAGGTCAGAGAAACCCTCAACCATAAAGAGCTAGGAGGTCAGCTTCTAGAACCTGGGACCTGCCTTCCGCTGGCACCAAGAAACACTCCAAGATCATGCAATCTCAAGCAATACTCTGAGATCATGCAATCTCAAGACAACCAATTTGGCCAACAAGCTACATGAGCTGGGCAGATCCCCTGCAGCGGAGCCTCCAGATGCAAACAAAGAAATCCCAGTTCCTGGACAGGAGCCCCAGGAACCCTGGACAGAGCACCAGTAAGCCATGCTGAGGCGCCGACAGGAGCTACAAGCCAGTGTGTACTTCCTTTTAAGCGGCTGGACATGTGGCAGTTTGTTACACAGCAACAGAAATGGAATACAACCTCTAAAAGCTTCCCATGAGGCAAATTAAACATAATGTTTAAACTATCCATGAAAACCCCAGGAAAGCGGCCGGCTCTCTCTTCTAGGTTAGAGCATACAGCACCAGTTGAAGCAGGTGGCTTTCACTTAGGGACCACACTGTTCAAAATTACATGCATTTGGAAACATTGGACTCACATTCATTGTAACAAGACATCACACAAGAAAACTGACATTTATGAAGAAGGAAACAGTGTCTCCCTCACACCCACATCCCACAGCTCTAACCGAACGGAATAGCAAGGAATCCCCTACCTATTTCCAGTATTCTGCTGCTGAAGTCTGTAATTGTGTTTACTTAAGTCAGACGAGAATATCATGCAATGCTTCTTTATTTGAGCTTTCGTGTTTGCATTTTTAAATTAACAAGACATTTGTGATAAGTATGGGGAAGCTTTGTTGGTTTTTTTTTTTTTTTACTTTAAGACATTTAGTTTATCAAAGATTGTATGGAACCTGATAATAGTCTGTTAATTAAAAAAAAGGAAGAAAGAGAGAAAGAAAGAAAGAGAGAGAGAGAGAGAGAGAGAGAGAGAGAAAGAAAGAAAGAAAGAAAGAAAGAAAGAAAGAAAGAAAGAAAGAAAGAAAGAAAAGGAGAAAGTAAGCACTTGAGTCTCGTGGGCTCCACGGCTCATTGTCAGACCCAGCAACTTCCAGGCTCGTCCTCCAGGCCTCAGGACCACACTCAATGAAGGAGATGTGACTTAGGCTGCCCTACCAGGCTTTTTGGCTGTTCGGGTATGAACTACACTCGATCCATCACTTTCCAGTCGAAATGGTTCCTTTATCTCCTGTTGAAGTGATCCGAAGGTCAAATGGAGCCTGTCAGCCCAGTGAAAGAGAAGGACACCACTCAGCCACAGCAGCGGGAAGAGAACACCCAGCCAAACCTAGATGCAGTCAGTCATTCAGTTCAGGCAGCAGTCTCCAGGTCCCACCCCTGAAGCCCTGGAGCTGGGAGCGAGACCTGATCCAGACAGCTGAATTGTAGAAAATCCTCAAGAGATTGAAACCCCGCTGGCTGGACTTGAAGGTGACGCTGATAAATCTCATGTCTCAACCCATGAGATGGCAGAGCGTCTCCAAGCTTCTGATCTTTGGTACCACCCTGACGGGAGGTTTGGAAAGGAAATCACAGTTCGAGGCCACGGCTTAGCCAAGGCCCAAACTAGGTGCTGAGTTTTGGTTTTGGGGTTTCCTTTGGGGTCTAGACTGCCAGAGGGCTGGACAGAACTATCCATAGGCATAGGACAATGGAGGGAAAAAACTTAGGGGGAACTCCAGGAAAATGTCTGGAGTCTACGTGTCAAGGTGAGGAGGCAGAGATTCATCTTCCTGGATGCTCTGCACCTCTTACCAAGTTCAGACTGGATTCCTGGGAGTTAGAGGCTGTGGAGAAGGAGGCCCTGGCCAGGGAAGAACACACACGGGATACAGAACTGCTGTGGACGGGTTCTTCGACAGCTTCTGACCTTACTCCCACCCGGCCCTCCAGAACAAACTATCCTTTATGCCAATCTGGTTGCCTGCCTGTTGCTGCTAACACAGCCGCAGTTGGCGGCCCAGAGCTGTGACCGAGTGCTGGAGAGGGAGCCGGGCCATTTGAAAGCCTTCTACCCAAGAGGGGTTACTCAGACTGCCCTTGGGAACTTGGAGAAAGCAACTGATGACCTCAGGAAAGTGCTAGCTGCAGACCACCACCCCCCCCCAAAAAAAAGGTGCAACCCAAGAGGAGCTGGGGACAGTGGTCATTTAGGGAAAGAAACAGGATGCGGATGCAGTGCCGGCTTGGGGTCTGCACAAGATGTTTAGCTGTGATTAAAAAGTTAAATGAGGAGGGGGGAGAGGGAGAGAGAGAGGGAGAGGGAGGGAGGGAGAGAGAGAGAGAGAGAGAGAGAGAGAGAGAGAGAGAGAGAGAGAGAGAGAGAGAAAGAGAGATAAAGGAAAAAAGCACTCAGAAGAAAGCTATGTGAGATCTGAGTAGTTTCTTCCATCCTCTCTATAAAAGACTGCAACAAAGACACGAGATAATCCCACCACCTCCGGTTCACACACTCAAACATAACAATTGGTAATAAGTGAAATCAGTGTAAATGTGTCATAAACAGTCTGAAGTACTGGGTCTACTTTCCAAGGACTAAGTAAGCTACTTACACTATACAACAGAAGTAGCTTTTAAACTGGTATCATCTTATTCAACAAGGTCAAAACAAATAACCCCAAAGACTGCAATTTATTCACATGCTTTTGTTCTTGGTCTTTTGGGACAGGATCTCACTATGCAGCCCACGTTGGCCTGGTGATCACTATGTAGCTGGGGCTGGCCTCGAACTTACAATTCTCTTGCTTCTTCCTCCCAACTACAGGAATGACAGGTACACACCATCATGCCAGGCCTAAATTAACATTTCGGTACTAGGGTGAATATCTATATATAATATTTTTAATTTTTCAGAGGTTTCTTAAACCAGTTCCGACTGGTTCCTATATTAATTAAGGAGTTAATTGAATAAAAACTAAAATTTGGGGTGATCTAGTTTCTTATTATGTGTTTCAACTTTTTTTGAAAATTATGTTTTAACCAATGGCCGAAGCAGTGACCCCATGTCAGAAGCATCAGCCCTTCCTCTAGATGATATCCAGGTGGTAGTAGGCTGAAGAAAGGCCTCATGGTGGTTCCCACCTCTCCGTCCTGAAGAGGTGTGGGTTCTATCTTCCCTCAGCTCTGAGAGGTGAAAAATCTCAGACATATCCCTGTAGCTAGAGTTTTCCTGCCTTGCCCACAGTCAGGACAAATCTTTGTCACCCGCCAGTCCCCCAGCTGCTCAGACCCAACCAAGTAAACACAGAGACTTATATTGCTTACAAACTGTATGGCCATGGCAGGCTTCTTGCTAACTGTAATTATATCTTAAATTAATCCACTTCTATAAATCTATACCTTGCCACGTGGCTCGTGACTTACCGGTATCTTCACATGCTGCTTGTCCTGGTGGCAGCTGGCAGTGACTCCTTCACTCAGCCTTCCACTTCCCAGAATTCTCCTCTCCTTGTCCCGTCTACTTCCTGCCTGGCCACTGGCCAATCAGTGTTTTATTTATTGACCAATCAGAGCAATTTGACATACAGACCATCCCACAGCATATCCCAGTTAGAGAAACAAGGCCCATGGGCAAAGACTGGCTACAAGTCACTCTGGAAAGGGTCCAGATGGAATCTGTGTAGGCTTCATGAGAATCAGGAGGAAAGGCCCAGGACATGAGTAAGTTTCACAAACAAAGATACAACCAACAAAGGCAACAGCACCCACGAGGGGCTGCGCTCTGAGTAACGTGACTCACCTGAGTCCTACACAGCCCTGCCTCAGTGAGCCTGAGTTAGAACTAGTCTGGTTCAGTCACTACATCTACATGGCAAACATTTGAAGTATTAGCCAATACAGACACTAAAAGCAGGTTTTCATATTTTCTAAATACGATAGACAATTTTCCTGATAGTCTGTCATTCCATTCTGACACAGACTACCCAGAGTTGGCATCTGACTCCACAGGGCTCAGTTCCCTTCAGGAACTAATCACAAGAACTGGGTTGCCAGACTGGCCACATCTCAGCTCAGTGATTTGCTAGAATGGTGCATGGGCTGAGGAAGAAGCTACTTTACTTTCAGTTACCAGATGATAATAAATGACACAAAATGAACAGGAAATGGAAAGGGTTCACAGGGTAAGGCCCAGGAGGGTCCTGAGCACAGCAGCTCCTGTCCCCATAGAATTGGGACATGCCACCTTCCTGCACATGAATGCATTTGCCATCCAGGAACCTCTTGCACCCCCATTGTTTAGGGGCTTTTAAGAGAAGTTCCCGTTGGCAGGCATAATGAATGAAATCAATGCTTATAGCCATGGGAGTAAGCCTGGGTTGCAAGGCTTGGTCTCTGGTGACTTGCCTCCACCCTGAATCAATCCAGGGCTTTCTGCTGAGAGTCACCTCCTTAGAAAAAATACAGACACAATTGAAAGGTACTCGGTTGCGGTATATTTGAGCAAACTGTGTAATCATGTGTCGCTGTCTTACCTTGCCTGCCTAAGGCACCTGTTTGGTTTAATAAAGAGCTGAAATGCCAATAGCTAGGCAGGAGAGGTCAGGTGGGACTTCTGGGGAAAGAGAGAAACTCGGGAAGAACCTCGAGACGTGAGAGATGCCAGCAAGACACAGGGAGAATCAGACATACAGGATGGAAGAGAGGTAAAAAGCCACAAGGCAGAATGTAGATTAATAGAAACAGGTTAATTTAACTTAAAAGAGCTAGTTGGGAACAAGCCTAAGCTAAAGGCCAAGCTTTCAAAATTAATAAGAAGTCTCTGTGTCATTATTTGGGGGCTGGTGGTCCCGACAAGAAAGTCCGACTGCAGTACTCTTTACCCATAATGCAGTTTGTTCCAATGACTCACAAAATTTCAAGGATTTTAGGAGCTTTCTTCTAGGAACAGAGGACAAAGACTACCCCCCCCCTTTTTTTAAACTACACCTCACCAAGAGATCCAGATAAATCCACCAGAAAGTCCAACATAGCAGTGACAATGTATCTAAATAGTTATGCATCTCTGTTAAATGACAGAAGATTCTCATATTTGATCCAACTATGCATTGTTCAGAGGCAACGTTTAAAAGAGAAAAAAAGATGGGGGCCGGTGCCTGGTTGGTATATGTGTTAACTACTTTTTATTACTGTGAGTAAAATAGTAACATAGACAAGGAGTCATTTTGTTCACGGCCTCAGAGGTGTCAGCCCATTGACAGGCATTGTCAGAACAAGGGGTCCATTGGCATGGGTCTGCTTTCTCCTTCGTCACCTGTCAGGGTGTCTGGGCCCACAGTCTGTGGGGTGGTGGCACTCACACTCTTGGTGGATCTTTCCTCCTCAGCTGCTATTCTAGCTTGTTTTCTGCTGTTGTGATAAGCACTGTGGGTTTGTTTCAACTTCCATATTCATGTCCTAATTCATTACTCAGGGAAATCGGGGCAAGAACTCAAGCGGGCAAGCATGGAGGAATGGTATTTACTCACTCACTCAATGGCTCACGCTCAACTAGCTTTATTATACAATGCAGACCCACCAGCCTAGGAATGGTGCCTCCCGCAGTGGGCTAGACCCTCCCTCATCAATTGCTAATCAAGATGATCTTTCACAGACATGGCCATAAGTCAGTCTGATGGAGGCAAGTCTTCAGTTGAATTTCCTTCTTCCAAGGTGACTCTAGGTTGTATAAGTTGACAGTAAAAGCTATCCTTCATGTCAGTTTCTATAAATACCCTCCAAAAAGCACATCCTAGACATCTCTCATCCAGTCATAACCATCATAATTCCATCCCTTGTCAGACTGACACCCAAACATGTCTCCTTATTCCCTGCTAAATCCCCAAGCATAGTAACAAGGTCATAATTCCACCTGATATGATATAACTATCTAGCATTCAACTGAAAACACATTATTTCCTTCCCCCAGAATCTGTGGCTGAGTCTTTTTAAGGCATGCTTTATTTTTGCCTGGTATCCGAACACATCACTTCAAACTATAGCATCCTATCCCCGGTATGATGACCAGTGTTGACTGCCATCATGACAGGATCTGAGATCTCCTAGGAGATGAGACCCTGGTCCCACCCTGGGGAGATCTACACTAAGGTTAGCCTCTGTGGAACATCTGTGAGAGAGTGTCTTGATTCGGTTCATTGATTTGGGAGGATCCATCCTAACTGTGGGCAGGACCATTCCCTGCGTGGGGATCCTGGACTGTATACAATTAAGAAAGTCAGCTGAGCACCAGCATCCACCCCTCTTTGCACTTCCTCATTGTACATGTGATGTCAGCAGATGTTCCTAGCTCCCGCTGCCTTGGCTTCACCACCACGATGGACTGCACTGTGAACGGTGAGGTAAAGTAAACCCTACCTTCCTTAAGTTACTTCTGTCAGCCACCGAAAAGTCACAATGGCCCCTGGCACCCAAAGACTCACACACATCTCATAGCTCAAAATGTATTCAGTCCGGATCCTGATGTCCCATCGGAAGGACTTCACTTCTCTTTAATGACACTTAATCTCCTTAGCAGACAGACCTCCTTGTCTACAATTTTCAGCTTGCCCCTCTCAGGCGGGACTACATACTTTTCAGTCCTTTTGCTTTACATTTTGTTCCCAATCCTCACTATAAACTTGACTAAAAGCAGTTTGCAATAATCCACGCTACCACCTGAGTGCTATTCCATCTTGGGATATCCTCTTTCAAACTAATTAGTCCATCACATTTACACTCGGCCTCTGATAATCTTAGTAACTGAAAAATGTTCAATCGAAGCTGGGCAATGGTGGTGCATGCCTTTAATTCCAGCACTAGGGAGGCAGAGGCAGCAGATCTCTCAGTTCAAGGCCAGTCTGGTCTACAGAACAAGTTCTAGGACAGACAGGGCTACACAGAGAAACCCTGTGTTGTGGAATATTATTTTAAGGTGTGTTACATTTGTTTATGCTGTGGGATATTTGTTTAATGATGCAAAGATGTGTTGTATTCTTTTATGTTGCATTTGTTTAACTCTGTGAAGCTGTGCTAATTTGCCTATCTAAAACACCTGATGGTCTAATAAAGAGCTGAATGGCCAATAGCAAGACAGGAGAGAGAATAGGCGGGGCTGGCAGGCAGAGAGAATAAATAGAAGGAGAAAGAAAAGGAGAAAAGAACAGGAAGAGTAGAAGGAAAGGAGGACACCGGGGCCACAGCCAGCCATGGAGTAAGAAGGAAAGAAAGAGATACAGCATAAAAAAAGGAAAAGCCCAGAGGCAAAAGGTAGGTGAGATAATTTAAGTTAAGAAAAGCTGGCTAGAAACAAGCCGAGCTAAAGCCAGGCATTCATAAGTAAGAATAAGTCTCTGTGTGATTATTTAGACGCTGAATGGCAGGCCCCCAAAGACCAAAGAGTTAAAAAAAAAACAAAACCCTGTCTCAAAAAAGAAAGGAAGGAAGGAAGAAAGGAAGGAAGGAAGGAAGAAAGGAAGGAAGGAAGGAAGGAAGGAAGGAAGAAAGGAAGGAAGGAAGAAAGGAAGGAAGGAAGGAAGAAAGGAAGGAAGGAAGAAAGGAAGGAAGGAAGAAAGGAAGGAAAGAAAGAAAGGAAGGAAGGAAAGAAGGAAGGAAGGAAAGAAAGAAGGAAGGAAGGAAAGAAAGAAGGAAGGAAAGAAAGAAGGAAGGAAAGAAAGAAGGAAGGAAAGAAAGAAAGAAAGAAAGAAAGAAAGAAAGAAAGAAGGAAAGAAAGAAGGAAGGAAAGAAAGAAAGAAAGAAAGAGAGAGAGAAAGAAAGTGTTTAATCAAAATAGCCATTAATATTTGTTGAGGACTTACTATATTTCAGACACTGTGCTGAGTACTTGTAAAACTAATTTCTCGATTCCTTGGCCTCATCCCCCTGAACTGCTTTTAGTGCGTTATTAATGAGGAAGACTGAAAATGTATGAAGATGTCCATAACTCAAGAAGTTAAAAAGACGGGGCTGGGAAGACGACTCGGTCAGTAAAGTGCTTGCTGTTCAAGTATGAAGACCTAAGTTCAGATCCCAGCATCTATGTAGACAGCCAGGTGTGGCAAGCTTACACCTCTAATCCCAGTGCCGGGAAGACAGAGACAGGAGGACCCTGGGACTTGCTGGCCAGCCAGGCTAAACAAATTAGTGAGCTCCAAGTTCAGTGAGAGACCCTGTCTCAAGAAATAAGTTGGAGGACTTGGGAGATGTCTCAGGGACTAAAGCGCTTGCTGAGCAAGCGTAAGACCTGAGTTTGGATTCCCAGCACTTACATAACCAGTCAGGTGTGGGTGGGTCGTTCTGCAAACACAGCACCAGGGCACTGAGGTAGGCAGATCCCAGGAGCTGAGAGAGAGTTTCAGGTTTGCCAAGAGACACTATCAAAATATAAAGTAGAGGTGATTGAGGCAGACATTCTGATGCCAGTCTATGGCCTACACACACACCCATGTGGATGAATGCACAATCACACACACACACACACACACACACACACACACACACACACACACACACACGCTACCTAGCTACATGCATGCTACCTAACTATATGCATGCTTACCACACATACACCCACAGATAGATGATAATAAATAAATTATGATTATGATAGATGATAGATAGATAGATAGATAGATAGATAGATAGATAGATAGATAGATAGATAGATGACAGACACACACACACTAGAGTTATCTGGGGAGAGGAACCTCAACTGAGAAAATGACTCCATCAGATTGCCTGTAGGCAAGTCCATGGTGCGTTGTCCTGATCAATGATTGATGTGGGTGGGCCCAGCCCACTGTGGGTGGTCTGGGTGCTCTAAGAAAGCAGGTTGAAAAGGGGGGCTGCTGAGGAACAATCCCCAAAAGTGATCTCTAGCTTCCAATTGCACATAGATGCACACCTGCATATATTCGAACACAGACACTCATACACATTATATTATTAATTCTAGCATTTTAAAATTTTAAAATTTAGCTATTGCTGGGCAGTGGCGGCACATGCCCTTAATCCCAGCACTCAGGAGGCAGAGGCAGCTGGGTCTCTGTGAGTTCGAAGCCAGCCTGGTCTACACAATGAGTTCCAGGACGGCTAGGACTGTTATACAGAGAAACCCTCTCTTGAAAAATCAAAAAAAAAAAAGAGAGATTGAACTTTTGGGTTGGGGATTTAGCTCAGTTGTAGAGCGCTTGCCTAGTAAGTGCAAGGCCCTGGGTTCGGTCCTCAGCTCTGAAAAAAAAAAAAATGTAACTATTAACCTGAGACACTGTAGTGCACACTTTCAATTCCAGCACATCAGAGGCTGAAGCAGAAACACCTTGAGTTCCAGGCCCCTCTCTAATAGATTAGGAGAACCTTTGCCAGAAGACCAAGGAAGGGAAGACAGGGAGTGGAGAAAAGAGAAGGGAAGGGGAGAGGGGATAAGAAGTTAGGGGGAAAGACGGGAGAGAGGGAAGGGAATGGGAGGAGAAGGAAAGGGTAGGGACAAGACTGTAGGGGAGGGAACAGGAAGAGAAGGAAAGACGGGTGGGGAAGCTGTGATTTGATTTAAGTGTATACCATAAGCAAAGGTGAAATGCAGATCCCTGTCTCCAGGTTCTTGTCCTGCTTGAGTGTCTGCCTTGGTTTCCCTCAAGGATGGACTGTGATCCTGACATGTCAGTCAAATAACCCCCTCCCCTCCCCAGGCTGCTTTTCTGGTCATGATGTCTTTATTACAGCTACAGAAAGCAAACTAATAACACAGACAGAGAAATGTGAGAATGATTGAGGAAGACACCCAAGATTGTCCTCTGGCCTGCAAGGCACAAACACATACGTGTACACACACACACACACACACACACACACACACACACACACACACACACACGAGAACAATAAATTAAGGTTCCAAACAAGCAAGACCTGACAGCACAGGCCCATGATCCCAGATACTCAGAAGGTTGAGGCAGGAGGATTGTAACTTCAAGGACAGCCTAGATTACTTAATGAGATTTCATCTCAAAATAAAAAGTGAAAACCAAGGACTGTGGGTAGGGCTCAATGGCAGAACATTTACTTAGCTAACATGAGGCCCTGGGTCGAAACCCAGTATCACAGAAATAAATTAATTAATTAAATGAATCCGAAAGAGAAGAAGATACTAACAGAGATAACAGATAAAAACTAGTTGAAAGCTATGAAGAAGAACACAGGACACAGGAGCCCCAGATGACGTAAGTGGCAGTTGTCTACCCCTCCCGTATGCACAGAGCATCGCTAGTTTCTTGTCAGGAGCTGCAGTCTTTTGCCAACAGCTTTGCTGAGGCTGTGAGAGGCCCCTCTGCCTGCACCTAAGGTAGGAATGAAGTCCCTCACCCGCCACCCACTCCACCTTCCACACAGAGCTACCCTCAACCAGTGACCCTAGGGAGTGTGTAGAAATAACTTCACTGTCGTTCCCTGTGGGAGAAGCCCCCAAGGCAGGCATCTACTCCTCAGCTAATCCCAGCCAGGATCTGGTCTCAGTACCCATAAGTGGTGGCTGCCTTCCCACACCCAGAGCACCTCCTTGTTCCCCTTCAGTGTCTTCAAGCACAAACCAACTACACCATCAAAATCAAATTCTCATCTCATAGGAAGACCCAAGCTGTACATTGAATTTTTTTTAAAGTCTATACCAAAACTGCAAGATACCTCAGCGAGTAAAGCTATTTGCTGCCAAGCCTGATGACCTATGCTCTATTGTTGCCAGAGTCTTCCTGCCTTGCCCACAGTCAGGACAAATCCTTGTCACCCGCCAATTCCACAGCCGCTCAGACCCAACCAAGCAAACACAGAGACTTATATTGCATACAAACTGTATGGCCGTGGCAGGCTTCTTGCTAACTTTTCTTATATCTTAAAGTAACCCATTTCTAGAAATCTATACCTTGCCACGTGGCTCGTGGCTTACCAGCATCTTCACATGCTTCTTGTGCTGGTGGCATCTGGCAGTCAGTCCTTCTGCCTTCCTGTCCTTTTATTTCTCCTCTCTGTTAGTCCCACCTATCCTTCCTGCCTAGCCACAGCCGATCAGGTTTTATTTATTGATCAATCAGAACAACTTGACATACAGACCATCCCCAGCACAGCCAAGTGCAGACCATCTCAGACACCTGCACTCAGGCCCATGGTCCTAATCATCCTCTATGCGGACCTGCTGGGTAACGCCACAAAGAACCCAAGAAGGGCTCCCACAGGACATACATTAACATCCCACAGCACTTCCCCTTTTCTTTTTTTAAAAAGGAAGGTTTTAACTTTTACACATCTTTAAAGCCAGCTTGGTATATTTGGGAATTTGGGCGTAGCTTCTCTTACTACTTCCTGCTGGAGGGGGGCGCAGCATCTCATGGGGACACAAAGAAAATTTCAGGTTCATGGAGTAGTCCGTGAGACTGTATCATCTGAGCCAGTTGCCTTGAAACGATTCTGGATGTTGGCTCATCTGGGCCATGGTGTCATCGGAGACCTTTCAGGGGGTCTTGGCTGGTCAAACCTGATGTATCTTAATCTGGAACAAATCCATAGCCTCTGGCTTTCTGTGAAAACAAAATTAGAGTCTCCTTTCCAAAGCAACACATCCTTAGACATAAATTTCAAAATTGAAATACCTTTAAAATATACACATTGATTTAACTGAGCAGTCTTTACAATCACATGTCTTTCTGCAGTTAAAAATCCCAAAGACAATATAATCCAGACTCTCTGTGTGATATCCATCTTTACATGGCTTATTTTTTATATTACTTTTACTTTCTCTTTAAAGACTTTATTTTTTTTAAACTTTCTATTTCTTTATATAACTGTCTATGTTCCTCAAGACCCGCTGGTGAAAGAGAAAAACAATGCCCCCAAAGTGTCCTCTGACCTCCACACGGGCATGCATACCTGCGCTCACATACCTAGAATAAATAATGGAAAAGGTCTACACCTATAGAGAGGGAGAAATGAAAACAGGAACGATCCAAGTCAGCCACGACACCGCTTAACCACAGACTGAAATGACAGATCATTGGCACACACAGACACACAGACACACAGACACACAGACACACAGGCAAATCTTTTCCAATGTGTCCCTGTAAAATTTTATGTCAGCTTACTTGAAAAAACCTTGATAAAATGGTAGAGGTATGGGAAAATATAAATCATCAAAATTGTGTTAGGAGAATGTAAAAGGTCTGAAAAACTAATCCACACGGGACAAACTGGAAAAACATGAGCAGACAGTTGTATCCTTGGAAGATGACCGACCGGTCTGGATCGAGAGTTCCTAACATGACCCAAATGTGTGTATATTTCAAACACACAGCCAGTGGTTAATACTAACAAAAAAGGAGAGTCTGTAGTACTAATAGCAGATAGAATAGATTTCCCAGTCATAAATGGGACTAAAATAGCACCAGAAAGAGAAAATTACAGACCAACCTGACTTATGAATATAGATGCAAAAATCCTGAATAAAATATTAGCCAATTAAATGCGGCAGCATCATAAAAGAATAATGTATCATGATCAAGAAGGTTTATTTTTATAAGAATACAAGTAAGGGCCAAAATTAGAATTTCTATTAATATGACATTACCCATATGAATAAAAAGATTAACTCAATAGACACTAAAAGCTTATTTTTTGCTATTAGAAAAAAGAAGAAAAACTAAATAATCTGGAGATGGAAATACATTTATTTAATAGGACAGGAATATATACATCAATCTTGGGGAACTTCTCAGTCAAGTTAGTAATAAGACCCAAATGGTTGTTATTACCACTGACATGTCACATGGCTGTGACCATTTCAGTGCACAACCGTAAGACAGAATGTCCTACTACCAAAAAAAAAAGATGTGTACAGCCATCATATCAGAAACATGACAATGCACAGCTTTCTGAAAGAAAGGAACATAGCTGTCTACCTTAAAAGCCAAAGATGCTGTAAAAATAAGCAAAGGTCATCCAACTAAAAACAGAAACCGTCTAGTCTGAGCTTGCTATTAGCAGGAAGGTGAGCTGTCTGTCATCTCTTGCATTTGGAAGATTCTGAGGCAGGTGGGAGAAGAGGGGAGCTTTACAGTCGGGGGAGTGTTTCTGCATTCCCTGATGATACTAAATGTTTGTCCTTCCCTCTCCCTCAGCCAGCTGCCCCCCAACCACGTATGTTGAAGTGCTAATCCTGATGTGGTGGTGTTTATTAAAGGCGGAGCCTGTAGGAGGCAATCATCTTGATAACAGAGCCCTCATAAATGGAATTAGAAACTTTGCAACAATCTGGGGGTGACTGCGGAGGAGGGGGGGTGGGAGAGAGGGCAAGCTCTTCCCCTTCCATCCTCCCAAGTGAGGTTCCGAGCATGCCGATGTCTGCAGCCCCGGAAGAAGGTCCTCACCGGAGCCCAGTGAGGTCACACTCTGACCCCAGGCTTCCTACTTCTAGAACTGTGAAAAATAATCATCTATCACTTTTAAACCACACACAGTGGGGCTTGGTCAGAGTAACGCGAACCAAGGCTGATAAATTGCTGGTCTGGGAACCTGGAGGCGGGCTAACTGGAAGCAGCATCTATGAGATTGTCTCGGGGAACATATTTCACTTTCCCTGGTTGGCCCTGACTTGGAAATAGAGTTAAAACCTTGGAGGAAAGCTATTTTTAGCTGAGTCCCGGTTTTCCTGTGCCCATTAATGCAGCAAAGCTGGTTTGGCTCTCCTGCTCTTGCTGCAAAGGTCGTAGGTCACCATTCTGTCATTATATATGGTCCAGCCTGTTTTCATGCTCTGTTCCTTAATAACAATCAGAAAACAAAGCATGCAGTTACAACCTAGATTTTTTTACTTTGGTTTTTTTGTTTTGTTTTTTTTTTTTTTTTTTTGGTTTTTCTTGGTTTTTTGTTTGCTTGGTTTTTGGGTTTTTTGTTTTTTTTTGTTTTTTGTTTTGCTTTTGTTTTTGTTTTGTTTTGAGACACGGTGTCACTATATAGGTCAGGCTGGCTTTGAACTCCCAGCTGTCCCGCCTCAGCTTCCTGACTGATGAGTTACAGGCATGCCTTCCACACCATGCTCAGCTCTTTTAGCCTTCTCTGATTACTGATCTCTTAAAACTCAGAGAACGCCTAGCTCCCCCAGCCCGCGCGGCGTACTTGGCACCCTTCCCGTTACGGGTGTTTCTCTGGGGACTTTGTATTTCCTCGGCTTACTTCTTGCTGTAACTTCTGTCACTGAATTCCCAGTGTTTCCTCTTCCACAGCCTCTCACAACAACTTTATCCTTTCTATGTGGTGGATGCTGCGCCTGTAACTTCACTTACCAAAGCGCCGACAGCCAAGAGTGTAATGCAGCGGTCTCCCCCTAGTCATTGGTAGACCATGTTCCAAAACCACGCCCAGGAGATGGAAGTCTGAAGCCATAGATTGTACTGTATACTCCATGTTTTATCCTATACCTATGATTAGATTTAATTTCTAAATTAGGCACAGTAAGAGATCGGCAATTAATAATGAAATAGAACAATTAATATACTGCCATACAAATCATGTGAATGGGGTCTCTCGAAAACATCTTATTGCGCATGTACACTGTCTCCCAGAGGAAGCCCTGTGCTGCTTGCTCTGTCACATCTGAATCGCCAGCCTCACTACTCTTGTGCTTTGGGACCACTGCTAAGTAAGACCAAGGTCACTTCAACACAAGCACTGTGACACCTCCACTTGACCTTACAACCAAGGCGGATGAGTGTCCGATGGGCAAGCCGTGCATACTGCATGGATACCTTGGACAAAGACACGAGTCTATCTGGACAGGCTGGAGCAGGGCTGCATGAGACTCGGCGCTCCGCAAAGGGCGTGATTTAAAACTTGGGAATTATTTCTGGGATTTTTTCCCATTGAACATTTAAAAATTACAGTTGATCTCAGATAACCGAAACCATGGGGGGAAAAGAACCATTGATAGGGAGGACCGCTGTGGAGAGCAGACTGGTCCTCAGGACACCTGGGAAAACAAAGAAATACATGTATCGCAGAAACAGACAGCAACACCCAGGATAAGACATCCCCAGTCATAAAATGCATTTTCCGTTTCTCAGCACAGGGACTTTCTCACTCTCCCCACCCTTCTTAAATGTCAGTGCACCCTGGAATCTCTGCCTCTCCCTCTGTCCTCCTCCTTCTGGACATACTTTGGACACTCCTCTTTTTAATGAAAGTGTCACTACATTTATTAGAATGCACACACCACAGCACACCCGTGGAAGCCAGAGGACAGCTCAGAGGAACTGGTTCTCTCCTCCTACCATGTGGGTTCTGGAGATCGAATTCAGCTCATCAGGCTTGGGGGCAAACGTGTTCACCCACTGAGTCATTGGCCCCCTGACATTCCTCTTACATACCCATCCTTGGTCTCTCACTCTGCTCCTGCCTTCAGACACTAGAAATGGTGTTCACTTTCACTTTCTTCAGGTCTTGTCAGGCCAAATATGAGGCCTCACCATTCCTGACCAAAAAGGTCCATCCATGAATATCCTTAATGAATAAAAAAAGAGAAAAAAGAAATAAAGGAAGGACATGGCTGCTCCTAGGTGTGGTGGAGGAGGTTTATTGTGGATATGAGGGAGAGCTTATCCAGAGGCAAAGACATCTGGAAGAATCCAGAGTGAACAAGACCCTGAGCTGGGCCATGGTGAGAAGAGGAGGGAGGGGAGAGTCAGGAGACCAAGAGGCCAGGGGGGGCGGGGCAAAGAAAGAACCATCACAGCCAAAATGTCTGGGTTATATAGGGAAGGGCAGCTGGGGGAAGGGCAGCCCCGTTTCTGGGCTGAAGAAGTTTAGGGTAAGGGTGAGGTATGCCAGCCAGGAGGACTCTGTAACAGGGAGGGACTGAGGGATGCTGGCAGAACCTGGCTACCAGGTCTGCTTGGATGTGTTAATAGCACCTCAGCTGGCAGTTTGTCCCGGGTTTGATACCTAACATCCCAGCCTTTTTGTTGATAATAAAATGATAAGGGACAACATAATCTTTTCTATGACTACTTCTTGTTGACATCAGGGCATCATCATTGGAGACTCAAGAAAGGTGGAACGCTGGCCAGGGCCGGGAAGAGAGAGAGGCGAGGAGGTTGTTTCCACAGCTGTCCAGGCTCTGTGGGATGACCTGGGGCTAGGGATGTGCAGGCCAAGTTGGACAGTTTGTGAGGCTGCGCTGTCAGTGATAGCCACTCCAGAGCTGTCTGGGATGCAGGTTCCCAGGGAACACCTGGGCCTGCTGACTTGCTGGAGCAGTCTGCAGTTAATCTGAAATCTACTGGGACAAATAGACTAGGGACAAAAGGTAAAGTTAGGGAATTTAGGGTAAATGTTTTATCTTGGGGGGACACTTGAAACTTCCAGGCCCACAGTCCTGGTCTTTGGGGGAGGGAGTCACAAGACCAGGGGAGAGAGAGAGAGAGATGCCGTCCTCAGGAATAGGCTGGTGGGGAAACTTGGGAATACTTATCTGGAGTCCATTTGCCTTGCGAGAGGTGGGTCCAAGTCGACTCCCTGAAGCTTACATAAATGTTTTTAAGTTTACAAAAAGAGAGGAAAGTTTTAGCTATGTTAGCATTACCACTGTTTATAATCTGTACTGAAATCCACATTGTAGAAAGAGCAATAGACTCATGCCTTTGAGTCATAGTAAAAGCTTGAGAACCCAAAAATGATTTTGGGTTGGTTTTTTTTTTTAAGATTTATTTATTTATTATATATACAGGAGAGGGTGCCAGATCTCATTACAGATGGTTGTGATTTTAGTTTTTAAAAGCATCTGGTAGCAAGGTCAATGGTCGGTAAACTTTGTCTTCCTCAGCTGGAGACCTATAGCTCTAGGGAAGTGAGGCCTGAGGCCTGATTTTTACTATGAAGAGGAGGCAGCTGTAGCCTTGAGGAGGGGGGGCGGTGTGCTCCCTGTTGTTAAAGCTACCATTAGTCATTCAATATCATCAGAGATCTGAGAGAGAGAAATTACAGCAGGAAGTATAATCTAAATGGCCTATCCATTATAATGACTCTTTACCACTTCCTAGGCTCCCATGGTCTCCATGGCTTCACTGGGGCAGTGGTCAGTCTTCGGCTGTCCTACAGGACAGCATTTCATCTTCAGCTTCCACACAGAGCAGCATCAACCTTCAGACTCAGGTCTGAGAGAGATCCCTGTGGAGGAAGATGCTGTGGGATATCTTTCTGTATGCTGTGAATGTATGCTGTGTCCATTGGTTAGTAAATAAAGCTGCATTGGCCTATGGCAGGGCAGGAGGGATCCAGGCAGGAAAATCCAAGAGATAGAGGAAAAAGGAGAGTGGGCGGAGACCAAAGGAACAACATGTAATGGGACGCAGGTAAAGCCACGGAACACGTGGCAATACATAGATAAATAGAAATGGGTTAATTTAAGATGAAAGCGCTAGCTAGCAAGAAGCCTTCCATAGGCCATACAGTTGGTGATTAATATAAGCCTCTGAGTGATTATTTTATAAGCAGATCTGGGACTGCAGGACCAGGTGGGACCCTAGAAATCTCTATTACAGGAAGAATTTGAGGGACTGACCTTATTTGACCAGGCAGACTAGGGCAACCCCCCCCCCAAAAGTGTCCACAGTTTGTGCAGAGCCCTGGTGGCCAGAGAGGTATGGGGCAGTATTACCACAATTCAGACGGAGTTGTCCTCCTCCATCCGTTTTGGAGACCTTAGGGTTCCCTCTAGGAGCTGGTGTGTCTGTCTGTTATGGGAAGCACTTTTCATTACACACTTTAAATATCATAATCAGCAGATGCCCGAAGAGTCTGAGGACCATCTAGCCAGTTACACCTGAGTTAGTTACTTGCTTTAGACTCAACCTTGAAAACACATACAGGAGACTAAATAAAGCTTGCCACTAAATGAATTACATAATAGTCTACAAGTACGTAGCTCTTATAAGATTAGGATTTTACAGTTTTATTCTTGTATTCCTGTTGAGTTTGAGACTAAAAAATTTGAGTAAAAGATTTACTTGACAGTTCTTTAGCATCAAAATAAAACATCAAACCACAAATAATAGACTGGGAAGTTTCTTGATCCTTTTATAGTGTATCATTATAGAATATCAGCTTTTTTTCTATAATTCAGCTTATCCAAAGACCTAAAGCTTAAGAAAGTGAGCAAAGACAGAGAGGCCAGACAAATATCACTGTGAATCTGAGTAGACCTTAGGAATTTGTAAGACTTATTTATCAAAGATTCCTCATTTATGAAATATATATATTTACTAAACATATGTTTTTTTTATTTTAGAAGCCTAGTGTTAAACAGATTTATAAAAGATACAAGTAGTTAGATATATATTCTTAAGTTATGTTTTTTATACCTATACAACCTTGGGCATTTACCATCACATAAAAATTCTAATCCAAGGTATTTTGGAAACCTGATGTTGCTTTTTTTTTTTAATTTAAAAGGAGATACAATGATAAATTGAGGTCTCGGTGAGACTAAGAAGTTTTATAGGTACTGCCTATGGTAGTGAAGTCACAGGCATGCACCTTGTTTTACCATAGTAAAGATGGCTGCCAGCACATGACTGTTACTGTAAAACATCTATTTTTTCAATCTATTTTCAAATAATCTATTTTCTTTTTTTGTGTTTTTTGTTTGTTTGTTTGTTTTTTGTTTTTGAGACAGTGTTTCTCTGTGTAGTTTTGCACCTTCCCTGGAACTCACTTAGTAGCCCAGGCTACCCTCGAACTCACAGAGATCCGCCTTGCTCTGCCTCCTAAGTGCTGGGATTAAAGGCGTGCGCCACCACCGTCCGGCACAATAATCTATTTTCAAACAAGAGTTGAATCTAAGTTACATATACAGTATATTCTAACCAAGAGTTGAATACATATATAGTAAATCATAGCAAATTATGATTACACACACAGAGATATTTAATTGTAAGCCTTTGGTTATAAGTTTTAAGCTAATTTTTGTGACAGATTTTATAGATTTTTTTTAACCATACCCAATGAACTTACAAATTTTGAGTTTACAACATAGTCTGAAAAGGTTTTTTGAAAACAGAGCGCAGAGAGATCACAGAGATAAAAGATGTTTAAGAGTGGGAAGTAGAACCTCTGCCTCCTGAGCACTGGGACTAAAGGTGTGTGCCACCACTGCCAGGCTTGGAGGGAATTTCTATAGGCTCCAATAGGGAGCTGAGAGAGAGTGAGGTAGTGGCGCCGATGGGCTCCGGCTTAGAAAAGCTGCAGAAGAGGAGAGGCCTGGGAGGCTTTAGGAAGAGACCGAGCAAGCAGCTCTGAGCGGGGAGCTGAGAGCAGAAGCTTCGGGACTGCAGGGGGAGCTGGGAGAGAGTGAGTTAGCAGGGCTGAGGACTCCCAGGGGAGGAGAGAAGGTGCGAGGGCAGGGGAAGGGATGCCTTGAGTGTCTTTAGTAGAGATGCCCAAATATCAGGTCAGAGCCAGAGATGCTAGACAAGCACCCAGGCAGAAGGCTCTAGGAGCCGGAGAGACACTTGTGGCCTAGACAAGGAGAGGAGTGGTTAGAGCAGAGGGAGGGGAGAAGTCGCTGAGAAGGCTGACTCAGCATCTGGGGTCAAATCTGATGGACGGCAGGAGCCAGCAGAAACAAATGATCCCTACGTGCGTGCGGTAGGAGAATCAGATCAATAAGATCGACAGCTTGGTTGGGGGATGCCTAGTTCCTTGGAAGGGAACTCATATACGCCAATCCTGGGTTTCGGCACCAGATGAATGAAAAATAAAAGATAAAAAAGAAAGGACATGATTGTCCCTACGTATGGTAGAGGAGCTCATTGTAAATATGAAGGAGAGAACAGCCTGAGGCAGAAACATCTGGGAGAGTCCAGAGTAAACATGACCCTGAGCTGGGGCCATGTGAGGAGAGGGAGGAGGGGAGAGAGGAGAGAGGGGAGCCAAGTGTAGCAGCCAAGAGAGCAAAAAGGTGAAAAATAAAAGAAAGGATTGGCACGGCCAAACGGCTGAGTTACATAAGGACCAGCCCCTGGGTGGCGAGTTCAGACTAGGGAGCAGCGTATGCTAGCCATACCCTGCAACAGGTAGGGAGGGACTGAGGATGCTGGGAGATCCTGGCAGCCAGGTGCACTCTGCTATGTTAATAGGCCCCTCAGCCATTTGTCCTGGGTTTGAGACCTAAAGCTTAAGACGTAAGATCGCAGGCTCTGGAGTCAGGACAGTCCTCCAGGAAGCTGTAGTTGCTTGATTTGTTTATTTGTTTGTTTTAGATGTTCTCTACACCATGCAAAGTTGCCCCAAAAAAAGTTAACTATCTTAATAGTAATAATTCACAGGAATAAATTCCACTTGTAATATAAGTAATACAAAAGAAGATGCTTATTAGTAAGCATTAAAACGTATATAAAGTTGATATAAAGAAAAAAATGCAAACCTATTTGGGGAAGACATATTTATGGATGGCAAAGCTTAACTTGTCAAGAACAGGGGCAGGTGGGGAGAGAGGAAGAAGAGGGGAAGGAAGAGGTCAATGTTTTTCTATTCTTTCATAAAATTGACGTAATTTTATTGAAAATCTCAGAGGAACTTTTTTATAAGCTAGCCTAATTAACATAGAGTCTACCAAGACAAGAATCAAGAAAATATTGAAAAAGAAGAATATTGTTGTGTTTAGATATAATGTGTTCCCCATAGACTTAGGTGTCTGAACACTTGGTCCCCAGCTCACAGCCCTATTTGGGGAAGTTTTGGGAGGTAGAGCCTTCTGGAGGGCGTGGGTTACTGAGCCGGACTTTGAGGTTTCATAGCCTGGACCCTCTTCCTGTATCCTCTCTGCTCCCTTTTCCAGGAATTGTGGGAGGACCTAGGCACACTGTTCTGCTACAACAGAGACACTTGCCCCAATCTCTTCCCCTCCACGATGGACTGTGTGCCCTCAAACCATGAGCCAAAATAAACCCTCGCCTCTTAAAGTGGCTTGTGTTGTGTATTTTGCCACAGAAATGAGAAAAGAAATTAATACAGAGATCTACATTGTTGCATATTAAAATATGCCTCAACATTAAAATCAAATTACACAGTCTTGTTACACGAGCATGCAGATAAATTACAGAACCTAACAGAAAACCCCATCACTTAAGATTAAGTTCGCTTCCAGTAACCAATAAAAATAAATAAATACAGCCGGGCGGTGGTGGAGCACGCCTTTAATCCCAGCACTCGGGAGGCTGAGGCAGGTGGATCCCTGTGAGTTCCAGGCCAGCCTGGGCTACCAAGTGAGTTCCAGGAAAGGCGTAAAGCTACACAGAGAAACCCTGTCTCGAAAAACCACACAAAAAAAGTAACAGTGATTTAAATAAGAAAAACTAACAAGAGAAAAACAAATACAAGCTTGTTAATATGTATGTCTCATATAAGCATAAGCAAAACCCCAGAAAAAAAATATTGAACCTCACACTGACCAGGGAAGCAGGTAGTCTAACTGCAGATATTCACCTCTTCCTCTGGTCCTCCAAATCCAATCCCTACCCCACCCCTGTCTCATCCTCAACTCTGTAGCAGATCACCTGCTTCGGCCTCCCCCTCTTCTCTCTGTCCCCATCCTCCATCCATCATGTAGATCTCCTCCAACCCTCCTCCCCATTCATCCTGTTATCCCAACCCCTAATTCCAGCAGGCATTCTCCAGGGTCTCACCAGCCAAGCTTGCCAGAGAAGCAGGGAGGCCAGAGAAGCAGGTAGGTGAGCTTCAGATCTTCTCTCTCCCTGTTCTCCACATCCAATCCTCTAGTCTCATCCCAGCTCTGTGGCAGACTACCTGTTGTGGCCTCTCCTCACTCTCTGCCCGCATTCCTAGAGGACTGAGCAGATCTTGTTGGAACACCCTGCTTTCCTCCCACCCGTGGACCCCCTCAGACCCCCCCAACATCAATGGTCTCAATTGCCCAATAATAAGACAGACTAACAGAATGGAGGAGAAAACAGGATCCACCCTTCTGCTGCATCCAAGAAACACACTCAGCATCAACGATGAAGACATCACATCAGAGTAAAAGGATGGAAAAAGATATTTCAAGCAAATGAATCTAAGAAGCAAGCTGGTGTAGCCATTTTAATATTGGACAAACTAGACTTCAAGTTAAAACTAACCAGAAGAGATAGGGTGATAGGAATTCCAGCCACACCCCCATGTTTGCAAATGCCCCTGCGGGACACTTAGTCATTTCTGCCTAGTCATCTCCGGGTCATATGTCCTAGGTAGCCCATGCACTGCTTGGTCACATAAATCGCATGCGGTGTGACCATGTGATCTATGCTACTTCATGCATGTGCCGGGTGGTCCTTAAAAAAGCGACCCCCATCCCCCACCCACTCGTCTTCTCTCTTTTCAGTAGGCCTGATCACGTCTATCCCTTCTCCTTTCTTTAATAAAACTCGTTAGTGGATTCTGTCGTGTTTTGTGACTTTTCCTCAAAGGGTAAGAGCATTGCTAAAAACCATCATAGGGAAGGACATTATTACATACTCATCCAAAGAAAAACTACCAAGAGGACATTGCAATTGTTAACATCTATGCAAACTCAAGGGCACCCAAGTTTGGAAAAAAAAATCCACAGCTACAGTTAAATCATATATTGGCCCTGGGACACCGATAGTGGGAGACTTCAGTGCCTCACTCTCCAGTGGACAGGTCATTCAGACAAAAACCAAACAGAGAAATGTTAAAGCTAAGGGACCTAGATATCTATACATTTCACACAAACACAAATGAATATACCTTCTCCTCAGCACCTACGGAACTTGCTCCAAAATTGCCACATACTCGGACAACAAAGCCAGTCTCAATATATATATATATATATATATATATATATATATATATATATTATGAAAATATTGAAATAACACCCTGCATCCTATCTATCACTAACAGGAACAACAGAAAGTCCATAAACTCATGGAAACTGAACAACTTACTACTGAATGAAAAGTGGGCCAAGACTGAAATTAAGGACAAAATTAAAGACTCTCTAGAATTGAGTGAAAATTGAAGGGCTCTGATAGGCCCAAGCACAGCAAACATGGCCGGGCAGGTCTTGCCTCCCCCACTCCTCTCCCTTGCTAAATAGACTCCCTTATTTAGACACTTCCACATTCCTCCAGCTAGCTGCCGAGGTCTGTTCCCTTATTTGGCAGCTTCCTTATGCCTGACTCATTCCTGAATCTGATCATCAACATCCAACTATCAAAACATCAAGGTCTTGCAATCAAAAAATCGCCATGTGGCTCCCCTAACTAGCATGCCCAATCAAACTTACCTGCTCACCATGGCCCATTCTAACACAGACCTCCCCTTTTCGCCTTTTAGAATCACTCCTGCAAAACTGTTTGCTCCTGTTTCTGCCCCATTCAGATTCAGCCCCCTGTCTCCTTGCCTTGCTTAATAAAAATCTCTTTGTGTTGGAAATTGGTGTTTGGGTATGGTCTGTGCCTAATCCAAGGTCCGGGGAGAGCTCCCCGTGGTGTGAGGGTCTCTTCAAAAAGGAATACATAATAGACCCAAACTTATGGGACACAATGAAGGTGGTTCTAATTGGCATAGCAATAAGTGTCTATATTTAAAAAAAATGGAGAGATCTCATATGAGTAACTTAACAGCATACCTGAAAGCTCTAGAACAAAAAGAAGAAATCATACCCAAAAGGATTAGATGGCAAGAAATAATCAAACTACAGGGTGAGTCGATAAAATAGAAACAACCACCAAAAACAAAAAAATGAAAAAACAATGAATGAAAGAGAGAGTTGGTTCTTTGAGAAAATCAGTAAGATTGACAAACTCGTATCCAAATTAACAATATTAGAAATGAAAAGGGGACATAACAACAGACACAGAGGAAATCCAGAGAATGGTGAGGACATAAAACCGTGTGTCCACAGAACATCCTAGATCTTTATTAACATCTGCTCACAGCCTCTACACTTCTGTCTCCATTGCGCTTCATCCCAGGCCTCCTGTAAGCCGAGCAACACTGACCCAAGGGTGTTGTTACTAGCAAACTCTTATTGAAGGACTGAGAGATGAGTGTAAGTACAGCACACAGCAAGAAACCACTTTGCAAGGCACACCAGACGTTCCAGCCACAGGAAGCTCGCCATTGCTCGAGCTTCTCCAGAGATGCCACCCTGTTCTGGGCTCCTGACTGGTTCCCCTAATTATATCTCACCTCTTTGCCTCCTGGTCCTCATCTTCCTCAGTGTTGGGGTTTGGATCTGAAATGTCTCCCACAACCCAGGTTTTGTGCACTTATTCCCTGCCTGATTCAGGAGGTGGGTTCTAGCTGGTGGGAGGAGGTAACTTGGGGCGGGCTTTTGAAGGCCTGCTCTACTCCCGGCTTGGCCCATGCTGTTCCCTCATCTGTACCATGATTATCCACTGACAGAACGGCATTGTCCTACAGCTCTGATCATGGGGAAGGGTGGCCCTCTAAAACCATGAGTCAAAAACCTCCTTTTTCTCTTGAGCTATGCCTATCAGTCATTTTGGTTACTGTGAAACAGAAGAAAATAGTAAGAGCAGCAGTCTCTTGAGTTGCCAGCATATCACTCAATATTGGGCTTGCTTTGTGAAGAGAAATTATAAAACATTTCAGTTTCTTCTCTCCTTTCATGTCCTGGTCTAGGGGTGAGATGTGTCCACTACTCAACTTCACGAGGACTGTTAGGAGTGTCCCTAAAAAAACAAAAAACAAACAAACAAAATCTTCCTTGAGATTATTCTGTCTTAAAAAGGCAGGAGCACCTTCAATGCTGAGAGCACATGTGTGCAAATATAGGTCTTTCTCTTTACATGTGCATATGGTAAAGAAAATAAAAAAGGCTGGAAATGCATTCTCCAAAATACTAACAACATTGTCTTCTGATTGTTGGGACTACAATAACATTTACTTTTCACTTTGTGCTAATATGTTTTTCCCAAGTCTTCTGAAATGAGTTTATATTTATTTTATGAAAAAAAATGTGTTTTTTTTAAAGCAATAAGATGTGGCAACCAAAAAAAAGATCATTCTTTTTTATTACAAAATTTTACTATTCAAATGCAAATGCACGTCATTCCATCTCTGCTTCTTTTACCTCCCAGTTCTCCCTGATAGACTTAGAAGAAAAAGCAGGTTTATAAACAACTATAATTAATGTCTAACGTATGTATTTCAAAGAGGACAACAGACAAAGATGAAATAAGAGCAACTACTAACTAATGGGCGATCGATCCTTAGATCCAAAATGTGGGTGAAGCCTGCCCTGGATTTATACCACATATTTCCTGGATTTATACCATGCATATCTGTTCAGTAGTATTCAATCAAATGGGTTGACATTTGGCCAGATTCATGGCCCATGAATTTTAACAAGAGATAAAATTTGATAAAATCTATCAATCTCAGTGTTTAGTTTTCCAAAAATATTTATGTCAGCCATTTATCTACATAAAATATGTAAGGGGCCATCGACTCAGCCTGGGATCAAATATGTAGGAGATACATGTACTGCACTGGGAGTGTCCCAGGCTGAACAGCATCCTACAAGCTTCATGCTTCAAGGAGCCTCAAAATGGGCTATCATCTGGAAATTGAGTCTTTGCAAATATAACTAGTTAAGTCTTTAACTTACTATTAATTTAAAAAAGAATCGATCAAAGATAAAGTGGGAAATATGGCTGATTGGCAGCATAGACTAAGAATCCACAGGCAACATGGAGTTCTTCCCGACAGAGCTGGGGAAGAGTTTGGTGGGGAGGAGGGTTGAACTGCTAATATCATTGAACAGGAGGAATCTTCACTTAGGTCTGGATCTGGGAGCCATTTAGTTCACACGATATATTTTCTCTCCTCATGAGAATACCATACACACCCTCAGCAGCTCTGGCAACTGATAGAAAATACTAAAGCCTTGAATATCATGACTGACATGTAACTGAGAACAAGAAGTAGTCTGGAGGGCATGTCAGCAAAGGGAGAGGTGTGCAGACATTTAAATGAACACTGAGCTCACCACTTCAGGCCCAGCAACATCAATGTGATACACCAACTTGGAACACTGAGCAAATGATGCATGAACCCCACCTCAGGACTTACCTGTCATTGAGAGAGAGAGAGAGAGAGAGAGAGAGAGAGAGAGAGAGAGAGAGAGAGAGAGAGAATGAGTAACTTGGAGCCAGAAGCTGCTTTTATATTTAAAACATTCTGCATGGGAAGCATTCAATTTATAGATGATGTCACTGAAACTTCGCCACCTCCAAGGAGGCAGAAGCCAGTGGCCCCACAGCTAGACAAGTAAGGGTGCCTAACGTGGTTGAGGTGGCTCCAGGCCCTCAGGGAGATTTAAATTTAGGCTACCAAATCAGTGAAGCTACCTGACTCAGGATGATTATCTGGATTATTCCCTTTGCAGACTGTTGCTGGTGTGGTGGGTGTGTTTGCTTGTGTCTTTTCAATCCAAGTCGATTCCCACGTCATCTAGGCAGAACATCTGTGAAACGGTGCCATATATTCAAGGACCAAAGTAATTCAGTAGTAAGAAAAACATAACCAGCACGGTGAAAATCTCCTAGAGGAAACACACACACACACACACACACACACACACACACACACACACACACACCTCCTAAACAGCAAGGGGAGAGGGTGTAAGAGCGATGCTAGTGTTACCAGTTTGGTTTTGATGTGCATTTGGACAGCATCATGCTATGTCCAAAGAGCACTGGGGGGTGGGGGGGGGGGTGGGAAAGCATTCAGTGTCTGGGCCAAGGAGCTACTGGGTACCATTTGCTGATGAAGGAAGGCAGAAGGGGCAGCCATCTTGAGGCCGCACAAGAGCACATGGAGGAACGTGGAAGGAATTAGGACTAAACCGTGTTTGAAATCTGAGTTCCATGAGAGGGCATTAGCATTTGCTGGGCATATGCACATCACAGGTTCGACTCTGGAGGCTGTGCCCTCCATCTTTCAGTGACTTCTCTCCACTGGCCTGTCTAGGATTGGAGTGAACAGTCTTAAAGCAAGATCGCACTGAGCTTACTACCACACATGGGGAACACTGCCATTTCACAAAAGAGAAACCCAGAAAGATCAAGTCCCCTTCCCAAGGTCACCCAGCTGAGCTGTGAAAGAGCCAGGAAGGGAAGAGTGTCCTCTTCCTGGGGAGGACTCAACCCCCATCCCAGGCTGCCCGCCCTGCCCATCCAGACACCATCTTGTCAGTCTGCGGGAGAGTTTTGAGGTTTGCTCTTATAGCAAGTACAGGCTTGGTTGGCATGGTGGCACTTGGCATACACTTGGCACAGGCAGGAAGATTATGAGTTGAAGGCAGCCTGGGCTACAAGGAGAAACCCTGTGCCAATAAACAGAAAAGTAGTAAACAGAGATTCTTGTTGGGTAGCCCAGGATACCCTTCTCACTCTGTGCCTCAGACCAAGCCTCTCACAGGCCAAATCATTCTAACTAGCCTCTTTCCCACCCTTTCATTACCTGGTTTGTGGTCCTTAGCTTGGGTTTCCTGGGCCCTTTGCTCCACCCCTACATATCTCTCTCTCTCTCTCTCTCTCTCTCTCTCTCTCTCTCTCTGTCACACACACACACACACACACACACACACACACACACACACACCTACACCACACACACACTAGGTACTGTCCAGCTAACTCACCCACCTGGGACTAGAAAGGCAAGATGAGGAGGAGTTGGGAAGCCCTTTCCATCCCTGATACCTCAACTCATTCCTGAGTCTATAAATCTCAGACTCCAGTTTGACAGATGCTGCAAAACATGCAGAGAGGCTTCAGTATCGTCTATGTTAGGGGTGTGTGTTTGTGTGTTTTCATGTGTATGCATGTACAGGTGTGTGTGTGTGTGTGTGTGTGTGTGTGTGTGTATACATGTGTGAGAGCCAAAGGTTGACATCAGGTGTTTTCCTCCATCACTTTACACCTTATTGTTTGAGACACTGAACCCAGAGGGTCCAAATGCATCTAACTGGCTGGCCAGGGAGCCCCCAAGGGGCCTCCTGTCTTCACCTCCCCAGCACTGGGATTACCACCACACCCAGGGATTTTGTAAATACTGGAAATGTGAACTCATGCTTGTGAAGCAAATCCTTAACCTAAGGAGGCATCTTTTTTGGGGGGGAGGAGGCATCTTTTTTTTGGGGGGGGTTAGTTATCAGGTTTTGTTGTTTTTTTTTTAACACCATTTTTTTAAGCATTTATTTATTTATTTACGAATGCTTTGTCTGTATGTATGCCTGCATTCCAGAAGATCCCTTTAAAGACAGTTGTGAGCCACCATGTGGTTGCTGGGAATTGAACTCAGAACCTCTGGAAGAACAACCAGTGCTCCTAACCACTGAACCATCTCTCCAGCCTCTCCACCCCAATCAGGTTTTTATCACTTCCTGCTGGCAATAACCCTCTATATGATCTGCCTGTCACTGTCCCATCTCCTCCCCTCCCTGATGGAATTCATACCCTACTGTGTGCATCTCTCTCACCCTGAGGGAATCCCATGATAACTTCCCAGCCTTTGGTGGAGAAGCCTGGCTCCTTGGCATGACCTCCAGCCTCGCCTCTCTCTGTTCTCATCTCCCTCCCTTCCTCATCTAGTTCTACTCTGCTTCTCGCTGCTGCTGTGATCAAACAAGCATCAAAAGCAACCGTGGGGAGGAAACGGTTTGTTTGGTTTATAGGTTACAGTCATCATCGAGGGGGAAATAAGACAGGAACTCAGGACAGGAACCTGGAGGCAGGAACTGAAGCAGAGGCCAGGGAGGAGCGCTGCTTACTTGCTGTGGGATGTCTTTCTGTATGCTGTGAATACGTCTGGCTCCCATTGGATAATAAATAAAGCTGCATTGGCCTATGGCAGGGCAGGATGGAGCCAGGTGGGAAAATCCAAGAGAGACAGTGAGAGGAGATACCAGCCGCCACCCAAGGAGCAACAAGATGCCAGCAGACAGGTAATGCCACAGCCACGTGGCAATGTATAGATTGACAGAAGTGGGTTGAATTAAGTTATAAGAGCTAGCGTACAAGTAGCCTGACCCAGAGGCCATATAGTTTATAACTAATATAAGCCTCTGTGTTTACTTGAGCGGCCGCGGGACACAGGTGGTCTTAGCCTCCTTTCTTTTTCTTTCTTCTTCTTTTTTTGTTTTGTTTTGTTTTTTCAAGACAGGGTTTCTCCATGTAGTTTTGGTGTCTGTCCTGGATCTCACTCTGTAGCCCAGGCTGGCCTCAAACTCACAAGAGATCCGCCTGGCTCTGCCTCCCGAGTGCTGGGATTAAGGGCGTGCGCCACCGCTGCCCAGCCGAACTTTAGAAGTTTTTAATGAACATTTAGGAGATGGGTGGTATATTGGTAGGTGGCACTTGGCCTTTGCCAAATCATGGAGGACCTTTAAGGCTATTTCTTCCCGTGACTTTCCTCCCATGTGGTGTAAAAACCACAGTGTAAGTGATGTTATGTGGATGTGAAGTCTTGGGAGGAGGGAGATCCTTTGTTAGCACACATGTGTGGGAGAAAGCCTGTAGCCTTAGTTTCTGATACAGTGGAAACAATGTTAACTGCCTGCCACTTCAAGAATGTTTAACCGGAAAGCCTGCACCCTTGGGCTACGGATTCACAGCTAGGGTCTTCCAGGGCTTCTTTTTAGAAGGGGTGAAAGAGGCTGGGCAGGGAAAACTGATTGGAGAGGAGCGGGGTGAAGCGCTGGGATTAAAGGTGTGCACCGCCACTGCTCGGCCGAGCTTTAGAAGTGTTTAATGAACATTTAGGAGATGGGTGGTGCATTGGTAGGTGGTAGGTTCTGACTGTCAGAACTGCTACCCAGGACACAGCTGCTGTGTTCCAGGTACCTCGTGTCTAGTCCTTGCCTACCCAGAGTCAGAGGTGCCCAGTGGGACAGGGCAGGCGATGTGAAGAGAACCTATCAGGGAAAGAGGTGTGAGACATGTCTGTGGAACGCGGCTTCAGCAGGATGTAGGCGAGCTTCCTCATCTCTAGAGACATCACTGCTCCTACCCTCTCTTGCAGAGCAAACTTCCTCCGTTGTGTGAGGCTCCTAGGACCAGGCGATAACTTGGGCTGTTTAACTACTGGGTGCCCCATCTTGATAGCACCAAGGATATTGGCCTTTTCCCTGGGCTGGCCCTGGTAGGCCACAGGGAGAAGTGTCCTTATAACACCATTCCTGTGTTCATTTATGGCTTCACTTTTTATCCTTGGTGGAGCCAGGCCTGGGGACAGACATGAGTAATATGTGGCCACTGCCTTCAAGGAGCTCAAAGTCTGGTGGGAGAGATAGAAGGCAAACAGGCTGTTGGCTCACGGTGACAAGTACCGGGCCAAAGGTGTGCCCCGGAAGGTGGTGGCAGCTGTGACCGGTGGTGCTGGCACAGGGTAGGCATTCCAGGGAAGAGAAGTCCTGAAGGAATGTAGGCGTTAGCTGAGGAGAAGTCAATGAAGGGCCTACAACGTTCCATAGCCATAAAAGCAGGGTGGCCGGGGCTGCAGGCGGGTGTTACAGCAGGCGGGAGCAGGTTAGCTCTCAACCTGTCGCAAACTACAGTCCCTGGAAAAAGGGAACTCCAGTTCCGGAATTGCCTCCATCAGACAGGACTATGAGGCATTTTCTTGATTGCTGGTTGATGTGTGAGGGCCCAGCCCATCACGGGCAGCGCCATCCCTGAGCAGGTGATCCTGGCTTGTATAAGAAAGGAGGCTACTGGCTGGGTGGTGGTGGCACACATCTTTGATCCCAGCACTCAAGAGGCAGAGCCAGGCGGATCTCTGTGAGTTTGAGGCCAGCCTGGTCTACAGAGCGAGATCCAGGCAGGACAGGCACCAAAACTACACAGAAAAACCCTGTCTCAAAGAAGAAAAAAAAAAAAAAACCTAAAACTCACAATCAGAACCCACTGGGTTACTTCCCATCTTGGAGCTGTCCACTCCAAATTCTCTGGAGTGTTTGCTTTCCTTAATTTTGCTAAATACAACTGCTTAAACTATGTATGTCTCTTGATTGAATTCTCTCCCTCAAGACGACAAGAACCAAGAGACCTTGAAACATCTCCACGGCCAACACTTCCCCATCCCCGGGATTCCTGTTGCTCCCATCTGTCAGGATGACCCTTCATCTTCTGCCTATTCCTTGGACTGCTTCAAGGAGGCTTTTCTTTTTGGGGTCAGACGGGAGACTTGAAGTTACGGGCTCCAAGACCACCTCGCTAGCATACAGTAGCTGTCGATGCAGCCGGCCGCTGGCCGCCCATCCAGCGCCCCCTGGTGGTCAGAATCTTCACCCCGCTCCCCTCCGATCAGTTTGCCTTGCCCGGCCTCTTGCACCCCTTCTAAAAAGGAGCCCTGGAAGACCCTAGCTGTGCATCCGCAGCCTAGGGGTGCAGGTACTCCCCGCAGGCAGCCAGACCGGGGTTTGGGGTATCAGACCACAGTGCCCTTGTCGAGAATGAGCAGCTGCAGTCTAGAAACCTCTCGTTTTGTCCTCTGCCATCCAGGCAAGGCCTGCTAGTCGCCCAGAAGGTGGGTCTCTTGACCTTCTGTGTCCTTCAGAGGTATCTCTGAGCCCTCCAGAGTAACTTCCCGAGGAGGGAAAAGCTGAGTCACCGATAGTTGTTGGCCTGAAGTACGGTTGCCTGAAGCCTGGGTGGGGAGAAGGCCCCGGTTTCCGGCCCTGCATTGTCTCGTCCAGACCCGTATTATTTTAAGGGCCTGCCTCTGCTTCTGGAGACACCAGGAGGAGGTGAGAAGCCAAGAGTTAGATAGCCTTGAGGTCAGAAAGACCTTTGGCCCATCGGTTTGGTGACTTAAAACAATGCAGATAGTCCGGGACCTCCTCCTCCTTTTAGTCATCCAGGGCCCAGTTTAGAGAAGAGTGTTTGGCCTCTGGAGAAGGGAGGAATTTTCTCCCTCTGGCAGTCTCTGCTTGCCCTGGCTCCTTACAGTAAATTTAGAACTCCGGATTCGGAAGTGTAACTTGGGGTTCGTTATGCTGTTCATGGGCCTGAGACACTTCAGTATTTGTGGGCTCCTTATTCCGTTAACGATAATAATAATAATAATAATAATAATAATAATAATAATAATAATAATTCTATTTTAGTTGTATGTTAGTATAAAGACAAATGTAATCTAGGCTGGTTTCGTGGTTGAATATTCGTTATTATATTTATTTTTCTTTCTACTTAAAATCATTTCAAACATCTTCATGATCCCCAGAAATCACAGTGGCCCCTAGACCGCATGTTAATGTGTGGCCCATGTATCCTGTATCGGTAACACTTGCGCCCCCTGCCGGTAGAAACAGCAATAACGGGCTCTAGGACCACAGGAAAGCCGGGGTCACTAAAGAGTTTAGGGGCTTTTTATTCTAATGATGGATGGCTTCTCCGTCATGGAAACCCTCGAAATAGCTAGAACATCCAGAATCCAATCATCCAGCCAACCCTTGACTTGTTAGTTCCAGAATCTAGAGATTTCTCTGACCCTGTGATAAGAGCACACGGGACTGGAGTGGGATTCTATCATTATAAAATTGAATGTCACAGCCAGACTTGGGCACACACCTGTAAATCCCAGCACGTGAGAGGATGAGGCAGGAGGACCATGAATAAAAGTCAGCTAGGGCTACACCATAGGCCTTGTTTTATCATATAACTAGGAATTCAACAGAGAGGTAAACTAAATGAGGGTGGACCCACCAAACTTTGAATGACCCATCTAAAAATTCACAAAAGCGGTCAGCGCCAAAGGCCTCATACCAAGCACTCCCGCTTCATGGAAGCCTTCACTTGGCAGCCCACAGAGCTATTCAGTAAACGAGAACTTTTCAAAATATTTTTCTAATCAACAAATCAGCTCAATCAAAGCATTGGCTCAGCGGCTGGGAAGTTGTGAAAACATCTGTATTTACTGATTAAACTGTTTTAACCACATTAACAGAACCCTTGCATAAAGCACATCAGTCGATGAAATTTTACAAATTTGTTCTGGATTATTACTTTTACACGTAGAACAAATAAATATTACATTTAAAACTAAAGGGAACTATTGGGCACGTTAAATGATAAAAAGGATTGTTTTCGCATTCCGTGAGTTTCTTAAACTCAAAGAGGGAAATATCAAGTTCCCCCCAAGTGGAGCAAGGTGCACCTGTAAAAGATTAGGAGCGCTCGAGAGTCTTGTTTTACATAAATAGTTGTATTGTATCATGAAATTGTGAAACTTAGCGAACCCAACCACACGGCCTCTTAAGTCCCCGGTTCCCACTTTTTTTAAATGAAAGCTTAAACTAGTAAGTGTTTTTCAAATGTCTCTGGCTACAAAAAAATACTTTCCCTGGGTGAAACAATCATAGTTAATGGTGACGGCTAATCTTTGTTTTCACGTATCATCTCAATCACCCTCACAGCAGAGTGTAATCGATGTTATTATGTCAAAGCCAGACGAGGTGAACTAAGGAGTCCAGGATAGCACAGCCAAGCAGTGTGCTCTGGATCTCAGTCTTCAATCCTTCAAAGTCCTCTCTGTGAAGCAGAAGGAGGCTTTGCTGAATGGGACAGAGATGAGGGCCACTCAGAGCCACAGACTGCTTCTATTCAGGAGGCTAAGCTTTAAATAGCCCGTTTCCCTTTTGTTAAAAACTGATTTCAACTAAGCTTTACATTTAGTAATTAGCCAAGTAACTTCTTGGATTTTCTACCACTGTTATAGCATGATCTTTAAAAAATTTTGTGTTTCTCTGCGATTCCCCCAAATTCATGCAGGGATTCTAAAGAGTCTGCCGACTCCCCTTAAAGACAAAATTCCAAGTAAAAGGCCGCTGGATGCCGGGCAGTGGTGGTGCACGCCTTTAATCCCAGCACTCGGGAGGCAGAGGCTGGCGGACCTTTGTGAGTTCTAGGCCAGCCTGATCTACAGAGCAAGATCCAGGAAAGGAGCAAAGCTACACGGAGAAACCCTGTCTGGAAAAAAAAACAAAAGGGGAAAAAAAAAAAAAAAAAAAAAAGAGCTGGAGACGCACACAATAATGTAGCCTGTAGCGTCATCTACTGGTAGATTTGTAGTATTGCAGCCATCTAGGATTGGCACTGGAAAGCGCAGGTTGGTGCTAAATACTACTGTCTCCTTTGGGTGTCAAAGTAACAGAAATTCTTTTCCTGCAGAGAAAGCAGAAAGGTAACCTTGACATCTCCTAGCACGGCCAAAGTGCTAAGTCCTGCTCCAGGTTTTCCATAATTAACTGTACAGACTTGGTAGGTCACTCCATCTCAAGAACCCCATCTTGGGTCATACAGAGAGTCTTTATAATTGTGTTGCTTAAAACACTAAGGTCACTGCCAGGGCCCTCCACAAGAGGCTAGGCTATGGGCTGTGACCTCCTCTCCAGACCCTCATGTAGGCATGTCTTATCTCTTTCACATATAAATTTTTTTTGAATAAGGTTCTTTTTCACAAAGAATTCCACAACACTTCAATAAATTTCATATATATATATAATACATATATATGTGTATGTGTATAGTTTCTGTCCTACAGACATGATCAACCCATATCAACATTTACTGCACCTACAACTTTTTAAGCCTCTGCACTAAATCTTTATGAGCTATAAAAGCAGGCGTCCCAGCTGAGAACGTAGATCTTGGTTATAGAATAAAGCAAACACATCATCTACTCATTCTTTAACAATCTCGTCCATCAATTGGGGGATTTTTTTCCCCACCTCCCGTGGGGTCATATCTCTGATTTTATAACAAAAGTCAATGGGGGAAAGAGAGATCTTTTTATAGCCAATCTAGCTGGAAGGCATCTTTGCTCTAAAGCCAGTGTTTCTGAGGTCTCTCGGGGAGGACTCCTGACGGAGCTGAGCTGCTCGGCCGTCACTGTACAGCAGTGTTCCTTCTCGTGGGAGCTGAATGCAACCGAGAGACTCGTGGGCACCATCTATGGGGCTTAAACAAAGTACATAAGACTCTGGTGTCCCCGCGCAGACATCCATTCTCTACCACCAAGGGCAGACATGTAAAATATCAGCAAATATTCCGAGATAGTTCATCTTCTCTTACAGACCAGCTCGTTTGATTGTTTTAATATTTCTACCAAAGACTGGGAAGGAATTTACTCTTCAAATATCCAAATAGGACAACAATCATATCCTAATTAATATTAATCACTTTCTCTGGTCCTGAGGTTTTTCTAACAACTACAGCCCATTTAATCCTCACAGCATTGCCAGAAAGTACCCTATTTTGTCCCCTTGTTACAGAAAAGGAAACTGAGGCTCATCTACTAAATAATTCATTAAGTTATAGTTGACTAGTGTAGACTTTCTGTCCTGGGATAATCTTTAAGAGAGAGGTTAGAACAGCTCCCCCTTCCCACAGATTGCGTGTCTTGCCTCGGATGTCATTCCGCACCCAGCTGTGGGCTCGGTGACCTTTCAGACAATCAAAGAATCCGCCTTCCGCACAATACTTGAACATTGCCTAGCAGCATATGCAGTAAGAAGGAACACACGAGAGTCAACTTCTTTTGGCATCTCTGTCTCGTAGCATCCTGCCCACCATGACTTATTGCAACCAAAAGGAACAGCATAGAATATTCTGTAACGTTATCAATCAGGTTGTCTTCTTTCCAGATTGGGCCCACTTGGGTGGTCTTACAGGAAAAGTACTGGCAGGTGCCACATTCCAGCAGCCGCAAAGGAATCAGAGTGATTTTATTCCTCCCCTTTCTTCTCCATCCAGGATAGTTCAAGAAACACTGGGTCACCGGGCGGTGGTGGCACACACCTTTAATCCCAGCACTCAGGAGGCAGAGCCAGGCGGATCTCTGTGGGTTTCAGAGTGAGTTCCAGGAAAGGCACAAAGCTACACAGAGAAACCCTGTCTTGAAAAACCAAAAAAAAAGAAGAAGAAGAAGAAGAAGAAGAAGAAGAAGAAGAAGAAGAAGAAGAAGAAAGAGAGAGAGAGAGAGAGAGAGAGAGAGAGAGAGAGAGAGAGAGAGAGAAACAAACACTGGGTCATAATATGTCATTTCCAGATTTGGGCTGGAAAATTTTTTCTTTTCAAAATATGATTCGTCTAAGAGCATCCTCCCTACCCCACCCTACCTCTGTCTCTCGTCAAGGAGGAAGACACTCCAAGGACACAGACAATTCCCAACGGGTGCAGGGATGTCTAACTTTTCAATTATCTTCTCAGAAATAGGGCCAGTAACTTGGCTCTCCCGTCAGAACTCACAGGCCTCATAGACCCACTGAAGGATGGGTCTGCTCTGATGGATATATTATGTAGCAAGCAAAACAAAGAGCCTTTCTCTAAGGAATTTCATAATCACCGTGTCTTTTCTTCCCTTCTTGTAATATGTATAATTTGTCTTCCCTTGGAAAGGTACCCATAAATTTTAATGCAATTTACTTAAGAACAATAAGTGAAGTCAAAATTTGCTAATCACTTTTGTTTCCCAGGAGGAAGGGGAAAGTCTTAACTGCATGCTGAATGACTATCACGGGCACGGCAAGGCCCACAAAGGAGAATTGAACCAGAGATCCTCCAAAAGGAATGTCATCCCTAATTTGTCAGAGCCTTATGGCAATAAAAAAAAATGTCTATGCAATAATGAGACAACACGCCCTTCAAACACTGAATAAAAGCTTTAGGTGACATTGAAGCAGGAACAACTCAGGACTCTAGGATTAGAGAAATAGACAGACACACACACACACACACACACACACACACACACACACACACACACACACACAGAGGCATGTGCCCTGAGCAATGAAAGGAAACACTAGTCACAAGATTTCCAGAAAGGAAGGATATTAAAGACGTTGTCCAGTCTCCCATCTGATGCATTTTTTTCCCCTTTCTACAAGATGTTTGGCAAATGATTGGCCTCCCTTCCTGTTGTAGGTACTATGAGGAAGAAACTGTGCTATTCAACATTGAAACAAGAGCTTGTCCCTCGGGCGACTATAAATCTTAGGTAGTGTTCAGTTTCCCTGCCAACCTGCTAAATAAGCTGGGTTTTTTTTTTTTTTTTCTCAAGGTATGGACTGGAAAACAGAGGCTGTCCATCATTCTCTATCCACGCTGCCCCTCCCACCAGGCTCCAGGAGGCAGTGTGCTGCACAAGAGGCCCACTTTTCAATTTGAGGATCAATACAAGCTAAATAGGTGGTATTTCCAGCCCCAAGGGACAACCCAAATCAATGCATTTAATGCTTTCCCTCGGGGATTCCCTGATGAAAGACCTGCAGGGTAGAAGAAGACAGACACATCACTGTGTGACAGAGACCAGAGATGAGCGAGAATCACGAGGCTGTGGTGCCAACGCCACCTTCAGAAGGGGACCTGGAGCGCTCAGGGAGGGCCAGGTAACCCCAGGCCTGCTCAATGCTTGTTCTGTTCTTTGAAAGCATGGAGAGGAGAAGAGAGATTGGCTTCCAGGCAGAGCTGCCATGTGGCAGACAGTGACTGGGGTGGGAGTAGAGAGGCGCTGGAGGGGGTCGGGGTGGGGGGAGAGGGTAGGGATGGAGCGTAGGGGTGCCATGGCAGCCACACGGGGGAGCCCTTCTGGCTTAGGTAAAGCTGCCCACCCCTCACATGCCAGGTCACTTCCGAAGTGGTTATAGTGAAGAAAATATAAATTTGTTTCCCACGTTGAGATTGAAACACTTCCGCAGAGACCCATAATCTCCGGGAGAACCGTCGTCATCCATTCTAATCTAGACGAGCAGAGAGGAAGAGAGCGTGGAGAAAAAGGACCAGTTAAGAGAAGAGAGAGAGTGCCAGGCAGACTGAAAAGAGCTGTCTGAATTTGTTCTAGTAAATTATGACAGTCAAAGACTTAAAAAAAAGATCCTATGATCATCCAGGTAGAAAACAAAACAAAATAAGCTGCTCACGCAGACAAACAGCAGATTTCTCTTCTGAAACCTTAAATGCAACAATGTCACTCAATCGTAGAACGGATAATAAATCTATATAATGGGAAATGATACAGCAGTAAAAATGAATGTAGTCCCTGACAGGAGCCTGCTCAGGTGTGTGGTATACACAAAGTACCGAGCAAAGGGAGCAACATAAAAACGTCTATGAAAGATTAAGACACGCCCAGTTAAAGAACATATTGTTAAATGATACGCATGTAAGAGGTTAAAAAAAACTGTAACCCCAAATCAAGACCATATCACCTCAAAAATCAGTACAGCGGCTTTTAGGGGGGGTGGAAAGGGGGGACAGTTGGAAGCAAGTTCCAAGTACAGGTGATATGTTACGTCTTGGTCTGGGTGGTGATTGTATGGGTACTTTTTAAAATAATTATTCTTTAAATTATACAAACGGGGATTGGAGAGATGGCTCAGCAGTTAAGGACACTGGCTGCTCTTCCAGAGGTCCTGAGTTCAATTCCCAGCAACCACGTGGTGGCTCACAACCATCCATAATGAGATCTGATGCCCTCTTCTGACATGCAGGTATACATGCAGACAGGACAGTGTATACATAATAAATAAAACTATTTTTAAAAGTTATACAAACGGTCAGGCATAGTGGCACACACCTTTAGCACGAACACTCAGAAGGCAGAGGTAAGTGGATTTCTGTGAGTTCAAGACCAGCCCTTGTCTACATAACTGTTCCAAACCAGTCAGAGTGACACAGTGAGACCCTGTCTTGAAAAATGAGATAAGTAAAATAATAAACTACACAAATGCATGCCATAGGTCATTCCATACATATGATGCGTGTCACATGAAGACTGCTTTTAAAAGGCTGATGAGATGGCTCAGCAGATACAGGCACTTGTGGCCAAGGTTGTCAGCCTGAGTTTGAACCCTTGAATACAGATAGAAGGAGAGAACCAAAACGCATCCTCTGACCTCTACACATGTGCCATGACATGCTTGTACCCCTTCCCTCGTTCACACAATAAATAAGCAAATAAATGTAAGAGTTGAGGGTTTTGATTTGTTTTTGTTTTTCAAGACAGAGTTTCTCTGTGTCATCCTGGCTGTCATGGAACTCACTCTGTAGACCAGGCTGGCCCCAAATTCAGAGACCCACCTGCCTCTCTGCCTCCCGAGTGCTGACATTAAAGGTGTGCACCACCACCACCCAGCTATAAGATCATTTTTTAATTCAAGTAGAAAATAGTGTCTATTATGGTTCTCCAGAGACATAGGCCAAGAGGATGTATACAGAAAAAAGGTGTACATGAAAAGGATTTCTTACAAGGGATTGGCTTGTACCACTGGGGAATCAGGGATGCCCCTACAGCTGCTTTCTGTGGGTTAAAGTCCCAAGAAGATGTAGTTCTAACCAGGTCTCCCAAGTGTATCAGTCCCAATCTGCATCCAGACTGGAGAGAGCCAAGAACATGACTAAGAACAGAAGAAGGGTGTGCTCACTCAAGAACCCGTGGCAAACCTGTACTTTTGTCACCTTTGTGTTCTATCTGGGCCCTCAATACCCTGGGAAATAGCCCTACATTGGCAGGGAAATCTTTAAGCAGTTGACTAATTCAAAGGCTAGTCTCCCTGGAACCTCAACCTAGAGGTGGTATTTTTTGCCCAGCTATCTGTGCAACTTTTTACCCAGCCAAATGACACACAAAATTAGTCACTGCCATATAAATTAACTTTCAAAGAAACTAAGGAACATATCAGTCAATGCAATAAAAAATGAATCATAGCAACAGTGAGAATTTAAGATTATGTACATTTAAGAAAAAAGTTGACAAAGTACAAAAAGCTAAGAGAGGGGATTACAATAGACAAATCTTACTTTGAAATGAGATGCAAATTTTTCAATTATTTTTAAAAGGCAAATTAAATTAATAAGTATATTACTAGGGTACATTAGGTAGTGTTAAATACTGTTAAGATTTATAATAAAAAGACACATGTGGTTGAACATTAGAAAATCTTATTATAAAGCATTAAGTTTTGAGAAAAGCCACAGGATATCACTAGATATTGAAGTCATTTGATTTGATAAAATTCAACATGCATGACATATTAATAAAGCATCAGAGCATCAGCAAACCACAAAATGCACATATTTTGACAACGGAAAATGCTTACTTCACACTTAAAAGTCAAATGCCAAGACATCCCTGATAAAGCCAGGTATAATATAAAGGTGCCAGCTACCATGCATGACCTTTGTTAGAAAGCTTTTAGCCACGTATAATAAGGCAAGAAAAGAGTATTGGGAAGTATACAAACTGAAAAGAAAAGACAAAACTGTCATTTGTGTGTGTGTGTGTGTGTGTGTGTGTGTAACTACTGGAAAACTCAGAACTAACTTCAAACTTTCCTAATTCTCATAATCCATCCAGTTGCAAGGTGTGTGTAGATTCAGATGTGAACACCAGTGGTTGTAATTAAATGTCACCAGGAACTGAGTAGACACCAAAAATGAATGAAAGGCATGGATGGGCAGGGTGAGGGGTGGGGTGGGAGTGTTCTTAGAAGTAACTGTTCCCAGCTCCACAAGTCTGTCAAGAGCAATTGTATGCCTGGTTGCCCGCCAGAGTGATCTCTTCAAGAGACATTTGTAAAACTGGATTGTGGAATAAAACTTCCTGGGTTTTATCTGTAGACAACCAATTCAAAACTACTTGAACAAAATGTATCCATAGGCAAGGATCTCAGGAGATGGCCCAGTCCTCAAAGTGCTTGTCACAGAAGCCCGAGGGCCTGAGTCTCCAGGTGTGAGGCTGTGACCCAGTCCTGGGGAGGCAGAGACAGGAGGCTCTCTGGGACTTTCTGACTAGAAAGGCTAGCTAAAATCTGCAAGTTCTACATTCAGTGAGAGAGCAGGTCTCAAAAAACAAAGTGTACAGAGATGGAAGAAAATACCTGACCTTGACCTCTGGCTTCCACACACATATATACACTTGTGCACAGGCACTTACACCCACAAAAAAACATGTACACACAAAATACATATATATGTATAGACATACATGAACATACATATTTCCATAGGCTAGATATGACTATGGGCCTCCAATGTGCAATATTTTTTTAGACAGGGTCTTACTGTGTAGCCCTGGCCAGCCTGGAACCTACTATGTAGACCAGACAGACATCAGACTCACAGAGATCCACCTGTCTCTGCCTTCCAAGTGCTAGGATTAAAGGCGTGCGCCACTGCCACCCTGCTAATGTGCAACTTTTGGTTAGTGCTTTATTATATAGCTAATGTGCAAATATCTTAGGAGAAAGGTAAAATGAAGCAAAATTGGTTAACTCTCTAATAATGGACCTTTTGAAATAAATATATTTAAGCACGTCTCTGTCACACCAAATAAAGTTCATAAATTAAAAAAAAAAATGAAACTAAGACAGGTATAATGGAGCAAGCCTATAACCCCAGCACTCAAGAGGTGGAGACAAGAGTTTAAGGCCAGCATCACCTACATGGCAAAGTCAAGGTCATCCTGGACACATGGCGTATTAACTCAGAAGAAAGAGGAGGAGAAAGGGGAAGAGAGGGGGAGGAAAGAAGAGGAGAAGCGAGCAATAGCAAAAATAGACAGATAAACATCTACACAATTGATGGAGAATGTTTCCTAAAAGTAACATTAGATACAAAAATCAACAGAGGAAAAACAGACCTTGAGTACATATTTTTTTTCATCACTTCAGGTCAAAACATAAAAGACCGATTCTTGTAAGGAAAAATATTTAAACACAGAAGATCAATATCCCTTATATAGAGAAGCTGGTCTCAGAAATCAATAACAGGTATCTTCAGGGAATACTGAATACAGGCTGTGGCAAAGCAAATCATAAAATACAAAATGCCAAAGGCCAATGAGTATAATGTTCAATCTCGCTAGTAATCAAAGAAATCAAATTGAATTCTCCCTACTGACTTGACAAAGATTTCTTAAAATTATTTTTTCGGTTCAATGTTGACGAAGGTGTTTATTGTTGGTGGTTGTCTACATTAATACGCCCTGTAGAACAATTGGGCAATACATGTCAGAACACTTTGACTCAGCAAGCCTATTTCTAAAAGTTTAGTCTAAAGAAACAAGGCTCGCAACAATGTCACTAGCAGATAACTAAAACAAAACCAATGCAACACGAAATGTATTATGAAATACTTAATGTTTAAAGTCTGAAGAAAGTCTTCAAGACTGTTATTGAAGGCTATACAGTAATACATTGCTCAGGTTTTATGTAAAGAGAACCTTAAGATCTATACAATGATCTCAAAGAATGCACCAAAGGTATCAGCTGTGGTTCTCACTGGACTGTGGAGTTATGTTACTGTGCCCTAAATGTTCACTTAAAATTCTTCTTCCTGTTTTTCCTAATGAACATACTGTTTTGCTAACAAGAGGCACTTTTATTTTTATTTAAAAATAAAGCAAGTTGGAGTCGGCACATGAACTAATTGATTGCTATGGTTACTTAGCTGTGAGAAGGAGCTAGATAGCATTTATAAACTTTCATGTTCTCTCTCTCTCTCTCTCGTGTGTGTGTGTGTGTGTGTGTGTGTGTGTGTGTGTGTGTGTGTGTGTGTGTGTGTTTCTACTAAATATATATAAGGTCTGCCTTTCTACTTGTTTTAGACCACTTCTAAAATAAATTCATATGCTGAATGCTAATAAAGAAGGCCGCCCCAGAAATAAGTGAAAAACCCAGAGAGAACTTAGACAGGCTTTAATTTAACACTGTGAAATTTCTAAATTTTATTGCAAATAATCCAGAGTGGGTTCTCTGCCTGTGGCTCACTAGACTGGCGTGTAAGTAACGTCCCTGGTTTATCCTGGCCACTTAGTACAGTTAATGCACTCACACAAGTATTCACAGGTCCAAAGAGGTTTTGGACTCACACAAGTATTCACAGGTCCAAAGAGGTTTATTGACAGACTTGGCCTTCCTTCCAGGCACAGTGAACAGTGGATTCCTGCCAACTCCTCAAATATATGGAAAGAAAAGCCAGAAAGATTTGCCCAATGGTTCAAGGAGGGAAAAGTCTGCCCTCCGAAGGCTGTGACATTTACTACAGGAATCGAAGAGTACATTCATAAATAAGAGTGTAGATGTCTGAAACAAAGTATCACATTATAAACTTCTGTACATTAAGAAGGACAAGGCAAGAGCTCGCCCTTCTAAAATAATATGGTATCTGTGTGGCCTAACTAGCCACTCTCTTTTGCCCATTGTGGGCCCAAAAAGACTATATGTGGAGGGGGGGTGGGGAGTATGTGGGCATATGTGTAGGCACATGTGTGTCACAGCATACTTGTGAAAGTAAGACAACAATTTTCAGGAGTCCTTCCATCATGTGGGTCCCAGGAACCAAACACAGATTGTAAGGCTTGGCAGCAAGTGCCACCTTGCTGACCCTGTACGTTATCTTTTTCTTCGTGTGTGTGTGTGTGTGTGTGTGTGTGTGTGTGTGTGTGTGTGTGTGTTTAAAGACAGAGTTTCTCTGTGTAGCCCTGGCTGTCCTGGAACTCTGTAGACCAGGCTGGCCCGGAACTCACGGAGATCCACCTGCCTCTGCCTCCTGAGTGCTGGGATTAAAGGTGTGCGCCACTGCTCGGCTGCACCTTACCTTTTGATACAGGATTTCTCACTGAACCTGGAGACACCAATCTGGCTAGAATGGCTAGAAAGCAATGTTTAGCTCTCCACCGGCCTCTAGACCACCCACCCACAAGCGCTGGCGTAGTCGTGGCTTGCACATGGCTGCTGGAGATCCGAACTCAGGTCCTCGTGTTTGCACTGAGCACTTTACCAACTGAGCTATCCCCCTGCTCCCAGCACCCAAGACAGACTTCTTCATGTTAGATTGCCCTGAGCTCATTCATAAATACCTTCCCACACATGTTCAGCCGGACTCTTGTTTGTAAGTACATCTGCAGTCTGGCGGCTCCCAAATGTGTATCTGACTGCCCCCTGACTTTAACTAAGAGATCAACATCTCAAACTTGGCAGGATCGATTCCAGACTCTGTCTTCCTCCCTAAATCTATCCCTCCCATCCATCTTCCCAGTTCAGGGAAGAACATCACTATCCATCTCATTGACCAAACCAAAAAGCCTTTTTTCCTTTTCTTTCTCCTGGGCACCAAATTCATCAGCAAGACCTGACAGTTCTCTCTCCAAAACACACAAATGCATGCCAAGCCCAGCCATGTCTCACCACTTCTTGTACTAATGCTTACGTTGAAGCCACTGTCTTAGTTAGGGTTTCTATTGCTGTGATAAAACACCATGACCAAAAGCAACTTGAGGAGGGAACGGTTTGTTTCACCTTACAGCTGATCAGTCTGTCTCTGAAGGAAGCCAGCGTCGGAACTCAGGACAGGAACTGGAGCAGAAGCCATGGAGGGGCTGCTTACCGACCTCCCCCTGGCTAGCTAGGGCTGCTTCCTTTTACACTCTAGGACCATCACCTCCCCACCCACAATGGGCTGGTCCCTCCAACATGAAGAAAGTCACTAAGAAAATGCACTGCAGATTTGCCTACAGGGAAATCTTATGGAGACATTTTCTCAGTTGAGAGTCTCTTTTCCCAAATATCTTGAGTCAAGTTGACACTAAACTAACTAGCCAGGACAGCCACCATCACCGTCTCTTATCTGGGTATTGCAACAAGTTCCTGTTGGTCTTAGCAGGACCCATGCTCTGGTAAGGATCTACAGTGATTTTGAATGCCTGCCTTCCTTCTCCCTCCCTTCCTTCCTTTCTTCCTCCTTCTCTCCTTCCCTTTCCTTTTCATATTTTTTCAATGCTAGGGACCTGCCCTAAGGGCATGAACATGTTAGCATGCTAGGCAAGAGCTCTACCTCTGAACTACATCCCATTTTGTTGCTTTATTTGGTTGGTTGGTCTGGTTTGGTTTTGGTTTATTGAGACAACATCTCATTATATCACACAGGAGTCATTTTGCCTCAGACTCCTAAACGTGGGCATAATAAGCATGCGTCATGTTCAGCTCCAGAATGGTATGTGTGTTGTGTGCTTGCATGTGTATCTATCTGCATGTGTACAGGTTTGAGTGTACATGTGTGCACATCATGTGAAGGCCTGAAGCTGATGTTAAATGTTCTCTTCAACCACTTTCCAGTTTATTGAAGCAACGTTTCTCACTGAACCTGGAGCTCTCCAATTCGACCTAGTCTAGCTGCTCAGCTTGTTCCAGCAATCACTAGCCTCTGCCTCCCAAGTGCTGGGATTACAGGTAACTGCCACACTTCCCTGGCTTTTATATGGGTGCTGGGGGTCTGAACTCCTAACTTCAAGCTTGTGCAGCAAACACTTGATCTGCTGAGCTGTCTCCTCGGCCCCCAGAGGGTTAGATGTGTATACAACCTGCCGAGTCGTTTAGTTGCTCATACATATGTTTCAGAGATGACCGCTTGGTATTGGATAACCATAAGGGGCTCATCCAAGGGAAAGACTGATTCTCTCTCTCTCTCTCTCCTATAGCTCATCTAGGGATGGGGCCTTACCAAAAATAACAAACAAAACAAAACAAAATAAAACAAAACCACAGAACTCTTTTCTACTTAAATCTCTCCAGTGGTTTTCTATTACACATGAGAAGAGATAAAAATAAAACAAAACAAGCCTGTACGCCCCTTGTCCCACAGGCAACATGCTGAGGTCAACCCTCACTCCTGCCTGAGTAAGTTCTTTCTGGCCCCAGGGCTTCCTTCCCAGTTCTAGAATATCAGGTTCCTCTTCCCTGAAAGCTGCTGCCCTTTCTAAAAGTGTCCTCTCCACACCTCTGCCAAAGGACTTACTTAAGGAATGCTGGCTAGCTCCAAAGAAGGAAGGAAGCAGGAAGGAACGTGAGGATGAAACTGGACTGTGGGTGAACCTCCATAGCAGGCGACCAGCTCCCGTGAACTCCCTCCCATCTCCAGTTTTCTATCTTTAGGTTTTATCACTCCAGAGTTAACTGTTGCACTGGTCTCCTGAAGCCAAGCAATCGCCTCCATTAATTAGGAGTTTTTGATGCTCCCTGGCAGCTTAGCAGTTAGGATTTGTCCCCTCCCTCCCTCCCTCCCTCCCTCCCTCCCTCCCTCTCCCTTTTCTCTCTGTTAATTAGGGAGCTTTAAAGCAAAAATTAACCGTACAAAATGGAGTTTCAACATGACATGAAATATGTGCTCCTAGTGTTCTTTGATAATGTTCACACACACTCCAATCCCATGTTCTCCTCCAATGTCCATCCCACCCCACTTTGTTCCTCTTCCTCTCTCCTAACGGTACTTTTCTCAGCTTTCATGTTCATCTGTTGACTAGTTTTTAATCTGGATTCCACACATAAGAAAACATAGAGTATGTCTGGTTTTGAGTCTGGCTTATTTAACACTCGCACCAGTTCTATCCATTTTCTTCCCAATAGCATGATTCTTTTCCTCTTCATGGATAAATAAACCTCCACTGTGTATACACCCCATATTCCCTTTATCCATTTATCTGTTTATGGGCACTTAGGCTGATTCTGTAATTTGACTATTGTGAATAATGCTGTAAAAATCATGAGTGTGCAGGTTTCTCAATGAGACACAGACTTTGATTCCTGCTGGCATATGCCAAGGGGCGGGTGGTATAGTTGAATGATATGGTTGTTCTATTTTTAGTTTTTTGAGGAACCTCCATGATTTCCATAGTAGCTGGACTAATTTGCATTCCCACCAACAGTTTATAAGGTTTTTTTCCCCTCCACATGTTCACTTGCATTTGTTTTCTGTCTTAAAATTTGATGATGATGATGAGAGGTGAGAAGAGTGCATGTTTCCATGGCATGTGGTTTGTAGAGTTGGTTCTCTCCTTCTACCTTTACCTGGGTTCTGGGGATCAAACCCGAGTCATCAGGCTGGTGCAGTTAGTGCCTTGACCCATCAAAGACTTTTATTTACTGAGCCATCTGGCCAGCCCATTTTCTTTATGATAGACATTCTGATTGGAGTGAGATAGAATTTCAATGCCATTTTAATGTGATTTCCCTGATGGTTAAGGATAGTAAAAATGTTTTTCATGCACTTATGGGCCACTCACATTTTTTATATGAAGAATTCAAATTCAAAAAAATTATAGACACTAATAGAACAAATAACCCAATCAATAAATGGGAAAATGAATTGACCTCCGTTCTCAAAAGAGAAAGTGTAAGTGGCTAACAATTAGATATTTTTTAATTGTCTTTTGCTTATATCTATCATGTGTATATATATTATGTATATTATATATTATGTGCTTTCCAATTTTGTATTTTTATGAACTTTCTGTGTGTCTCTGTGTGTATGTGCTTCTCGTGCTCTTTCTTTTGTTTTCTAGTCTGCTTTGTTTTTTTATATGCCTGTTTGTTGTCCAAAGAGAGGGAAAAAAGACTGAGTTGAATGGGTAGGGGGGGTAGAGATTGGATCTAGAAGGAGATGAGGAAGAGGGAACTGTGATCAGAATATAGCATATGAAAAAAAAATACATTTTCAATTAAAAAACAAAAAGAAAGAAATGCATGGAAATCCTGCAGTGTGAAGCCCATAATCTAAAGACTTGGGAACCTGTGTACTAGTCTTCCATTATTTCCAAGACACCCACTCCAAGCCAGTAATGGTCACGAGTGTGGTCAATCAATACCTGATGTAATTCCCTGGCTAATGAGCTGATCTTTTCTAAGATCAGTTCCAACAGTTAACTCTGCTCCTGAAAATATAAAGCCTAAGATAGAAAATTAAAGACTGGGGGGTCCCTAGAGCTTGACACCTGCCGGGGAAGTCCACAAACCACGCAATTTCTTCCTTCCCACACTTGCTTATTCATATCTTTCTTTAGAGATTATTAACTGGCCCTTAGTCTTTAAATACACCCTTTAGCTAAACTTGGATTCTGTAATTTACAATGTACAAGGTCTTAAAAGGAGCCCCATATTAATTACTTTAATTATCTGCTACCTAGAGTTAAGCCTCATGAGCTCTTTTCTTACCAATAACTATTGGCTATCCCAGAGCATCTAATGAAATCTAAACTCAGCATTAATGGTGGCACCTGTGGGTCAATTTAATATGTATGTGTTTGTGTGTGTGTTTGCATTCATGTGCGTGAGCACACACCTGCTTCCTCTCCAAGTCTCAGCACCCTTTTGTACTTTTCTGCAACAGCCTTCAGGCTGGATTCCTGTTCGCTCTCAATGTTGCACAGTTCATTTTTCCACCCACTTACAGTTTTTGTGAGAGTATTGGGAACTGAACTCTCTCTGTATACACAACAGGGCCCTGTGCGTGCAAAGCCAGTAAAAAGGCATCTTCTCTCTCCAAGGAGGAGCTAATGTCTATGTCTTTCCTGTGTTTTCTTCTATTTCATTGTACCCAGTAACTCTAACCACCAGAGCAAGGGCTTGACCTTAGAGAGGTCAGGGATTCCTTTGATGGACGCAACAGACATTGTCCTGGGAGGGGGAGGCAATGAAGGCATGTGCACATAAAATTATGTATACAACCCAGATTCTTAGGATTCTGATTAATAACCACATCCCCAGCTTTATTAGTCCAGTTTGGGTCATTACAACAAAATACTCAAGGCAAGCTAACTATACAAAGACAAAATGTTTATTTGACGCAGCTTTGGTGACCATCTTATCATTCCAAGAATGTAGGTAAAGGAGAGAAGTCACACAGTAAAAGCCAAGGAGGTGGGGGGGGGTCCCCCACAGTCCCCACCAAGAGTATCCCCCATGACCTAAGACCTCCCTTAGTCTCCATCTTTATAGACCGTACCACATCCCGCCCCCACAGAAGACTAAGGTGATCCCTTAGTAGTTGGGTGGGAGCAAACATCTAAACTGTAAGCGCATCTAACACATCCCACACCACTAGTGACCCCCTCCTCCCTCTAGCAATGACTCACCCACGCCTCTGCTGTCACATTGTGACAAACAAACCTAGTTTCTCCCTCCCGGGGCTTATTTCCCTTATGAGAGCGAAGAGCAGAAACTAAAGACCCTCCCTCTCCACACACACACTTACAGGCAGTCACACTTAGAAGTCATTAACTGCTTCCCCATTAGAATAAACCCAGGACAAACACTTGTAATTTCCTAGATTACAGTTTACCTCCCATAAGCTGCATTTTAAATGGTTTCCTTGCTAGGGAGACATTCTTGGGCACTAGCGGAGATCACAAAACAGCCAAATCCTATCAGCAACAGACTGAGCAAGAATTTCTTAGGTGGGTTATTTCCTGGGAAGATTATCATAGTGATTAATCTCATCTACTTTTTGCCGTCAATTTCAGAGGGTGACATTTTTGGCCTTGTTCCCAGATTCCAGAGGCTGCAGTTTAAAACCTGCAGCTTCTTACAGACTGTCTCCACCTTCTAATTAGAAAAGAGTTTTGAAACTGGTGGAGCTTTCTGGAATGCCTTCTCCAAGATAAATTAGAAAAGAAAGAGCAGGGAGCAGAGAGGTGGAAAGAAGAAAGATTAGGTAGATGAGAAAGAAAAAGAATCATAAAACTGCATGCAGGTCAGAAACTGGACGGAATTTTCTTTAAACCAGTGCCTTTAGCTTTGCAGTTATTTCCTCTGAGCTTTTTTTTTTTTTTTTTTTTTTTTTTTTTTGGTCAACAAGTAACATATATCTTTAAAAAATTATTTTGGCAGTTGAATTAAGTGCAAGGAACCATGAAAAGCACATAGGCTCTCAGATGGTGCTCAGCAAACATTTGCTTCCTTCCCAGTCCCACTGCACTTGCTTAACACACTTGTTAGTGCATGCGAGCACACACGAGAGCACACACATGCACACACACACACACACACACACTTGTGCACACACGCATGCACACAAATAGTCCTCAGGAGCTAATCTACTTTGAAAGAAACAAAAATATAATAGTACATTAAAGATATTACTTACTGAGCCTTACAACTATTTTTTCCTTAATAGTTAACCTCTCCATATGAGCTCAATTTTCATAACTCAAGAGGCTTGTGAGTTAGGCCTTGAAAAACGGGTGGCACCCAGTCTGAAAGCCAGGAGAGAAGAAAGCCCACTTGGCAGAGAAACAGCACAAGTGAGGACTCCACACCGGGGTCATTTCAGAAAAACGGCATTATCCGGTGAGCTAGAGCGAGGCTGAGTCGGGGAAATCGGGGCACGCCAGAAGGTGCCAAGGCACCTGGACTTCCTGCAGGTCACGAAGCCTCCCAGGACGCTTTCATCAGAATGGTGACAGGAACAGATGCGCCTTAGAAAGCAGACCGTGGCAGCAGTGGGGAGGATAAATGAGAGGTGGAGTGAAGGGCAAGAGAGAGAGAAAGCGAGACCAGTCAGAGCTATCGATTCCAGAGGAGAGATAATGAGGACCCGCACTGGAGAACGGGTAACGGCCATGGCAAGATGCCAGCGGGCTCTGGGGACGTTAAAGGGTAGAGCTGACAGGGTTTCGTGACTGATTAGGTGGGGGCGGGTAGGAAGAGAGGAATGGGAAGTGATTATAAACTCCTACCTTGGAAAACTCGGCAGACACGGATGGCATTTAGAAATGACAGGCAGTAAGAAACCGCTTTCTTTTCCTTTCCACAGCTGCCGCCCTGGACACTGTGGAAAGGACTCAACTCTCCCCAGCTCCCACTTGACAAGAGTCTTGTATAACTCAATTCAGCAAAGCTGGGAGTCAGTGGAGCACCCCAGTAGCTCAGCGATGTTGGTTACTCCTGCCCATCTTTGCTTGGGTCCGTGAAACCCCTGGAACATAAGAGCAGTAAGAAATAGTCCCAGTCCCTACAGAGCTCATGGTCTAGCTGGCATGCTCACACACTGAAACCACGGTACAAGATGACCAGCCCTGTAAAACAGCAGTGTTGTAGCAGAAAAAGCTTTGCAAAGGTCACCCTTAAATGAGACATGAACTGGTGAGAGACACAGGCAGGGCATTTAACCACAGGAGCAGCAGATGTTTTAGAAGTGTGAAGAGATGGTAAAACTTAGGAAGGTGGTCGGGATGAGGTAGATGAAGCAGAACAGCAGAGAGCCAGTCATAAAAGGCCATGGGAAGAGCACTGCTTAGTTGGGAGAATGCTCGCCCAGCACGCACAAAGCCCGGGGTTTAAGCATCAGAATGCATAAACCTGGCATGGGCCACATACCTGTAATCCCAGCACACAAGAGGTAGAGGCAGGAGGATCTGGAGACAAGATGATCCTTGGCGATAGCCAGTTCAAGGCCAAGCTAAGCTACATGAGGCTGCCTCAGAAAGTGTTTTTTAAAGGTCATGTTTATGGGGCTGGAGAGATGGCTCAGAGTACTGGTTCCTCTTCCAGAGGACCCAGGTCCAATTCCCAGCACCCACGTGGCAGCTCATAACTGTCTATAACTCCAGTTCCAGGGGATCTGACACCTTCACGCCAATGCACATAAAAATAAAGTTAAATAAATTACAAGAAATGTCATGTTTATTTTTTAAAGGTATGGTCTTAGATAGGATTTCTATTGCTGTGAAGAGATGCCATGACCACAGCAACTCTTATAAAGGAAAACATTTAATTGTGGTGGCTTGCTTACAGTTCAGAGGTTTAGTCCATTATCATCATGGCAAGAAGCAAGGCAGCATCCAGGTAGACATGGTGCTGGAGCTGAGAGTCCTTACATCTTGATCCAAAGGCACAGGAAATTGATCTGAACCACTGGGCATGACTTGAGCATGCATGAGACCTCAAGGCCCGCCTCCACAGTGACACACTTCCTCCAACAGGACCACACCTACTCCAACAAAGCCACACCTCCTAATAGTGCCACGCCTTATGAGTTTATGTGGGCCAATTACAGTCAAACTACCACAGGTATGTTTGGTCATTGAGTGCTTTTAAGCAGGAAAGTTTTTCAGCCACTGGTATTTATCCATTATTAAAGGAAAGCGGATAATATCTCACTGCCTATCTATCCCACGTTCTACACTAGCTTTATCCAGACCAAGAGTGGGTGAACTATGTACACATTTTATCCCAGCCATTGAACTGTGAGCTACAATCACCTTTTCACCAGTCGCCTGCGTCTGGCTATGACTTCCTTTAAGGCAGAACTGACTGTTATTTTCACCATCTTTATTCCCAGAGCCTATCTGACTATACAACCAAAGTTGGCACCTAGTATCCACTCTATGAATGATCACTGAACAATTTTTTTCCTGCACTTCTGGCCTTCTAGAACCCAGTGGATCATCTTCTGTTCACCATAGCTAAATGTTCACCAGAGGAAGGAGTGAGGGAAGGCCCAGAAGATCGGGGTTCTAGTGCTCCCCAATGGACTGTCTTGGACATTGAACAAAACATACATATTTTTAGTAATTCATTAATTCATTTATTTGGGCGGGCATACATGCCACCGTGCATGTGTGGAGGTCAGAAGGCAGCTTTCACAGATCAGTTCTCTTTGTAGTATGTGGGTGCTGAGGATCAAACTCTGGTCAAAGGAGCGACATTTACTACACAAATGAAAATTTCCCATGCAATCAGCCATCTTCATGTAGCATTAAGAGAAACTTGTAAAATAATTAAAGAAAAAAATAGGCCAGGCGGTGGTGGCGCACGCCTTTAATCCCATAACTCAGGAGGCAGAGGCAGGTGGATCTCTGTGAGTTCGAGGCCAGCCTGGTCTCCAAAGCAAGTTCCAGGAAAGGTGCAAAGCTACACAGAGAAACCCTGTCTTGAAAAACCAAAAAAATAAAATGAAATAAAATAAATGGAATCAGAAGTGCTGGGGTCCAACTCTGGCCTTGCATTAACCAGTTCTTTAGTTTTGGAACGTCACTTTTATTCTGAGTAGAATTTTTTAACCTGTAAAACAAACATAGGCGCATCCTCTACCCAAGCCCCCACCCACCCTCATTGTAAAAACCACAGTATTTTTATGGAACTTAATGGGGTCTCACATAACGTTGTATTAGTAGAACACATTTCCGATATTACTGGTAACTCTTCAAAAGCAGAGTATTTGACTCATCTATTACCATATTTGACACATGGCCAGGATCTATAAATAACTGCCAAAAGAATAGAGAGCAAAGAATGTTAAAATTTTCCTTTGTGAAATGAACTGAACTTCAAATGTTCACGCTGCAAATTATTTTAAATAGGCACTGTAAGTGTCGTTTCATTTTAGATAGCAGACATGGCAATTAGCAGAGTGTCTGTACAGGCAGAAACATTACCATTCAGTCTGGTTTTTATTCAGGATAATGACTGTGAATGCGCTTTGACTAAATGGATGGTTCTGCTACAGCAGGGCTGAATGCATGCTCATGCTATTGTGAGACGTCTGACCCAGGCAGAAGACATGTGCTTCCATCTGCGGAACACTGGCTTTTGAATGACCTCCCACCCCACTCAACACAACAGAGAAAAGTGCTATGGAAATTGGAGGCACACACCAAACTTCCACTGATTAGTGCTGGGTGGTGGTGGTGGTGGCGGCGCCGCCGCTCGCCTTTAATCCTAGCCCTCAAGAGGCAGAGGCAGGAAGATCTCTGAGTTCAAGGTCAGCCTGGTCTACAGAGTGAGTCCCAGGGCAGCCAGAGCTACATAGTGAGATCCTGTCTTGAAAAACAAAAAATAAACAAATAAACAAACAAACAAAAAAATCAGCTAATGGATGGCAGGGATACAGAAGTACAAATCTATCCAGCCTGAGTCAGACATTTGAAGGATCTGTTATTTTGTGAACATAACTACTGACTTACTAGGTCAAGGTGAAAATAAATTTATAAAAACAGGAAGTCAAAAATTTTTATATAAATCCAAGTTCCTTGCATGCATACTCACACACACACACACACACACACACACACACACACACACACACATACACACACCCTACCATAAAACCAGCTATACTACTCTCAGGTCCACCCAAATTAGAAAAATGAAATCATGGCACTTGCAAGGAAAAGGATAGAACTAGAAATTATGTTTCCTCTCATAATGCAGGTCCTAAATTTTAACTGTGTATGTGAGTGGAAATAGGTGGAAATAGGTCATGAGAAAGGAAGGGAACCATAATGAGGGGAAGAACTTCAAGGTTCTGAGGGGGAGAAAGAGAAATGTGACACGAGGGCCAGGCGTGGTACTGCATATCTTTAATTCCAGTATTTGGGAAGCAGAGGCCGGTGGATCTCTGGGGGTTCGAGGACAGCCTGGTCTACATAGTGAGTCCCAGGACAGCCAGAGCTACATAGTGAGACCATTTCAAAAGATCAAAAAACTTAATAAAAAGAAATGTGACATGAAGGTAGAAGGGCTACTACAGAGGAGGAGACCAGTAGCAGGGGGTAGGGGAGAAAGACCCACAAAAAAGGACACATGAATACCATAATGAAGCCCATTTCTTTGATGTGCATTTAAGAAGGCTTAATAAAAGCAAACACCTACAAAGCTTTAAGGCTGGGTCTCCTTTGGAACTCTAGAATAATTGGTTCCTCTCATCCCATCTTCTAATGTGTGTGTGCATACATGTACATATAATCTACACATAATTCCATTCAACCCTTTTCTTTGCAAATGACATGACTTTTTACGGCTGAATAAAACTCAGGGGTGTGTATCACATTTTCTTTATTCACTGGTCATACTTATGTAATTGTAAATTGTGCAGCAATAAACATAAATGAACAAGGATCTCTGGAAGAACTTAAGTGCGACTTTGGGCTGGTCCATGTGGTATATCTGTTGTTTTGAGAAACCACGGATTCCCACAGTAGCTGTTCCAGTCACTCTCAGCGGCAGCTTGCATCCTCACCTGGGTTCTCTTCTCAACTTCAGCCACTCTGACTAGAGTGAGGGCGAACTTCGAGCGTGGTTTTAAACCTGCCTTTCCCTCTAAGTGTTTATTGTCAGTTTGCTTCTTCAAGAACTGCTGTTCAGTTCACTTGCCCATTTACTAACTGGAAGACTAGAGTGTGTGTAGTGTTTTTCTTCTTTACATAGTTACCTCCAATATTTAGTAGCTTGTTCTGTGCCAGCCAAGAACAGCTGGGCGAATTAATTCAACTTTTGTCAAAACAGGGACTCATTATGTAGCTCTGGTTGTTCTGGAACTCACTACGTAGACCAGACTGGCCTTGGTCTCACAGGGACCTGCTAGCCTCTGCCTTCCAAGTGCTGGGACTAAAAGTGTGAGCCACTGTGGAGTCCCACGAAGGTTTCCCAGTGAGATCTGAGCTTGCTTTACCCAGCAGAGCTGAATTAGAGAATTATTTGACCATGTGCGCCGTTACCAGGTGTTTGGAAGGGTCTGCACTTGGCTGTGCTGTGGGGAGGAGGCCTTTTGCTCCACACCTTGGCATTCCTTTAAAAAGCCCTTTAGAGCCAGGCAGAGGTGGTGCACACCTTTAATCCCATCACTTGGGAGGCAGAGGCAGGCGGATCTCTGTGAGTTTGAGGCCAGCCTGGTCTACAGAGTGAGTTCCAGGAAAAGTGCAAAGCTACACAGAGAAACCCTGTCTCGAAAAACCAAAAAAGAAAAAAATAAAAAGCCCTTTAGAAGAGACAAAAGGGGCCAATGGTTAAGGATACAGGCCCTCCGGAGGCTAGCCTGTGTTTCTGTCTCTCTCCCCTCTGTATCTCTATCTAATAAAATCTCTTATCCCTCACTCAAGAGTACCCTGGGGAAAAAAAGGTGGGGGCACCACACCATTATACCCAGCTTAATTTAACTCTTACCAAACAATTCTCTGATTATATTTTCATCCCCATTTTACAGATGGAAAACCATGTATCTAGATGTGAAGATATTGTTCAAGATCTAAACCTAGGCTGTATGATCCGGGCTCTCTTAATCAGCCTAGGACACTTTTCTAACTATATGAATGTCCATTGTTTTAACTATGCGATTTCACATTGCAGTGTACAGTGTGGTTTGTCCTCATCCTAGTCAGAATGACTGAAGTCAGAAAACTAACCCAGGTGAGGATGCAAACTGCTGAGAGTAAACTGGAGTGGCTTCCAGGTGAGTCAGCAGGGGGTAGGGGGGGTGGGAGAGAAGGGGCAGAGAGAGAGAACAGAACAACAGAAATGGCTAGAGGTGGCCTGGTGGTTAACAGCACTTGCTGTTCTTCCAGAGGACATGGGCTCATTTCCCATCACCTTACAACTGCTATGCCCAGATCGCGGGGACCCCCAAAAGACCACCACGGAGACCAAATCCCGCATGTAAAAGCAAAGAGGCTTAATTTATTTCAAGCTCCAGAGCTTGGTCCCTCTGTGTGTCCGACACAGGGATGAGAACAGAGAGCCCTGAGCTCAGGTGGGGCACAGTTTTTTGTTTTGTTTTGTTTTGTTTTTTAGCAGAGGTGGGGGTGAGGGGATTTCCAGGGTCCAGAACCCTGATTGGCTGACAATTGTCTAGGGGTATCTGAATGTTCAGGATGTCAGGTACTTCCTCATCCCTGGGTGGTGTCAGCTTAAGGCTTTTCCTGGATCTGGGTGTTGCCTGACAGTAAGCCTGTCCCAGAAGCTGTGTCTAGCTAGGCCTCTAAGCCTGTCATGGCTGCTGTGTGGTCAAGCTATTTTGGGGCCCCTTCACAACCATTTGTAACTCAATTTCCAGAGGATCCAACATCTTCTTCTGGACTCTGAGGAGCACCAAGCTCATACATATAACAAAGTTAAACACACACACACACACACACACACACACACACACACACACACACACACACACACACGGTACAGTTGAAGAACTACCCCTTATACAAATACACATCAGGAAGGTCAAACTGACCGGCAAGACATCTGCCAGAGTTAAGTATTGAGTCCCATCTATTTTGCAGAAATTATCTGCTGGGTCTGGTCACTGAAAATCTAAGACACAGTGAAAAGGGCACGTTATTTTAGTCACAAGAATTCAGTTAAAATTCTAGTTCTGTCATTTATTACCAAGTCATTTAATCTTTAAAACTTTGCTCATCTATAAAACAAGTACAACTAAGTACAAATACCAAATCTGACGTGTTGTCATAAACATTAAGCTGTGGCAGAGTAATGCCCTAAATTGATTAACCATGAAAAACCATTAACACAATACAAAATCAATTAAGCAACTATTGTCACTGAGTGAGGAAAGGATGGCTATTAAATTTTCTCTCATCTATAAAGTTTGCCATAAAACACAAGGATGATGAATTCGTTTTCTAGTCAAGCAGTGGTGGCACACCCCTTTAATGCCAGCACTCAGGAGGCAGAGGCAGCAGCGCTCTGAGTTCGAGGCCAGCCTGGTCTACTGAGTAAGTTCCAGGACAGCCATGGCTACACAGAGAAACCCTGTCTTGGGGGGGGGGGGATGTTTTCTTAAGAGAGAGACAAAATTGTTCACAAAAGTATGTGTTCAACAGTTATGAAAGGGGAGGTTCTTAGTCGCCAATTGTGTTTGACTAGGAAAAGTAATGGTTATGTGGCTGTTTGGGGGGGGGGCCGCAGGAATGGTGACATTTACTTAGAATCCCAATGCTGTCAAAACAGAGACAGGCAGAGACAGGCAGTGGTGGCGCACACCTTTAACTCCAGCGCTTGGGAGGCAGAGGCACGTGGATCTCTCTGAGTTCGAGGCCAGCCTGGGCTACAGAGTGAGTTCCAGGAAAGGCACCAAAGCTACACAGAGAAACCCTGTCTCGGGAAAAAAAACAGACTGTCAACCTAGCCAACCTGGCTAACTCCAAGAAAAAAAATACAAAAAAAAAAAAAAAACCAAGAACGGGGTTGGGGATTTAGCTCAGTGGTAGAGCGCTTGCCTAGCAAGCACAAGGCCGTGGGTTCGGTCCTCAGCTCCAGAAAAAAAAAAAAAAATACAATCAAGTGGATGGTGCTTGTGGAATAATAACCAAGGCTGATGCACACCTGCGTGCACGTACACACACACACACACACACACACAATAGTAAAGCATTAGGGTAATGACAAGAGATTTCATTTAAAGACCACCACAAGTAGAATTTTTTATATTTTTCTTTTCTACTCGTAACTCACAGCACAGATGGCAAGAGAGTTGGTAATATAACAGTGATGTTAAAAACAAAACAATATATTCAGCCATAAATTAACTAGAGGACAAGTTTGACACAACTTATCAAACATTATTATATGACTTATAAAACCCGGACGGTGAGAAGTCGGTAACTGCGATCCACGGTTTTAAGAGTTCTTTTGCTGAGTTGGCAGTAGTGGATGATTATCACAGCTTTTCCAAAGAAACTAATCCAAACAACCAGCACACCTGTTAATCCCAGTACTCGGGAGGTAGATTCAAGAGGCTAAGGAGTTCAAGGCCAGCCTCTTTATACAGCAAGTTTGAGGCCAGCCTGGGCTACAGGAGACCCTGTCTTACAGCAACAACAGCAAAACACAGACAATAATGAACCTAATCCAGGGAATTTAACTGGAGGCCTTTAAGGACATTTTGGAGACATCAAAAAAGCAGTTACAGAAGAAAATACACAGTGCTCTGTTTAGAACACTATCTGGAGAACATTCTTCTTAATCGAATAACTAATGCTTGTCTGTAAATCAGTTTATCAGTGTTACACGGTAATGCTGTAGCATGGATCTGAACTCTCCTCACAAAGGCCCGTGTAGCAAAAGCTTGCTCCCTTACCTGTGGCACTATTGGGAAGCTGTGGAAACTAGGTCATGCCCAAAGGGAGACTTTAAGGCATTGGGGAGCCCTCAAAGGGAACTAAAAATCCGTCTCTTCCTATCTTCTGCACCCCCAGTGAGGTGAATAATTTGTCTTAGCGCGTCCTCCCTGCCACAATATGCTACTCATCACAGGCCTGAAGCAACAGGGCCAACCAATCTCCAACTGAAACTTCTAAATCCATGGCCCCAAACAAGCCTTTCTCTCTACAAGTTGATTTACACGAGGCCTTTGCTACAGTGACAGAAAGATAACGCAGGTAGTACAGGAACAAGAGAATTATGCAGAAAACAAGCCAGAGATACACAATTTCAAGGAATTACTCAAAGACTAATAAGGAGACAACAGGCATCAGCACTGAAAAGAAGCCAAAGCGATCCGACGGCCCAGCTGCTGCCGAGGCTGACAACCCAAGTTTGATCCCCAGGGCCGGCACAGTGGAAAGAGGAAGGCTAACTGCCACAAGTTTCCTTCTGACGTCACAGGTGCATCTGTCCTCCATACACAGGCCATGACACCTGTGCCTCGTCCCCAAATAAAAATTTAAAAAGCTGCAAAGCAAAAGTATAATCCAGACTGGGCGGCAGGGGCGCACACCTTTAATCCCGGCACTCGGGAGGTAGAGCCAGGCGGATCTCTTGTGAGTTCAAGGCCAGCCTGGTCTACAGAGCGAGTTACAGGACAGGCACCAAAACTATAGAGAAACCCTGTCTCGAAAAACAAAAACAAAAACAAAAGGTAAAATCCATGAGACCAAATCAAGTCATTTCTCCAATTAACTTAATAAATGATCTGCAACAGGGAGCTGGAGAGGTGGCTCAGTGGTTAAGAGCACTGCCTGCTCTTCCAGAGGAATCTGGTTTGATTCCTAGCACCCACATGGTGGCTCAACACCATCTGTAACTCTAGTTCTAGGAAATTCAGTGCCCTCTTCTGGGTACTTTGGGCACATGATACACAGACATACATGTAAAACACCCATACACATGAAACAAGAAATAAAAAAATAAATGTTTTGCAGCAAATACACTGCATCTCTTAAGAAACACCTGCATTTCTTTGATAAAGAATTTCTGAGCCAGGCACAGTGGCACAGGACTGTGATCTCAGCCCTTGGGAGGTAGAGGCATGAGGATCAGGAGGCTGAGGTTATCTTGGACTATAAAATAAGTCTGAGGCCAGCCTGGACTAAGATCGTCTAACAACAAAAGAAGTCAGGCCCATACAAACACCCAAAGCATACTTTCCTTCCTCAAATTTTCACTTCAAAAATTCACTTGGAGTTGGATACATAGCTCAGTAGCAGAAGAGTATTTGCCTAGAATGCTGAGGTCCTGGTTTTAATACCCATAATAATAATTTTTAAAGGGTCATGTACCATACTTGGAATGCCACCAAACTGTATTAAACAATGGGCTCTTGAGTTATGAGCTCGGGAGGAATAGGGGACTTAACGTTTTAGGAAAGGTCATTGTTTTCTATAACTGACTGCTTTTCTTACACACAGGCAGCCACAGAAAAGCTACCTATTCTTTCTAAGACCAAATCCCAAAAGGAACCCAGCAAAGAAAAGCTGCCAGTAATACAATTTTTAATTATGACCGGCCTATAAATACTTTATCCTCAAAGGCTTTTTAGGCTTGCCTTAACATTAAAAAACAAACAAAATCAAAAACAAAAACAAAAACCCCTACTTTTCTGGAGCAATATTTGTTTTTGGGAATTTGTGGCTGTTGTTGTTATTTTTAACTCTGAAAAAACAATTTACTAGTTTTTTTAAATCATGTTCATAAAACCATACTCATCTATTGACTGACTGTTAGGAAGCCCTCAACTTGGATGAGCTCTATCTTTTCTAAAAACATTCCAGGATGCTTATTCATACAGTTGAGAAAGCAGCCCCCCTCCCCAAGAAATGTTACAGTGTTAAGTAAAAAGACTTGCCCATCAAAGCCTCATTTCTGCAATTCCTCACGTCCCTTGCAGCCTCTTCATCTAGACCAGTGAGTCCTAAGGATGCTCTTACGCTTTCCAGGAGTCTGCCTTCCTTCCTGTCACGAAATTTTCAGAGTGTAGGATTTAAACTGGGAGACGCCTTATGAACAATATAACAATTTAGGTGATAAAAACCAGACTAGAGCAAATGGAATTTTACCAAAACTTGTAGGTTTTATCACCTAAATTCTACTACTTTTAAAATAGACAATACTCAGCTTAAACCCTAAATGAAAATCTTTTTAGCAATTAGGAAAAGGATAAGTATATAAATAGCGTAAGTATTCAATTTCTTTTTTAAAAACTCGGCTCTAAAGATGGATGAGTTTAAATTTAATCTTTTTGTGTAAAATGAATACCAATGGTACTAACACTGAAAAACTGAATTACAAAACAAATCCATAATCACAATTTAAATTCTTTGGATTGTTTATCTCTAAGCCCCGACATTTAATACAAAAATTTAACACTTTCCCAATTAAGCATGGTAGTGTTAATACTCTATATGTAAAAATGCTGTACTTTGGGAACTGTATGACAAAAAGGTGGGTTGAAGGTACAGCAGTGGCACACTGCAGGAACACACACTGCTGGAACCTTTTGTCTGTTTCTCTACTGTCTTCTAGGTTCATCGGCTTTTCAACGGTCAAACAAGAAACCTTTACTTTTCATCAAACAAATGAGTCCTAAGACTTTCTAAAGGATGGACTTTGATGATCGGGTCCCCTTTACATAGAAGGCCAATACTGGTTTTAATTTCTATTGGAACCAAGGAACTTTCACTGGAGTGCTTAGAATGTTCAGGGAGGAAAAACCTGCAAGGCTTTTCTCGTCCATACACAGTCATCAGGATGCGATCGAAGTTGCAGAAGATCCAGAACACACATTAGTCATATTTGAGTCTCTCTATTAGGCGCTCCTCCTTGTAGTGGGAAATAATCTGAATCAGTATGGAACAGTTGATCAGAAGAAAGAACAAGCCAGCTAACCAAATGAACAGGAAGGTGTTCTTTCCTTGAAACTCTAGAACATAGGCAGGAGCCAGCCATAAGGCCTGCCCTATAAACCACAACAGTAAGAGGACTATGGCCCTCTTCCAGGGCATTCTCACGAGTGGCATCACCAGGGGCAGAAGGCAGAGGTACCAAAGGAAGTACTGGGAGGTGCACACTTTGTTGAAAGTCACGAAAATGGAGGTATGAAGAAAACAACAGAAGACAAGGTCTCTGTAATAGGCAAAAGACACGGCCGAAAGCAAGATGAACTGTGGCAGGAATGCCGCAATCCCCAGGGTAAAACTCCACTTGCTCTCTGCAGTCAAGTACAGCATATAGAAGTACGGCGAGAAGTTGTGGCGGATATCCCTTCTGGTCAGGTGATACAAGTAGGTGTGCTCCACAAACTCCCAGCCGTACTTATAGTAAAAGCCGAAGCTCAGGGCCAAAAACGTGAGTCCCGCCACCGCCACGAAGAGCAGCACGGCCCAGCTACACAGCCTCCTGAGGAAGTCGTACAGCCGGGCCTGGAAAGAGTAGCGGGCCTGCCGGAGACTCTCGTCACTCTCGCGCTCGGGTCGCAAGTGGAGGGCTATGGGGAGGATGTAGGTCACCGGATACATCTTCATGTGCACCGCGCACCCGTAGAACACCGCGGCACACGCGATGAGCCGCCTCTCCACCAGGTACAGGGCCGCCAGCACCAGGGAGGCGACGATGGAGTCGGCGTTGCCCCGGCTCGACACCGCCATGGGTAAGGGGTTCAGCAGCCAGAAGACGCAGTAGCCACAGGCCTGGCGGCGCCCCAGCCCCCTGAGCAGCAGCAGGCGGTACGCGAGCAAGGCGGTGAGGAGGTCGCAGCTGATGAAGAGGAACTTGCCGAAGAGGCCGCCGAGGTAGACGTTGGGGGTGAGCAGCCAGCTCAGCAGCGGGGTGTAGCGATACGTCGCCCTCAGGTAAGGGGAGCGCCCTTCCGTGACGAAGCGCGCGGCGTCCGTGAACACATGGTAGTCCACGTCGGTGTACCTCACGAGCAGGGTCCGGTCCTGGAAGACACCGTAGAACACCAGGGCCACCCGGGCCAGGAAGGCCACGCCGAACACCCCGGCGGGGGGCACCCGCAGGTTCAGGAACCATTCCCCCCAGGGCCTGGGGTAGCTCATGGTCTGACTGCGGGCCCAGCCGCCCCAGCGCCGGCTCCACGCGGCGCCCCCTCTCTCTCTCTTAGCCGTCCTCCAGCTCACTCCGCCCGGACTCCCCGAGCATCTCCTCCGCTCTGGTGCAAACAGACACAACCCAGGAACGGCCGCTTCCGGCACGGAGCCCCCGCCCACCCCTCCACGCCACTTCCGGCCTCGCGCGGGTTCCCCGCCGCCGTCCTCCCCGCCCCGGCGGAACCATTATCTTCCTCGGGATTGGCTGTCTTGCCCCCCCACCCCCCCCACCCCTTAGCGTCCTCGCTTCCGGCGGAGGAGGGGTTTCCGGTCCCTCATTGGCCACATTTTCGCTGGCCCGAAAGCCCGGAGTGGCCTGAGATGTTGTGGAGCGGAGTGGAGTGAACTTTGTTTTTAGCAACCGGTGCTTCCGCGTTCCCAGCTCGGGTCAACCCAGGAGGACCTGTGGCCCAGAGTGAGCCATGACCTGCTGGCTACTGAGTGAAAAATGGAGACGGAAAGGAAATAAGCCTAAAATAGTTCTCAGGTTTTTACCCCTGATGGGAATGTTCCTCCTACTTGTTGTCCATGTTGACACCCTTCACCGAAGTCAAAATCTGCCCTTCATCCACCCGGTTCTACCCTACCGCTATTAATTTCTTTGCCAAGGACTCCAACTCTTTCCTTCTTCTTCTGATTACTTAATGCACTTATTACAATCGGCTTTTAAGAACTTCATACTTTTAGAGTATTTCCATTTTCAACTACACTGTAGTGTTCTTGAGAGTAGAAAGTGTATCTTTATTTCTTTGTACTTTTCTGACACAGGCTGACTGGCTTGATCTTACAAATTGAGCCTGCTCCTAGGGAAAGTCTTGTAGCTTAGTATAGAAGTGGCTCCACTCAGTCTGGACATGCATCTCTCATCCTACACTTCACGTTTATCCTTTGAAGGAGCCATATTAACCTTATATTCTGATATTTCTACCCTTTAATATGCCTTGATGTAAGTATACGTTGTAGATTAATAACTACTTCTAGTTATTTTTCACCATGCACTGGCCATATATATAGTGATAACACGTTACCATTCAAATAACCATTATGATTCATAATAGTTGTTTGTTAAGGATTTACAATTTACAATTGTCAGACGTACTAATTACTTTTTAATGGAAAGTAGATATTTTTACCTTTACCAAATGAGGAAAATGTTTACATAGTCACATAGCCAACTAGTAGCAGAACTGAATTGAAAGTAGGTCTGTCTAACCCAACTTATCTTAATTGTTTCGTGATGAACTTGCAGGTAAAATGCTGATTTGCAATTTCTAGTTTCTCTCTGTTTTTATCTTCTTAATCTCATCTTGAAATCTGTTTGATATCCTCTCTCACTTTTACTCTTTATATCCCTGATTTGTTATTTTTTCCTTTGTGAGTTATAGGTAAGTGAAGCTTAGCATCAGTAGAGAATATGAGAGAGATGTCTGGAGATTAAGTAAGGGGTTCTTCTGGGTAGGTTGTTTTAGGTATTTCGGCAGAAAAGCCCCAGGTAATTATCCTTTAGGGCTGGCCTAGTAAATAGGAGAAACACAAAATTCAGGAAAATAAGCAAACAACAAATCAAAAGAAACAGCCTGTTCCTGAGTCAGATGAGTGAGATGCAGAAAATAGCAGAACTCTGGAACAGATGTCACTCCCTGCCTCTAGTGTCCGGCCCTGTGAAGTGTTTTCCACTGATTTTATGTTTTAGAATATGTTAATTATCTATTTTGTATTAGCATATGCTAAATGCTTCACCCTTGGTTATATTTGTTATGTATCACTTATTTCTCACAAGTATGTAAGAACTACAGATTTGTAATCTGGTTATTTCATACATCTTGTACATTTAATATGTCTTATGACTCACTTGTTGATGAGGGACCCAATTTTCCCCTGCCCCCTTTGTCCTTCCATCTTAAGGACCAAGAGTCAAGTGACTATAACCTGTTGTTTCTTGCCAGAGTGTTTGGAGTTGGATATTGACCATGACTTTCTCAGGCTCATGCTAGGTAAGAATAGCTGAGAAATCCATTACTTGGGGACAGAAATGCCTTCTGCTTAAATTGGACTTCCAGACCCTTGAGGGTATAAGGAAAACCATCCAAATAGCATTTCCTAGTGTGAAAGGGGGAAAAAAATGGACTCAAACATCACCATCTAAGAGACAGTGTCCCAGATCCAGACCAATTTGACTCCTGGAATTATTTGAGCCAGTTTTCAGATTCCTGAGTCTTAGTATTTATTAAGTCTTGCCCTTTAAGAACTGGATTTTCAGGCTGGAGAAATGGCTCAGTGGTTAAGAGCACTGGGTGCTCCTCTAAAAGACCCGGGTTCAATTCCTGGCATCCACATGGCAGCTCACAATTGTCTGTAACCCTGGTTCCAGGGGATCCATGGTACCAGGCCTGCATATGGTATACACACACACACACACACACACACACACACACACACACACACACACACAGGAAAAATGCACATACACATAAAATAAATAAATTTTAAAAAAAAGAAGAAGAACTGGATTTTCAAACCATAGAGCTGGCTCACTGGGTAAAGATGCTTGCTGCCAAATGTGACTTGAGTTTGACTCCCCAGAGCCCATGTAGTGGAAGGAGAGAACAGACTCCAGAAAATTGTTCTCTGATGTCCACAAGCCCTTGCACACCTATAAACAAACAAATAAATAAATAAATAATATTTTTAAAGATTTAAAAACTGAGTTTGGAATTTACTTGTTAAAGGATCTTAATAAGGGCAAGAGCAAGAAAAGGATTGGAAGGGTTGGGGGATAGTATTAATGAAATGATGAGTGTAAGGGAAAGTCAGCAGGAAAGGCTGGCCTCATGACCAGAAGTTCTTCCAGCAGAGCCTAATTGAGCCCTCCTCTCCCATAAGTCAGCCTAGGAGTTCAAACCTTGATAACAAGAAAGGTTGTGATTTCTAAAAGAAGATACAGTGAGAACAAGAGATGCATCCAGTTTATTTAGTAGTTTCTTCTGAACAGACAAAAAATAAACCAAAAATACCTCACACATCTTGTTTCTAAATACATTTGACCTGGTTTAGTTTTTAATGCAGTGCGTAGAAAAATCATCCCTAGATATTCCTGCTTCGGTAGCATTGGCCAATAGTGGGCCTGGAAGCCCCGATAACTGTACAGCCTAGGTAATGTGTTATTTTTGCAAAGAAACTAAGTTAGCTAGCAGGGGTAAAGGTTTGTGGTAGCAGCCATGGAGAAGGTGCAATGTTCCTGGACAGTAGCTATACTCTGACTGCTTTTCTTTCTCTGCTGACCTCAGGGAAACCCCTGCATAGTTTTACTAGCCGGAGTGGGTTTCAGGAAGGGGGGAGGGGGCAGTAGGGAGCAGCAGGAATGAAGTGAAACACAGCTTAGTGGTTTCAGAAGCCTCCCCTAGAACTGTATCATCCTCTAGGGAAGATGAAAAATGCATTCTTCATAGAGGAGCCTCCAAGCTAAAGGCTTCCATCTGTCTCCCCACCAGGACTGTGACTGTGATACACACAGCACCCTCTTTAGAATGTTTGTGCATAGGCTCGGGCCTCTGTCTTGGGAGTGTCTTGAGCTCAACAGCTCATCAGTGCTGGCATTTGTATTCTAGTGGTAAGTTTTCCACTTACTGTTTCCCAGATACCGAATTTTCAGCGTCTCGGTTTTTAATTACGAGGCCTAGAGCTAGAGCTCCTCCCCTGGTGGAAGAAGGGGAAATACACAGAGTGTACTTCAGGAGAGGAAAATTGCTGGCTGGCTGGCTTGCTTGCTTGCTTGCTTGCTTGCTTGCTTGCTTGCTTGCTTGCTTGCTTGCTTTAGAAGTTATTCAGTGGCATGTTATTGCCGGGGATAGGTAAAACAGTGTGAGTGGTAGGTTTTCCTAGATCTTTGTGGGTAGGGCATTTCCTTGCCCCATTTCCTCCTGGCTCCTCTCTTGTCCTATCAGCACAGGTCCATCAGACCTCAATGGGTGCTCCTTTATTTATGAAAGGGACAGGACTGGCCCTCCCTTTTCCATCAATCAAACTTAAAACCATCAGCTACTCTCGCTGCTCTGCTGACCATAACACAGAAAATCCAGGTATCCTACTCCATAAAACCAAGGCAAGATATTTGTCCCTTTGCTAAAGTCTGAGTACTTCCTTCTGTACATTCCATATATTTGGGTATATGTACATCTATATACATATCTCTCAATATATTATCTCTGTTTTCTCCTTAGATAAACATATATATCATATCCCAATTTCCCAAGTTTCCACCCACCTCTTCTGTGTCAGTCATAAGTAAGACTCTGGGGTTCATCACTAGGTCCCTTAGCCTCATCTTTCTCATTTTCACACTCTAGATATCCTTCCCCATGGGTTGTCTTGTCCACCTGAAATCTCCCACCCCACCTAAAGTCCTCACCTGTTACCCTCCTGATGTTCCAAGTCTACAGCTGCTACAGACTGGGAACCCATTTCTCGTCAGCCCCAGCTGCTAGGAAAGCTTGTCCTATACCCTGAAAAGGGATTCCAGGTCAGGAGAGCCAGGCTGTGATCCGAAGAACCACTTAGAATTGGGGGTGGGGGTGGTTGCATGCAGAGCACTGGGCTTCTGGGGGAAGGGTGCCACTCTGAATTAACAGGGCGGCATGATTTTAAAGTGCAGCTTAGGGGAAAGCCTGGGGTTGCAGAGGAAGTTCAAAAAGGGTTAAGGCAGAAAGCGTTCTCTTCTCACGTTGTTATCCAAGAATCTGAGGAGAGCTGGGCCTTAGGCAAGGGGCTGGGAAGAGAGTAATTCCTTCAGGGGAGAAGCAGCACTGTGCAGAAGAAACCAGACAGAGGAAAAATTGCCAGTGGGTGAGAAGAGACACACGCAGTACACTTGGTCCTTGCACACCGACCACCACGGGGTAAGTACAGCGTTGGGTGTATTTGTAAGCACAGAAGCTGGCTCTTCGCCTGCTGCTCTTTGTCTCAGACGTTCAGGTTCTTCTGGTTCTCGTTTTGATGGGAGTTTAAGGACAATGGAGAGTTTTTACAGTAAGAAGAAGCTGAGCGAAGGCTCTTCATTTTCAAGCCACCGTTAATTGAGTTCAAGGAAAGACCACTGTCAAGAGGACCGGGCACAGCTGAGGTGGGTTCAGCCTCAGGACCTCCTGGTTTCTCCTCAAGGCTTTGCACAGATGCGTGTATACATTCTGTGGAAGTGTGTAGCTTGTCATCATTTGTCAAGTCCACCTTAAATCAACAATTATGTCATCCCTGCTGGCATTCCTGCTAAACCACCTTGTGGGGGTTCCTATGTACCTAAGTGGAGCCAGAACTCGCTTGTGCTTTGGGCTTTAGAACAGGACCTGGTGCTGATGATGTCCTTCCCTGACCCCGGCCACGGTCCTCACCAGAGAAGCAGGAATGGCCTGGGTCTGATCTTGTCTTTTTAACTTGCCTGAAACTGGCCCGTTGGCAGAGTAGAGGTGACCCTGACTTTCGTCATTGTATGCTGTGTCAGAATGGCTGAGATCAGAATGTAAGTTCCTCCCCTCTCCTCATCGCCTCATAAAAGAGCTGGCACTTTTCAGAAGGGCACAGGAGATGTAACAAAATAGTGGCTGTCAGCCCGAGTTCTGCTTCAGTCCAAACCTTAACAAAAACATCACAAATTCCCAGAGGCTCTGCACAGCAATCTGCAAATCTGAGAAGTCAGTTCAACTTTCCTGGGGAATCTGTGACGTGTGTGTGTGTGTGTGTGTGTGTGTGTGTGTGTGTGTGTGTGTGTGACTAGTTTTAATGGATCGGTGTTAAGAAAGGAAATGACTGTGTTTCCCTGTCTTTCTTCAAAAGCTTGGGTGAAGGGGTGAAGGGTCTGGGATGGATAGGAAAGGAAGAAGGGGAGCCCTGTACAGTGTAATCTGGAGTGGTTTTAGATATTGTCATGGGTCCTGAGCGCTGGACTTAGAGAGCATTGTCGGCAGGGCATAGTGGCTCACACCTTATCCCAACACTCGGGAAACAGAGGCAAGTGGATCTCTATGAGTTCCAGGCCAGCCAGGTCTACAGAGTGAGTTCAAGGACAGCCAGAGCTACATAGTGAGGCCCTGTCTCAAAAATATTTTGAGACAGACAGAGGGGGGGGGGGGAGGGGGGGGAGATAAAGAGGGAGGGAGGGAGGGAGGGAGGGAGAGAGAGAGAGAGAGAGAGAGAGAGAGAGAGAGAGAGAGCTAGCTCATTGGCTAAGGTTTTCCCATTCACAGGACACAGTAAAAGAAATCTTTCCAGGACAGGGCCAGAGTTTTGGACAATAGTTCTAAAATTGACTTCCTCAGAACCCAGAATGGGCGCAGGAGGGGTGGTGGCTGTTGACGTTTCTCGGGTCAGCCCCAGTTCTGTGGGAACAGAGGCTGAGGGAGAACTGGGAATCCTGAGAAGGTCCACTTGAGAACTGGGAAGGGGAAACGAGACGGTGAGCTAAAGTCTAGGTTATGTCAGGAGTTACCGGCTGAAATGAAATACAGCATGGCAAACCCTGGCTTCTCTCTTCAGGATTTGGTAGAGAGCCCAGGGGAAACTGATTTCAGCTTCCTTTATTTCCGAGAGCATAGTCCATCGAGTGACTCTCCCTCAGAGAGAGCTTTGCCTTAGGGGACTTACTAGCTGGAAACAGAGACTGAGGGGGCTCGGGTCTCAAGTCATCACACTTCCTAGTAGTGGGTAGTTGGGGGGAGTCTAGCCATCCAATCACATGGTCCTCCGAATGTGAATCTCCAAGCATGGCTGAGGCCTTCCAAGCCATTTCAGCCTAATCTTCCCTCTCCTTCCCCCATCCTGGCTTAAGAGTCGTGTACTTGGCATAGTAGTAGAGGAAGGCACGAGGGGACAGCAAGAGGAAAACGTAGGACTCCAGTTGGTCTGGACTACTGACAGGCCACTGGGTTAAGGAAGGGGAAGTAGAGGATGGGTGCTTCTGGGGTTCTCCAGGGAACCCAGATAGTCTCCTTTTCCCAGGGCACTGAAAGAGGAAAAGGCCAAAGGGCTGGGGAGGAGAGACCAGGAAGTCAGACATTGCTGATGCGCACACTAAGGGCACTGCCTTCCTTTTCAGCCTGCTCTCTTAATGATTCTTCCAACTTGAGCTTTTCTGGGTCTCCGTAGCGGACAGTGCTATCACGGAGACCGCCAGGGGGAGCCACTTTCACAACCTGGTCAAAAAGGCTAAAGTCAGCGACGTATTTGCCACTGGCCGACAGCGAGATAGCAGGCGTGAACTCATAGCCCCAGAGGATCTCCTCCGGCAGGTAGGAAGTGCGGACTTGACAGGTGGCGCTGGTGGACTCCACTGTCCCACTGAGGATCAGCACCAGCTCAAAGTCCCCCTCCCCACTGCGGAGGGGGAGATCTTTCAAGGGACTTGTCTCGTCTACCACGTGGTAGAAGGTCAGGGGTAGAATGAGAAAGGGGCTGTCCGAGGCCGTGTCCACTTGGAAAGTCACGTTGACCTGGTTGAGCCGAATATTCTCACCCTCCTTTGTCTGGTGGGTCTGAAGCAGTTTGCCCGTCACCTGGCATCCAATGAGGAGACTCTTCCGCATATTGGCAACTCGGATCATTAGGCAAGGCTTCCCGTTATGGGAGGCCACCACGGCGTGCTGGCTGAAACGGATGGTCTCAGCCCTCTTCTTGGGCCGGGCGATCTTTGCCAGGAAGGTACCTGTGATGAAGATTTCAAGAATGGTGGTGAGCACCAGCTGGGCAATAAGAAGCACAATGGCCAGAGGGCACTCCTCACTGATGTAGCGGAAGCCGTAGCCAATGGTGGTCTGGGACTCGAGGGAGAAGAGGAAGGCTCCAGTGAGTGTGTGCACCTGCACCACACAAGGGGTGTGGTTGGCAGGGGGTCCCAGCTCCAACAGGTCCCCATGGGCCACGGCCACCAGATACCACACCACGCCGAAGAGGAACCAGGTGCCTGCAAAGGTCGCGGAGAAGAGAAGAAGCTTGTAGCGCCACTGCATGTCAATGAAGGTCGTCCATAGGTCCTTGAGGTAGAGGAAACGCTTGTCCGCAATATGCTCCATCCTCACGTTGCTGCGGCCGTCTTTCGTCAGGACCCTCCTCCGACGTATCCCTGGGGCCACGAGGGGCCGGCTTTCTGTCTGAGTCGTCTGACTGTAGTAGACCTTGGCGACGGATGTCATCTGCAGGGAGCAGGACAACATCAAGGAGGTTATTGCCCAAACCCCGCCAACTCCTAGACGCCACCCAATGGGAGGAGGCTCTAACTAAGATTTCCTTTTAAAATCCCTTATATTTCTTTATGGGGGGGGGCGGAATGCTTAAGTATCACACCCCGAGGACAATTTGCAGGATTTGTTTCCTCCCACCACGTGGGCCCTGGGCGTTGAACTTCAGTGGCAAATGCCTTTACCTGCCGAGTCAGAGCCATCTTGTCAGCAGCCCCTAACCTTTCGTTTGGATGCCATTTGCCAGTCACCGCAAGAGGTACTGATAGGTCAAAGGTGAAAATGACATCATTCTTGCTAAGAGCTCACAGCTTAGCGAGGACCTCAGTTAAACACATCATTGCAATACAGTGTAATAATGTTTGTGATCTGAGGAAGAAGGTGAGACAGAGAAGGAAGCGTAGGAAGTGCACAGGTCTCTGAGAGTAGTGTTGAGAGCGCTACTGATCTCCACACACGCATGCGCACACACATACACACACACACACACACACACGCATGCACACACACACACACACACACACACACACACACACACACCACTCCTGTGGAGATACCTAATTCAAAGTAAAACTCCTCCCTGCTGATGAATACCAAGGCAAGAAAACCTATTCCACTGAAGTCCTTCTAGGACAGTCCTGCTTAAGATGCAGGTATACCTTTAATTTCGCTGTTCTCTCTCCCAGCCCCGAGGTAATAACCACAGGTGAGAAAAGAGCAGAAGGCATCCATTCTTCTACTGCTCAGGCACCCAGTCTCCTTCATTTGCCACCGTTATCATCACCATTTGTTTGCACTACCTGGGAGAAGTTAAGTCTGAGTCAGGGTCTTGGTTGGTGTTAGGAAGAGCACAGAGACGATCTCAGCAAAGACTATAAGCAGGAAGGAAGCAACCGGCTGGAGCTTCCTGTCAGCACCCAGACATCTCCCCACAGGTTCGCAGCGATGCCAGATTGTAGGCAGCAAAACTGTCTTGGCTGCATGAGGTGCAGGTGGACTCCATATTAGTTAGAGTCTGCAGGAGCTCAAATTCAAGATTGCTATTCGTCCTGACAGTAGAAAGTGGGACAAGGCGCCGAAACAGGAGACAGTTCACTTAATACAAGGTGTCTGGCATCCCTGCCCAAAAAGTAACTTTGTACTTTTCCAGTAGAGGAGATTTTAATCACTTAGACTCTGAGTCCGACATCTGGAACTCCTGAGAAGGAGGAAGATGATTTCTGGGATTTGGGGTTCTTTGGAGATCAGAGCAGCCGTTGTATTCCCAGCCCGTATGTCTGAACCATTGCGTTTCATCATTGCTCTTTATCACATTCGCACATTTTCCCCATTCCTTTGCCGCTGGAAGAGTCTAAGTTATATGGTCCTGTCCATGTACTCCTACCCACACGGGCACTGCAAAGGAGATCACCAATGGATGAGGGTCCCGAGAGCGTCCAGAAGCAGCCAGTCTGCCCATTTTACCAGCCTGGAGACCATTTGAAACTCCTATCCATGGGAGACTGCTACTCAGCTAGACCCCAGTGCTCCTCACTGCCTATGGCTTTGGTTTCTTTGAAGCAAAAAGGAAGCTCTATAACTCTGAATAATTCCTATTTAGAACTTAAATAAAGCCCTACTCAATGCTCCAAAGTGCTAATAATAACAACCACCTACCACAATCCACATATATAGGTGTGTGTGTATGTATACATATATACCATTGTAGAGTCTGCACATAAGAATGTTTGATCATCAAACTCTTAAGTATGTGAAACCTGTACATGAGATTTTTAAGGACTGTTGGGGAACAAACTAATTGCACAGTTAAATATGAAAGAATATAATTTTAATTTTCAAAAATAAAAGTGAGGGGTTGGAGAGATGGCTCAGCAATTAAAAGCATTGGCTGCTCCCTCAGAGGCCCTAAGTTTAATTCCCAACAACCACATCGTGGCTCCCAACAATCTCTAATGGGATCTGATGCCCTCTTCTGTCATGCAGGCATACATGCAGATAGAGCACTCATATGCATAAATAAATAAATCTTAAAAAATAAATAAAATAAAAATGAAACATATTTTATAAGTTATAGAGAAATGGGCGATACTGATCCTAGGAAAGATTCTCAAATAAAATACAAGGGTTATGTGTAACTAGACAGAACAAGAAAACAGGAAGTTTTCAGTCAGACTCACTGTGGGTTTACTGGGAACAAGTCATATCAAAACAATTTAATTTCCTTCTATGATGAGGTTACTAAATTGACAAATCAACAAAGTACAGATAATGTGTAACTTCAGCAAGTTTGTTTTTTTTTTTTTTTTTTTTTAACAAAATCTATCGTTATACTTTTGGGGATAAGATAGAGAAAATGACCAGAAGGGTAATGTAATGAAGTGGTTTTCAAATGTCAGTGGTATTGGTGAGTAGAGCCCCATAGCCTAGAATTCATTTCCTATTGATGGAGCTAAGAGATTTATCCTTGATCTTGCCCTATTCAATGTTCTTGACACTAATTTCATTCAAAACTAGAGAACATTGTGGCCATCAATTGTGTGGATGGCACAAACCTGGGACAGTGTACAAGGACTGGGCAGAATTGGGACCTAAAAAGAACCAGATGAGTGAGCCAAACCGAATGAAAAGGATAAATGTTGGATTATGCATTCGGGCCAAAAAATTATCTGGGAAAGTTTAAGATTATGAAGATGTAATTTGGTCACGTTACCATGGGGGTAAAAAGAGATTTAAACATTTTAGCAAAAAAAAAAAAAAAAAAAAATCCAGTATGAGTTATTCATGCCAAAAAGCAATACAATCTTAAGCTAGTTTGGTTGAATGAAGTCTCTAGAATAAGGAGGTAATTGATTCCACTCTGCTTGGTTCATTCTGCATCTTCAGTATTCCATCTCAAGCAGCAATCAAGAGATGAAAAACTCTGAGGCCAGGTCACATGGGAAACGGTTAGAGGGAACAGGCGGATTTTGTCAAGAGAAGGGATGATCTGAAGAAAGAACAGATGTGTACAAAATACTTGGCTTGAGGGACCGTCACATGAATGAAAGGTCAGTTCCAAGAACAAACAGGACCAGTGAGTTCGAACTATAGGGAGGAAGATTCCAGAGTAATATTGGAGTGGGGGGAGACGGACACCACTATAGTCAGGATTGTCCAGATGTGAAGAGTCCCTGGAAAGGTACAGAACATGCTGTCCCTGGATGTCCAAAGATAAGTTATACACTATTTTCAGAGATCTCACAGAGGAGATGAACGTTCTCACTGGATAGCGAAAGAAAGATTAAACTTCCAGCTACACCTATGCTGAGCAAGAATGCTGGCCTCCTCCTCTCCACCTCTACCCCTGAACTTTCTGTGGTCCAGGGATCTCTCATCTATGCCCTCGCTTTGTGTTAAGAGGAGGTGCCACATATCAGGAAGCATGGATGCTCTCAAAAACCTAGCTTATCAGTCTCCAAACAACAGCCTGTGGTTATTTGTTACTTTATAAAATATGTAATTTGATCCCCACACTCTGGGGTGGACAGGAAAGACATCATTAGAAAACTGAGGCTCAGAGAAAAATTACTCCAAGCAAATTCGAGGTAAAATGGGAAGCCAAACCCAGGTCTTCCAACTACTGGGCCAAAACACCTGGTACCCTGACCTGAGGAGTTTTGCTGACGCAGAGAAGACAGAGCCTGGAGCTTTGAAGGCAGGGTTTAAAGGCTATAGACTCCAGGGCCCTAGAGACTTTGGCTACCCACTAGCTTTTCTTTGTGGCCTCTGGTTGTTGTGTTTGCCGCCTCCAACTGTGTGTCTAGGTCGCCAGCCCTTGTATCTGCCACCTCCAGCTGTGATCCGAAGTTCCCAGCTGTTATGCCACCTCCTACAGCCAAGCCACTTTGTTCTCAGGGGTGGCCAGACTGAGAAAGAGATAAACAATCAGCAAGCTCCACCCCCAAGCTGGCCAGGCCTCTGGGGGAAAAGAAGCCAGCCAAAGTTCTGGAAGTGGCTTGCAGCTGCCCGACCAAAAAACATACATCCTGTTTCCTCTAGAGGGTGCACTTTCTCCTACACAGTCACTGAATAGTGAGACGATGGAATCCGGCTATCTGCCTCCTTTCTTCTATGAGAAGTGAGCTAATTCTTTCCCTAAAGCAAAGGTCAGCCCTGAGGACGGTGATGTCCATTCCTCCAGCAAACACTGGGGCCTATCTTTGGTTTCACACTGTCAGCTCCCCCTAGAGCTAGATTTCCTAACCTACAGGTACTTTTATTTTATGCCAGCCACGTATGCTTGCAGAGTGAATGGATTTATCACCGCCTTTCTCAAGTGCTTGAGACAAGACAGCTCTTGTGACTGAAACTGGCCGAGGTCCTCCATTGTTTTTAGGTTAAACTGCAAGCCTTTGGCATTGGCAGTCGAGGTGAGTTAGCCTCTGCTTACTCCTTCTTTCTTCTTACTTTTATTGTTTGTTTGTTGAGACAGGGTTTCTCTGTATTGCCCTGGTTATCCTGGAACTCTCTCTATATAGACCAGGCTGGCCTTGAAGAGATCTGCCTGCCTCTGCCTCCAGAGTGCTGGAACTAAAGCCACCACGCCTGGCTTCTCCTCACTTCTTGGCCTTACCCTTGACAGCCTTCTCCACATCCTTAGACTTCAGCTCTACAGAAAAACCCCACGGTCTGATTCTTTCCACCTTTGGATCTGCTTTTGTACTGCTCAGCTCCCGCCTGCCTTTCAAAGCCTGGACCAAGTGTTTAGTGATGCCTTTGGAAGCCTTCCTCACCCTCAGAGGAATAGTTTTTCTCCGTGTCCCTACCCCTGCGTCACCCTGACAGGAGTTTTCTAAGCCTGAACTCCACTTTATAATACCACAGTGCTTTGCAATGTTTATTTGCCTTTATTTGCCATCTGTGAACTCTTAATGGAAGGCCATGGACTATGCCTGCATCTGTTCCACCAGAAGCAAGTCTTTTTTAAGACGGAGGGAGAGATGACTACTGAAGGCGCCGTCTGGACAGGTCTGAGTGGGGCTGCCGCCTTGATGTACCACACTGGAGATGACTTCCTGAAGACCTTCAGGAGGAGCCATGACAGGGAAGAGGGGATCCAAGCTCACTCAGGCATGACTAAATGCTGCAAATGTTTGCAGATCCTTTCAGAAGGTAAAGGAAAGACAGCTCAGAAACTTGAATGCCAACCCTTCTGTGGGTCAGCTGACTTGGGCGGCGGGGCAAAAGAGTGGGTTTTAACACTGCCGCATGGGGACTGGGAAGGTTAAGTTAGTTATCAGAGGGCTTGCATGGCATGCACGAGGCCCTGCATTTGGTCCCCAACAGTGCATAAAAGCAGCAATGGTTGCACAGCTGTCATCCCAATGCTCAGGAGGGTGAGCCGAGATAATGAGAGGTTCGAGGTTATCCTTGGCTATATAGTAAGTCTAAAGCCAGACTGGGCTACATGAGACCCTGTCTCAAAAATTAATCAAGGGACTGGAGAAATGGCTCAGAGGTTAAGGGCACTGGCTGCTCTTCCAGAAGTCCTGAGTTCAATTCCCAGCAACCACATGGTGGCTCACAGCCATCTATAATGAGCTCTGGTGCCCTCTTCTGGCCTGCAGGCATACATGGAGGCAGAATGTTGTATACATAATAAATAAATAAATCTTTTTAAAAATTTATCAAGTTGATTAATTACCACTAACATTTATTATGCTATATTGGGTGGTTAGAAAGGATGCTTCAACTCCACACCAGAGACAGCAGGCGGAAGGGCAGGGGATAAACTGTACCATTTCCTGAGACCTATCCTGTTGGGGGGGGGGGTCCTTTCAACCCCAAAGAAAGAGCGTCTCTGTAAGCAAAAGCAACTCAACGGGAAGGAGCTTTGGGATGTGAACACTAAACTCATTCATTTCCAAATGGAGACAATTTCTCACTCTTCTCCAACCTGCCCCCTCTTCGGTTCCCTAAATCACTAAAGGCACCATCATTCTCCCAGCAGTTCACACTCAGAGCCCTGAACCATTCCGCACTCCCCTTTCCGTTCACTACAGAATGTTCCGTGTTGTGGATGTGACCCTCCTGCTGCCTCCCTTTTGTTTCCTTCCCATCCTTCAGGGCCTTAATGAAGCCCTGCATCACCTACTGTTCAGCTCATCGCTCCATTTTTTTTTTTTTTTTTTTTGTAATCAAACTCATCCTACATTGCTCCTGTGTGTGTGACTCTCTGATTATGAATCAGTGAACACTGATCTGGTATTTTCCAAAGCACGTGCACATTTCATTCTCGTGGTAGTCCTGGGAAAGAGTAAGATCAGAGTCCTGCCAGGCGGTGGTGGCGCACGCCTTTAATCCCAGCACTCGGGAGGCAGAGCCAGGTGGATCTCTGTGAGTTCGAGGCCAGCCTGGTCTACAGAGTGAGATCCAGGAAAGGCGCAAAGCTACACAGAGAAACCCTGTCTCGAAAAACCAAAAAAAAAAAGATCAGAGTCCTGAGGCTGAGGATCTAGCATAGCTAAAAGATACTAAAGTGCTTGCCTAGCATGCCCAAGGCTCTGGGTCTGATAAAAAAACAACAACAACAAAAAAAAAAAAAAAAAAAAACTAACTAACTAACAAAAAACTTGGAAAAAAATCCTAGTCCTTATTTTGTGAGCAAAGAAACCGAGGCTCAGCAAGATGGTGTACTCCCTAAATCACGGAACTGGATTCACAATCAAGTCCTCTGGCTCCAAACCCACCCACTTTTCATCACACTATATCTGCCCCAGTTCCTTCCCCACCTCAAAGAAAGTATTTCATTGTACACCAAAGAGAGACCAGACTGAGCCCAGCACCTGAGGAGTTCTGTGACTTGAGTCTAACCCACTTTCCCTGCCTTACTGCCTACGGTTCCCCTCCTGTGGCTCATTCCAGCAAACAAGTGCCTTGCTGTTGAAGCCCTGCTGTACTCACAGGCGTTCTTGCCTTCATCTATCCTTCTGTATTCCATGCTACCTGAGCCTGGTTCGGACGACCCCTATTCCATAAAATCTTCCCTGAAAACCACAGCCTATTCCTGAATTTCCATGTATATGTATCTATTGAGTAAAAACAAGTTTGTTGAAGGAAGCACCCAGGTCTTCTATATCTTGATTATTTGAGTCTTATGATTTAGACATCCCAGGAAAACTCATGTATTGAAGGCCTTGGTCCTCACTACAGCAGTGTTCAGAGGTAGAGACCTGAGATGTGAGTGATCGGATCACGAAAGTTCTAACTCATCCGTGGATTAACTGGAAGTTAGGAGGTGGGGCCTAGTTAGAAATAGGTCACCGGGCATGACCTGAAGGGATATATCTTGTCCTCCATACCTTCCTCTGTGCTTCCCGATTTCCCAGAAGTGAGCTGTTTTCCTCCTCCACACCCTTCTACCCTGATGTTTCCGCCATGCCTCTGGAGCATAGGAGGTCACCACACAGAACAAAATATCTCAGACTGCAACTCAGAATGTCCTCCTTTAAGTGTTTTTCTCAGGTATTTGTCACAGCAACACAAAGCTGACTGACATAGCTAACCGTCATGTGACGCACAGTGAGCACTCGGGAAGCACGTTGCGAGAGAATGAATGAACAGGAGAGAGCACAACCCTTTCTGGCTGTGGAGGTCAACCCAAGACAGTGGTTCTCAACCTGTGGGTCGCATATCAGATATCCTGCATACCAGATATTTATATGACAGTTCATACCAGTAGCAAAATCACAGTTATGAAGCAGCAACAAAATACTTTTACGGGTGGGGGTCAGCACAACATGAAGAGCTGTGTCCAAGGGTCTCAGCGTTAGAAAGGTTGAGAACCACTGCTCTAAGGGAAAGAGAAGGTGCCGCCATCGCTGTAGGGCTGGGGAAATGTGGAGCCTCTTGTTCTCTGTGGAATGAGTGGGACTCTACTCTGGCCTAGGGCCTCAGGGACCTTTTCCTCTGCCTGTCTTGTTTGTGTCTTCTCTTGATTTTTCTTGTGATTGTTTTTTCCTCTTATACACATGGAAACCCCAGATAGCTAATTAGAATCACTATTAAATATGAGAAAAAAAAACCCAAAGTATTTCCATCTGAAATGGTGTTGCTCACCATGCAATGTGAGTTTTATTTTCATACAGTTGTGTAATAAATTTCTTTTTAATATCTCCTGGGTGCCAGATTCTAAACAAAACACTGGAATTATAGAGATGAAGCAGATATAAATTAATTTCCTTGAAGACCTTAGAGTCTAAGAAGGAAATCAACATAAAAGAGGCAGGAAGCGGGGATGGAGAGATCCATGTGCGTTAAGGGAAAGGTGACATCCAGCTCCAGGCATGAGGGGTGAGAGGTCACTATTATTGACCATCTCTTGTGTGGTAGATGCGGGACCGAGGGGCACATTTTTAATTGTTGGTTAATAGGATTTCCAAGTCACCATATAAAAATGTTATTATTGCTATTAGGACCAGGAAATATAGATAGCAACCAGGGACTGAGCTTTTCCTGCTATGCCCAGGTGTCTCTTTCAGGGAAGAATACGAAGAGAAAGGTAACTGGGTCGAAAGGATGAGCAAAATGGGATTGGGGTTCTGGAGGAAGAACCCAAAGAAGCATGCACCATAAAAGGAGCCCGGTGGGACAGGTGTATACAGCACTGGGAACATCAGAGACACAATTTTTTTAAAAAATTCTTTTTTTTAAGGTTGGGGAGCACAGGAAAGAGAGTGGTGAATCCGGGTACTCAGCTGCCTTTCTGTTTCCTAACTCTGGATGTAATGTGACCTCCCTCGTCCCATCCCAGCACTGTGCCTTCCTCCCATGATGGGTTGGATCCCTCTCAAACAAGAGCCAAAGCAAACCTCTCTCCCCCCAGGTTGTTTCTTCTCAGCTATTTGGGTGACAGCAACAAGGTGTGTGTAACTAAGACAAGCCGGCCCACAGAACCTGTGGTCAGGTCGTCGTCGTCATCGTCAGATAAGACGCATCCTAAATAAATGACCTGGACACGTGTTCGTGCATCACATTCTGGAGACGAAGTGAGATGGTTGGGCACAAGAATGAGGAAGGCCCAGCCTGGGAACAGAGCACAGTTCTGCCTGCTGGGAAACGCACTGGACTGGGAAGCAGGAGACAGTGTCAGCCTCAACTCTGCCAGAGACTCTCTGTGAACCCGGACAAGCTCTTAACCCTCAAGGCCTCCAGATCTTTCACTGTGAAAGAAAGTTGTATCAGTTCCCCACTGCCCCAACTCTAGCACGCACCTGTCTGCACCCAGAGACACCGAGAGCCACGGGAGTCACCTCAGTATGTGCTCCGTGGATACCCATGATAAAGATCTTAGGAAACTAATATTTGATGTTATATAAGCAAAGCACAGTGGAACAAAATGAAACATTGATGTTCCTGGAGACCAAAACAGCTCTCAAAGATGCCCAGTGCATGTCACGTGCAGCTCATCTGTGGACGTGTTCCTGTCCTCTGTCATTCGGAACACACTGTTAGGTCTGGAGGTGTGGTGCCAGAAGAAAGGAGAGGCCACTTTCTGCTTTAAAACTCCCCATCTGACGAGATGGTGACACTTGCCTATAATCCCAGCATTCCAGAGGCTGAGGCAGGAGGAGGATGAATCTGAGGCCAGCCTGGGCTATACAGAAGGAACCTATCTCAGAAAGAAATAAAAGAAAACTCCCACCATCCTGCTAACCTGGTCTGGCCCCGTTCCTCCCCCTGGAGAAAGGAAACAGCTGCCCCATCTCCTCTCCCCAGACTTTTCGAATACCAAATCCCACTTAAATAATGATCTCAGAGGCCTCCTGGAGGAGAAGTGGCTGGGCCTGAAAAGAAGCATTTCTGGGCTTCCAAGTGTTCTTAGTGAAAGAGAGGAAGAGAAGAGAAAAGAGAGGGGAAGAAGAGGAAGGGCAGCGAGAAAAGCTCTAAGGGTTATGTAAGGCCTGGAGGTTAGAAGAATGGACTTGGATGTGGGTCCTTCTAAAGCTTGGTGTCGTTATTCATCCCTCTCACTCCTGTCCTTCCCCCAGTGAGAACGAGCGAGCGAATAGAAATGGAGCCAGATGCTCACAACTCTGGAGGTGAGGAGAAAGGGGGCAGTGTGTGTGCCCAGGAGCCTGCTCCTGAGAGACTCCTAGCTGAGTCTCTGTTGCCTCTGCCTCCCACCCTGGAGCCTCCTCCCCCCCCCCACCCCCGGCCCTCCCATCCTCTAGCCCCAGCCTGACACCAAGGTCCTGGCCCAGGGAAGAATAGGCTTTTCTTCCCTTGTGTCAACGTTTGGAAAGTTCTCAGAGTTTGATCAGAAGGATAAAAGCCTTCAAAGCATTTCCTGGGAGTCTGTGACCTCCCCCGGGGCCCTTCTGACCCCCCCCCCCCGCCGTGTTTTCCAGTCAAGAGTGGGAGGGACAAAGAGATGGGGCCATGTCAGATGTTCTCCCGTGTTTAGACACCACCACTGCCTGTCAGTGTGGGCTGATCAGGACCACTGGCCCTTCCTCCAGCTTGTTCCCCAGACGTGCCTTTTGACCCCCTTCAGGAAGGGAAGTGCATTCTTGCAGAGAACTCCAGAGGGGTGACATCTCAGAGAAGCCATTGTCCCTGGCTGGAGAGGGGGGATGACTGACTGTATGGGACATTGCCTCCTGTGTATCTGTCCTCTCAGACCCCCACATCACCTCCAGCATACTTCCTCCCTGAGCTGTGGTCCAGCCATGGTATCTGCTCTTAGCTGTTGTCTGGGACTACAGAACTGCACATCCTGAGCTCTTCAGTAAACTGGTCCTTTGTGAGGACTTGGCACTATGATCGAGTTCAACTGAGGACAGAGCTGTACCACTGTCTCCTCGTCAGCCTCAGCGTCAATGGTCCGGAGAGCCTCCAGACCTGGCCTCGTGCGAGTCTTCACCGCAGAACATTCACTTAGAGATGTTAACCCGTCCTCCTTCACTTTGACGGGAAGAACCAGAAAATTCAAGTAACGGTATCATTTAGCAGGAAACAATGGGTAGGAAAAACTCCATTCCCCCACTGTACCCCTGCAGAGGCAGGAACTTATATAGTCCAAGCTATTCTTATAGTCCAGCCAAGGATGACCCTTGCCTCTATCTCCCAAATGCCAGGATTACAGTCATGCAGCATCATACCCAGTCCACGCAGTGTTTGGGGGCTAAAGCCAGGCTTCCTAGGCAAGCACTCTATCAACTAAGCTACTGCCGCAGCCTCTATTTTCTACCAGTAAGATAGGAGTCGCTGAAACAGTTCCCAAGGACCCCGGGGGAAAGCTGGAGGCTAGGTCGAGTTAGGAAGAAACTGGATGACCAACAACATATCTGTTCAGGATCTCTCCTTTGTGAGTCACCTCTGCCCTAGATCTCAAACCAGTTAGGGATTCTAATCCAACTCCTGTCTAATCCTATTGATGGTGGTAATCAAACTCAGGAAAGTCACCTCCACCTGTTTTTGCGAAGCAGATGGGTCTGTCACGCCTACAGAGGAGGACAGAGAAAGAACTACAAAACTACAACTTCAAGCTTGAAGGTGACCTGCCATTCTCCCTATGCTGCAGATCTAAGTCCTGGCCACCAGGGGGCAGGGCTCTCTAGTCTGGCAGGCTGCGCTCATAGACAACCACTACCAATACACCAGCCCACGGTCCTTTTACCATTAGGCTGAACTGCATATAACCGCAAATGAAAAATAAACAGATCACATCAAATGGTTCGATAACACTAGCAATTCAAGTAGCAATAGCAACCACCTCTAGAGAGCAGAAGTTTGCCTTCGAGGAAGCACCTATACAAATTTAGAACCATTCCATTCGATGCCCCATTGGGCAGAGGCTAAGGCAACTGGGAATTCTCTCCAAGGTCAGAGCTGACATTCCATTTGTTAAATCCAAGGGTGTTTTTCAGCTCTCAACCCCAGCAGTCTCCCATCAGCATTTGAGACTAACAGGCAGTCCGTTCGTGTCCTGGCAACACTCTTTGTGTTTCGTTATTTGTTTCTACTGCAGTGTGATGGAGACTCGTGATTTTGTAGCGTTTCTAGGCTTTAAGATTCTGGGCTTCTGTGTCCTTTATCTGCAAAAAGGGCCTGATGACATGGAGGTGATGGGAGAATTCTATGAGATCATGCATGGGGGAGCTCTTCACGAGCTCTAGGGTGCTGAGAAGGCTGTCTTGTTTCTCTCTGACGTCTCATTTCCTAGGTTTTCTCTGTCTCTATTTTTAAAAGTTTATTACATTTATTCATATGGGTGCTATAGCACACATGGAGAGATCAGAGGGCAGCTTGTAAGAGTCAGCTCTCTCTTTCCACCATGTAGGTTCCCAGGTGTCAAACTCTGGTCATCAGACTTGGCAGCAAGCTCCTTTACCCACTGAGCCAGCTCACCTGCCCTCTGTTTACTTTTGGTCCATCTCTTTTGAGGAGGTCTCTCCTCTGCCCCTTCATGATGGCATTTCCCATGCACACACACACACACACACACACACACACATATACACACACACTTGATTATCATTCCTCACAATGCTACCCTCCCTGTCCTCACTATTTTAGCCCTTTCTGCACACTCCACCTCACCTCTGCCTTGTATGTCCAAGTACTTACAGGCTCCCTCTCTCTGGAACATTCCAATTTAAAATGTACAGACCCGCGTCCTTTCCTCAAGAATCGCTTGTGTGATTTCTCTTGTTCAGAGAATTATCATCCATTCAGTACCCAAGCTGGATATCTGGTCTCTCTCCTGCCCCTCAGCCCATCGGTCACAGGGCCTTATCCATTCTTCCTTTTCCTGAGTCTACCCACATTCTCTCAGGCTTCCATCATTCGGGCTTACAGTCTCTTTCACCTGAAATGATACAATGACTTCCAGGTCCTCCTACCCCAGCCTCACATCCTCACTCCAACCCCTCAGCTGCCACAGAGCCCCACAGCCCAGGATGACCCATCGCTCAGCTCAGACTTGAGATCCTTCAATGAGTTCTTTGGCTTTCATGACAAAACCACTTGACATGGTACTAAGAATCCTTCACCGCCATCTGACCCCAGCTCACTCTGGAAGCCTCTTCTTGGCCTCCTCCTCCCCACACTCCTGCTTCTGTCATGGAGAATGCTGCCTCCACTCCCGCCAATCCCACCACCCTCCCACCATGTCTCCTCACCCTTGCTTCTGCGGCTGTCTCCATGGAATACCTCTCTGTCCCAAACTCTCTTCCACACCTCTCTTCCCTCTAAAACATTTTCATCCCTGGAGGCCCTGTACTAGTCCTAGTGTTCTCCACGGTGGTGGTGGCGGTGGTGGTGCACGCCTTTAATCCTAGCACTCAGAAGGCAGAGGCAGGTGGATCTCTGTGAGTTCAAGACCAGCCTGGTCTACAGAGTGAGTTTCAGGACAGTCACCAAAACTACACAGAGAAACCCTGTCTCGAAAAACAAAAAACAAACAAACAAAAAAGGAAAGAAAGAAAGAAAGAAAGAGAGAGAGAGAGGAAGGAAGGAAGGAAGGAAGGAAGAAAGAAAGAGAGAAAGAAAGAAAGAAAGAAAATTTAGACTCCCTCTGTGCTCGTGGGACATTTTGCCACAGCTTTTTGAAGTCAAAAACTTTATCTCAGGCATATTTTTAAGCTACTACTTTCAAAAGTCACCTGATTGTTCAGTGCATAAGGACTTAAATTTGATATCTCAGGATGAATTCTGAGCTATAGGTGTCAACTATACATACAGCCTGTATGAACCATCACCACACCACACCAAATATTCCTGATTCATAAAAGTACACTTTTTGTTTTCTGGCTGAGCCTCAGAATCTTCCTAACATAAGTCACACAGAAAACCATTTTCAAATGGAGTTAGTCTAACAAACGAAACCTATTCTTTATCTCGGTGCCTCCATGTTATAGCCCTGTTCTCTTTCTGTTCTCCATTGCCACTGTTTGCCATTCTGGTCTTCGTCAGTTACCGGTTATGGGAATCTCAGTCAATCTCTTAATCCCTCTAGGGTTCATTTTCCTCATCGAAGGAGGCAATAAACTTCGATTGTGTGCTCAGGATTACGAGAGATAAGAAAGTATGTGAAATCTGTAAGGCCCTTATGCAAATAAAGATATCATCATTATTGTACTTTGCAGATGAAGGAAAAATTCCCCTGAATTAAAGAAGCTAAGACTCAGAAAGGTGAGGTGATTGCTGACATTTACTTAATAGCAAGCCAGAAGCTCTCTCCAAGTCTCATAGGGTTTTTACTCATATTGCTTCTCCGTACCCCAGAGGGCTTGATGCCGCTCAAGCTGAACCAAGGCCTTATTACTGCATTCCCTAGGGTAACTGCGATTGGTGGGTAGGAGTTACTATAGCCTCAGAATTCAAGGTGCTTCCAATTCACTGCTCTACCCCAACCCCCCTTATTCCCAATGAAGCTACCTCCACAACCCCCTCAGTCTGCCAAGAGCAAGAGAAACCATACAGCAAGGAATGCTGAACAGAGCTGAATTCCTCTAAGACTGTTCTCTGGCCCCTCACCTACTTCCAAACTTAGGGGCTCCAGGAAGCTAGCAGGCTCCTCCAGGCTTAGGATGTCCAAGCCCTCAGAAGACTATATTCTGGCACCTGATCTATCACCAGCATCTAGGACACTAGAGAGGCTCTGAGTGGACAGGACTTATTCTTTGGGAGTCCTAGGAGCCCAGTCACAATCCACACTTTAGAAAAGAGAAAGAGCCGGGCGGAGGCGGCGACAGCGGCGGTGGTGGTGCACACCTTTAATCCCAGCACTAGGGAGGCAGAGCCAGGCGGATCTCTGTGAATTCGAAGCTGGCCTGGGCTACCGAAAGTGAGTTCCAGAAAGGCACAAAGCTACACAGAGAAACCCTGTCTCAGGAAAAAAAAGGAAAGAAAAAAAAAGAAAGAAAGAAGGAAGGGAGGAAGGAAGGAAGGAAGGAAGGAAGGAAAGAAAGAAAGAAAGAAAGAAAGAAAGAAAGAAAGAAAGAAAGAAAGAAAGAAAGAAAGAAAAAAGGAAAAGAAAAGAAAAGAGAAAGAGCCATGCCTTGAATTCTAGCACTCCGGAGGCGGAGGTAGGAGGATCTCTGTGGGTTCAAGGCCAGCTTGGTCCACATAGTAAGTTCTAGGACAGCCAGAGCTACATAGCAAGACCCTGTCTCAATGAGAGAGAGGTAAGAAAGAGACCCCTGCTGAAAGTCCCTTCTCCACACATTTGCTAATCTGTCATCTTGAAGTTATATTGTCTAGCGATGAGGGAGGGCTTGACCTGGCTGATGGAGGGCCCAAGAGGCAAAAGGAGAGGCAGAAGAGACACTCTCTAGTGTAGAGGCACCCAGGACAGCTCCCCAAGGGATTGTTTTATTGTCCCCTCCTTGCACTAAGAGCCAACTCCATCTTCCCCCAAATATGAAGATCTTCTGAACTGATTCTTTGAAAAAATGTTTTAATGTTTATTTTTAATATATATGTTTTGTCTGCATATATGTGTGTGCCTCAGATGCCCTGAAACTGGAATTAGACAATTGTGATTTGCCATGTGGAGATGCTGGGAATTGAACCCTGGTCCTCAGAAAGAACAGACAGTGCTCTTAACTGCTGAGCCATTTCTCCAGCCCCTGAACCAACTCTTTTTTTTGGGGGGCGGGGGGTTGGTTTTGGTTTTTCGAGACAGGGTTTCTCTGTGTAACTTTGGAGCCTGTCTTGGAACTCACTCTGCAGACCAGGCTGGTCTCAGACTCACAGAGATCTGCCTGCCTCTGCCTCCCGAGTGCTGGGATTAAAGGTGTGCGCCGCTGCTGCTGCTGCTGCTGCTGCTGCTGCTGCTGCTGCTGCTGCTGCCGCCGCCGCCGCCGCCGCCGCCGCCGCCGCCGCCGCCGCCACCACCACCACCACCTGGCTTGACTCTTTTTCTGTATGTTTTTGTTCATTTTTGTTTCTTCCCCAGTGCCTGGTATTTATACTTAAAAGAGTCCAAGTGGACAATGAGATGGTTCAGAGGGTGGAGGTGCTGAGTTTGGCCTCTGGGACCTGCATGGCGGAAGGAGAGAGCGCCAGCTCCCACTGGCTGTCATCTGTCCTACATGCATGCATACACACCCACGCACACATGATTAGCTCTTCATATATTACTTTTCCTTCCCTTGGGCTGCTCTTGCAGGGTGTGTATCATGCTTTATCCCAGCACAACCTCCCTCTTAGACTCCTACAGAATCTCTGGGTGCTTGGGGGACACGGACTCAGTCCCACCTCAGCCTTTACTCTGGACTGGAAACCTGCGCTCTATCTAGTGTCCCGGTCCTTGCTGCAGGTCAGCCTTAGCCTCACCTCCTCAGAATTACCCCTGCCCTCAGGGTGGAGGTGGGCATATGGAGACACTGAGGCTGCACACAGTCGGAAGTCTGCTTATGAGGAATGCCTTAATGCCAGAAATCCAGTTCTCAGTGGGAAGTGGGTCATTCTTTCATGGCGGGAGAAAAACAACACCAAACCAGGACCTAAAACTGCTGACGCTTTATCCTAGATCAGGAGGTCCTCTAGGCAGATCCAGTGCCCCCAGGGCAGTGTGACCAAGGCAAGAGAGTCTTGAGAGAAAGGGAGAGAGGCAAGGTAGGAAAGGATTGAGGAGAAGCTGAGGGACCTGTCTCTAAAGCTCCCAGAAGGTCAGATGGGACAACATCCCTTACAGCCTGACCTTTGAAATGTTCTCTACCGTCCATTCACTTCTCACACGTATCCTCTGTCCACCAGCCATAGCAAACATCTTTGGCTTCTGGAACACAAACCTACGAAAGGTTCTTCGCAAATCAGGGCCTCTGCTAACCCCACTCTGCTGTCTTGTTTCTTCTCTTCCATCAAGATCCAGCTCGGATGTCACTTTCTCTGAAGACCGTTCAGAAGGTCTCCAGCCCCTGTGTGGGTTGCACCCTCGTCTGTGTCCCCACAGTGTCACCAATGGCCCCACCCCAACCCTCCCCACGTGCTCGTATTCTGCTGATGGCTCCATGTGATGTGATGCGCGGACCGATCCTCCCCAGGAGGCTGGCGATAGCATTGCCTTCGTGTTAATGGCATGGAAACACACTTAGAGAATTAGTTGGCTTGCTCATGCTCCAGAGAGCTGCTAAGATAATTCAAGAAATCCACGGAGTCTGCTTAAAGGGCAAGGAATTTGTTAGGGGATAAAAACTCACTACAGCACAAGAGATTTATCGTAGGGTCCTGGAAAGCTGAACTATAGTCCACACCGTTTTTCCGCCTGGTCTGTCTCAGCATCCAAAACCACAAGAGAGCTGCCTGCATGCATCCCAGATCGTAAGGGCCCTCAAGGCCAAGCCCCAGAGGCATGTACTTCAAGGTCATGGGCAGGTGGAGTAGTTACCTGCTGCATCTCTAGGGCTGGTGCCTCAAGATCATAGACAGAACAGCTACCCACTACCTCTCTCCCTTTTGTCTAAATCAGAGAGTTCTAACCTAATACAAAACTAAATACAAAAGGAACGATTATCAAGTACTGTCCAGGAGAGGGGAAAGGTAATAACCTAAACAGAAACAGAATTACAACCAGCAAGAACAAACAAGAGACACATACATTACACACACTAAGAGGGCTAGCACTGCAAGCTGAACCCAGTCTGTGGGTGTCATCTCGCCCTGAGTCACAGGGTGCTGGGAGGCCTCCACGCACCTCCCATTCAGTCCCCTCAATGTACTGACAAAAGGAGACACGGCGTAGAAAGGATGAGCAACGTCCCCAAGATCACACAGCTTGCCAGTGGGACACCTTGCTTTCCATCGGCAGCAGAGCAGTAGCCCCGGCCTTCATCCCACCTTCTTTCTCCCGACAAGATCTGGCCCTGGGGTCCTGAAGTGACAGTTGGTTTGCACTTGAAATATTATCCACGGAGCTTGTTCCCTGTGCTCACCCAATCTGGGGTGTGTTTGATTTGACTTTCCGGTCCATCAGGCCTTAGGGCCTCCCTCACCTCCTGCAGCAGTCAACCCAGAAACAAATTAGTGCTGACCCTAGAGAGAATCGGGGACACCTTCAATGGTGCTCTCTCCGCAGGCTGTAAAAATGGACAGAGTTCCTCGGAGACATTTAGAAATCCCACTACCCACAGGGGTTCTGATAGTCATGTGAACTATTGCTTAGGCCACCCAACCTTTGTTTTGTAGGTGACAACACAGAGATCTTCTTACCAAAGACATAGGCTCTCCCTTTTCTGCCTCCTCCTGTGAATAGTAACACCTCACACCCAGGAAATTCTTTAAGGCAAATGTTACCTGCTGTTCTTGAGCAATTTCTCTCTCTCTCTCTCTCTCTCTCTCTCTCTCTCTCTCTCTCTCTCTCTCTCTCTCTCTCTCTCTCTTTGTTTTTGGAGACAGAGTTTCTCTGTGTAGCCCTGGCTGTCCTGGAACTTCCTCTGTAGACCAGGCTGGCCTCAAACTCACAGAGATCCACCTGCCTCTGCCTCCTGAGTGCCGGGACTAAGGTGGCAAGCAATTTATTCTTATTCACACCCTTGATGGTGATGGAGATCCATGAGCACTCTACTCATACTCAGGGAATTGAGCCACCTCCTGGACAGGTCCTCTCAGCTCCATCATCTTCTCAAGGCTACTGTTCTGTCTACGCAGAAAGCGGCCTGACTCACAGAGAAGAAGTCCCAGGAGGTCCACCTTCACCCTGGAGGCAGTCTCTCTACTTCCTAACTCTCCCCCCCCCCAATTTCTTTAACCACATTCCACTTGAAAAGGATGGGGTTGGGGTGAGGGTGTCATGCTAACTCCGAAAGATACAGAGCTGCATTCATAGGAGGGTGTCTGATTGTGTCACACACACACACACACACACACACACAGAGAGAGAGAGAGAGCACCGGGCCCTCAACTAATTGCTCCAGTAAGCAGGAGGGCTTGTGGGCAGGTTTCTTTCACCAAAACAAGACATTTCGAGGCAGAAGAACACAACCAGGAGGCATGGATGAGGTCCAGAGACCAGTGGTAAGGTGATTTAGGCTGAATCTGGCAGCCAGAGGGAAGCATCAGGAGTAGAGGAAGAAATAGGAATGGAAGGATCCTGCCATTCCTCTGCAGTTCTTATGTAAGGGAAGCATCCGGGAGACCCGTGTTCACTAACCAGCTTGCTCTCTGCCGGAGCTCCCGAGCTGGGACCTCATCCACCCTCCCAGGACCCAGCACACCTCTGAAGTCAGCTCAGCCCTGAAGTCCCCAGAGTGTGTGTGTGTGGGGGGGGGCTTTCTTTCTTCCCCCCTTCACGGCATCTACTCCAAGCTACTAGAAAGGCGCCCCAGATCAGAGCGCTAGCCAAGGCACAGGCACCCAGCACAGTTATACAGATTGGGATATATGAGCCGGGAAGGGCAGAGCGGGGTACCACGAAGACTCGGCAGCCAACGTGGTCTCCAGCTCTAAAGCCAGGTGCGAAGCTGAGCAGTTCATCTCGGCAGCTCCCCAGCGCCAGCAGCAGGAGAAGGGCCCACGGCAGCAGCGGAAGTGAAGAGAGGTAGGTGCACCCTGCTCAAAGTGACCTTCTGAAACCCTTTCTCAACCCAGAAGACTAATGAAGGTCCCTCTACCTGCTGTTTCTCTGCTCCCGTTCCCATGCCCACAACTTCTTTCTGGGAAAGGTGAGTAAAGACAGCTATGGTAAAATTCCATAGGAGCAGGGGACGGACGGTCTGAGTAGAGCCAGAAACAGCCAGTATCAAAACAAAACAAACAACAAAACTTGAGGCAAGGGACCAGCCCCCACCTTGTCACCAGCTACCTGGGCACCTCATCTCACGGTCTCAGTCTTGCTGGAAAAAATGATAATTGTCCCAGTCTACTTCTCAGGGCCACGAGGGCTTGGGATGTGGGGAGTGTTCTGGGGAAATGCAAAAGAGAGTGAGTCCCCCAGGGCCTGCACCAGATCAAGGTGTGTTAGCTAGCCACGTGCACATATATATACATACTTGATTCAATGCCAGGATGGGGTCCTGGTCCACTGACCTCACTCCTCCACAGCTGGGGTAGAGGTAGAAAAGCTGTACTCAAAGTTCGGCGGAGGCTGCGTCCATGGTTAACGTATAAGCAGGTAAAGTCTGGGGCAGCAGGACATTCCCCGCCCCAGGGCCACATTCTTGAGGTCGCGACAAGTGCAAACTTGTTAAAACCTGTGTCAGAGCAGCAGAGGGCAGCGAGGGGCGGGGAGGGGGATGGTACCGAGGTGCCAGCAACTGCCAGAGGAGGTCGGGAGGAAAAGGAGTGAAGCCGAGAGAGGAGGTATGCAGGCGGACATGCTGACCGAAGGTGGCGTGGACATGCGGCCTGGGAGCCCGGCTCTGCATGTTCTCTCTGGGCACATCTGCTTGGGTGTGGGGTTGGAGCGGGTGTGGGGCCGCATAGATGAGTGTGTGCCTGTGTGTCTCTGCATATATGAGCCATGTGTCCATGAGCTGGGATAAAGAAGGGGCTGGGCAGCCACTGGTCCAGGCTGTGGGCATAGAGAAGGAGGCCTGGGCAGGCTGTGTGTACCCTTGTCCTGTCGTGGGCCTCACAGACCTGCATTCCAACTCCCTCCACAGACCACCCCCACCCCTGTGGTCCACGCTTTGCCCTCCACAGTCAGCCCTGCCAAATGTCCATCTCCCCAGCCTGCCCAAAGTGGGGGGAGTGTCGTACTGCCCACATACTCTCCCCCCCCACCCCGGGTCCACTCCCCCATGCTCTCTGGGCTCTCCGGACACTGGGGCGGGTGAGGGGTGGTTGGGGGAGGCTCTGAAAGCAGGTGACTGTTTGGGGGAACTTGGGGACAGAGCCCCCATTGTGCCCGCCCCAGAGCCGCCTCAATGGAGCTCTCTGACACAAAGGGGCTTTGACAATGGGCCGGACATTAGTATGCAGAGCCAGCCCCTCAGCCCTCTCACTGTCCCACAGGCCAGGGGCGGGAGCTGGGGGGCTGCTGGCAGTGGGAGACAGGGTGGGGCAAGGCTGAGGCTGAGGCAATTTTAGCCCTAGCAGCTCCCCTGGGGTCACTGACCAAGAGCCAGGGGAAGTTGCGGGCCTCCAAACCTGCCACTGACCAAGGACAGTCTGAACAGGGAAGGCCTTGGGGACAGGAGTTGGGAGAGGGGCTATGCGGGGCAGCCTGAGTCCACCTACCCCTTCCTTACCTCTGTTTTGCTATGTAGTCAAGGGAATTTTGTGGGTAGGACTGTGAACACCAGCATGAGAGAGCAAGGTCCCAAGCCCAAGCTCAGAGCCACAGCTGGTGAAGGCTGTGGGCCAGAATGGCCAGGCTTCATGAACAGAGGGATCTGAACCTCTGAAATTCAGGATTGGGAGGGGGGTCCTCTGGTCTTCTGCTTCCTTGGCTCCTGCCCTCTGATTCTGCATGGGTGGGTAGGTGGCTGGGAGTATGGAGGCCCGAGGCTGATGTCACGTGACTTCTGCTAGAGCTTTATTTTTTTTGAGACAAGGCCGCTCAGTGAAGCTGGAGCTTGCTATCTCAGGTAGGCTGGCTGGCCCTCAAATCTTAGGGAGCTCCCTGTCTCCACCAATGCAGGCAACACCCAGATCTTACATGGGTGATGGAGATCTGAACTCAGGGCCTCACGCACAGCAAGCCCTTTGGAGCCCTCTCCCTAGTCCAGTGCTGCCCTCTTATAAGACCTCTGCTGGGGCAGCTGTGGGGACAGAGAAGGCAAGTGTGGTGACTGAGAACAAGGGCCACTGCCCTTTGGGATCTTCCAGGGAGGCCGGTCTGAACCCACAAAGTAATATCAGTCGCCCAGCTAAAGGGAATTAACCACATGACCAGCAAGCCAAGCCAGGCTACCCTTCCCAAGGGGGTGCACCTGTTCCCAATTCAAACCCACCCCCAGCACACACCAACTAGACCTGGGGCAGGGTGCAGGGCAAGGTCTCAGAGGCCTGGGTTGATAGGGGCTCTGAGGAAGAGGGTAAGAACCTGGCAAGAGACTACAGGCAGCATGCAGGGGAAGGGTCCCCACTGAACTGCTGTATAGTTTAATCAGAATTCCTCTAGCCTGGACCAGCAAGCCCCCAAAGAGAGGGTAGGGGATACTTTACAGAGAGAGAGAAAAATCTCAAGCGTAAGAATGTCTTCCCAGCTTGCCTTCTTTCTTCTTAACTGATACTAGGAAGTCCTCCCTCCCACATATGCCGGGTACTTCTCCTGAGCTTACCAAGGGGGTGGGTGGGTAAGACCTGTTTCCTTCCACTTTGAAAACTAACGCCTAACTCATGGTGTGGTAGAGAGAACACAAGGCTAGGCCTAAATCAGACCCCTGGTTCAAGACCAGACAACCCAACTTGCCCTGCAGCCTTGCGCGAGTCACTTGCTCTCTGAGCCAAGAGATGCCTTCTGTACCACGGAAAGACAACTTCCGGTCCTTACCACCTCTTCGTCTGATAGGCAGTGAACACAGAGACAAGACACTGGAACACAGCGGCTCCCAGTCCAAGCACTGTGCTAAGCACTTGTACCAAGTACTATGCTAAGCACTTTTCCAATGTCCTGTCATTCTCTGCATCCTAAACAGTAGATGCTTAAGTTATTTATTCTCTACAGTAGGAAGTGAACCTAGGGTCTCGTACATGCTTGGCAAGTACTCTGCCTGTAAGCTATATCCCAGCCCTCATTTACCCTTTTCATTTTGAGACGGTGTTTCACCAAGTTGGTCAGACTGAATTCACTGTGTAGCCCAGACAGGTCTTGAACTTGTGATCTTGCTGCCCAGCTTCCTGGATGCTGGCATTAAAGACATGCACCACCATGCCTGGCAGCAGATGCCTTTTAAATGCTCCATTTTACAGAGGAGAAAACAGAAGCAAGGATATTAAGCATTTGCCCAAGGTCACACAGCTAGTGGATAGAGGAGCTAAGATTCAACCTCAAAAGGCAGCATCTCCCAGAGCCCACATGGGCTAACCACTGCCCCCATCCTGTCTGCCCAGTGGAAACATTGAGAAGACCCCACTGAGGGACACCAGTCAAGATACTCACCTTTATAAATGTCCCCGCAGTTCCTCAAACTGGCAGTTCTGGAGAGATATCTTAGGGACCCACAGGGGTTCCTGGAGGCGCTTTTAGAAGCTTTCTGAAGTCAAACCTTGTCATAATGCTAACAATGCATTATTTATTCTTCCACTTTCATTATTTCAAGGGTGATCAGTGGGGTTTCCCAGGGGTACACGGCATGTGATATTGCAACATACTAAATGCAGAAGCAAACAGAAAGAACCAACTAATTTTTCCTGAGCTAGACATTAAAAAGATTTGTGTGGATAAAAGGTAGTGTCACTCTTACTAAACCTTTGTTTTATAAAAAACATAGCTATTTTCCTTTAAAACCTCACATTAACAAGCAATGAGGTTATCATTGTTTTTATATTAATTATGAATGGTCTTAAGTCTCCCCAACATTCATTTCTTTTTTTTTTTTTTTTTTTTTTTTTTTTTGTTTTTCGAGACAGGGTTTCTCTGTGTAGCTTTGCACCTTTCCTGGAACTCACTTGGTAGTCCAGGCTGGCCTCGAACTCACAAAGATCCGCCTGCCTCTGCCTCCCGAGTGCTGGGATTAAAGGCGTGCGCCACCACCGCCCGGCCCCAACATTCATTTCTAACATGCTGCATATCAATGGATACAACCCACGCAAATAGTGCTCTTTGGAGTCCTCAGAAAATTTTCAATGTAAAGGAATGCTGAGATTAAAAAAAAAATGAGTGCTGCTGCTCTAGACAGCCTTAGACACTCATCTTTACTTTTTATAAACTTCCTATGTGTCTTTTTAAATCATGGGATCAGCCAGGGTTTAGACATGGAGTGAGGTGTGTTCTTGGGTCTCAGAGTTAGGACTGGGAAGAGAAGAGCTGAGGGGCCTACTCTAAGGAGAATGTAACACTAAGAGGCCAGGCTGACACCCCCCTGTGTGGCATCCCCACATTCTCACCTTGTACATCCCTGCTCAGAAGTATGGACAAGACAATGTGACTGTCCCAGACTGGACTCTGACCTCTAGCTTTGTTTCCACCCCAGACACTAGCTGACAAACCCAGCTTCAAGCTGGAGTCAGACCTCCCTCTAAGGGACCAACAGTGCTTATGGGACAAGAAACTGGAGTCCAAGCATCCATGGCTTTTACTCTCAAGGTGAAGATGTCCCCACCAGGATGAAATGACTTGTCGATGAGAAATCATTCTTGAAGCTCCCTAGAGAGTTGGGAATGGGGTCTCACACACATGGTACTGAAGAATTCCCACTTAAATCTCTAAAATCAGGGTACTCATCCCAAATGAGCAGAGTCCTGCCTAGATACAAGGTAGACAGAGCCTTTTTGCATCCTTGGGACCAAAGAGGGAAGTCTTGCCCTTGCTTCAGGTGGTCCTCAATAAGATAGAGTCATAGGCTTGTCCTAGAGGAACTTATTAGCAAGTAAGAAAGATGGAATATCCCCTCTAACATTTGCCATGTATGAGGCATCCTGGGAAAAGTCAAAGACGAAAAGATAAAGCAAGATGGTTGAACAGGAAGAGGGGGAAAAAAGAGTATGGTAATTTTCAGGCAGGTGGACCTTGGAATGGTTGTTGATGTCCAAGAGTGGGTGGAAGAGTGTACTCGGGGACTAACTGTCTTTGCACGTGTCCCTCAGAGTCAGACCCTGGAAAACACAAGAGATGGGGTTCAGGAGGGGGGTGTTTCAGCAGAAAGTCACTTGAATCCTGTGACTGGAAATGTCCCTCTATCGCTAACAGGAATGGAAGCGGCGAGATAAAAACCACTGCTCCATGATGACAGCGCCAAACATGGAGCAGCCGAGGGAAGGAATCAGGGAGAGAGGCCAGAGTCAGGGAAGCCATCATCAGTAACGAAGCTGCCGAGACTGACAGGCTGATCAGCGGACAGACGCTGAGAAGGCCACCTCAGCCAGCCGAGAAGGAAAAGATGTGAAGTGAAGAGACCAAGAGACAGGCGGGCAGTCTAGGAACACAGCTCAGCTGGTGGGGAACTTACCCAGCATGTACAAAGCAGAGTGTTCCGCCCTCGGCACCACATCAAACCTGGCCTGGAGGGAGGTGCGGTGATAAAGACTATAACCTTAACACTCAAGAGGTGGAGATGGGATCAGAAGTTCAAGGTCATCCTTGAATACACAGCAAGCTTCATAAGACACCCACACACACACTGCAACCACCACCACCCCAAGGTTCTGAGGAGATGGCTCAATCAGGAAAGGGCTTGCTACCCAAGCATTAGTACCTGAGTTTGGACACCCAGCACCCACATAAAAGCCAGGCACAGGGAGCATGCCTATAATCCCAGTACCGGGGAGAACAGAAAGACCCTTGGGGCTTGCTGGCCAGTCAATCTGGCCAAATTGATGAACTCCAGCTTCAATGAGAGATCCTAGCTTAAAATACGAGACAGACAAAGACCGAGGAAGACACTCAACAACTCAGCCTCTGCCCTCTACACTCCTGCAAATATCAGTGCACCCACATCCACACATGATCACATGCATGTACCATACAGAAGAGAGGGGAGACAGAGCCACGCGTGGGTGGGAAAAGAAATACATGAAGATAGATAGAGCTACACCAGATCTAGTAGGGGGTAGAAACTTGCATCTTTGGCTAAAAAGCAGAAGTTGCTAGGAAGGAGCGATTATCTGGAAAAGGGGTGGGTGCTTGACAGATCACAGTTACTGAGTCTGAATTGAAGACAGGACATCTGTTTGGCACCAATTTCATGGGAAGAATGGGCTGTGGTATGAAGGCCCTGCTTCTGGTAAGAGCCAGTCTTATGGCATGAAACAGGAACCCTGTGTTTAACTTCTCAATAACTCTTCTGCCTTCCCAGATCTAGGATGAAGGCTCAGAAAACCACTATGGAGGGCTGGGGCCAGTCCCAGGAGCCAGTAAAAGATGGCAAAGTAGAAAGGCTTAGAGCCTAGAGAAAGCTAATAGCCACCACACCTTTTACATGCTACCCACCTTCAAAATCCTTTACAAATATTGACTCTTGTAATCCTCACAACTATTATTAGCCCCGACAAACACATGAGGAAAGCTATGTGGCTACTAACTGGTAAAACCAGGACTTAAACCCAGGAAGGGGGATTCCGAGGCTCTGCTCTGAACCACTGTGTGTGACATCTCTCAGAGTGAAGAGGTGGCGAGGTAGGGTCACACCGGCATCCAGGAGAAGCCTCTTGACAGTTGTTACATAAGCCCTATACTTCAGAACTTCTCAGCTCCTTTCGGAAGCCTTAATGATGGGCTTTTTGATTGGGACTATTTTTTTTTAATTATTTTACTTATCATGGTGTGGGGAGAATGTCACATATGTATGTGAGTGCATGCAACCCATGTGTGCGGGTGGCCAGAAGAGGGTGTCAGATCCCCTAGAATTGAAGTTACAGGTGGCTTTGAACTGCCATGTGGGTGCTGGAACTGAACCCAGGTCCTCTGCAAGAGCAGCAAGTACTCTTAACCATTGAGCCGTCTTTCCAACCCCTGGAGCTATTTTTTTTTTAAACTTCCAGAAATGTGTTTCCTTTTCCTTCCCAGTCATAATCTCAAATGCCTTCTTTTTACGGGGCTTCTTCTCTCCTGGCACCTACTCTCTCCCTGGGTTTTCTGCCACTGGAAGAACTACAGAAGCGCCATGTATTAACCCAGTCATCCCGAGCCCCCACGTCTCCAAGCTTCTTCTGCAGACCACACAGCTGAGCTCTGACTTCTCTCCCACATTCCAAAGACAGCCCCTCCCTTCCCCACCACCTCAAATCCGGGCTCCAGGCTGGCAGACACCCACAGGAGGCTTGCTCCCACAATCCTTCTCTCTTTGCCCTTTCAAGGTTCTGAGGGGGGGGGGAAGGGAGGAGAGGGGCCACCCAGGACGTACTCTCTCTATGAAGAATAGTGACAACATGGACACTAGTCTCTGAGGAGGGGAAAAAGCCCTTGGCCTCAGACTGAGGTGATGGAGGTGAATGCAAAAACTCCCCGCTCTCGGGAGTGGCCTTAGGCAACTGCCCTTCATTCTGTGCTGAGACGTTTGGAGTCCAAAACTCCCCTTTCTGGCCAGTCTTCCTGCAGTTTAATCTCAGTGGGGTACCTCATGTTATTCCTTCTCTCTGCCCTTTCCAGGGCCTCGCTACTGTCCTGGACAACTTGGCCTCAGTCTGGACAGTAGCACTGACCAGTCAGGCAAGAGAAGAATCTAGGCCAGGGAAGGGAGGGAGAGTGGAGTTGCCCCCCCCTTCTTCTTTTTTTCTTCCATCCTAAATAACTTTTTACAGGGAAATTTAGGGGCTCATGTCTCCGCACCAGTGCATCGCGCCTCAACCCCCTCTCTTTGCATCTTGTGCGCAGAGACCCAGCCCGGGAGGCCCGGAAATGTCCTTCACGGAAATGGGCCTTGCTACACAACTCAACCACCAGTGCCTTTGAAATTCTTTACCCCACCAGTCCCAGCACAAAGGTAAAGAACTGCCTACAAACCCACCCAGATCTGAACATCCCAGCCTCCCTAGTCCTTAGGGGAAAGAGGGGGAGGAAGGTCCCTGGGTCTATTTCCCTTCTAGCCCAAGCCAGCAAAGCTAGAGTGTACATGAGCACACTCATGCAGAGTGCAGGTGGAAGCCATAGAGAGAGCTTGGGGAATGCCAACTAATCCTCTACATAAACATAGATAAACCCCCCACAAAGATGTATGGGTACATGTTGGAGAGATGTTATCCCCCCCCCCCCAGGATAAGGAAAAGCAGTAGGATTCTGCATTAGGGCTACACATGGAATGGGTCCATACCCCCCCAACCACCCCCCAGTCAGTGGAGTCATGCCATTTGATATCCGCTGAGACAACTTGGCTGCTCTAGGCTCTGGATGGGGGCTGGGGTGATGGCTCAGAAAACAGCAGTTCCTTTCAGGACCCAGGTTGGCAAGGGCGTTGGGAGGCTGGACTGGCCCAGATCACCCCTAACTCCCCCTCCTTCCCTCCCTCCCATGCCACCACCACCAAAGGCTGGGCGGGTGGGTGGAGAGATTGGCACTGCCTGGGTCAAGCCTACTGCCTCTTCGGTCCAGCCCTGGACCCTCCCCCTGGCATGATGCTGTCTCTCTCTCCGCTTCCCCCTTTTCCTCCTTCCTGAAGAACCAGCCATGAGCCAGGACACCTGGTTCCTTCTAGACTTGGTCCCCATACCCAGTCTACACCCTGGGGAACTGACAAGCCCTACCCTTTGGCAGAGGGTGGAATTGCCATCATTCCAGGAACATATTCAAAACTCCTTGGAGATCAGGGAAACGTGTTCGCAATGAAACTCAGTTGAGCTCACGGTGACTGGGAGCTCATGACGCTAGTCTCTCAATGCCTTCCACGTTATCCCAAACAGGAGGCTCCCAACCCTTCCTTCACCATCTCCTGCCCTCTCAGACTACATAAAGCAGTCTGTTCCATGGGGAAAGAAAAAAAACTCAAAACACCACAGCAAGGGCAGTCTGGCCAGAAATCTGGTCAGAGTTTGTGTTGATAAGCAACCTAACCAGGCTTTAAGTTTGCCTCCCCTTTGGGTCCAACTCTGTTTTTGTTTCTTTACACCCTCACCTCTTGGTCATCCTCAGCCTCGCCAGGACACTTCAGTTACTGGAATGAAATCCCAGGATACCAGAAGACCTAACCCCACTCCTTTTTTTCTTCTTCCTATTTTGACCTTCTAACCATCCTGGGCCTCAGCTCTCTCTAGAATCAGTTCTTTCCTAACACGAGTGCCCTTGGTTAGTCCCCGTTGGGGGAAATAGAATGGGAAAGGGAAACTCGCTGGAGGCTGAATTCATAGGCCCTAATCTACCCTCTGACTCCAGAAGAAACAGCCTGCTCCTTCTGAAATTCTCCTTGTGAGGCAATTTGAGGAGTGTCGGTAGGGAGGGGTGTCTTGAAGTGGGAACCAAGTTGGAATGGAAAGGAGAGAAAAGGGAAAAAGGAGAGAGGAGGATCCCCGGCACACCAGGCTGACGGCGTCTTCTGATCTAATGCTTGTTTTTCTCCCCATGTGTAAACTGTTGATCAGAGCATCGTCAATGAGTGTCAGTCACTATGTGAGTGTCACTGTAAGGGGGAGGGCTGGGAGAAGGAGTAACCTGTGGCTGCTGCTGGGAGCAGGAGCAGTGATTCGGTATGCCTGTGTGGTGGGTGCAGGCTTATGTCTAATAATCATTCTAGTAACTGGACGAGCCCCATGCAACTGCTGGTATGCCAGATGAAGCGGGGACATCACGGAAGCCCCTTTCTTGCAGGGAAGGCCTGAGGTGACTAGCCTAAGCAAAGTACCCTTGATGAGGGGTCCTTCCCAGGAAAGTCCACTTGGGACGGCCAAGGCTGAAGGAGGGAGACTCGGATTGCTCTGCTGAGGCCAGTCAACCTTGGTTAAGGACCAAAGGGCTAGAGGGCCCCGATGTCTCTAAGTGAATAGGACCCCGGCCAGGGCGGCAGCGTTCCTTCATCAGGGCCAGAGTCTTACCTTGGCTCGGAGGTGGAGATGCTGCAGGGATGGACCACCCGGCAGCCGGACAGATGAACAGATGGGGCGGGCAGGAGTGACGAGCGGAGCTGCGCGGGCAGGGCCAAGACTCTTAAACCCCGAGCTGGGATCAGATAAGGGCTTGTCCGGGGGCCGGGGCCGGGGTCGGGCCGGCCGGGGGCAGAGTTGGGCCGGGCCGGGCCGCCCCCTCCCTCTGCAGCGCCAGAGCCAAACTTTGAGTGAATGGAGGGGCCCGGCGGGGGCCGGGAGGGCGGGGGCGGGGGAGCTCGGCGCCGACCAATGGCAGAGCGGAGCGCCTAGCCCGAGCCTGGGGATTGGAGAGATTTGGGCGAGGGGCGGGGCGTAGGGGGGCTAGGAAGCGCAAACCCAGACTGACTAGGGCGCAGAAACACCCAAAGACAGAGAGACCCAGACAGAGTCCCAGAGAAAGAGAGATGAGGAGACGATACGAGAAGCGATAGAAGCCGAGCTGGCAAGATGACAGGGGGAGAGAGAAAGGAGAAAAGCGAGGCGGCCGTGTCAGAATGGAGGAACCAGGGCGAGGGCCGCGGGGGCGGGACTGGGCCCCAGTTAATGAGGTGGAAATGAATTCAGGACAGGCTGCGACTGGGACGGGACTGGCAGACTTGGCCTGGGCCCCTGGGGCTGCAGGGCTCTGGCATCCCGTACAATTTCCAGGTTATTCGCTGTTGCCCGTCTAGAGAGTGCGGTGCTGGGTGCAAAAGGCGCGCCCCAAACCATCTCCACCTGCAGCAGCTGCATCTGGAAGGAAAAATAAGCTTGCAGTCTAGTGCAAAGTGTTGGAGACACCCAAAGCGGTGGAAGAAGAGAGGGAGCCCGTTCTATTTAGGGGGTTCCCCACAAATGTTCGAGGAAAGAGATAACATTTACTTAAGCCCTAGGGGACAGAGGGGACGCAGGTCCTAGGAGGTGGCAGGAAGGACACTTATGGCAGAGGAACTGCCTAAGTGAAGTCCTGAGGGGACACAGGAGTACATAATGGCTCAGGAAACAGCATCAAACTATCCCCACACACTAGAGTACCCTCAACCAAGACTGCTCTTGTTACCTGAGTCTGTGTTTTCAGTGGTTTGTATCCACTGTCTCGTGTATAGCATGTATTAAAGAAGAAAATAATGACTTCCCGTTTTTTATTCATAACAGACACTGAACTACTTATCAATAGCCAGCATTAGTTACTTACTATGTTAATATAAATTCAGGGTTAAAAGCCGATGTATTATATATTTTAGTTTAGCTTGAATCTCTAAAATTCATAAGATGAATAAATGTGCCTTTTGGAAAGCCCTCCTTGAGACTGAGGGGATAGCTGAGTGGTAGACAGAAAAAAGGATATGAGGTGGGAGGGAGAGAGGGAGGGAGGGAGGGAGGAAGGGAGGGAGGGAGAGAGGGAGGGAGGGAAAAGCAGGGAAGCAGGCAAGGAAGTCCTCATTGGCCAAGGAGAGGACTGGCTAAAGATGAGTTCTTAGAAGTGAGGCTTGCTCAAGAAGTATGGGGAAGACCCAGAGTAAATGGTTGTTAATATGGTCAGCCCAGAGTCTCTATAGGCCATGGAAAACAACCAAGAGTTCTCAAACAGAGGAGGTAAAAACACACAGAAGCTGGGAAGATTAATCTGCAAGTGAGCAAGCTGGTTTGAATCTGAGGAGAAATGAGAGGCAAATAGATTAGACAGAGTATTAACAATAATGTGGGCGTGAAGAAAGCCTGCATCTACATGGTTTCAGCAAAAAGTGAGATAGAAAATAGACCAGGGTGTCAAAAGGCCAGGAGAAAAAAGACTCCAAAGGACCAACCTGGCATGGTGAGCAAAGAGAAAGAAAGGTTTCAGGGATCACGCTGGTTCTGGGTTCTACACACCAGAAAAACTACGAGATCATTGAATTCCAGGGAGCAGCCAGCCTGTTGAAGAAACAGGTAACTGAGGCAGAGATGGCGAGTTAGGAGCCGGGAGGGGTGGGCGGAGGTCAGAGGGAAGAGGAAACAGTTGACAGTTGCTGCCAAAGCAACACTGAAGCCACCACAGCAAGGCGGTTCTCAACTAGGAACATGCATGGTGGACAGACAGACTGACCAAGAGTGGCAGAGACTTACATTCAAGGACCAGAAGGAGAAAGGCTTCTAAAAAGTCACAGTTGACTACCAAAGAATGGATTAAGAGAGCAGGATGTCAAAGGACCAAGGAAGAACGGACAAAGAGAGGAATTTAGGACAGTGTCAGTCAACGCAGAAAGAAGTGTTGGGTTTGACAAAAAGAAGTCATTGGTGACATTTGAGAGCAGATGCTTTCTTTCTTCCTTCCTTGTTTCCTTGTTTTGTTTTGGTTTTGGTTTTTTGAGACAGGGTTTCTCTGAGCAGCCCTGGCTGTCCTGGAACTCGCTCTGTAGACCAGGCTGGCCTTGAACTCAGAGATCCGCCTGCCTCTGCCTCCCTAGTGCTGGGACTAAAGGGGTGCACCACCACTGCCTATCGAGAGCAATTTCAGAAGAGTGATCCAAGGAGGAAGCAGATTACAAGGTGCTGCATTAGAAAGTGAGAAAATGTTAACATTCACCCTTTTAAGGATTTTTGTTTAGAGAGGAGAAAAATACAATCAGAGCCAAAGCAATGAGCCAGGAACTATCTTCCTGCTTGATTTTTGTTTGTTTGTTTGTTTTTTAAATTTCTGATATCTTCTGTTCCTAAGCACATAGAGATGGGTGGCTACAGGAAAATGGTCTGAAAACACGGTGGGTTAGGCCTGCAATGCTGGCTGCTTGGGAAGCTAGAGCAGAAGGGTTACAAGCTCAAAGCCTTCCTGAGCTACAGAGAGAGTTCAAGGCCAGCTTGGACAACTGAGCCGGGCCCACAGTCTTGACATTCAGAGATGGAGAGGGTTTGGAGGCTGAGCCCAGACTACAATATAAAATGGAGAACAAGCACAGGGAAGAGAAGCCAAAGAACCATCCTGGTTTATGAGATCACCACAAGACATTTATCATGAATTTATTGTTTTCCAAAAAATGGTACCCAAGCATTTGGCATTGATCACCACCCCTGTGTCCATGACTCTAATCCACCTGAATATATATTTCAAACTTAGTACAACACAGATGGAATCATCTTGCTCACGGGTGTGCTCCTCTTTGTTCCAAACCACAGTGAATATGTCACCATCATCCAACTAGAAACACAACAGTCATCCCAGACTCTACTCTTCCTTACCCCCAGTCCATTGTCTGACCAAAGCATCTCCTTTCCCAGCCCCTGGACACTGTCCCCTGCCTCCCTAGGCCATTATCATTGCTGTAGTCTGGAGCAGGTGCACCTCTCAGCGTGGCTACTGCAGCAGCCCTCCAACTAGTTCATTCCCTCCAGCTTTCCTGCACTCCAATAATAATCCTTCAGCTCATGAGTTCCTATAAGTAAAAACAATTAAGGCCAGGAAGATGGCTCAGAGCTGCCAAATCTGATGACCTGAGCAATCTCCAGTACTCATATGGTAGGCAACTACCAAAAGTGGTCCTCTGACCTCCACGGGTGTGTTGTGGCACACACACACACACACACACACACACACACACACACACACACACACACACGGTGGGATTGTAACTTTTAAAAAAGTGTTAAACATCAGTAATATATTGCTCTCTAAAACTCTGACTCGCCACTTTCTGCTTCAAAACCTTCAAGAAGTGCAATTGTATGTGACTAAAATCCACATTCTTTACCATAGAACAGAAGGCTCATGTAACCTGGCCTAACACCACTCTACTCTTGTCTTCCTCTGACCCTTCACATCCAAATCTACAGCCCTGTCCTCCCCTAACACCCATGGGTCTTGCGTTCTGTATCTTGCTCCTTGCCCCTTGGCCACACAGCCTGAGTGTTCTACAAATCTCTAGTATCCCCTGTATTCTCTCTGGAGCTCTACTTCCATTCCAGTACCTGCAAGGGATTTCCACCCTCACTTGACAGACCCCAGACTGAACTCATCCTCTTCCCCCTCCCCCGACCTCCCTGACCAAGGTTGATATACTCACAACTTCCTTATTTCTGTATAACTCCTGCCAAGCAGACTGAAAAACTGACAATAAGTGTTGGTCTTCATATTTTCCCTGTGTCCCATTCTGGGCATGCCAATTCAGCCATCAAGCTCTGTTAAGTCTCCCTTGGTTATACTTCTCTAGGATGCAAGTTGTCATTTCCATGGCCAGAATCATGAAGATTACCACTAGCCCAGGACCTGACTCATCCTTCGCCCTTCTCTCCAGTCTCAAAAGGAAACATACTGTTTCCATTAAAGAAGTCCTGCACAGACCCTAGAACTGAAACCTTGGACAAAGTGGGGTATGGTGGTGCACACCTTTAATCTCAGCACTCAGGAGGCAGAGGCAGGAGACTCTTTGGGAGTTCAAGGCTGGTTTACATAACCAGTTGCAAGCCTGCCATAGCCAAGGCTACATAGCAAGACCTTGTACACACACACACACACACACACACACACACACACACACACACACACACCTTACTGGTCCAGTCTCCTTTGCTTAATATTTAGGGTTCTCCTTTGAAGGGATGGTGGAAAGAGAGAACCAAAGGGCAGAACAGAAAACAGATACCCTAAAGGAGAGAAACTGTCTGGATAAGCCCCTTCCATATATATAAAGAAGAGCAGTCATTTGCTGAAGCTCAGAGTGAGGGTGAGGTGGTGTGGGATGGAACTGGGCAGTTGGAAAAGGCTAGATAGTCTAGAACCACAGGGCTGCAGGGCTCTGAGAAAAGCAGCTTCCCTGGTACTGTCATGGTCTCATTCTGAGTGACTTAAATCGGGCTTCCATCCTTCAGTAATCATGCTTTATTAGCAACTATATTCTCTGCCTAGGTCACGTCGGTTTTTAATATTTAACTTTTTGAAAAAGAGAAGTCCTGGAACACACTATAAAAACAATAGCATCACTGGTGATAAGTGCTTAGCAAATTAGTGCTTCTGGGTGTTTACTCACTGTGCATAATAAGCTGGATTTTGCTTGTCTTCTTTCCATTTGTTCTGTTTGAGGCAGGGTCTTACTATATAGCCCAGGCTGGCCTGGAACTTGAGATGCCCCTTCCTCGGCTTCCTAAATGCCGGGATTATAGGTGTGCATCACCACACCTAACTGTATAGGATAGATCATGAGATGGGAAAGCCCAGAGTCAAAAGACGTTAGGTGGCTGGCCTATATACAGTAATATGCCCAGGAAGTGTTAAATCTTGTATTCAAATCCACCTGTTTGACCCCACAGTTTGTCAAAGAGTAATAGTAGCGAGACCTTGTATGATTTAAACATAACCTCATTTTCCCAGGTAGAGGTTACGGCTCTTGGCAAAATGTCAGTATAAAAAAGTCTGCCGGGGTACGATGTTCAGTGTTGACCATACGAGAGGACAGCGGACTCCTTTTCCTTGAGGACCTCATTTTCTCTCACATAGTAACTGTGTCTTCCTTGTTTGGATCCATTTGCCATGTTCAAACTTAATCCTCTCACCATTGGCCTCCTTTCTTCTTTTACCTCATTCAAAATTGGGTCAGTTCCCCCTCAGCACAAAAGAGGGACAGGTGTGACGACCTTTGCAGAAGGAGAAATCTCAAGTGGGCATGGGGCAAGGGGCCTTTTGATGGGAAGAGCAGGTGAGTGAGGATGAAGGGAAGGCAAAGAAGTTTGCTCTGAGAGGTGAGGCGGATCCTCGGGACAGGCAGAACTTGACTAGGCTTTGAGCTGGCTAAAAAGAATGAGACATGAACATGAATCCCGGGGTACTCCAACTCCAAGGAACAGGTTTGTGCCTAGGTCCCACAGTATTAACAAGTTCCACTCAAAGTAGAGCAGCTTGTAGCAGGATGACAGACCACAGAGGAGAGCATGTCGCTATTTAGGTAAGGTGCTACCTTTAAGTACGTATGATATACACAAGCCCATGTTTTTAAGACTTGTGTTATGAATGACTAATTACATTACAGAAGGGCTATAGAAGGTAGAGAGGGAGGGAGGGAAGGAGGGAGGGAGGGAAGGAGGGAGGGAGGGAGGGAGGAAGGGGAGGGGCAAGGGAAAATGTTCTTTAACTATAAGGCTTATCTAGTACCTCTGTAATTGGGTCCACTGATGGAAATTCTGTTAACACCCAAATACACTGTGGAGAGGTAGGGAACAAGAAGTCAAGAAGCCACCAGAAGCCTGGGATTGGGAAGGCTAGGTCTTAGCTCTGACTCTTTTCTTGAGACCCTCTTCTCATCTGCAAAGTGAGGGCTGCTCCTGGACCACCTTTGAATACTGGTGTGTAAGTCCTGGTCTATGTCCAGCCAGCCCCATAGACTGGCAGACAAAATAGACCGATGTGTGATTCTTCTAGGGCCAAACCCACCTTTGCTTATTTATTTAGAGATGAGGTCTCGCTATGTCGCTCTGGCTGAGCTGGAACTCACTGTACAGACCAGGGTGGCCTCAAACTCATAGAGATCCACCTGCCAATGCTTCTCAAGTGCTGGGGTTAAAAGCGTGCATCGCCACACAGAGACCCCTTGAATTTATACAAGTTGTTATTTGGACTAGCTTGACCTTCCTGTTCCACTAAACTCACATCCTCAACCATCTCCTGCCTTCGCTTTCATTCTTCCTCCCCCACCCCCACACTTTTGCCCAGGAAGTCTCATGATCTCATGATCTTGGTCAAGGAAGCCTTCCCACGTTGGCTGACCCCATAGCTGGCAGCAAAGGCAACTGCAGCCGGGTGAGCATGAGCGGAAGGCTGCACTGCACTCGCCTTGCACCCAACCTCAGAGCTGTCGGGGAGAGGAAGGGAATGTCCCTACCCTCACCTCAAAATAGCAACAACAAAACTCCAACCCTACCTCTTCTTTAGGCTCCCCAGGAGAACTGAGATATTTGGAGAGAGTTGTTTTTCTATTTTACACCAAAGTGTGTGAGTGTGGGTGTGTGGGTGCATGTGTGCATGCGTGTGTGTGTGTGTGTGTGTGTGTGTGTGTGTGTGTGTGTGTTAGCCTTCACCATGCAGGCATATGTAGAGGTTAGAGGCCAATGCCTGGCCTATAGATATACACTGTCATGCCCAACTTCTGTGTAGGTGCTGTGGATCCAAACTCAGGTCCTCACGCTTGCTCCGCAAACACTTTGCCCACTGCGCTATCTCCCCAGCTCTACACCAAGGTTCTTTATAGACCAGCAGTGTGGCTCCGGAGCTGGCTTCCCTGTCCCCAGTGTCCTCTATTTCCAATCTTCATTTATCACAACTCCACTGACGTATCGGGTTAGATTCCTTGCAGAACTGCTTTTGTTCTTTTGGTATATAAAATCTAGGCTCTTGCCTATTTTTCTGGACACTGGGGACTTGTGAAGCTGTCTCTTCTCCTGCCTCAGTTCAAGTTCAATAAGCAAGGAATTGAGGTTAAGCCTAACAAGTTAAGCCCAGGACCTGGAGGATCTGGAAACCAGCTGAGAGAGTGTTGTTGTCTGTCAGCTAGGCTCAGGACAGCCAGCGTGCAGTCGGAGGGCTGGCGGACAGCACCCAAGGGCGCTGTCAGCTCTGTGACGGTCCCTCCAGAAAAAGGGGCCAGCTCCATGCAAACATGTTCTTACCCAGGGGTTTGGTTTCTTCTCTCTGAGCGCCTGGCACAGTGGAACCAACGTGAGCAGCCACTTGGCAGGGCAGAGAAGAGCAAGCTAGCAGTCCCCAGGCTCAGGTGACAGGGCCAGGCCCAGGAGACAGGGATGTTGACTGGGGCTTTAACAGCGCTGTTGATGCCAATCTCGGGCAAAAACCTGATATTTCCACTTGGAACAACAAGAAACAGCCAACAGGATTGGAGAGAGGTCAGTGAACAAGGAGAGCCCCCTGCAGGTCTCACTGGGTGATGTCAGAACAGAGGACAGGGTTCTCAGGAGTCCCCTGAGATGATGAGGATATGGGGGGGGGGGGAGAGAAGGAGGAGGAAGAGGAGGAGGAGAATGGCAGTGAAGGGGAAAGAAGAGGAAGAAAGAGGAAAACACAATATGTCAGGCTTTATGTAAGCAATCCTTAAGAAGTGGATTCTACTTATTAAGGAAATGCGCCTCCCCAAAGCCCCAGGCATTGGAGTTTTAGGGCCCCAGCTTGTGGTGCTATTGCGAAGTCATTAGATCATGAACAAGGAGCTGACTTCATTGATGGATTAACCCACTGACTGAATAACCCTGAACGGACTATAAGGAATTGAAGGCTACCCGGAGGAGGCAGGTACCAGTGGCGTGCTGTAGAAACAGCGGTTCTTAACCTTCCTAATCCTTTGACCCTTAAACACAGTTTCTTGTGTTGTGGTGACCCCCAAGCATTATTTCATTGCTACTCCATAACTGTAATATTCTACTGTTATGAATTGCAATGTAAATATCTGCTATTACCCCAAGGGACTGCAGCCCACAGGCTGAGAACCTCTGCTCTAGAAGCGGCCCCCTCCTCCTCTCTCTTTTTTTCTCTCCTGGCCTCTCTTCTTTTTTCCTTTTCCGTTGTGCCCCCCTTCTTCTCTTCTCTCTCCCGACCCCCCACCTCTCTGGTCTCCATAAGGTTTATTTTTCCCTGTTACCTACCACGACGCTCTGTCTCATATGGCCAGAGAAAAATGGAGCCAAACAACCCTGGGCTGAAACTTCTGAAACTGGGGAACAAAATTAACTTTTCAGCTTTTAAGTTGGCTCCATTATTCTGTCACAGCAACAAAAAATGACTAATACAGGCCGGGCGGTGGTGGCGCACGCCTTTAATCCCAGCACTCGGGAGGCAGAGCCAGGCGGATCTCTGTGAGTTCGAGGCCAGCCTGGGCTACCAAGTGAGCTCCAGGAAAGGCGCAAAGCTACACAGAGAAACCCTGTCTCGAAAAAAAAAAAAAAAATGACTAATACAACATGGTTATTCTCATCTCTTAGATTTAGAAAACTAACATTTTTTCCAAACACGGTGGCCCATGTCTGTCATCCCAGAACCAGAGAGGCAGAAGCAGGAAAAACTACAGGTTCAAGGCTGGCCTGGACTAGATAGTGAGTTCCAGGCCAGTCAGGGATTCATAACAAGACTTTGGAAGAAGAAGAAAAAAGGAAGAAGGGAGAAGAAAAAGGAAGAGGAGAAGGAAGAGAAAAAGAAAACAAAAAAGAAAGAGAAAAAAGAATATGAAGTTCAAAGTCTTGTATCTACTACCAGATGGAGTAGGATTTGAACTCCAGTCATTGCCTCTGAAGCTGATATGACTCCACACACCAGATATAGTTTGTCAGGGTATTCCAGAAACTTCTAGCCTTCTAATGTGCAGTTCTATTTCCACTCTTCTAATTATGTGACCTTGAAACCTTAAGGAGAATGCATCGAAAGCATCCCACACATAACAATATTGAGATAGTAATAATACCAGCTTGAATTTATATACCGCTCTTTGGTTTATTTCCCTGGGGCTGGTGGCTGAAGGACAGGGATGTAGTTCTGGGGCACAGTCCTTGCCTAGCATGTACAAGACCCTGGGTTCCACCCACAGCAGTGCAGTTAATAAGTAAATGAATAAATAAATCCTCAGGGGGGAATTAACATTGAAATTGTTTTATTTCTCCAAAACATTTCCTTTTTTGGAGGGGGGGGTAGTTCAAGACAGGGTTTCTCTGCGTAGTCCTGGAACTCGATTTGTAGACCAGGCTGGCCTCGAACTCACAGAAATCTGCCTGCCTCTGCCTCCCAAGTGCTGGGATTAAGGACTGTGCCACCACCACCCAGCACATTTCTTAATTTTTAATCAGTCATTTTTAGTTGTTTTCATATAACCATAATCAGCTAGTATGGATATTTTATGTCTTGATTTCCTTTCCCCTTCCTTCCTTTCTTCCTTCCTTCTTTAAAGACAGGTTTTCAGGCAACCAAGGCTGGCTTTGAAGACGATGTGTGGCCCAGGTTGGTCTTGAACTCCAGCTTATGTTCTACTTTTTTTTTTTTTTTTTTATGTAGCAGCACTATCTACATGAACATTCTCACACATAAACATACCGATTGACACGACTTTGCAGTAACCTGTTATACCGAATGCTGCAGTTATCACATTCCCGTGGTGATGTAAAGATGGAGCTGACAGTACCAAACGCTGGCAAGGATGTAGAGCAACAGGAAAAGGAATGTGTTGCTAGCGAAACTGCAAAATGGCACAGTCACTTTGGAAGAAGGTTTGGCAGTCACCTGAAAAACTAAACATATTCTTCCCTTATGATATGGCAACCATACTCCTTGGTATTTACCACCACCCCCAAGCTAAAAACTTTTCCAAACAAAAATCCTGCACACAGATGTTTATAGCAACTTTATTTGTAATGGACAAAAACTAGAAGCAAAATGTCTTTCAGTGGGTGAATGGACGAATGAACTGAGGTAGGTAGCATCCTGGCAATAGACTATTACTCAGGATCAAAAAGAAACGAGTTATGGAGCTATAAAAAGACATGGAACAGCCTTAAATGTACAAACGAAAGAAGCCAGTCTGAGGAGCTACGTATTGTATGATTTCAACTCCATGACATTCTGGAAAAGGCAGAACTATGGAAACGGTTAAAAAATCAGAGATTGCCAAACAGGAGAACGGGATGACTAAGCAGAGCATGGAGGAACGCACCCCACTGTAATGGTCTATTCATGCCATTTATATACTGTTCCAGACTTACAGCAAGAGAAATTACACCATGAGAAAGCTCTAATGTGAACTAGAGGCTGGTGAACATGCTGTGCCAATTAAGGTTTGTCGGTTGTAACCAAGCCACTATTCTCACTGGGGATGCTGATAGCCGGGGAAGCTTATGTACATGCCAGGCAGAAGACACAGGGAACTCTTTGTGTGCATACATCTTTGTGTGTGCGCGCATGTACACATGTGTGTACACACAGAGGCCAGAAATCAGTGTCTTCCTAGATCACTCTCCACCTTGTTTTTATTGAGGCAGAGTTCCTCTTTATACCTGGAACTCACCAGTTCAGTGAGGTAACTGGCCAGTGAGCATCCTCCTGTCTCTACCTTCCCCATGCCGGGATTACAGGTGCTCGCCACCAGGTCCCTGCTCTTCACACAGGTGCCGAGGATCCAAACTCGGGTCCTCGTCTGTAGGGTACTTTACTGACAGAACCATCTCCCCAGGCTCCTCTCTTAATTTTTTTTCTTTTTGCTGTAAAATTAAAACTACCCTCTGAAAAACATCTTTTGTGTGCTTGCCTGTAATGCCAACACTGAGGAAGTTGAAACCAACCTGGGTTGTGGGGGCGCAGGGTGGGGGTGGGGGTGGGGATGGGGGATGCCTAACAAAAAATATCACAAGTCTTTTAAATGAAAAGCTTGAGGGCAATGACAAGATGTGTGGCTCTTATCTCTGTCCAACTCTGGAATTTAATAAGCTACTTTTTCCATTTTCCTCATCCATAAATAGAAAAAAATAACTGTCTCATAGGAATTGAATGCGCTGATGCTTGGTGGATTAGCAATAGCAGCAACTGAATGCGCTGATGCTTGGTGGATTAGCAATAGTGGCATGCAGCAGTAGCCCTATGCAATTCTGTGTTTTTTCCTTCCCATGACGTCATAAGCTGCTCCTGGGCAGAGACCGCCTCATTTCATCATCACCTCTACCTAGCACAATGGGTAGCATTTGGGTCGCAAAGGGCTGTTGATAGTGAGAGCTAGCCTAAACTCTTCTCTCCTTGGGACAGTTGAGGGTTTCCTCAACTTTTTGCTGTTAGCAAAACACATCTCAAAACCCTTGTTTTCCGTTGCCTAATTTGGTCGGCACCCCATGTGGCGCAGGCAGAAGAGGCGTGTTTGCCCATGCCCACACTCTGAGACAGACAACAGCTATGGCTCAGCGAAGTGGAGGGACTTCGGTCACAGCGTGTAATGGTGACAACGGCGGAACCTCTCTGGCCCTGGCCCTAGCCCCTGCCTCCACAGACCTCTTTTCCTTCTGGCCGCTGCTTTCTGCATCAGAGGTCTCTTCAAAAATGGAGCCTGTAGTGGTGAGGCTGGTGAGGGCAGCACCTTTACCCAGCGGTCCCTGCGGGGGATCATGAGCTGTGAGCTCCCAGATGACCCCCTGAAATCAAACGTTTTATTCCCAACACCACCAGGCCTCTATTGTCCCGGAATGAGGAGCTTCTTAGAAAAGGACCAACATGCCAGGTCTCCCCCTGCCCCTCCTCCGCGTTTCCCTTATAAAGGGGTGAGGAGACAACTCTCAATGTCCAGGAGGAGGGACTTTGTCTAAAAATAGCTATGGCGTGTGGATCAGCCAGAGTGGTACCCAGGACTGGGAAAGGGAGGGAGACGCTGTGGAGCTGTAGCCAGACTGGTTGCCATGGAAACGAGAGAGGAGCAGGGGAACCTGGGAAGTGGGGATGACACAGATACCAAGTCCTAGTCTGAGCTGCCGCTACCTTTAGGAGAAGCAGCCCTGTCTGCGGCTCCCACTCTCAGAGGGGACCCATGGTGTGGGGGGAGATGGTGTCAGGGACATGGGCACCAACCCCCAAGGGTCTCTGCTGCCGGCTCCTCTCTTCTCCAGGCTCTGTGAGTTGAGTTGTGGGACTTGGGGTTTGGGCCCCGATTTCTAAGGCAAGTGGGGTTTGGGTGGAGCTGGTTCCTGAAGGAGTGTCCACCCGACAGACCTCCTTCCAAAAGATAAGCCCCCCAGTACTGGCCAGCACTCTCTAGGGGGAGGAAGAGAGCACCGAGAAAATGTGGTTCCGGGATCTTACTGAAAGGGGTCACAGCATGCCCAAGAACTGTGGTTGGAAGAACTGTAGTTATTTGGAGGGAAAAGGCAGAAATGAAGACCTTACTCTTCAGGTAGTGGACAGTGCACACCTTTCCTATCCCATGAAAAAGAGACCCTTCCTCAGGATGACAAGAGCCAGGACACAATCGGAAGGTTCCCTGGGCAATCAGCGTTTGGGGGATGACCGGACACTAGGAGCCCTTCCCCATTTCTGGGCATAGATGGAGGTCAGATGACTAAGACCCTAAGAAGAACGTCTAGAAGCCCACCCAAAGCTAACGCTAGGACGAAGGAGGCCTGGGGTCCTGAGGCACTGAGTACTTACAGATCACTTCCAGAGGACACCCTGAGCCGCAGAGAGGGGAAAGCAAGTTGGGGGAGGGGAAGATCTAATCTGCCACTGCCAAGGTGTTCCTGGGCCATGTCTCCTGACTCGAGTGGAAAATAAGTGTGGGGGCCCTTGGGAGACAACCCATCTCTTCGTGGTTTCTCCTTTTGCCTTTTATTTAACATACACACACCCTCCAAAGGTCTAGCTGCAGAACACTTCGCTCCAAAATTTAAAAAATTGGAACGTCGGGCTTGTAGTTACCTATCCATGCAGTTTCTCCCTAGGAACTGGTCATCTAAGCCATCTGTGAACCTTATGTCACATTCCTGCCCCCCCCAGCCCCCCTGCCTCTCCTCCCTCCACCCCAGGTTCCCTTGGAATGGGAGGGGATGACAAATCCCAGAAAAGAGAAAGGAAGGTTGATGATCCCTAAATCCTTGTCCTACAGACTTTGCTTCATACGGCCCGTATCTCTTAGGGGACCCTAAGCGCCTAGGGAAGGACTCTGGACATCCATTTCTCAGGGAAGACTGCAACTCAGAGTGTGTCTCAGTGGGAAGAATTTGAAACAAAATCAGGTGGGTTTTTTGCTGGGAATCTGGGCTTTGCTTGGGACGTGGGCTCGGGGGACATATGGCTGCTGTGGGTGGGCTGGTGTTAGGGTAGTAAATGCAAAGCAGGAAACTGGGAGGGGGTGGATGTGGGCGCTCGGTGTTTCACTCGATCTGATTTCTTATCTCTTAGGAAGTATAGAGGATGGAACGTGCTAGATTAGCGTAACCTTGGATGGCCTGGCACTTCCCTTATCCTTGCTCTGGGCAGTTGATCTCACATGGCCTCCAGCCCCCCTATTGCCAACCCTTTTGGGCACGTCTCCTTTGGGAAAGAGCCCAGGAGAAATGGGCTGATACCAGAGCATCAGTGACCATGGTTAAGCAATCAGAACTGCAATTTCCTAATGTTGGGAACGTTCAACCTTTGCACGTTGGAGATTTTTTTTTTCTTGTGCATAGCTTGCATTTCTTTCTCCGTGGTAAGTCTGGGGTGGAGAAAAGTCGTAGGACAAGGTGGAAAGCATGAGATTCTGGAAGAGAAGAGGGGAAGAGTCTTGGTTGTGAACTTCAAAACAGTCTTTAGGTGGGTCTTTGGGTAGGATGATGAAGAAGAGTCCTGGGGGAAGGGATATCAGCAAGGGAAAGAGTGAGTCCTCACGGCAGGGAGGGCTCTGCATAGACAGGAAACTGCCAAGGAGCCTGCCTCTTACGGTTTTAGAATCCCAGGTGCCTGGTCCAGGCTTGCCTGTGAAGTGCCACACACTCAGGATAGAGGTGGTGACACCGAGATCTCTGACATCGAGATCTCTAACGCCTCCTATCCATTTGAACTTACCCTGTGCTGCACTTCGTGTTCATTACCCTGTGTGATCCGTACAACTTTTCCTTAACCTTCATTTTGTATTTTATGTGTTATGGGTGTTTTGCCCTTATGTATGTCTGCGCATCACCCTCGGAGGCCAGAAGAGGGCGAGAGACTGGAATTACAACCGGTTGGAAGCCCACATGTGGGTGCTGGGAATCAGAGCCCGAGAGCCTCTGGAACTGCAACCCGTGAGCCATTTGAGCCACCTCTGCAGCCCTCCCGGCCCCCCAACTTTCTGAGCTTGTGGGCTGTTAGGGTTGTTCCCATTCCACTAGCGGGGAAAATTGAGGCCAAGAGCCAGGAAGGGGAGATTCGCTCAGGGGCTCCTCGCCGCCGTTGCGCTGACCCTGAGATCGGGGCGGATCCATCAACTCGCTACACCTTTATTAAGTCCTCCCCCCCCCCCCCCGCAGGACTCCGGCTGCGGCCGCCATGGCGCAGGAGAATGCCGCTTTCTCTCCGGTGTCGGAGGAGCCGCCGCGGCGCCGCGGCCGCCAGCGCTACGTGGAGAAGGACGGCCGCTGCAACGTGCAGCAGGGCAACGTGCGCGAGACCTACCGCTACCTGACCGACCTGTTCACCACGCTGGTGGACCTGCAGTGGCGCCTCAGCCTGCTCTTCTTCGTGCTCGCCTACGCGCTCACTTGGCTCTTCTTCGGCGCCATCTGGTGGCTCATCGCCTACGGCCGCGGCGACCTGGAGCACCTGGAGGACACGGCGTGGACGCCGTGCGTCAACAACCTCAACGGCTTCGTGGCCGCCTTCCTCTTCTCCATCGAGACCGAGACCACCATCGGCTACGGGCACCGCGTCATCACCGACCAGTGCCCCGAGGGTATCGTGCTGCTGCTGCTGCAGGCCATCCTGGGCTCCATGGTGAACGCCTTCATGGTGGGCTGCATGTTCGTCAAGATCTCGCAGCCCAACAAGCGGGCCGCCACGCTGGTCTTCTCCTCGCACGCCGTGGTGTCGCTGCGCGACGGGCGCCTCTGCCTCATGTTCCGTGTGGGCGACCTGCGATCCTCGCACATCGTGGAGGCCTCCATCCGCGCCAAGCTCATCCGCTCGCGCCAGACGCTCGAGGGCGAGTTCATCCCTCTGCACCAGACCGACCTCAGCGTGGGCTTCGACACCGGGGACGACCGCCTCTTCCTCGTCTCGCCTCTCGTCATCAGCCACGAGATCGATGCCGCCAGCCCCTTCTGGGAGGCGTCGCGCCGCGCCCTCGAGAGGGACGACTTCGAGATCGTAGTCATTCTCGAGGGCATGGTGGAGGCCACGGGTGCGGGCAGGCTGGAGGACGGGAGCGGTTGATGCAGGACAAGGGCAAGAAAGGCAGCCCGGGGAGGTGCAGAAAGATGGACAGAGAGTGGAGTGCAGGGTGACAGGCGGAGGGGGTGGTGGCGGTGCTGGGGCAGGGCTAGAAATGAACGGGATGGACAGGGTGACTTTGCAAAGTCAAGAAAAGGCTGGGAAGAGTTCTATGAAATGACGCTAGCTTGAGGCCCTGGCCTGACACGTATGTCACTTTGAATAGCACTCAAAGGCTCTGAATTCATTTACTCTCAGCGAGGCTCCCCTGGAGGTTACTTTTGACTGTGCTCACTTTTCAGAGAATGAGTAGCCCCAAGGAAAGGTCCCATAGGCCCCCGCTGTCACAGCCAATAAATAGCGTAGCCTAGATTGAACACGGGAAGTCTATCTTCAGTGTCTTCTGGTGTAGCCTTGGGATGAAGGTTAAGTGCAGAGTTCTTGATGCCCAGAGATCCAGAGCCCTGGAATGTGATGGACCTGAGTTATTCCCCAAGGAGGCAAACTCAGGTGTGGGGAGGTGAGAACTGGTCTCACTTCGGCCTCAGTTACCCCCATCTGTCACTCTTAACTTCCCCTGATGTTGCTATTTCTAGCCCCTTTCCAGAAGGAACTGTGATTTCAGTACCTTCACTCAGTCCTACACTGTCAAGAGCTTGGGACCAGAATAGGGAAAAAGCAGGTCCTTTAGGAGGTCCTAGCCACCCAAGAGGGTAAGGGAAATGCAGGCGGAGAACCAAAGGGCCACTAGGGGGAGCTGCGGCGCTGCTACTGACGCACTTGCTCCCTGCAGCTAGCCTTGAAAGCTGGCTGCTGGTCCTCTGCAACCTCTGTTCCATCACCAACTCAGCTCCATCCACTCCCCACTTCCCACTCCTCCTTCCCTCCGACCAGGCTGGTCCTAACCCTTCCCCTTCCCTCACGACTCCCTCCGTCTCTCCAGCTGTCCCTCCTTTTTGACACTGTCTTGGGCAGTGTTCTTACAGGGACTTTTTGAACTTTTTCCTCCACCTCCCACCCACCCCTACTCCCCCCAGCCCCAACTCTGCTTCTCAGGCCTTCTCTCTGCAGAGGCCCTGGGAGCCTCTGCTTTCCCACCTTCACTGGATATGTCTTATTCCAGCTTTGCCAAAGAATACCAGTGTCCCCCAAGATGTCTCAGAGCCGGACTTTCAATGTCAGCCAGCCTCTGGTTGGTGAAGGTTTCCCGCCTCTGTTTCTGAGATGGTATTCGTTTGGGGAGACTCTGAAGTAGGAACAAAACGATCTGCCCTGAGGGAAGGGTGCAAAAAATCCCAACAGGGAAGGCAGGACACAGACCCAGGGCAGGACCTGGGAAGGGCAGTATAAAGGACATGGCGGTGGGAGCTTGTTTGATTTTTCTCGAGATAAAGCTGGGAAGGATGGTAGTATTTTGGGATTCAAACTGCTTTTGAAAAGCAAGAATAATGAGCCAAAAAACCCAACATGATGACATTTAAAGGGAATAAATATAAAATTCTACATTTAGGCTTAAAAAAAAAAAATCACTTATGTAAGCGCAGCATGGAGAGCCTCTAGTGGAGAAAGAACTGGGGGTTTGAGTTGGCCACAGGCTCACAGGCTTGCTGTAGCAACGTGATGCAGCTTCCAAAGGCGTTTATGTAATGTAATCACGGGCCACTTCGCTAAAGCATCCTGGCCAGAAGCAAGAGATGGTGAGCCTTCTCTCATGCAAAGAGGAGGCCACAACTGGAAACGTCGCCACACTTCGGATGGACCCTTACCTGGTCCTCCCTGGCCATTCTCATTTGCAATGAAGACAGTAAGCTTTTCGAAAGTCAGATCAAGTGGGAAATGGTCAAGAGTTCAATCTGGGGAAGAGCTCTAAGGGAACCTGGGTCTGTATTTACAGGCACGAAGGGGAGTGTCAGGTGGGAAGGACATGAAACTAAGGGGTAGAGATCCTCGGGGACAGGTTTTACTTTGTATAAAAAAACAACCCAGAGCCAGTGGGATGGCTCAGCAAGCTAAGGCACTTGTCACCAGGCCTGAGGACCTCAGTTAGATCCCCAGGTCTTGTATTGTGGAGTGACCTGACTCCCAAAGCTGCCCTCTGACCTCCATATACATCCTGTGGCACATATGCACACACACCCATGCACAGAAACACAAATCAACGCAATACACAAAGGCCTGGACTTCTAACGAGGTGGTGGGCTTTCAATCCTGGGAGGTAATCAATGCAGCCAGCTGCCCATTGTTTTGGGGGTGAGGTGTTGAGGCTCTGTGGGAAGTGAGAAGCTGGACTAGATGATCCCTAAGGTTAGTTTTAAGGTTACGCTTCTCAAAGGAGAGTGGGGGAAATAAAGAGAAAAAGAGAGCAAATGGAGAAGAGAGCTGACCAAGGAGAGGTGGGACTCTTGGGAAAAGCAGAGGGTTACGGGGTAAAGAGGCAGAAGAGGGAAGGAGGCTGGGATCCCTTTGACTGACACCTCTCCCCCTCCCCGCAGGAATGACATGCCAAGCTCGAAGCTCCTACCTGGTGGACGAAGTGCTGTGGGGCCACCGGTTCACGTCTGTGCTCACCCTGGAGGACGGCTTCTACGAGGTGGACTATGCCAGCTTCCACGAGACCTTTGAAGTACCCACGCCCTCATGCAGCGCCCGGGAGTTGGCAGAAGCTGCAGCCCGCCTTGATGCCCATCTCTACTGGTCCATCCCCAGCAGGCTGGATGAGAAGGTGGAGGAAGAGGGGGCAGGGGAGGGGGCAGGCGGGGGAGATGGAGCTGACAAGGAGCAGAACGGCTGCCTACCACCCCCCGAGAGTGAGTCCAAGGTGTGACTGGTTTTCTCCAAACCCCTGTGGCAGACCAGGGGGCTCGGCACAGGAACATGGAAGCTGCAGAGAGGAGAGAGAAGAGGGAGGAGGCAGGCCATGTCCCAAGGAATAGCTTAAAGTTGGGAGAGGCTCACTGCGTCCAGGATCCAGTAGCGAAGGAAGAAGCCCTGGCTTGAAGAGAAGAGAGGGTGGGAACGAGAGAACATACCAGTCTGTCTGTGTTTGACCTTCCCATCTGTTCGTGGGTGGACGGATGGACCGAGGACGGGCTCGTGGGGTTGAATGGGAAGGTGGGGCAGACAGAGACAGCCAGTGGATAGCTTGGCTGGCAAAACGAATCAAGAGTTGGTGAACTCCGTGCTGCCTTAACCTGCAGCATGCCTTTGTGCGAAACCGGCCTGTACCCTCTTCTTCTAGACAGAGGCAGCCTCAAGCCAGGGGACGTGGCTAAACCAGGGGACGTGGCTTAGGGAGTAGAGTGTCTGATGGATTGCTGCCCCCACTCTCCTCCTCAGCTGGTCTCCCTATGTGTGACGCACCTGTCTAGACAAAGCGGCCACCGCTGGGCCAGAGGAGAGGAAACGGGGTGGAGGAGGCTATAAATGTGACCCTCCCCAATTTCACTGTCCCACTCCGACAGGCTCAGAAAGGTGTCTGCAGCCTTAATCCTCAGGGGACAGGCAGACAAGCAATGGGGGTAGATGCTGAGCAGGGGCCCTGGAGCAGGACCGGGAGCGACCCAGGGACAACTATTTTGTGACCCCGGAGTGAAACCTTGAAGGCACTGCTATAGAAGCAAGAAAGCAGAGCGACTCTGAAGCAGAAGAAAGGCCATGGGAGACTTAATAAGTGGTTTTATGAGGGAAGCCTGATCCCTAGGGAAAGCAGTTGATCCTAGGGGCACAGTGACAGGGGTTCATTCAAAATGGTGGTTGGGCGTCAGGGGCGGCATTCAAAGACCTGGTCCTAACACAAGAACGCAGCACAGGTGGAGGTCAGAAATCCCCGCCCCCCACAGCAACTGAAGGCAGTGTGGCTCACGCTAGGAGCCCACACAAGCTCTTAGAGTCAGGTGTGACAGGGCAGTAGCAACCAGGAAGCTAAGGGCTGAGTAAGGCAGGGGCAATGGTGGGAACCACCAGTCACAGAGCTTTGCGTCACTCACCTGGAGGGCTTGTAAAAACAGATCGCTGGGTCCCACTCCCAACATTCCGACTCAGTAGGTCCGGGATGGAAACCAAAAAAAAAAATCTGCACGTCTGACTAGTTCCCAGATCTAACAGGTTCCCAGATCGTGCTGACCCTGTTGGTCTGGGGACCATGCTTGGATGAGGCATCTAAGCGGAGGAGAAGCCGCAGAAGCCGAAAGGAAGCCGAGGAACCTTAAGAACAGAGAAATAAGAAGCAGGGAAATGTCGGGGAAAGGGACCGAGGTCCAGGCTGAAGAGTTTAACTTTGGGTCCAAGAACAGAAACGTGAGTGGTAACTGGCCAGTGACACTGAGGTGGCATCTAGGAAGATGAGAGGGCATCAGGGACAGGTGGAAAGAGTTGGAAGGCCTTTGGGGGACCCCTGAGGAGGCAGTGGGGAGCTGAAGCTGAATGGGCTTTTATGACAAAGGACGAACCCTCTAATAGGACTGACAAGGCAGCATTGATTGACTAGGGGAGAGAACGGAGCTTACACTTCCCGGTATCTGCCGCCCGCCATCTGTCCCGCCGGGACAGGGAACCCTGGAGATACATAACCCCACCCCACCCACCTCCGCTGCATCCTGGCCTTGTCCCCAGTCATCCTGGGATGATGAGGGGATGGCAATGGCAGATTGGGGAGCAGAAGGTCAGTCAAGGGACTTGAGGCTGGCCCCCGGAGCTAAGTGTAGCCCAGGTGAACACGTCCTCTGATGGGGATGGTTCAAACCTTGGCCCTGGCTACACCCACTCCTGCCCTCGAATAAAGGTCTGCTGCTCTGTTCCAGGCTAAGAAGCCAGCACCCATTGGGGGCACTGCGCCTCCCTCCCAGTGGACCTCAGCTTAGGTCCACTCAGAGGACGCCAGCTGTTGCCTCTCCCCTTCAGTGTGACAATGGACTCAGGTTTCAGGACCACGCGGGTCACTGTCACAAATGAGGTCCGTGAACACGTATCTGCTGCAGTCCCTCATAGACACTTTGAGCACAGGGAGTGGCCGGGGTTGGAATTCAGGGGGAAACGGTCGAGTCTGCGCAAGAGGGGGTGGTGCTGGGCGTCCACATACGAAGCACTGGAATGGAGACATTGAAGCTGCTCCTGGAAGTCGCTGAGAAGCCACCACTCAGGGCACCGCTGTCCAGGGCAGTCAGTTGACCTGGGTTCTAGTGCCAAACGCTGATTGTCACTAATTACCTCTATGACTCTCAGTAAGATACATCACTTCTCTGGGCCTCAGTTTCCTTTTCTGTAAAAAAAAAAAAAAGATATTTGGCAAACTCGTAATGCTCAATAAATGTTAAATTACTAAATGAAAAGGGTGGACTGGATGCCACTTGAAGTACAGAACAGCCGAGACTCTCAGGACCAGAGAATCCTCAGGCAGGGAGGTACAGCCTGTGTAAGCCGGGGCAGCGGCTCTGTGTACACAGAGGACACAGGCCCTCCCGACGGCTGTGGTCCCTAAGTAGGCAGCTGTATTCCGAGGCTCCTATTCTGCTGCCGTCAGAGAATAATTAAGGTCAGGGAGAAAAAGACTGAGGCCCCAAGGCCTGCTGGGAGGAGTCTGGTCCAAGACTAGCCCAACCAGGAGAATGAGAGGAGGAGGGTGTGCCCCAGTCTGGGGAGCTCAGGAAGACTCGTCCCCCGTCCCCGGAAGCTGTGAAAGGGGTTCCAGCTCAGCTGGAACTCACCCCTGCTTCCCATGTCCCCGTCCCAAACAGAAGCCCCGTTAGGAGCTGGCTCGGCACTCACGTTTTCGGCAACAGATGGGACCCGGGCATCCCCTCCTGCCGTGGGTGGGTAGCAAGGCCCACGAAGGACAGATGGTGTTTATGGTGGGAAGAGAGGCCTGGGTTGTCCAGAATAGGTTGTCAACCCCCAGCAACCTCCCCACCACCACCCCCGCCCCCAGTCGCCGCCTTTTATAGCTTCATGGCAAGGAAAGACACAACCAGGCCTGGATTTTATAAAACCAGTTTATTCACATTTTAGGAAAAAAAAAAAAAACAACAACAACTAGTCGGAGGACAGGAACTGGCCTTCCTACAGCATGAGTGTGAGACCAAGAACAGAGAACCAGAAGGAAGACCTTGAGGAAAGATGTGGGGAACGTGGGGTGGGGGTAGGGGGTGCACATCTCCCACTCTAGGTAGGGACAGGTCAAATAAATTAAAGGAGGGGCTGGACGGAGGAGGGAGAGGGTACCCAGGCAACGGGAGGAGGGCTGTCGCTGGCTGGAAGACAGTTGACACCTGCAGGAACTGGAGAGAGCATGTGGAGCAGGCTGAGGAACAGGCTCCCTTTCCGCCCTCACCCTGCTCCACGATCCTGCAGGACTGAGCTGGCTGTTTCTCGTTCGGGTGGAGCACACGGGAAGCCTGAGGAAGACAGGGAGGTTTGGGGGTCCCTTTCCCTCACCTGGGGCGCTACAGATCACCGCTTCCGCAGCCTCTTCATAAAGCAGCAGGTGATTGTAGCGAGGACACTGGCGCCGGTGACGAGGGCGACTCCTGTACCCGCCAACAGGGGCACGAACAGGGTGTCCAGAGCTGGAGGAAAGAAGACGGCTCTGCTCAGGGAGTGCCGTGGTCCTCCGCCCCGCTGTCTGTCTGTCTGTCTGTCTGTCTGTCGTACAGGTCTCTGGCACTCTCCCCAGCAGGTTTTCTAGACTCACAGAGCGCCACAGAGCCCACCCACAACCACCCCACTCGGCACTGAGGTCAGCTTGGGGCTCTTCATGCAAAGGGATGGGGGGGGTGGATGATAGCAGGGAAAATAGGAAAACGGAAGTGGGTCAACGCTGGCTGGAGCAGGTGAGTGGGGGGGTGGCTGTCACTTACCGTGCGTGTAGGGGTAGACTGTGACAGGCCCGGAGCGCGCACTGCCCGCCTGGTACCAGCTATAGTCAGCATGCCGCACCCAGGCGCTTGGGGCGCAGTGGTATATGCCTTCATCGTCAGGCCCCAGACTGTGCAGTCTTAGCCGATGACTTCTGGGTCCCACCAGCTCCACGCTGACAGGGCGCCCTCCAGGCCGGACTCCCAGCTCTGCCACGCCATCCTGACCGACCCCACCCACAAGCTGAGCTGGCCCAGGGCTTAACTCGCCCTCCTCGGGCCTCTCCACCCACCAGCTGGCCGCTAGTCGCAGCCCCGGGGGACCGCCCCGCACAGAGATGTTGCATAACAGGGAGGCAGTCTCTCCCCGGTACACGGTGCCCCCCGCGAGCCATGCCACGGCTTCCAGCACCACACCTGCAGAGCAAAGGACGCGGGGGTTACCGGGTGAAGGCGCAGGGGCTAAGAAGTTAGGAAATAAGTTCTACAAGCTCTGAAGCCTGTCAAGGGCTCAACCACTCTCTCACCTTCTTCCCTCACATGCACAGGGAGCGGCCGGGACCGGGCACTGGCTGCTTCACGAAGCCGGGTCCCGGACCCTCGAACGTAGGCTTTGGCGAGGCAGCGGTAGGTGCCTGCGTCCCCGGGCCTGGCAGCCTCCAGTCGTAGCCGGTAGGTTCTGGATGCCACTTTCTCCATGGCAATGTGCCGGCCCTCATAGCCAGGGCCCAGGCTGCCGACCCCTTCGGTGTCCAGCTGGGCCACCAGGCGGCCAGGCCCAGGAGCCCCTGCCGGAGCCATCTCCCAGCCCACCGAGTACGCAGCATGGCGGCCTGGTGGGGGCAGTGCCCCGGACACATTGCACAGCAGTTCCAAGGGTTCCCCTGGGCCAATCCGGTGTTCACCTGGTCCCACAGTCACTGCCAGCTGGCTAGCTGAAATACAGCAGGGGAAGGGAGGGGTCACGGGGATGCCTGGGTCCCCCTCTATTACACCTCTCTGCAAAAATTTAGAGGCCTTTTCTCTGTCCCTCACCCCAGGACCTGAATTTCACCCTCCCCCATAGCCCTTGTCTCTCCACATTCAATCTCTGAGCAGTGGAGACATGGATAGAGAGTGAATGATTTCTAGACGGTTGCTCCATGGAAGAAGAGTTCTGTAGTCAGATAGTGGTCATGTAGCACCACCCCTGATGCCCACTGAGATGCCCCCTGAGGGGGGCCTGTGACACTCACACAGCGTCTGCACATCCACATGGGCCAGGACTGCCCTCTTCTCTGCGATCTGGACCCAGGAGCCATCAGGATCCTGGATCCATTCGGCGGCAGTGCAGTGGTAGGTGCCCGAGTCCGCAGCCTGGGCACCCCCAACCACCATGCGGTAGCGATCGGCTCCTTCCTTGCTCAGCCGCAGCTCCCCAGCAGCCAGCCTCTCGGCATAGGGGGCTCCAGCCTCCACCGCCATGTCGGAGCGCAGCCCCACCACTTCCTGTAGAGTGGCGCGCCCCACTGGCGCCTCCGGAACGGCTCTCCCGAAGGACACCGACAGGTGTGTGTGCTTCTTCGTTTTCGTCTGAGCCAAGCAGCCCAGCGCCAGCTCCTGCCCCTCATGCACTGTCAGGCGTGAGGGGGAGGTTGCAGCCTGGCGGCCTCGGGGCCCTGGAGGGGCAGCAGACACCTGCAGCTCATCTGGAAGAACTGGAGAGAAAGGCTTTAGTGAGAGAGGGCGGGGAGCTGGCGGCCCCCCCTGTGTCCTGTGTGTGTGGCCTACTCCACTACCTACTGGAGGGCAAGGACTTGTAGAACTCAGGGGTGCCAACCCCAGTCTGGGCATACCAAGATGCTCAATAAATACCTGCTGGATTTCACAGAGCAAGCCTATTGACACCCACTCTGACGTCTGGGATTGACCCGTTTTAAATACTCAAAAAAAAAAAAGTAATTCTCTAAAGAGGCTGGACCTGATGGTGCCGGCCTATAACCCCAGCTCCCCAGGATGCTAAGACAGAAGGGTCAAGTTCAAGGCCCACTTGGGCTACAGAGCAAGTTCCAGGGCAGTCTGGACAACTTGGAAAGTCTCTGCATCCGGACCCCACAAAAGAAAAAGAAAGTGCTGGAAAGGTCGTCTTGATGGCACAGAGCGGTTTTAAAGTAACCTGGGCACCACAGTGAATTGTGGGAGAACCGCCACGAATGACAGGCCAACCTAGACTAGGGTTTTGCAGGCTAGCCTGGGCTACAGGGTGAGAGCCAATCTCAAAAAGCAGCACAGGAGATCTAGCTTAGTAGAAGACTTCACTTGGTATACCGCTCAACACTGTAGGTTCAATCTCCAGGACTGGAGGGTGGGTGGGTAGAGAAAGAGGAAGTAGAGGAGAAGGAAGAGGAAGTAGAGGAGAAGGAAGAGGAAGTGGAGAAGAGGAAGAAGAAGAAAATCTAAATCTGAGAGGCTCTCTCACCACCCAGCTCAGAGCCCAGTACCTCTCAGCTCCACTTTGGCACTGTAGTTGCCCAGGTACTGAGTATCCGTAGAGGGGGTGTAGCACTCATAAAAGCCAGAGTCCTGGGCCTGCAGACGAGCAATCTTGAGCACTACGGAATCTCCCTTCAGGCGCTGCACCTGCAGGTCTCCAGAAGTCACTCGAGGCCCAAACACGGCATATGAGAACCGACTATCCTTGGTGCTGATGATGCCCAGTGACGTAGCTGGGGCCTCTGGCCTGTACATGAACCACTCAAAGTCTTGTTGGGAAGGGCCCTCATAGGCACTCACGTTGCAAGAGATAGAGACAGAGGTGCCGGCCACACGGTAAAGAGGCCCCTTAGGGACATGCACCTGGCGGGCATTGCACCTGACTCCTGTGGGGAAAGGCAGAAAGAATTGGAATGTTTTTAGAAAGACCAGGTCCCGATTTGAGGCCCGTGTACCATAAGCACCATTCTCGACAGCTGCCTGTGAAGCATAGGGAAACACAGGGAAAGGGAGAACACAGCTGGGCCATAAAACACAGACGAGAACAGGGAAGAGATGCTGGACCGTGAGACATCAGTATCTCAGGCATCAACGTAAGCCCAGATCCACCTCAGAACAGAGGAACACTCTATCTCTAGCTAACTAGAGGTAGAGCATCTATGTGGACAAAGAGTGCATCTGGAGGCCGGGGAGACAGCCCAGTAAAATGCTTTCTGAGTTCAATTCCCCGCAACCACGTAAAAAGCTTGGCATGGTGGCTGGTGGGAAGACTCAGTATGTAAAAGCAGTTGCCACACAAGCCTGACAACCTGAGTTCGAACCCCAGAACACACCATGGCAGGAAAGAACGGAGTCCTGAAAGTTGTCTCCTGACCTACACACACACACACACACACACACACACACTCCCTTTCTACATATAAAATAATAATTGACTACTAATAATAAAGTGGATGGCTCCTGAGCAATGGCACCTGAGGTTAATCGCTGGCCTTTACATGGACACTCATATATGTGCACTTGCGCCCATGCACACACGTGCACCCCACACACACACACCTCAAACGCACAATTTAAAATAAGAAGCATGTCTGACTCCCGACTCCCCAGTTCTCGGCTGGATCTTTAGCGCTCTCATCCTGCCATTCCTGGGTGTGGGGGGGGGTGCTCAGGTGGAGCCTCTAGCTAAGGCAGTCTGAGACCTTTGCTGGCGGGGACCTGGCAAAATCTTACAGATCGGCTGCTTGACTTAGCTGTCACCTGGGCTAGACAATGGAGCCAGTGGCCCCGGCTGGATGGGGCACCATGCTGAACAGGGCACGGGCCTAGTCAGTTCTCACCACACAATACCCTCTCCGCTACAGCTGTGCCATGAGCTCACTGCTTCTCCCAGCCCACAGGGCTACACGGGCAGCTGCGGCTTCTGGGGCAAGAATCGGGCTCTGCCCTGGCCTGGGGCAGAAGATCCCCTCCCCCCGCCCAGAGTCTGTCAACCTTCTGGCTAGTCCAGATGATGCACCACGCACCCCCCTCCCCAACAAAAGCTTTCATTTGCACATGATTTGCATGTGCTGCACATCATTTACATCGGCCCCCTTTCTGTAAGGAGACCCTAGGCACCCGCAGACCCTCCCCGCCTCTCTCTCTCTCCACCCCTTTTACCCCTACCCCTGTTCCAACAGACAGTCCCAAAACGTTGGAGTGCTCAGTGGCTTTCTTCTCTCCACCATTCCACAGCTACTTCTAGAGAAGCCCACAGAACCCCAGAATGCAAGGAGGGCTGGCAGTCATCTCACCGATGAGAGAAATGACGTAACTCCCCTGGAGAGCACATCTCAGGAGTGCTGGGGCTAGGATCTGAACCCAGACCCGAGTCTAAAGCCTCCCACTTGCTCTCCTAGCCAACACAGAAGGGAAGGACTGGCCCAGGAGAGAACCATGTCTCTTCCAGAAAAGAAAAGTAGGATAGAGTGTGATGTTTTGGCCAAGATCTTGCCATCTCTGGAGGGCCTCTACACACCCCAGAAGAGGGACAAAACCAAGAAGACGAGACATTTCCAGGGGGAGGCCAGGTTTCCCAAGCTGTGTAATTTGGACTCCCAGGGGAAGTCCACAGCCTTGCCACTGGCACTGGAGGAAAATACCCGGGCGCCTGAAAGCCTGCCCTCTAGTCCTTACTCCTTGATGCTTCCTCCGGCTACGTAACTCGGAGAACACATGATCATCACTTGAAGCAGAGGCTAGCATCAGGAAACTAACACAGGACCAATTCTTTCCTCTCCCGGGTCTCAGTTTCTCTCTTTAAGAACTAAGAGTGTCCAGTTCTGACATTGAACCAGTGAAGTGTGTGACTCAGGCCCGCAGTGCTCCAGGCACATTTCATAATCAGGGTGATGTTGAAGACAGCCAGGGTGACACCTTCCCAGCTGCCCATGGGTAGACTCTGCTCAAAGGCCCCCTCCTGCCTTCCTGGCTCCACAAGTGCTGATGATGCCTGGAGATCCCCATGGGAAAGTTGTCCCCACAGCCTCGGGAAATAGGCTGCTACAAGGTTCTCTCTCACCAAGCTACCTCCTCTCTAACATCCAAAGGCCTGATTTGGGAGTCGGGTCCGAGTTCAAATCCTAGCCCCAACCCTCATGAGCTATGCTCTCTGGAACAAGAGATTTCAGTTTCCTCGTCTGTGTAGCGAATGTCAGTGCTGAATGTGGTAGGCCCGGATGCCAGCAGCCTCTCGTGGCTCTCTGCAAGACTCTCTCCTCCAGACCTCCCCTCTGCTCAGCCCTGCTCCATAAAGCCCACTGGGGAAAAGAAGCAATCACTAGGCAACCAAGCCCCAGAGCTTCATTTCCCTGCATCACTCTCTGCCTCCTGCCTTGTTCCCCAAGGAGAGTTTTCATCCTGGCCCCAGAAACCCAAGACTCTGACACCCATGCTGTTTTGGTCTAAGCCAGAGAAGGTTTAGTTGAGGTGCCACAGGCTTCTGCCTTGACTACAGCACCCCAGAATCCTCCCCATACGTATACCCTCCCCATATCCACACACACACACACACACACCAGCCATGCAAGGTTGGCCCAGATCACACCATCATAAACACGGATCAGGGCAGACCCTAGGTTCTTGGAGATCTCAGGTTCAGTTTCCATGGAGCCTCGTTTCTCCTGGGGCAAAGATGTTGGGACCAACTGAGTGTGACGACCGACTGGCCAAATGTCTGGGAGAGTGGAAGGAGGGCAAAGAGGGACTGGCCAGGGTGGAGAGAGAGATGAGGGAGGGATGTTAAAATGTGTGTGTTGGGCGCGCGGGGTGAGCGCGCGGGGGGGGGGGGGGGCCGGTTAGGGGAGACTTTCTTCAAAGACCGTGGGCAGAATCAGCCCCTGGGCTTCCAGCCAACTCTGGGGCAATTATGAAGACCGCCAGGCACTGCCCACGCAGAGCAGGCACCCAAGGCCAGGCCCGGAGCCGAGAATGGGGTTAGAGGATTGTCACAGTATTTGGGCGCAACGACCCCAGGGCCTGGGGTGTAAAGGCTGGGAAGTGGCGCCTGCCTCCGTGGGTCCAATGGGGTGTCTCAGAAGATACCTCAGTAGGTCGCCAATATGCCCCAGCTGGGGCCTAAACCTAGGGCGTCACCACCCTCCCCTTAACCGACTGGGCAGGCGGCCGCAGAAGGAAGAGAGGCGCCGATCCCAGAGAGACCGAAGACACGCCTGACGGAGAAGTAGGGATGCAATCAGCTCCAAAACGCTGGCTGGATGCGCGACGTCAGGCACCTACCCGGCCGGCCGGGACTGGGACGCAGCGACCACCACCAGGCTTACCAAGCATTAGCAGCAGCAGCAGCAGCAGCAGCGACGGCGGCGGCGAACTCATCGGCGTGGGGTTGGGGACGCCCATTCTGCGTAGGCGGCTCTGGGGAGGCTCCGGGGGTCGGCGTGGGCTCTGGGGGGCCAGGGCCGCGAGGGGCACATGCCCGGGTGGGGGGCAGAGAGCGGGAGCAGTGAAGCGTGGGTGCGCAGAGCCCAGCTGAGCGGGAGCCGCCAACTCCCCGCCCCTCCTCTCCTCTTCCCCTCCTCCCGTCGCTCTTCCCGCCCTCCGCAGCTCGGGAGACCATTCCCGCCGCGCCCCGCCGCCCGGCCCCGCCCACACGCCCGCCCCGCCCCTCGCCTCGCCCCGCCCCGCCCCTGGCCGCCGCCTCGGCCAGACTTCGACCCTGACAGTTGGCTCCGCCCCTGGCCGCAGGCTGGGCGAACTGGCGGCACCTAGGCTCTCCTGTCCCTACCCACCCTCGCTCAGAGCGCACCCCGCCCTGCACCTGCCAGCCTTTCCGGGAGAATCGGTGCTCGCAGGGCCCTCTGGGGATAATGGGGTGACTGTGGTTGCGCACTCAGAATCCAGTTGGGTGATGTGGGCCGCTGAGTCCTGGCAGCAAACGCTGCTGACTTATGTGGGCATGGCGGGACCCAGGACTTCCTGGACGTGAAGCGGTTGGGCTCAAGGGGCATCGGGGCCCTGGAAGATCACTGAAATCTGTTCTAATACCCGGTTAGAAAGCAAAGCGAAAGGAAAGTGGGTTAGCCGTCCAGACTTCCTAGCTGGGTGGGTGATCCTTGTTCGGCTCAATCCTCGGTTTCCCCCCTCCACATACGGAAGAGAGATTGTAAACACTCAAGAGTTACGGTGATAATTAACTGAGATCAGGCACATACGTTGGTTGCACACGGTAACTATGGAGGTGTTTTGTTTTTGCATTAAACTGCTTTCTACCAATTGGAGTCGGCAATGAGACGATATGGACACACCTCTCTGCTGGGAAGGGTGGAGCTAGCCTGGAGGTAGGAGAAGGGAAGGAGTCTCTTGTGCTGTGTCTCCACTGTGAAAAGGACGGAGAGTTGGAAGGGTGGAGCCAGAATGGGAAGAAGGGACAGGCCAGCCCGCAAAGACAAGGCTGTGGAAGTGGCCATTAGTGGGAAGTGGCCCAGAATACATCTAGGTCCCTCACCTCCACACCCAACTAGTTCCCTTTATCCCTGCTCCCTCCTCCGCTTACTGCCCCTATTAAGGAAAGGGAGGTACACAGAGAGAAAGTGGTCCAGGCCAGAGCTGACTTCCTGCTCTCAGAAGTATTCGTGGGGCTGCCAGTTGAAGCCATATTCAGCAACCACAGAGAAACGCTGATAGAGTTTGGGAACCTATGGAGAAGTCAGAAGTCCAGTCCGGGTCTCTCAAGACTGCCCAGCAACAGGATAAGGGACCTGCTGCTTCCTACCTGGCCATATTCCAGCCTGGTTTCTTATTTCACTAGAAGCCATGTTGAGCTCTGTGGAAACTGCAAGTTACAGGGAGACTGGAAGGAAATGCACTCTCCCTTTAACTGGAAGTTGAGTGGATTGAATGCCTTCCTGGTACTCAAGGTTTGAAAGTCAGTCATCATCATCGTCATCATCATCATAGCAGCCATTTATGGGGTGGTTACACAATAACACCACCTTGTAGATATCCTTTCCAGCCTTTACAGTTTATTTTACAAGACAAAGTCATTTAACACAAGGGAGATCTGAACTTCAAGACAGTTAAGTATCTTGCCCAAGGCCACACACATTTTAAGTTAACTAGTTAAGACGCGACTTTAAAGCTCAGGCCTGGTGCACACACCTTTAACCCTAACACTCAAGAGGCAGAGGAAGGCAGATCTCCATGAGTTCCAGGCTAACCAAGGCTACATAGTGAGACCCTGTCTCAAAGCACACAAAAACAAAACAAGACAAAAACATGCACAAAACCTCAGCCCTGACTGTCCCCAAATCCTTTTGTAGCCACTGTTCACTTCTTTAAGGATGAAAACTCATTCATGTAGCAGATACTGATTGGGCCAGGCCTTGTGCTGGATTTTGGTAATGCCCTACCTATTAAGCAAGGCTACGATGGTCTCCTACTCTCAGGGATGACATTTTTGCGTTAGTGCAGTATTGGGTAAAGAGGTAGCAGCAGTCAACACTCAATATGATCATTATGGGATGGTGAGGGAGGAGCACTCTTCGAGGAGCTTATCTTGTGACTTGGGATAAAGGGACTCCCATACCAGTAAATAGAGTTTAGGAGCTGGGCTGGTATCTCCTGAGGAGTTGGGGCCTAAGGAAACCGCATACACCCCTCCCCAAACCGTGGAGTCCAGCAGTGGCCAGCAGAGGGAGCCCAAAGTCCAGGACCGACTCACTCGGTCGCTGCTTATGTAACCGGGAAAGCTGGGGGAGGAGAGCAAACGCCAGGCACGAGGCCCGTCACACACAGGCACATGTCCCCACTGAAGTCAAGGGGCTTCACGCAGACAGGCGCTGCGCACAAGCCCAGCAGGGCAATGCTCAAACCACACGCACATGCAGCAAAGGAGAGCAAGATCAATGTCAAAGACGGGAAGGCGCCCCTGTATCCATGCATCACTCCCAGAAGAAAACACGGGCTGATGCAGTATCTCGACTGGTGTCCCGGGGTGGGGTGAGCAGAAAAGGAAGGGAGACTTTCAGACAGTCTCAAGGTCAGACTAAGGCATGGAAAGGAAAGAAACCTGGGATGGTAGAGTCGAGGATGCAGTAGTAACCCCTGGGACTCTGGCACCACGGTGCGTAGCTGAGCTGGGATGTCGCTTACCATCATTACAGGTTTTTCCACCCACACTTCCATGTACTACCACATGTGGGCAGACATCAGTCACCGGTCTTGCTTCATATGCTTATTTAACTCATTTTGCCTCCAGATGGCATATGCACGAGACATCTAGGTGACAGTAAGGTGTCATGAGTATCATTAAAAGTAATTAAGACCCAAGGTCTGCCCTAAAACGGTTATAATGATTATGATCTGGCTGAACTATCATATGCTACAGTCACAGCCAGGGGACAATGACCCTCATGTTCAGAGACAAGACTGTTGAAGTGAAATATTCTGCCCTGGGCTGGCTATGTAACACAATCTTATTTAGTCCTCAGAATAACCTGTGAGCACCTTTCTCCACAGAAAACTAAGGCATGGAAGGGCTAGGGAATGTTAGACTTGTCTAGTGTTAGATTCCTTGCAGTCTAAATTGATATTTGCATCTAGGATCCTCTAGCTTGTTACACTGTAAAAGCAAATATCATAGAAGACAGAAAAGAAGGAAGAAAGGAAGGAAGGAAGGAAGGAAGGAAGGAAGGAAGGAAGGAAGGAAGGAAGGAAGGAAGGAACCCCAGCACATACACACACATATACGCATAGAGCTAGAGATACAGGTATTGCTGAATCCAACTGACAAGCACACCAGCCACAAAGCTAATCCAAATTGACACAAACACACACAGAGCATTCCACCCTCACTTAAATATGTGCAGCTTGGAGGGGTACTAAGGATCACACACAAGAATGTCCTGTGTTTGTGTTTACAAAGCCTTGACCTGGCTACAGTTTCCTCCCCAAAGGGAAAGTTCCCTGCTGAGAGGTCACAAAAGGGGTCAGACTCAAAAGGAGAGCAAAACCCTCACCTGGACAACAAACTCGTGAAGAGAATGAAGCAGGTGCATAAGCAAATGTAAACACACAAGCACCATCCACACCCAAACACATTCCCAGACCCATAAAGATGCTCATTCTACCTCTTCTTCCTCCCCTGAGCCAGGCGTGTGCACCCTTACAATGTGTTCTCTCTGTCTGTCTGTGTGTGTGTGTGTGTGTGTGTGTGTGTGTGTGTCTATGTAACGCAATCTTATTTAGTCCTCAGAGTAACCTCTGAGCCCTTTTCTCCACAGAAAACTAAGGCATGGAGGGGCTAGAGAATGTTAGACTTGTCTAGTGTTAGATTGTGTGTGTGTGTGTGTGTGTGTGTGTGTGTGTGTATGTCCTGGTCCCTCCTCTTGCCCTGACTGAGTGCACACTCCTAGTTCTCAAGCCCTGTGCCAAATGGGCAGCACAGTTGTTCAAGAATAGAGGAGCCACTATGCTACTTGGGCCTCGGCATGACCTGATCCTGACCCACTGAGTGGGCCCAGCCATTTCTGCACCCAGGATGAGCGCCAACTGCTTCCCACTTTGGAATGCCACACATGGATCCCTCTGAGCTGGAATCCTCTGAGCCTTCTCCCCGGCCAAGTCCTGTGTTCCCTACTCCTGTAGTGTAGGTATCTGGGCTCCACCCCCCCACACCCCACCCCCCCCAAGGCTCCTTGTTCTCCTCTGTCCCCAGCCAGCTGAGAAGGAACAGCTGGTTCCGACTTCCATCTGGAGGGTTTCAAAGAGTTGAGGCCACCCTCACTCTCACTGTTGGAGATCCCTAGTGGGGTGGACAGCAGTGAAGGCAGGGGGTAGCCACAGTCCGCAGTGTGAGTAGACAGAGACAGACCTGCGGCTGAGTGTAGATGAACCTCACCGGGCGAGAGGTGGTTAGCACCAGGTGACTGCCTCTGAGTCACCAGGTTGAGCAAGAGGCAAATTTGCAGAACAGGTCATTTATGGGTTTGACTGCCTCCAGCTGAGTGAGGTGAGGAGAAACAATGGCTAATGCTTACTGAAAGGCTGCTTTGTGCCGGGTGGGCGCTGTGTACACACTCCACACTTGCTCATTCAGTGCTCACCACAGCCGCGGAAGCGAAGAGCTGTGTTAAGACCAGGAAACAGGCATTGAGACCTTGTGTAATTCACCCAGGTTTGCTTAGCAAGCACACTCCGCGGTACTCACGGGCAAAAGCAAACTGACTTCAGAGCTTGAATTTTCGGAACATAATTCTCCCTCCTGTATTGGAACCTACACACACAGTGTGTGTGTGTGTGTGTGTGTGTGTGTGTGTGTGTGTGTGTGTGTGTGTGTAGCACACAGTGGGTGTTCTGTAAATATTTCTTGACTGAACAAATGCGGCACTGGAGGCCCCGGGATAAGAGGAACAATGAGAGTTGTGTGCTGTGACTTCGAGGGAAAAAGAGGGAACAAGAGTGAGTTTCGTGCACCCACACCGAAGACTCACTTCTCACTGTGGGGCTGCAGCCCCTCACAGCCTCCTAGGTGAGGGAAGAGTTGGAAAGCACTCCGAGGGGGAAAGGCTTCTCTGTTCTCCCCTCCCAAGCAGAACAGAAGGCAGGGGGGTGGGAGGGGAGGTGTGGGGGGGGCTGTACAGCCAACCCATCCAGCTTACCCAGCTCTGAGCCTCCTGCGCTCGCTCGCTCCCTCGGTCTCAGCTGAGGGGGTCCTCCTCAGCCTCTTTCCTGCCGCTCCTCCTCGCCTGTTCTACTTGTCCACCTGGACTCTGCAGGAGGCCAGTACCCCTTGGGCTATTCTGGCTCAAGAGTGGACAATTCCCTTTTTGCTTGGTCCAACTGAAACAAGGGTGGAATTTTTCCAAAGGCTCTCTATTAGGAAAGTAAAGGAAAAACAAAGCCAGAAATAAAAACTGCCAAAACAAAGAAACAGATGGAACAGTGGGGGTGAGTGCACTGGCCATGGGAGTGAGTGTGAGTTGGGCCCTGATGCTTAGACAACCCGCAACACACACACACACACACACACTTCTCGCAGCACCTGTCCTTGGCCCTTGGATGGCATTTTCCACATCGAACTGTCTATACAGAGCTTGTTTCCATCTGCCTCCCTGTCCTGACTGAGCTGTTCAAGGCCACAGTCAGTTCTTGCTCTGCCTGGCAAGGCCTGGAAGTTCAGCAGACATTTGCAGAGTGACTGAGCCGTGAGGGGGGTGACGAGAGGAAATCAGCAGTCTTTTCTCTCTGGTTACCCCGTAGCCTCCACGGTGGACACTTCCCGTTTTCTCTGATCCCACCTCGCTCTGACCACTTCCATCCATAAACGAAAGTTTCTCCTTTTGTTTCAGAACTCAAACCTCTGTCTTTCAGAAATCAGGGAGTGAGGCTTCCTGGACAGCCTACTTAGGGCAAGCTCTGTGCTCCAAAGAGGGAAGGTGCTAGAATCATGTCCAGCTGAAAAAGAAACTGCAGTCCAAAGGCCAGCACCTTGGAAATCAAGGGCAGAAAGTAACAGAACATAGGTTCACTGAGCACTTTTGTCCTCCATGCCGAGTTAGTGACTACATACATCAAATTGTGGTCAGCCTAAGATTTATTTTCTGGGCATTCTGACTCCATTTGTGGACATTGTGGCATGATGTGGGTATGGAGATCTAACCAGCTGCCAGCCATGGTGACAGGGAACCCCAGTAAACAGGCACTGAGTGTCAGCACAGAGGATACCATCTCTTGGTGTTCTTGGGGAGAGGGGATCAGACAAAACAAACTGAAAATCTGAGGTCTGAGTAGGTGGGGCAAGGATGTCAGGGCTAGCCAGTAAGGCTTTGGGCAGACCTGGCTCTCACAGCCGGTGGCCTTCAGCCGATCACTGACTGTCCCTAACTTCAGTTTCGTTATCTCTAGAATGGGAATCACTACAGCATACAGGACTGACTTCATTGTTTCCTGGTGATCGTCAAGAAGATAAATTATGATAAACGCTGGAGCACATGAGCTGCAGGGTGGGCCAGCAGATAGGAGAGGAGAGCACTCTCCACGGAGCCGAGTTCTCTCACCCCCACGCTCTCTCCTCACTCAGTGACCCACTGTCTTCTTGTCTTCCTAAAGCAGTCTTCTTGGAAGAGAGTGGCTTGCTTTGTCCAAAGCTTCCTCACTGCATAAGCCTCCTCAGTGTGGGATGGGGTGGGGGGGTGCTGTTCCCGGCTTTGACCTGCTATTAAGATGGCTTTCTTTTTTTTTTTTTGTTTTTTTTGTTTTTTTTGTTTTTCGAGACAGGGTTTCTCTATGTAGCTTTGCGCCTTTCCTGGAACTCACTTGGTAGCCCAGGCTGGCCTCGAACTCACAGAGATCCGCCTGCCTCTGCCTCCCAAGGGCTGGGATTAAAGGCGTGCGCCACCACCGCCCGGCAAGATGGCTTTCTTAAGCTTCGCAATCACGCCTTTAATCCCAGCACTCGGGAGGCAGAGGCAGGCGGATCTTTGTGGGTTCGAGGCCAGCCTGGTCTACAGAGCGAGATCCAAGAAAGGTGCAAAGCTACACAGAAACCCTGCCTCGAAAAACAAAAACAAAACAAACAAAAAAAAAAAAAAAAAAAAAAAAAAAAAAGATGGCTTTCTTAAAGGTCACACCAGTTACCACTGAGGTGGAAAAAAAAAAAAGTAATCAGTATTCATTTCCTTTTGCCACCTGAAACTTGGGCTTTAGAGTTCTTTGTTTTGCACCTTACAGGCATTCTGGTCTCAGCTGCAGGTCCTTTGGCTTGGTGTAGCTCTCCAATCTTTGCGGCTCCTCTGCCCCACCACCTTCTAGGCCAATGGTTTTCAGCCTTCCTAATGCTGTGGCCCCTTAACACAGTTCCTCATGTTGTGGTGACCCCCAACCATAAAATTATTTCATTACTATTTCACAACTGTGATTTTGCTACTGTTATGAATCATAATGCAAATATCTGATATGCAGGGTCTCTGATATGCGACCCTTGTGAAAGGGTCATTTGACACCCCCCCCCCCACACACACACACAAAGGGGTCTCAGCCTACAGGTTGAGAACCACCGTTCTAGACCCTTCTTTGGCCTAGGTATTGAGCAAAGCTCTCCCTGAGACTCCTGGCCATTTGTCCTCCAGATCCCCCCCTGGGTGGTCTCTGCATCAGTAGTCTCCTCCCTCCAAGCAGGTGATTTCAGTAGCCCGTGCTCAGTGCCATTCTCCAGCCCGGTCTCCTTCACTCACGTGGCTCCCCCTAAAGCCGGGTCACACTACCTCAACCTTACCACGCACCACAGTGAAGTTATGACTTCTCTCCCAAACAATTTCCTTCCTCCCCTAGCCTATTTTAATAACTGCACAGCGTGCCCCAACCCTCAAGTCCTTCCTCCCTTGCCCTGGCAAACAAGGGGCGACCAAATCCTAAAGGTTCCTTCTCACCCATCCCCACCTCCTCACCCGTCACTCCCCCACCCATATAGCTGCTACCTCTCTTCCTTCCAGCCCCACACCTCACCCCCATGTGCACACACACACATACACCCTTCAATCAAAAGAATCTACCTAGGGCACAATTTGAGTGAGATTATTTCTCTCCTCAAAAACTTTAAATGTCTCCATATTGTTGATAGCAATATTTTTCAAACTTTCTTGGTGGTAAAAATACAGACTCCCACTCCCCACCCTCGCCCTCATGAATCAGAACCTCTAAGAGCTGTGCCTGCTGCTCTGTATTTTTAACAAGCATCCAGGTGACTCTTATCACCACGGTTTTTATTTTGTGTTTTTTAACGGAACACTGGCATTTAGCAGGCTCTCTGTACCTGCTTCCAGGATCGTCTTCACAGTCTCCTCTGTGTTCTGGATGCCACTGCGGCCCCCGGTGCCAGAGCTCACAGGGTTCCCTCTCTCTGAGCCAGACTGCTCCTGTCTATCAAGACCTAGCTAGAATGCCACCTCCTCCATGAAGATCTTCCTGATTCTTCCAACTGAGAATCATCGCTCTCTTCTTGGAGGTGATGCAACCCTCTAGTCTAAGTGCAATTGTGTGCGATCAGCAGCCATTGCAGCCTGGCTCACAGAGGCGTGCAGCTGGTACTTTTCCCTCCCCTTTATCCTCTAGAGTGAGTGCTCTCTTTCTTGTCGTGATTGTAGCCAGAAAACTCGGACCCAGAGCCGATCCTTTTCCATAGCCAAGATGTTCAATGTTCAGCCACTAGAACCACTAGGTCTGAGTGCCAGGTCCCCCATTTGACTTAGCTATTTAGGAGCCGTGTGCCTCAGTTTCCCTGTCTGTGAAACAGAGTTGGTATGAGGACTAAATTCACATGCATTGTCTTTAGTTACAGAGCCTGGGGTATCCACTATCCGGGTGCTGACAGATGCTACATCTCCTGAGAACCTATTCCTGGTTTTCACTCAGCTACTGTGATGGTGCGCCTCCACACGGTAACAAGCAAAGGGAGAGGGAACAGGTCGTACACAGACAGCTCTTCTCATTAGGACACTCCCCTGCATCTGGATGGCACATGCTCACAGTCCTCGGACTCTGGCAGTCAAGGCGAAACCCACATAGGGAGACTCCAATTAAACAAGAAGACAGTACAAGGCTCATCCTGGAGCACCCTCATTGTGTCATTACCTCCCAGAGGCCCCTGTCTCCTAATACTCTCACTCTGGAAGCTGAGACGTTTAGCCTGGGGCAAAGTGAGGCTCGCTGGGTGCTAACTGCTTTTTCTGTCGCGGTGACCAAATGCCTGGCAGAAGCAACTTGCAGAAGAAAGCTTTTTCTGGCTCGTTGTTTGAAGGGACAGTCCATCGTGTCGAGGAAAGCATAGCAGGATCGAGAGGCAGCTGGTCATACTGTGTCCACAGTCAGGAAGCAGAGAGAGATGAAAGCTGGTGCCCGGCCCCCTTTCTCCTTTCCATTCAGTCCTAGACCTCCCCTCACCATGCCCACGCAATTGTGCAGTCCCCTTTTGTTTTGTTTTGTTTTGTTTGTTTGTTTGTTTGTTTGTTTGTTTTTTCCGAGATAGGGTTTCTCTGTATATAGCCCTGGCTGTCCTGGAACTCACTCTGTAGACCAGGCTGGCCTCGAACTCACAGAAATCCACATGCCTCTGCCTCCCGAGTGCTGGGGTTAAAGGTGTGCGCCACCACCACCTGGCCTGTGCCGCCCACTTTTACAGTGGGTCTTCCCGTCTCAGTCTACCCAATCTAGAACCTCTCACCGGCATGCCCAGAAGCTTGTCTCCTCGGCGACTCTAGACCCTGCCAAACCTTCAGCCAAGGTTAGCCATCACACCCAACATGCAGGGACAGCTAGTACCCACTCATCATTAGCTACGATACACAAGAAATCTTGGGGACAGTCTGACTTAGTAACCCTCAACTCTGCCTGCCCACTGGAGAGCTTTGGGGACTCCAGAGGCCTGAGCCTGACCTCAAACAAATGATCCTAGGGTTGAGGCCCAGGTCTGGAACATGAACATGAAGCTAGGGTGGGAATCCTTCATTTTACCCATAGGAGGTGGAGGACTTATTCAAGTGTTCTCGGTAAGTACAGTAAGTTCTGCATTGAAACCCTTCCATCCCTCATAGCCAGTCCAGCACAACTTCTAGCACAAAGGCCCAGTCTTTGCTCCTGTACTGGTTGGAAGGGATCATCTCGCAAGGGGACCCATGGGGAGGGCAGAGCCTAGGGCGATGGGGCTGGAGAAGTTGGAGGAAGATTAAGGAAATGGAGAGAGAAGAGAGACCTCAAAGGACCAGCGTGCACTCTGGGAAGACAGAACCAAAGGCTGGGCGGTGGGGGGTGGAGCTGGAGACTAAATCGCCTGGGGTTCGAGGACTGTAAGAGTGGGAATCTTGACTCTGGGTTGTGATGGTCTCTCCAGTATCGGCCCAGAATGGGGCATACAGAGGAGCTCACCGAGTACAAGTTGAATGTCTCGATGATGACGCAGTGGCATCAGGGGAATGCACACTGTTGAGCATGCCACGTTTCTATAGGGAAAAGATCCTGGGGAGCGAAGTCGAGACACCAAGGAGGCCAAGCTCCCTAGAATTCTGCAAGTCCATCACAGGAGAGAGGTCATGGCCCCGGGTGCCAGATGCTCACAGGGTGTCCTGTCCCAGTTGCGCATCCAGAATGCCAAAGGGGACAAGCAGACAAATGGCACTGTATGCTGGGTGAAGAGGAAGGGGCCTGGTAAGGAGAGAAGGAGGCAGGCAGGAAGGAGGAGGCGAGGGGCCAGGCCAGGCTGCCTCTTGATAGGGAGAGCAGGGAGGGTGGGGAGCTCTGGGCCAGCGGCTGGGTCAGATCCTCAGCCAAAGCAAACTTACCTCAGGGGGCTGGGGGGCCGTTCCTCCCCCACACAGATGGAATCAAAGGCAAACAGGAACCCTGCAGGGCCCAGCTGTGACCCCTGCCCCCAAACCCAGCAAGGCCCATTAACCCCTCCCCCCATCCCTCTTAACACACTTTCACGGCCCAAAGAACCCCTTGCAACCACCTCACCTAGTATTTGCTGCCTGAATGCCAGCCAAGAGATGCCAGGCTCCCCAGCCCAAAGAATACCCAGGCCCTGCCCACCGCCACAGTGGCTCTGCATAAAATATCGGGGTCATCTTTGCTTAAAAACAAAACAAAACAAAAAAACATAGGCCTTTCCTATGTTTTTCTGTGCCAAGAGTTAAAGGGTCCAGACTCATTTCCTAGAACCACACTAATCAAAGTTGATACCTGTACCCCACTAACAGACAGGGCGGGAGCAATTGCCCCCTCATCTCCTCCAGAGTAACTGCAGGCTACTTCTACTGGTCCCCTGAGCTGGGCCATGAGTTAAGAGTAAGTAGCCCGGAATTTGGGGAGCAGCAGAAGTGGAAAGGGATCTCAAAGGCTTTCTGGTGCTCAAGTCACTCACACGGAAAGGTCAAGGCTAGCACCGAGCCCGCCTGAGGTCATACAAGTGGCTGGTGGACACGCTAGGACCTGACTTTCAGGCAAGTTCCCACTCTACCGGACCATGACCCTGACCCTAGAAAGGGCAGGTGAGAAACAGACACAGAATACCGTGCATCACCATGCCTGAGAGAGCCGACCTACAAATGTTGTCTTTCTTAATCTCCTGAACACCTCCACCTGTGTGTCCACTGGGACCCAGTGTGGATGGACCTTTCTGGATTCAAAGAAAGCAAAACAGCAATGGGTCAGAGGCGGACAGACCATGGGGACTGCTTCCCAGAGCCGTCCCCTTCTCTTTCCTGAATTCCATACAGTATGATTTGAATAATCCAAAGAGGACAATAAAAACCGTCTGGGGAAAAGATTAAAGATGGCCGACCTCGGGAGAGTCTGAAGAGAGCTTTTAGGAGCTACACTGAGTACACAGAGAAGAGAGACCAGGAAGAAAACAGAGGAACCGGCATCGAGGAAGAGATGAGAAAAAACCCCACACGGGGTCCAGTGGGGAAACTCAGAGGGCGGCAGGCCTAGGGCAGCTATGGCTGTGACTTGGAGCCCAATATTCCCACTGCCAAGGCCACTGCAATCCGAGGGAAGGGGAGCAGAGGACTAGGGAGAAAGGTGGAATGAAAAAAAAAAGCCTTTTGGGGCACTAATTAAGGCCACCTCGGCCTTCTAGACACCCAACTGATTTTTCACCCCAAGATGGTCTTTCTTTGAAAGCAAAACAGTTCTCACCCACACCCACACCCCCAGAAGGCTCCAGAAGCCTAGCAGCGGTGACAAGACCCGCCAGAAAGGAAGAAGAAAAGTGCGGAGAGAGGAGACAGTCCAGAGGGCTGGCAACGGGAGACCAGGCAAGAGGGAGCCGAGCAGAGGAGTGGGGTGAGGGGGCGGGAGGAGGGCGCGTGGGAGGGAGTGATGGAGCCTCTCCCAGCTCTTCCCCCCCTCCCTCTGTCCCTCCCACTCTCTCTTTCATGATCTTGAAACAACCTTCAAGTCTGGGCTGGAGCTCCCAGGAGGCCAGTCACTTAGGAAACAAAACTGTTTCCTTTACAAGTCCATCTGCAGCTGAGCGCCCCCCCTCCCCCTTGTACACTCACTCTCCCATGGACTCTCACGTACACCCACAGTCCGGCACAGCCTTCCCTGTAGCACACACGTGCATGCCTGCACACGAACATGTGCACACCACACACTCCTGTGCGGATGGCGAATGTGTGATAGATGGGCCACCCATCCAAGCAAGCAAGCACTGCCCTGTCCTGTCCTGTCCCGGTCAACTCCTCTCTCATAGAGTCTGAGTTGACTTCTAAACCTTGCTGTGTCGTTTAGGGTAACCTTGAACTTCTTCTGATCCTCCTGCCTCTGCCTCCCAAGTACTGTGATGAGAGGCATGTTCTACAAGCCTCGGTTTAGGGAGTATCTTAGGGCTAGATCCCAGGGTTCCACGTTTGCTAGAAAGGCACTCGACCAACTGAGCCACCTGCCCAGACGGAAACTCCTTTGGAAGTAGCACTTGGTACATTCCGACTTACAGAATCCCACAGCGAAGTGTCCCCTTTGGGCATAACGAGCACCCCGCCACTAGGCTAGCACATGTCCCTAGCTCTCTCTGTTCTCTCCCCCTGCATACACATACTTACTTCTCAGACCTCAAGACCACTCCTGCCTTCCTACCTCCTGCTTTCCCCTCTTTCTGTCTTCCTCCTTGGTTCCTTTCTTGACTCAAATGAGTCCCCCTGTCTGGTTCCACAGGTAGCCAACCCAGGCACAACAGGTCAGAGGGCCAGAGCGTCTACTCCCACCGAGGTGTTCTGGAGTCTGAGATAGACTCCCAGCGCCTCCACAGAGGGAGTGGCCGGGGAGGCAGGGGTGAGCAGCAGATGGCGGACGACCTGCCGAGCGTCACTTGTTGCAACCCACGTGTGTGTGAGCAGCCGTGTCCTTGGGGCTGTGGTCACCCTAATGCAGGGCATGGCAGGGAGCCCTAACAGTCTGTGAAAGCCCAGGAAGGGCACAGCCCTTTCCGTTACTGAGCCTGGCTACAGAGAGCAGGGCCAGGGCGTGGGAAGGACTGGGCAACACCGGAAAGTGCCCGTGGGGGTGGGTGGAGGGGGATGAACACAGGAAGGAGCTCAGAGCCTCGAGCTTCTCTTTTGCCTCACCTTGTATCTTGAAGATGCTAGGGAGATTACTCAGGGACTCTAGCCCAGGAGTATAGATGCCCCTTAACCCCAAGGGATCACCTATTCACCCCTAAACTCCACTACCCTTTGGGTAAGTCTTCTGGAGTCTTCTTCACTACGCTTTACAGCTTCAGCGGCTCCCCATGTCCTTGACACACAGGGACTGTGTCCATTTCCTGTCACGGATTTCCCAATCTCATCTATTCCCAACCCAAGTCCGAGGCCTGGAAGGGACCACAGACCATGAGAAAATCCATGCATGCTTATCCTGCCCATCCTTCTTCGTGCCTAGGCCCGGGGGGGGGGGGGGGGGTGGAAGCAGCAGGGGCAGGTAGGATCTGACCCTCCGATGCCTGTAATGGAAAAATCTCAGCTGCAGATCCGGAGGGGGCCAGTTATTTAGGGAATTCAGATGTGAGCCTTGTGCCCTGAGAGTAGATTTCCTGGACAGGAGGTCTATAATCCCTCTACAGGGTGCTCTCTCCAGGGCCGGAGGAGGCCCAGCCCAGCCAGCCCAGCCAGCGGGTACCTTAGGCCTCCGGCCAAAGCCCAGTTCCCCTCCCTCCTTCTTCCTTTCCCAATCAGGGTTCTCAGAGCTGCCCCTGCTCAGCGGGTGTCCACTCACTCCATCTCTGGGCCTAAGGAAATGGGGACACTGCAGGAGAACCCTGTCCTCCGACTGCTCCTGGCAGATGGAGGCAGGAATATTTCTTCTCTGTCCCCCACCCTTATTCTTTGGCTCTTCATCAAATGAAATACACCAGTACCCCCCCCCCCCACCAGCAGCTGGCACTGTCATGGGTCATCGGCTCTGCCCCTGTTTCTATTGAGTATAACGCTGAAGACACCTTCCCAGCTGGAAGTGAAGCCCCCCCCCAACCCCAGGTCCAACTTCCGGGATCTCCCATGCCTCTTCACACAAGTCACTCTAGGTGGAGATGCCTGTCTCTTTCCTCCCAGAAGGAACTCAAGGAAGTCATTGTTCTTTCTAGTTCATGGACTTGGTGTTTGAGGTGATAATGACTTCCATGCTCTCCCCAGAAATGCCACACCTTCCGGCTTTGACTTCCTTCCTCCCGTGCCATTCACCAACCTCAGACTCACCCAGAGCTCCTCTGTAGCAATGAAGGAGAGGCTCTTCCACTCCACACACAGAACGGAAAGGGGTGCTCCCGAGTGCCTGCTGTGCTTGGCTTAGGGCTGCCTTCTTGGTCCTTTCACATCCTCTGCATTCTCTGTCCTTCGCTCCCACTCCCCCCCGCCTCTAGGTGCTGAGAGTCTTGATTGTCCTGAACACTGGAGGCAGGTGTAGCCAACTTTTAAATATCGTGACACAAAGTTGTCATCTACAACATTCACATCATCGATAAGTCACACTGGAGAACTAGGCAATCACGTTATCAAAAACAAATGACCTCTATAAAGCACCTCATAACGTTTGAAGTGAGTTCAGGATGTTGTGTGGGGCCAAGTTCTATCTCAGGGTGTATGCAGCCTAAGAGCAACAAATCAGACATGCCTGGCTCAGAGGTTACATCTGGGAGGCCTTAAGAGGACCCCTTCATCTCCAGACTGGTCCCTGGCAAGGAGCTTCAAATGCAAGAGTCATCTTGTGCTCCGGTTCTAACTCTTTCTTGGTCACGGTTTCCCTGAAGCTTCCGCAGCAGAGAGACCAGGCTGTTGCTTTTTCTGGGAAACTGGATGTAGACTCAGGAGATTTGGGTTCTGTCTCATCCACTCAGGTTGCTGAATTCTTAACAGCCTCAGCTTCCTCACCTGGAAATACAGGCAGTTAGTCTGCAAGATCTCTGGCATCCTAGGACCCCCGAGATGATGTCTCCTGAGGGGCCGGCATCTCTTCCTCCTGCTACCCCCTCCCTATCCCCTTCCCCTTGCTTCTGTCTCAGCCATGGCTGCCCTGGGATGGGGAAGTGCCAGGGGGAGCTGGGGGGGTGGGGGGGGACACCACCGGACAAAACAGGACCATCAGCTGGGGCCAGTCGCTAAAGAGGCGGGAGGGGAGGAGTCCTCAGGGATCCAGTTTCAACAAACGTTTCTTTCCCCGAGAAGGGGAAGGCGGGGGTGAGGGGGAGAGGGACCTATTTAAAGCTACCCTGTTGCTCTGGCCGGCTCTGTCTGTCTGCCAGGGTCTCCAGCTGCCCCAGACAGGCCGTGTGGTCTTGAGATCCTCCTGGTGACCTTTTCAGCCTAGGTCCCCTCAGCCACTCTGCCCCAAGATGGGTCGTGGGGTGAGTATCCCCAAAGATCAGGGGCCACTCTCTGGAGGGTGAGGAAGACAAGGGAGAAAGGGTGGAGCGGGAATGGGATGCGGAGGGAGGGTGAGAGACGCGGACTGCTGAGTGGGATGGTTTGAACTTGGAACTGGTCTCCCAGCTGCACATGCCTGTGGACTCCACAGTGCTAGCCCAAGCGCCGTCCTGTCCTGCAGCCGCCCTGGCCTCCTCCTCTCCACAGCTAGCCCAGAAGCCACCCAAGTGCCCGCCTAGGTCTCCCTGCACTCCATCCCCTCATCTCCTCTGCCCAAATCTTCCCTCTCTCACCACAGTTCCTGGCTTCCCAGCTGAAGAGGTGTCGGGCATTGTTAGTTCTCTCCCACCCTTGTCACCCCCTGAAAATATCTGCTCCTCTGAGGTCCTAGCCGGAGAGGATAGGGGGCCAGCCTGGGGTTGCAAAGCAGCTGTGGAACATCCCACTCCCAGAGCCACCAAGCAGTTTGCTACACCCCGCGCGCCAAGAGCCCTGCGTGCCAGAGTCAGCTGGGAGGGAGAGCAGGGCTCTCTCCCCAGCACCCCTCCGGAGGATGTCCCAGCAACACTGTCCTCGGCCCCCAGCCATAGGCTTTAGGGTCCTTTCCAAAGGCTGGTGAGAACGGCCCCTGCCCATGGCGTCCTGCAGCAGCGGATTTGCCAATGAAAAAGATCAACAGCTATGTCTGGGCGAGCAAAGGACGAGGCTTCCAGTTCTTGGAAATGAAATTCCCATATGAAGCAGAGTGACCCAATCCCTTTACATCCCGGGCTTGGCTGCTTTCCTTCTGTGGAATGCTGGCAGAAGAGGGCACGGTGGGAAAGGGCTTGACAGGCCATTGCAAAATGCGAGGGAGACCGTGCCACGGGGTGCTGGGGGCCAATTTCTGGGCCCAAGGAGGAGTCAGGCAAGGACATGTTATTGCACTAAGCTGAACAGCTGGAAAAACTCTGAGCCTGGACACCAGGGTTCCAGAGTTAGAGTGGGAACTGAAAATAGAAGAGTCCCCCTGCGTGCACGTATACGTGTGTCTGTCTGTCTGTCTGTCTGTCTGCCTATGTCTGTGTGTGTGAACACGTGTATATGTGTCCACAACCTCACCCCCCTGTGTGTCCCCAGGAAGCTGGTAGTGCTGCAGGCATTCATGAGTGAACCTGCACCAGGTTTCTGCAGGTGAATTGGCAAATGAACAGCCTTTGGGCATTCGGGGCACATATGGTGGGTGGGAGGTGAATGCTCTGAGCCCACCCTTAGGAGCTGTCTATGGTCCATGGGTTTCCCTGAGGCAGTGATCATAGTCATGGGAAGACACAAATTGTCCTGGGACCTTCAGCAATATCTTGGTATCTCCTGTTCCCCGTAGAAAGGGAAGATCCAGCTGAGGTGCAGAAATTCTGAGAGGCCAGGGCCAACCCTAACATCTAAGAGAAAAGAGAGGATGCCCCCAACCCTGCTCTACCTTAGAGCAAGGCGGACCTAGCTCACGGAGTTCTTTCTACTTGAAATGCAATTTGACCTTGAATTCTCCATTCTGAACTGCCTCCCTGCCCTGCCCCCCCCCCCCTGCATCCAGCACCCTTGCTGGGTTCATAACCTGTGGTACCACTAACCTAGTGGCTACTAGTGGTCTGGTTTGCTTGGTTTGAAAAGCTGGGTTAAGTCTGGGATCTTAAGGTTGGGTGCTCAGAGTCCTACCTCTCAGGAAAAGCCTGCGGGGAGAACAAGCTCCCATTCTCCACACTCAACTCTGTGGTCGGCTTCACCTCCACTCCAGCCCATCACTATGCTACTGTGAAGGGCAAGCGTGGGAGTTGAGGGAAGAAATCACACTGGTGGGAGGAAGCCAAGCCTCCTCCAGAGGCTGAGGTGGGGGTGGGGGGAGCGTTGGCTGATTTCCAGCTACCCCCACTCTGTCCCAGACTCTGGCTTTCTCAAAAAGAACTCTCTGTTCTCCTTCAGCATTCAAGACCCAAAGAGAGGGACTCGTGCTAGGGGAGGGAGGAAAGAGCAGAGGGGGGAAGGGGGGTCCCCGCTTCCTCTTTCTTTCTTCCCTGGGCAGCCACTGGCCCCAAATCTCCACAGGCTCCTGGCTGTGGAGCCTCAGATCCTTGCCAGGACAGGAGGAGGGGGAAGGGCAGTGTGTCCCAAGCTTCACACTTGTGGGAGCTGGGAAAAGAAGGCACCACATGGAGCTGTTTAGCTCATCCCCAATTCAACATAACAACATACAAGAGCCAGCACATCCCCCCCCCCTCAGAAACATGCATTTGTTTATTTGTTTGAGATAGGATTTCACTATGTCACCCAGGCTGGACTCAAACTTCCAATCCTCCCGCCTCCACCTCCTGAATTGTGGGAATCCAGATGTGCACCCCACCACCTCCGGCTTCGGAAGGGGCCATTTGATTCTCATTTTTCACGTCTTTTATTTTACACCAAATGTGCAGAGATTTCTCTGGACTCTGCTCCTCAGCCCCTAGCACAAGCCTCTCCTGGAGGCTCCCATCCCTGAAGGCCCCAAGGATCACGCTGACAGCGGTCCAGATTGCTTTCATGCATTCAGTCCCTTTGTGGTTTCCCATCCTTGACTCAGCCCTGCCTCACCAAAGAGGCCAAAGCATTCAGTTCTCCCAACTAAATGAAGCCTCTTATATCACCTGGGAAAGTGAGAGGCAGAAGTATTTCTGAGTCCTTCTCTACCCTTCCGATGGCCACTTCAGTCTCCCCAGGATGCTTGGCCTCCAGAAGATCTAGACCAGACTGGATTCATAGGTATTTCAGATAGCGAAGAGAGCATGATGTTTTGATCACCTTTTCTAAACGGACCATGTCTGAGCAACACAGCCTCCAAGGGCACACCTCCTTCTGGGTCATTGAATCCTGAAACAAGTGCCCATCGTCTTGCATTGCATGTCCATCCCCTTCTTTACTCCTGATATCACTGGGCAGAATTCTATTACCCAGGGTGCTATGTTTACGATTTCTTATGATCACAGCAGCTGTCCTGTTCCCCAGGATCGCTCTAACGCTGGTGGGTAAAAATACATTAATCCTGGAGCACTGAGGACATGCTGGAGAAACAGGAGGTTCCCACTGATACACATCTGCCTAAGTCCATAGGACATACACTGCCAGTGTGTCAGCTGGAAGGTAGTGATGAAACAGTGTACCCCTCCAACAGTGTGGGATGCTGATGAGGAGGGAGGCTGTAGTGATGAAACAGTGTACCCCTCCAACAGTGTGGGATGCTGATGGGGAGGGAGGCTGTAGTGATGAAACAGTGTACCCCTCCAACAGTGTGGGATGCTGATGGAGAGGGAGGCGGTCCATGTGTAGGGACAGAAGATTCGTGAGCACTTCCTCTACTTTCCACTAACCTTTGCAGTCAACTCAAAAGTTGCTTTAAAAAAAAAAAACTATTAAAAATGAACCCCAGCCGGGCGTTGGTGGCGCACGCCTTTAATCCACTCGGGAGGCAGAGGCAGAGGCAGGCAGATCTCTGTGAGTTCAAGGCCAGCCTGGGCTACCAAGTGAGTCCCAGGAAAGGCGCAAAGCTACACAGAGAAACCCTGTCTCAAAAAACCAAAAAAAAAAAAAAAAAAAAAAAAAATGAACCCCACCCCCCAAATGCATAATCTTGAAAAACAAAACAAACAAAAACCCACACAGATTATTGCTTCTACCAGGTGCCCATTCTTTATGGAAAACACCAGTCATAACCATGGCATGGAAAAATCCACTTCTAAAAGCTCAGGGTAGCCTTCAGGGTCCATAGAAAAGCCAGAGGGACCGAGCAGAAACTCAGTTAAGCCCTGTATCCTGAGGGAGATGGAAAGCCATGGAGGGAGATGACAGTGTTCTTCACAGTATCCATAGCCCCCAGGCCTTTCCCAGCCCCCACCTAGCCCACTCCTCCAAGGCTGTCTGCCATCTCCCACAAGAAGCTCCTATGGGACCCCGAAAGCCTGCAGTAGCCCTGAAGAGAAGGGCAAACGGGGAACTCACAAGATCACTATTAAAAACACCCAGCTGACCTGGACAGAAGCCAAAAACTGACCCGGACTTACACGACTTCAGTTCTCTGTTTACTCTCATATACATGTCTTGGCAAAGGGAAGCCAGTTGTGCTCTTGGGATTTCAAGCTCTGTGAGTTGCCTCTGTCCAGTCCCAGGTAGGCCTGTCCAGCAGGCTGGCGAGGGCTCCCGGCATACCCTGGGCTCCCCTCTGATAGCCATACTTGAACCTACCACCACTAGCTTCTCCCAGTCCCTCATCCCTGCCCATTCCATGCCCACCACCTTCTCTCTGCTTCCCAGGACTCTTACTCTACCCAGCACTCCTCTCTAAACTAGGCAAAGTCATTCCTACAGGATACCCTACCCATCAGCACAATCCCTGTCCACTCCCAGGATTCCCTCCAATAACATAGGATGGTACTTTTCAAAATGTGTATGTGTTTTCTTTTTTATTATCTGGCAGAATCCCACATCACATAGTGAACAGATACAAGTTCAAATGTGGGGGGGGTCCTCACAGCTCTGCCTGGGCTCTCCCACCTCCTGCTCCCATTCTCCCCCAGCACCCTGCTTCCAATGCTGGGACATTCTCCATGGCTGATGGGAACAGGCTCCGGCCGGTCTCCCTGATCCTCTGTGCCCTCCCTTCCCTTTGCAGGCAGGGCGTGAGTACTCGCCTGCCGCCACCACCGCGGAGAATGGGGGTGGCAAGAAGAAACAGAAAGAGAAGGAGCTCGATGAGCTGAAGAAGGAGGTTGCCATGGTAAGGACCACGGCGCTTACAGCAAGGCCATGGACGAGCAGCTCTGCTCTGACAGTCACGCACCAGTAACCATGGGCATCCAAAAAAAAGCTTTGCACACAGGCCCATGCTCCTCACTTAATCCTGTGCCCCCAACGTGTGCTCAGCCTCCTTTCCCAAAGTGTCTCCATTTCCCCTTCCCCAGGATGACCACAAGCTATCCTTGGATGAGCTGGGCCGAAAATACCAAGTGGATCTGTCCAAGGTGAGTGGAGCCATGAGGGGAGAGAGGCAGGCAGCTTCAGGTGGGAGAGCCTCATCTCCAATGCTCTTTGCAGGTGAGGGGGACAGCCCAGAGATGACAGACTTACCTAACGCCATGGGATTAGTTGGCGGCACAGTCAGAAATAGACTTTGGACCCCTGCTTCCCTCTCTTTCCCCGAGTATCTGGGAGCTAGAATTCCTTAGAACCCAGGGCTCAGATCCTGGCGAGGCTCTGTGCTCTTGCCTCAAGCAACTGCTCTCAGAGATGATGGACATGGACCAGCAAGGTGACTCATCCCTGTTATGATAGTGCTTGCTGGCTCCTGCTACATCCGTGCCTCTGTAATGAGATGCAGTGTGGACATTTCTTTAATCCTCACCCTAGCTCTGTCAGGCATTGTCAGCCTGTTTATTAAAGCAAGGAGAATCAGAAAGGGAGAATTACTTGCTGAATTTGGACCCCGGCCCATGCTCCTCACTTAATCCTGTGCTCTGAAGTGTGCTCAGTCTCCTTTCCCCCTTCCCCAGGATGACCATGACCTGTCCTTGGATGAACTAGGTTAGTTATATAAATAAACACAGGCCACAGTCAGATTGCCAAGCCCATCATTTAAAAATATTTTAAATTGTTCCTCAAAGCTACGTGCACTGGCAGACACCTGTAACCCCGGCTACTTAGGAGGCTGAGGCAGGGAAGACTGCAAGTTCAAGGCTAGCGTGGACAACTTAGAGTCCCTGTCACAAAATCAAATAAAAAAAAGGCTATGCCTGTAGTTCAATGACAGGGTGCTGTGCAGCTTGTGTGGTGCCCTAAATTCAATCCTTAGTTTTAAAAAAAAAAAATCTTGGCAGTCAACTGTAGTCCTAGGTACTTAGTAGAAAAAAGACTTGGACCCAACAGTTCAAGACCATCCTAGACAAAATATTGAAATCCTGGCTCAGACAAGTGAAAACACTGTAAAGCCAGCCACAAGTTCAAGGCCAGCTGGGGCTATAAAGTAACTTCCAAGCTGTAAGAATAACTTACCAGGGCTGGAGAGATGGCTCAGCGGTTAAGAGCACTGACTGCTCTTCCAGAGGAACCGGGTTCAATTCCCAGCACCCACATGGCAGCTCACAACTGTCTGTAACTCCAGTTCCAGGGGACCTGATACCCTCACACAGGCAAAACACCAATGCACATAAAATAAAAATAAATTAAAAAAAAAAAAGAATAACTTACCTTAGCCGGGCGGTGGTGGCGCACGCCTTTAATCCCAGCACTCAGGAGGCAGAGGCAGGAGGATCTCTGTGAGTTCGAGGCCAGCCTGGGCTACCAAGTGAGTTCCAGGAAAGGCGCAAAGCTACACAGAGAAACCCTGTCTCGGAAAAATCAAAAAAAAAAAAAAAAAAACAACTTACCTTAAAAGAAAAAAAAAGGATAAAAAATTTATTGTGACAATACCCCTGGCCCACTGCTCTCTGTCTCTGTTCCTAAACTACTATGCTCCCATTTGTTGACGCTACTTTATTTTCTATTCTCCAGCATCCACGAGTATTTACTATTGTGTAAGTTTCCTCTTTAGATTGTGGGTGGGGCTTTGTTGATCTTGCCTGTCTCTCAGTCCTTCCCAGTGCTGAGCATGCAGTCGGAGCTCACCATTCATGTGTAAAGTAGGTGAATAAATGACATGATGGTCAGTAACAAGTGGTTCCTGCTCCAAGTCAGTAGCAAAAAAATTAAAAGCAAAAACCATCCAAACAGAATTCCAGTGCAGTATAGTAAGCACCACTCTAGAATCAAGCATTGGGGGGGGGGGCGCTAACCGGATCCAGAAAGAGGCCTTTGATCTCGTCTGGGGCCTAAAGAATAGCGAGTTTGGCTAGGTTTTCTTTGGGAAGTGATAGGTGGTTGCCAAAATCACATGGCACTAAGGATCAAAGCTGTGGGGCTTTCCCTGGAGCCCTGGAGAAAGGAAGGACCTGGAGGAAGAGACGAGGGTGGTCAGACGAAGAATCTTTCCGGTGTGCTTATGCATACGGTCCCAATAAAAACATGTTTCAACCCAAGAATAACGGAAGGTGGAGCCTTAGGGAGAGTCCTTTCTAGCCTTCAAGGCACAAGTCCCATTTATAGACATCAGTATCTCTGTGTGGTCCCTCCTGATGTTCCCACCCCTCCCAACCAAAGGAGGTTTTTTTTTTTTTTTTTTTTTTTTTTTTTTTTTTTTTTTTTTTTTTAATCCAACTGGGCATTATTCTCCAAGATGCTGAGAGATGTGGTGAGGGTCAGGTTTGTTCCGTACACCCACTCCTACACCTTTTCTCACTCCCCAGGGCCTCACTAACCAGCGAGCTCAGGACATCCTGGCTCGGGATGGACCCAACGCCCTCACGCCACCCCCCACAACTCCTGAGTGGGTCAAGTTCTGTCGTCAGCTTTTTGGGGGCTTCTCTATTCTTCTGTGGATCGGGGCCCTCCTCTGCTTCCTAGCCTATGGTATCCTGGCTGCCATGGAGGACGAACCATCCAATGATAATGTGAGCCATGTCCCCAACCCTTGGACCAGCCAGCCCATGGTTCTGCCCTCCAGCTCTCAACCCCAAAGAAAGTGATGTGTGTGTGTGTGGGGGGAACGACAAGATCATAGTCCCTCAGGCTGAAGAGGGGTGAGGCTTCTGTACATGCCTGTGGAGCACCCTCCAACACATGCCGTCAGTGATGAATGAGAGATCCTCCGTGCTCATTCCACCAAAAGGGGCTGGTCTGTATGCCATGGGAACTCATTTCCTTGCTCCTTCCATGCTAGGAGTGTGGGTTAGAAGACTGGGGGGGGGGGGCTGAAGAGAAAGATTCACTGTCATTCTCATGCCTGGGCTCAGATGGAGGCTGGGGATCCCACATAGGATGACTCTGAGTGCTCTTCCCAAGTGACAGCCACCCTCAAGGTGAGAAATGGCGGGTCCTTCAAAGTCTTTCTCCTTACCAGTTATACCTAGGTATCGTGCTAGCAGCTGTGGTCATCGTCACTGGCTGCTTCTCCTACTACCAGGAAGCCAAGAGCTCCAAGATCATGGACTCCTTCAAGAACATGGTGCCTCAGGTAGATGGCAGGGACTGGCTCCGTCTAACCTGGGGCATAAGATTTCCGAGATGGCTCACCTCTTACCATCTTGCGGTCTGAGGTGAAAGAAAGATGGGCAGAAAACACCACCCTTTTCGGCTCTCCACACCAGAGCCAAGTCTTGTTGTTGAAGGTGTGGGGGTTTCTTCTCCTCCTTTGGAGGGAGAACAAATTGTAAGCAAAGGTGGAAACAGACATTTCATGAGGTACTCTTGGTCTCTCCACAGCAAGCTCTGGTCATCCGAGAGGGAGAGAAGATGCAGATCAACGCGGAGGAGGTGGTGGTAGGAGACCTGGTAGAAGTGAAGGGTGGGGACCGTGTCCCTGCTGACCTCCGGATCATCTCTTCCCATGGCTGCAAGGTGAGGGGGTCGCCAAGAGCACCTAGCCGGCTGAGTCTGTACAGAGTCAAGAGAAGCCCTCTTAGAAGTTCAAAAGAAACCCAACCACAAACGTCAAGGTCTCCCCTGTACCTCCCAACTAAACCTCCTTCTAGGATATGATGGCTACATGCTGCCTCTGTGTATCTGTGTTAGGAATGCTCTATGCCCTGGGATTTCTTTGATCTAACTGCTTTATAGCCATTGTGTATGGAATATCATTTATTGACAGAAGCCTTACCTATTATCCACTTTCACTCTGAAATATTCCAGACCAGCCTGGGCTACAGAGAGCCCCCAAATAATAAATAAATAAAATTTTAAGGAAATAAAGACTGAAGAGCTGGGTCTTCACACCTATAACTTAGCACTCTGCAGGCAGAGGATAGAAGCAGGAGGATGGAGAGTTCAAAGTCAGCCCAGCCTGGCTACATAGAGAGGTGTCTGGAAAAAAGATGATGTAATTATGAAGGCTGCTGTGTGCTGCGGCCCGATCAGCCCCAGGAGGCAGCATTTTCATAGATTGCCTTGGTGGTGGTGCTTCTGGGGTTGTGCAATGCAATGGTCTTGTTTACATTCCCCCGCTTCACAGGTGAACAAATGAAGGTCTTGTGGGTTAAATAAACAGCCCAAAGACACATAAAAGTCAGGAAGAGTCAGTCATCCAAACCAAAGCAGGAGCGATAGCTGAGTAATGCCATAAGTATGTGATGAGGGCAAGCGTAATTTTGTTCCTCTTGTCCTGAAGATTGAGGGTGGTTGGATCTGGCTCAGGAGACCGCTGTGTGCACACAGTGCCGCCACTGCTGCTGCCAGTTGGATGACTACACTCCTTTCTCCTCAGGTGGATAACTCATCCCTAACAGGGGAGTCGGAGCCCCAGACCCGTTCCCCTGAGTTCACCCATGAGAACCCATTGGAAACCCGCAATATCTGTTTCTTCTCTACCAACTGTGTGGAAGGTGAGACGTTTGCCTCCCAAGGACGCTCCTCATCCCAGCACAGTGTAGTGAAGGGTCGGACTCCCGAAGCTGTACTTATTTGGCAAAAGTTCTGCATATAAAGGGCATTGAGGGAACAGAGCCCTGAACGTTGCAGAAACAGTCATCTCTGGAGAGCAGGGCGTGGGCCAAGGGCATACTGACTCTATTGGAAGTCACCTCTCCCCCAAGAGGTTCTCTGTTCTGCCCATCCCCAGACTGAAAGCCTTCCACAAAACTTTCAGATGGTGGGTCAAGATGCAACCCCCGCCCCCCTCACACACACAGCCTTGACTCTTAGGAGTGTGGGGAGTCAGGTGATGTCTTCTAGGTCTGTGGTTCTGGACCATTTGCTTCCTTCCTTCGCTCTTTATTAGAAACCAGAGAGACTCAATCTGGGTCAGGAAAACTTTCTGGTGAAAATCAGGTGCTCCTTCAGGCCACGAGGAGAAGGAAATTCTCATACTGTGCAGCCTGCCCTGGCTTTTCCATCTCGGCTCTGGGTTCTAGTGATGAACACTGGTGGCTAAGGGGAGATCTGGGAGCTGTTATCACATAAGAAGGTCTAAGCACCACTGTAACCCTCCAGGCAGGGAGCTCAGTCAGGACTGACTCTGGGAAGGAATCTGGAGGCAGGAGATGGCAGGAGAGGCTTTCTAGACCACAGACCTCTCAGATGGTGACAAAGAATGCCTTCTCACATCCCAAATCCATGCCTTTCCTTCCCGGATACTCTTTCTCCTCCATATATCGGTTCTTTGGGCTTGGTTCCCTCCTTCAGAGAATTGGAATTACAATAAAAAAAATCACTACACATTAGATTTCCTAAATTTTTAATGTACTGAGAGTCTGATTTATCATACATTTCCCATAACTGAATGTATTTGAAAGGTCAGATAAGGTGTTCTTACAGCTTACTCAGCAACTAGCTCGGAAGAGAGGGAGGGAATGAATGGAAGTCACAGTTGTTGCATGGCTGCTGTGTGACGGGCACCAGACAAAATGCTTCACACTGTTATCCCACTCCGCCACTGAGTCCTAGGTGAGAGTGCAAACCGGCATTCAACCCTAGATGGCTGACTTCAACATGCATCCTCTTCCCACCGTACCACACTTCCTTTCCCAAAGACCCCCGTAACATCACACATGGTGAATGACTACCGAACTTCCTGTATAGAGAGATTCATACCTAACACTGAGATCTTTTTTAATTAAAAAAATCTTTCATAATTATTAGTGTGTGTGTGTGTGTGTGTGTGTGTGTGTGTGTGTGTGTGTGTAAGTGAGCACACTCATGTCACAGCACACATGTGGAAGACTTGCAGGACTTGGTTCTCTCCTTCTGCCATGTGGATTCCAGAGACCCAGCTCAGGTCGTCAGGATTAGTGGGTAGTGAGTGCCCTTGCCCACTGAACTATCTTGCTGGACCAAGAAAATCTTAAGTCCCCACCAAAAAAAAAAAAAAAAATCAATAAGTACTTTACTTCTGTTTATAATATGCTTTTGAAAGATGTCTAGTAGAAGATTGATTTGCTGAAATGTTGCAGGCAATTTATATTTCATTTATCGAATTTCTTCTGTTTGAACTTTAGTATTACTTGCAAGATGTCTTCTCAGGCCCAAATATAAAAGAAAATAATCTGTGACTGTATTCAATCTGAGATTGGTGATCTATGCAAGGAGGGTAAGCCCAGCTTACTAAAAATAGCCTCCGGGGTTAGAGTCTTCGGCTTATTTACTCTGTGATGGTTTTATTTCCTTAGCAAATATGGTGAGATTTCAGCCATCGGCAAGCCCAGGGCACTTATTCTGTGTTCCTTTCCTCTGTTCTAGGCACTGCCAGGGGCATCGTGATTGCCACAGGTGACCGGACAGTGATGGGCCGCATAGCCACTCTCGCTTCTGGCCTAGAGGTCGGGCAGACACCCATAGCCATGGAGATCGAGCACTTCATCCAGCTGATCACAGGAGTGGCAGTGTTCCTGGGGGTCTCTTTCTTTGTGCTGTCCCTTATCCTGGGCTACAGCTGGCTGGAGGCAGTCATCTTCCTCATCGGCATCATCGTAGCCAACGTGCCTGAAGGGCTGCTGGCCACTGTCACTGTGAGTGGACCGGGCCGAACTGCCTGCCCCCAGTGCCACTGTCCTTGTCTTTCTCCACGTTTGATACAAACACAGACGCTTATTGCTTTTCAGCAATGTTCTTCCCTCCGAGTCCCTGCGGCCACATCGCAGACTCCGTACACAGAAATTGTTTAATGCGTGCCTTGGAGTTTTCAGTTGAGAAATCTTGGGTTGAGCTGCATCTGAGCACTCGATTTCTCTTTGGGGGCTTGTCGTGGCCGTGTTTCTCACCATCTGTGGGCTTGTCTCCCGGTGCAGTCTGGGCTTCATCCTGTCTCGCTTGCTATAAAGTCTCTTTCAAAGGTCACCGGTGACTAACTAGCAAATCAAATGACATTTCTCAGCTCCCATCCTTAACTCTGCTCTGAAATGGATACTTCTGTCCACCCTCTGGCACTGTGTCCTTCATCAGCCACTGTGGTGTGTCACCACCCTCATTCTCTTGTCCCGTGTCCTCACAGAAACTCAGTGGCTGTCAAGCCCCAGGCTCTGCTTTCCTCTTGGTTGCCCTCGAGGGGATCCATTTTCTCCCACAGTGTCTGTTGTCCCCTCTGTGTGGAAGGCTCTCATATCTTTGTGCCAGCTCTGGAGTCGGATGTGTTCAACTCTCTGCTGGGCATTTACCACACAAGTACACCTAGGGACCCGTTCAACGCACCTAAAGTTGAACTGTCGCTGTTTACCGCTAGGTCCCACCCAATCTGACCTCAGTCCACTCCTTTTCCCTTTGGTGGCTTCAGGTGTGCCTGACGCTGACAGCCAAGCGCATGGCTCGGAAGAACTGCCTGGTGAAGAACCTGGAGGCGGTGGAGACGCTGGGCTCCACCTCCACCATCTGCTCGGACAAGACGGGCACCCTCACCCAGAACCGCATGACCGTGGCCCACATGTGGTTTGACAACCAGATCCACGAGGCTGACACCACCGAGGATCAGTCTGGTGAATGGGTGCTCCAGAAAGGGTGACGGGAAGTGGCTAGGGCTGAAGGCCCCGGCAGAGGAGGGAGACAAGGGTGTGCAAACACTCTAACGGGGAGCCATACTTCTCCCTTGTTTCTTCCAGGGGCCACTTTTGACAAACGGTCCCCGACGTGGACAGCCCTGTCTCGGATTGCCGGTCTCTGCAATCGTGCTGTATTCAAGGCTGGGCAGGAGAACATCTCTGTGTCTAAGGTAAGAGGGTCAGCCAGTGAGTCTTCAAGGGCAATGTCTTCAAGGTCCCCTTGCTGATGCCCAGCTTTCCCTTTCACATCCTGCAGCTGCCTTTGGTGACCTCAGCTGATGCCCTGTCTCTCCCATCCTCCACTCCCTCCCCTCCCCCACGGTGAGACACTGAATTCCATTTTCTTCTGGCAGCGGGACACAGCTGGCGATGCCTCTGAGTCAGCTCTGCTCAAGTGCATCGAGTTGTCCTGTGGCTCAGTGAGGAAGATGAGGGACAGGAACCCGAAGGTGGCAGAAATTCCCTTCAACTCTACCAACAAATACCAGGTCTGGCTGGGCTGCTAGGACCGAGAGAGAGAGAAAAAGGGTCAAAGATGGGGAGAGTGAGTGAACAGAGACGCAATAGAAGAAAGGGAGCCAGCAGAGACTCAGCAGAAAGAAGGGACGGGGATGTCTGGGGACTGTGTGCTCCTCTCCGGCCTCACTCCCAGGATAAACGTCCTAGCTGCACGTGGGCTCGTCACCATCCTCTGACTGGCAAGCCTGACTACATGCAACCTCTCTTCTTCCGCACCGACTGGCAATGGTCCTCCAACACTGCCATCCATATAACTAAAACACACTTCCATAATTCCCTTACTGGATCCCTCAGTATTTAGGTGCCTGTTAATGCCAAGAGTAGTCTCACCTCTACTCTGCATGCACCACGGAGGTGAAGTCCGTGGGTCATCCGGGAATGGGGGTAGGGGGTGCTAGTGAAAACCATCCAACCCATAGCACGATGCCTGTCACTAACTGATCTTAGTAACTATTTGCTGAGTGAATCACTGTTCTATGCAAGTGACTCTCAGATTTTAAGACTTGGGACTATAAGCAAACACCCTCCACGCACAGTTTCTCCTTTGTTGACACTCTCTGATGGGTTAGATTATGTTACTAAGGAAGGGTTCCTTCTCGGAAGCTGCTCCCTATTGGACCCCCACGCTGAGTCACCAAGATAGTCTGTCTCCCTCTGTGACGGCCTGTCTCCTCTCCAGCTGTCCATCCACGAGAGAGAAGACAGCCCCCAGAGCCATGTGCTGGTGATGAAAGGAGCCCCGGAGCGCATCCTGGACCGATGCTCTACCATCCTAGTGCAGGGCAAGGAGATCCCTCTTGACAAGGAGATGCAAGATGCCTTCCAAAACGCCTACATGGAGTTGGGAGGACTCGGGGAGCGTGTGCTCGGTGAGAGGGCAGAAACAGGAGCGGGGCTGAGAAAGGGGTTTCCCTGGGCCTTGGTAGTGCCTCTAGCCCGAGGGGCCCTGGAGGCAAGCAGGCAGCCACTCCGAGGTTCTCACGCCTCCCTCCGGCTCCTCCTCAGGCTTCTGTCAGCTCAACCTGCCTTCTGGAAAGTTTCCTCGGGGCTTCAAATTTGACACGGATGAGCTGAACTTCCCCACAGAGAAGCTCTGTTTTGTGGGGCTCATGTCCATGATTGATCCGCCCAGGGCAGCTGTGCCAGATGCTGTGGGCAAGTGCCGAAGCGCAGGCATCAAGGTACTGGCCTCCTTCCCACCCCCACCCCACCTCTGTCCTTGGACGCCTGACCACCTGCCAGAGGTCAAGGGGCTGTGGCAGCAGCTGCTGTCCCAAGGAGACACAGGCTCCCGGTGGCCTCCTTCCCACCAACACAGAGAAGCTGTCTGTCTGTAGGGAGAGGTGTACGCTTGACCAGAGCTCTTGCTGCTTCCTTTTGCTCACGCCTATCCTCTAGCCCAGTTCAGTGCCCCACCTGCATGGGCACCCTCTCTTTTCATTCTAAGCACCAGCTGGCACTCCCATCATGGATGCTTGGTTATCTGACTGCCCAACTGCTCAGTCTGCCCATTTGGAATGGGGATAGACAGGTCTTGTCTGCCCCAGTGGGTTCACCTTATCACTCCATATTCTCTTCACTCGCCCACGACTGCCCACCGAGATCTTGTCCAACCACAGCCAGTTCCCACTGAATACTCTCTCTCGTTTGTTTGGCTTGTTCTTCATCCAGCCAATATTTATTGCTTACCAACTGTGCATCGGGCACTGTGTGAGGTGCCAAGTTATTTAATAAACCAACCAACCATCCAGGAACTCAGTTCCCTATTTCCAGGACAGGTCCCTGACATCCTCTTTTTCTGGTCACCACGTCTGGTGCTCTCCCTCACTCTTCTATTTTTTGAACAGTGCAACTCAACCTGCTCCCTGAGAGCCAAGTCTTTGTAGTCCACTGGGGATACAAAGATGAATAGAAACTGGGCCTGGCCTCCACATCTCAAGATCTCTTGGGGGTGGGGGTGGGGCAAATGCATCTAAACACATCATGGAATAGTCATAAGAGTTGAGGTCGTTGAGTATCTATTGGCCAGATGCTCTAATGATAAGTTATTTTAATGTTTTACATGCATCAGATACTACTCTAAGCATTAAGCATGGCGGCCTTCTGGGTAAGTACAAGTATCTCCTCTGTTACAGAGAGATAAACTGAGGCACAAAATAGCAAGCCCAAGACCATATGCTAGTAAGTTGTGAAGTCGGAACTTGAAACAAGGCAGTCTGTTTCTTCACCACCACACCCGAAGACTGGGTGCTGTGTACGTGTGTCAGTTTTGACTATAATAACCACTCAGAATGGAAAACAGGCCTTATTACCCCCACGGTAATACACAAACACATAGAAACCCAGAGTAGGTAAACAGTTTCCCCAAAATAGAACTGTTGGTAAGAGGTGAACTGGGAATACGAAGCACAGTTGGCTTGTCTGGAAGCCACGCTCCTTCTCTCTGCCCAGTCAGGTGCCTCTCGGCATGATGAGAAATAGCACAGAGGCTGGGTAAGGACTCTATGGAAAATTAACTGGGAGCTGTTAATTCTGCCTCTGAGAACTAGTCAGGGTTTAACCGAAGGGATGATATTTGACCTGGGCCTTGAAGGCTGAAGAGGATTCAGTAGGCTATAAAGGAAGGGGAGGCATGGCATGATCAGGGAACAGTGTGTGCCGTACATGCCTACACTATCAGGAGGTGGAGGTATATAGATCAACAGGGGAGAGACCATGAGAGAGCACTGGGAATTGGGGCTGAAACCTTGGATCAAGGCCGGTTGGAAGGATTTCCTTTAAATGCCAGACTTGAGCCTTATCTTGTGAGCCACAGAAGGCCACAGATGTCACAGATAGAGCTTTCAGGGTACCTAATGGAGGAGGGACTAGACTTGGGGAAAAGCCCAAGTCGGGAACAGGGAGACAGATTGAAAGGTGCACAATAGTCCAAGCAAGGGACGGGGATCTGAACACGGCAGAGACAAAGGGAGTGAAGGACACATAGTTGCATTTAAGAAGCCTCTCGAGAACTTGGTGAGCTGGCTGGGCTCCGGGTGGGAAGATACAGGGCGAGAACAAGACAGAGTAAACAGAACAGATGGTATCTGAGAGAGGGAGAGGAGCTGGGGGGTGCGGGGAATACAGACAGAGGGCAGCATGGACCTTAAGTCTAGAGCATGTGTAAGAAACACAGAGACAGAGAGACAGAGAGAGAGGGTGCACATCTAGGGACAGTTGGAATATAGTTTAGAGTTCATGAAAAACGGTCAGGACTGGAGGTTTAAGCATGAGTACAAACTGAAGGCTTACCAGAATATTTTACTGTACTGTTCAGGAAGCAGACAGGAGTCAAGGAAAGGGTGAAGAATGAAACACAAAGCTCCCCAACATTTCTGGGGAAGTGGAGAAAGAGGAGCCCGTGGGAGTGGGGAGGAGGACATGGCTAACATTTATTGAGGGTCTCCATAATGCCAGCCTGGAATGATGTGGAGCGCCCCCTCCACTGTGCCGAGATAGAAAGTTGCCTTGTCTAAGGTCGGACAGCTGGTGAAGGTCAGTGTTTAAGCTTAGGTTCCTGTCCAAAGCCAGCACGCACTCCACTCTGCTAGGCTCCGTTCTGCCACCCCGAGGAGGCTTGAAAGAACATGCAGCAGCAGGGTCGGGGTTCAACCGGGGCAGAAATAAAGGGGGTGCAGAAGCCAAGGGAGTGAAGGGTTTCAGTACCTTAGAGCGTCAAGGACAGCGAGGCCTGCAGAGACACTTGTTTTTCTAGGCGGCACTTTGGGGGTAGTTTCAGGTTAATAATGGGGTGGGAGAGAAGGCAGGGGGACCTGAAGGGGTGCATTGCCTCAGATCTATGGGACTTCTTCTACAAGCCCACAGATGCAAATCTGCCCTTAGCCAGCTTTGATCACTTTATGCTGATAATAGCCCCTTCCCAGGCCTACTCCCTTCCCATCCTACTCCATCTCTTCTGCAGCAGTAAAGAACATTAATTATCCCGGCGAAGGCAAGAAGTGCCTTCTCCCCATACCACGCAGGGCTGTTGGAAGTCGATGAACATGACCCCAGCTAGACATTGACTCCATCTAAGCCCAACTCTATCCAACTGCACTGCGACAGTGATCATTTGAGAGACTGGGAAAATCAAACCTTTGTTCAGGGTCCCCGTGACCTTGAAGAAATCGTGAGTGTTCACAAAACTTTGATCTCCTTACTGTATTCAAAGGGAGCTGTTCAAGTTTGGAGAGGTGGCCCAGCAGTTAAGAGCACTCACTGGCTGTTCCTTCAGAGGAGTCACATGGCAGCCCACAACCATTTAGGGTATTAGATGTTCTCTTCTGGTCTCCAAGAGCACCAGACACATGTGTGGTACACAGACATAAAGACAGACAAAACACCCATACACATAAAATAATAAAAGGAGGATGGAGAGGAGTTGTTAAAGGAAGTACCCATCCAGCTCTCTCTGCCTCATTTCCTACATACGCAAACTCCTAAAAAAAAAATTTCCCAGACAATCCGGGCATGGTAATGTATGCCCATAATCCCAGCACCTGACAGGCACAGGCAAGAGAATCCTGTGAGTTTGAGGTCAGCTTGGTTTACTACATACTTCAAGATCTTGTCCCAGAGAGGGTGGAGGACACACACACACACACACACACACACAGAGAGAGAGAGAGAGAGAGAGAGAGAGAGAGAGAGAGAGAGAGAGAGAGAGAGAGAGAGAGAGAGAGAGAGAGAGGCAGGGGGAGAAAGAGACTACTCTCCTCTGTCAAGGGACCCTCATTAACCTGTCAATCTGCTGTGGATGTTTTCGGCTGTTCAAATAGACTCTCTCTGATCCTCTTAACCCTGAGCCCAACACAGTTTGTCACTGTTTTTTACCCTTATCACGAGACACACACACACACACACACACACACACACACACACACACACACACACACACACACCTCCACTCTTCTGGCTGCAATTCACCAACCTCAGTCTAACTTTATATGATTTGGGGAAAGGAATAGGGGTGGGGATGGAACTCAACATTGCTTTCTTTTTCTGTCTTCTTCCTATCAGGTGATCATGGTGACTGGGGACCACCCTATCACAGCCAAGGCCATTGCCAAAGGTGTGGGCATTATATCAGAGGGTAACGAGACCGTGGAGGACATTGCAGCCCGGCTCAACATTCCTGTGAGTCAAGTCAATCCCAGGTAAGGCCTTTACAAAGACTCTGTTCCTTCCTGGCACATCCTTTCCCATAGAGGCCCTCAGGGTCCCTTGCGGGTATCTGGACAGCATCTCTGGAACCCTCAGACTAAAATCTTTACTCTGCCAGCCTAATGACCATTTCCACCGTATCCAGCCTGTACAGCTGATGAGCTGTGTAACCTTGGAAACATCTTGCAGTCCTGAATTTCCATTTTTCTCAGTTATGAAATTAAGATGCTGTCCACACGGCAGGGTTGCTATAGGGATGGGATATGCCTAGCAAACAGCACTTAACGCGTGTGTGGTACTGCATGAGGAGGATGTATCATTGCCTTCTCTGAGAGAAATATCGGAACTCAGTGTCACAGAAGAGGGCATGAGAGCAAGAGCAGAGTCCCACCCCACAGAGGACCTGAGGCACATGGGGGCAGGGAGGGGCAGCAGGACTAGCATGAGTGTACACAGCCAGCGGTCTCTGCCCATACCCTCCAGAGAAGCCAAAGCATGTGTAGTTCACGGGTCGGACCTGAAGGACATGACGTCAGAGCAGCTGGATGAAATCCTCAGGGACCACACGGAGATTGTATTCGCCCGGACCTCCCCTCAGCAGAAGCTCATCATTGTGGAGGGCTGTCAGAGGCAGGTGAGCAAGGCAGCCAGCGTCAGAGACAGGGCTAAGTCAGGGGCCAGACAGACTTTGTCCTCAAGCACCTTTGGTGTCTTCCCCGCAGGGAGCCATTGTGGCCGTGACTGGTGATGGAGTGAACGACTCCCCCGCGCTGAAGAAGGCCGACATTGGCATCGCCATGGGCATCTCTGGCTCTGATGTCTCTAAGCAGGCAGCTGACATGATCCTTCTCGACGACAACTTTGCCTCCATCGTGACAGGCGTGGAGGAGGGTGAGGAAGCTGTGTGGGCTGCGTGACATCCAGGATGTCTGAAGCCAGACCTTTGCTTCCTCTGATTTTCACACTAAGATTCCACACTGCTTTAGCTTTAAACCTCTTAGAAAAATGAGCAGCCAGCCACACCTCAGGGGCTAGTGGGGGGAGAGTGCCTCTAAATCTCCCTGATGCTCTCAGAACTTCTCCACAGGCCGCCTGATCTTTGACAACTTGAAGAAGTCCATCGCGTACACTCTGACCAGCAACATCCCTGAGATCACCCCCTTCCTGCTGTTCATCATTGCCAACATCCCACTGCCCCTGGGCACTGTGACCATCCTCTGCATCGACCTGGGCACAGATATGGTGAGGCCAGAGGGTGGAGAACAATCAGACCAGACAATCACTCGGAAGGGGCGGGGTGAGCGGCAGATTAAAGGGGTTGCACCAGGACACCTGACCAGACCCTGACCAATAGTCAGCAGATAAGCACGGGCCTGGAGGAAAATGGGAAATTTCTCCCTACAACCTGTAATACTGGGGATTGAACCCAGGACTCACTCATGCTAGGCAAGCACCCCACCCCTAAGCTATATTCTAGTATACTATACTCCTAGTGATAATAGGATCTTTTTTTTTTTTTTAAAGATTATTATGTATGCAGTGTTCTGCCTGCATATGCCTTCATCCCAGAAGAGGGCACCAGATCTCATTACAGATGGTTGTGAGCCACCATGTGGTTGCTGGGAATTGAACTCAGGACCTCTGGAAGAGCAGCCAGTGCTCTTAACCTCTGAGCCATCTCTCCAGCCCCAATACCCCAATAATAGGATCTTAAATACCAATGCACTGAATTCTGTTGATTCTTCACTGAGCAGCTGCTGCTCTTGTTTCCCGGATCCCTTCAGATACCTTCTCCTCCCCATGTGCCCTGTACACAGGTTCCCGCCATCTCATTAGCCTATGAAGCAGCTGAGAGCGACATCATGAAGCGACAGCCGCGAAACCCCCAGACTGACAAGCTGGTGAACGAGAGGCTTATCAGCATGGCTTACGGACAGATTGGTGCGCCCAGCCAGGGACCTGGGAGGGTGTTCCCAAAGGTTTCTTCTAGTGCCCGAGAGGGATGAGTGAAATTTCGGGAAAGAGTCCAGTTCCCTGAGAGCCAGAGACGTCCATCTCTGTCTCGAGGGGCGGCCCTTTCCTGCCATTCTCCACTCGTGTCCCACGTTCTGTTTAATAACCACCACAGGCATGATCCAGGCTCTGGGTGGCTTCTTCACCTACTTCGTGATACTGGCAGAGAACGGTTTTCTGCCGTCACGGCTGCTGGGAATCCGCCTTGACTGGGATGATCGGACTACCAATGACCTGGAGGACAGCTATGGACAAGAGTGGGTGAGTGGGGCTGTGTAAGTGTGCTGCAAGTGAGAAGGGGTAGAGCTGAAGGCCTGGGAGGAACTGGCCAGGAGCAAGCTACGGGCAGAAGATGGGTTAAGCGCCAAGTTTAGCAACCGCCGGAAGCACGCTGTTTGCTGGTGCTATGTATCCTTCCGCTCACATGTTACCTCTTTCGGCCTGCCTCCTCCCCAGACCTATGAGCAGCGGAAGGTGGTGGAGTTCACGTGCCACACAGCCTTCTTTGCCAGCATCGTGGTTGTGCAGTGGGCTGACCTCATCATCTGCAAGACCCGCCGCAACTCGGTCTTCCAGCAGGGCATGAAGTGAGCGCCTACTACCCATACCTACTACCCAGACAGAGTCTTCTAGACATGGTCACTAACCCATGCAGGCCAGGACTCCAAGACCAGATCACCCCAGCTCCCAGGGCTTGGGTTTGCTAAGGAGGTATCTGGTTGTAATAACCTAGCTACTTATCCATAGCCAGGTTTGAAGCACACACACCCAAAAATTAGGTCAGAACGGCAAGACTCTTTTTTATTGAATTCTAACATTGCTCCTAAAGTAACTGTCATAACTTCCTATCTTCACGTCCATCTTCCTTATTTTCCTCTCACCCTTCCTCCTTCCTTCCTCTTCCATTCCCTACCTTTTTTTTTGAGACAGGGTTTCACTGTGTAGCTTTGCACCTTTCCTGGAACTCACTCTGTAGCCCAGGCTGGCCTTGAACTCAGAGATCCACCTGCCTCTGCCTCCCGAGTGCTGGGATTAAAGGCTTACGCCGCCGCCACCACCACCGCCACCACCACCACCACCACCCCCAGCCCATTCCCTATTTGAGTGGCACCTAGCCATGTCCTTTGCCCACTTCTAAACCCAGGGTCAGGTCTCCTGTGCTCCACACCAGCACTTGGCACTTGTCCTGTGGTTTTGCATCTGCTCGGGGTGGGGTGGGGTTGGAGGGCATATTCAGGCCTTTCCTACAGTGTGGTACCACATGCCAGGCAGTGAATGAAGTGTCTAACCTCACAACAGCTCTTCCAGGTGGGTATGACTGTACCCTGTGTGGACCAGCAGTCCCCCAAGGTGAGATGATAAGGTCATTCAGCTGATCAGGGCCTTCCAGGTTGATCTCTCCACCCCACACTGCAGTAGCTCACTCAGAAAGTGGCTGAGCTAGTCATAGACTTGACAGGTCTGATTCCAGAAACTGCCCTCAGAATTTTGTTTTTTAAATTCTGATGCAGTGGATATATGTTAAGTACTTCCTATGTGGTGACGCAGGAGCAAATGCTGACTGGGATTAGTATTTTGCAAGCATCAAGACTTCGTTCAGTGTCTGTGATGAGCAACCACCGGGGGCTGTAGGAGATGCTGAGAAATAGAAGGCATCCATGGGCTCCGCCCAGAGGAGCTTTTTAAGACCTCTTGTTGGGAAGATGATGTTTTCCCAGGCCATGGGCCCAGAGCAATAACAATTATAAGCTGTCTGGGGGCAGGCCCCTGTTGACTATTGTATCTCTGGCACTGAGTCACATAGGAAATAATTATTTAATAAGTGAATATATGTATGGTAGACAGTAACCAGAGGAGAACAGAATAAGCAAAAGAAGAAAAAAAATTTCCTTTGGTTACATGAAGCATGAGAAGAGATTTGAAAAGGATGGGGATGAAAAACCCATCCCTCACATTTCCTTCCCTTCTGCCCCCAGGGGTGGCCCCATAGCTCCCCCTCCTGACACTCTCCCCCAATGCTACCTGTCTTCTTTTCTTTGCCTTTCCAGGAACAAGATCCTGATTTTTGGGCTCCTAGAAGAGACGGCCTTGGCTGCCTTTTTGTCTTACTGTCCGGGTATGGGGGTGGCCCTCCGAATGTACCCGCTCAAGTGAGTGTCTCTTCAGGTGGCTGAGGGAGTGGTCCTTATGGGACCCAAGTTCTAATTCCCTTCGATTCCACTTCTGTGACACTGTACCAACCTCTGCGGCCCCTGACACGTCCTCCCGCTGTTTTTCAGGGTCACTTGGTGGTTCTGTGCCTTTCCCTACAGTCTCCTCATCTTCATCTACGATGAAGTCCGAAAGCTCATCCTAAGGCGGTACCCTGGGGGTAAGCACTCCCACTCTGCACACAGCTCAGACCCTGAGGTCCCAGAAGCCCTGAGCAGACCCACCCTGGCCTCTCCCTTTCAGATCCTGTATCCCATCTTGCATAACATGGTTCTTCAAGGTCTCCACCTTTCTCTAGAACAGTGCTTCTCAACCTTCCTAATGTTGTGACCCTCAGGTTGGGGTGACCCACAACCATAAAATTACGTACATTGCTACTTCATAACTGTAATTTTGCTACTGTTATGAATCGTAATGTAAATATCTGATATGCAAGATAGCTGATATTCGACCCCTGTGAAATGTGTGTTCAACACCCCCCCAAAGAGGTCACAACCCATAGGTTGAGAACCACTGCTCTAGGATCACTGACCATCCAATTAGAACAGCCCTTCAAAGTCATTGAATCATCTACACATGTTGCTGGTAAAAAAAAAAAAAAAAAAAAAAAAGATGCACGGAGGTGACTTATTTGTTTAGGATCATAAGGCAAGGAATAGAAACTGGCACCAGGACCCAGGGCTCCTGACTCCCAGGCATCAACTGAGGGTTTGTTTATTTTCCCTAGAAACATGTTTGATCATTTGCGGGGCTGAAATGGACGACCTACAAGCCACACACGGTCCATGAGCCGGGTTCGGGTTGAGTGGCCCAATATTTAAGACATTTGGTTTTCTAACGGGCCCAGCATCTAAAACTTAGGGGTTTTCACATAAAATCCGAACCCTGGCTTCTAAAACAAATGTAAAGGGCTGTCAGGCCTCCATTGCATTTCTTGTAGCACCAGTGGAACAGCTGTTTCCTTAGCCGCTTGTCCAGTGGGGAGCCCAGGAGGCATTTGCATTTTCAGTATCTACTGAACGAAATGCAGGTCTCCTCTGAAGACAGGCTTGCCCCCTCCACCCCCTTTAAAAACACACAGCACACCCACCTTCTCTCTGCACTGTCCCCTGGGCTTCTCCTGCCCTCTGACCTCAGCTACTGAAGTCCCGGGGCGGGTTGATCTTTCTCCTTTCTCCCCCTTTTGCGCTTCTGCCCGCCACAACCTTTATCCCACCATCTCTCCGACAGGCTGGGTGGAGAAGGAGACCTACTACTGAGCTCACTGGAAAAAGGAAGAATGGGAAAGATGGGGTGCTCTGGAGGTGTTGCTGGGGTGCTGGAGGGAAGGGCTGGGGGAAACTGGGGTGGTCGTTTAGGGGGAGGTTTGGGGGAGACAGAAGGAGGCAACTGAGTGAACTGAGTTGGCAGGCGTGGGTGAATAAACTCGAGGTGACTGCTCCACAGGTCCAACTGTGAACCCTCAGACAGTGTATTTTGGGGTCCCCTCCTCAGATCCCTCTCGTCCCACTCTGCCATGTTCTCTACTTTTCCCGAAGCACTGAGGGTTGCCCCCACCCACCCCACCCACCCCCCACCCCCACCCCCCCACCCCACCCCGCGTCCCAGCCCTTTACCTCTCACCTGTATTATTCAAACAGATCAACACCCAAAGGTTAACCCTGTCTAATCCAGAAGGAAATCCTCTCTGACCGACAACCATGTGTCTCTGTCTCTGGTTTCATTCCTCTTCCCACTCTCGGCTTCCTTAGCTTCCTACTTGAGTGTCCCGTCCGTCCGTGTCGTCCCCCCCCACCCGCTGCTCCCCCTCAGACCTTGAAAACACAAAATTCTCCATCAGTGTGAGCACCTGAGGCCAGAAAGGGAAGCTGGTTGGGGAGGTTAGGGCTGTCTTCCAGCCAAGGCCAGTCAGGAACCTAGCTAGAGAGGAAAGCTGGTTTGGCAAGGAGAGATTGGGACATGCCGGCCGAAGGAGGAGACTGCAAAGGAAGGAAGGTAGGCAGTGACCACCAGTTTGTCACCTTGAGTCTCCAGGTAGGTGGGTGGGCTCTGGCTCTATGTCCTGCCTTTATAGACTAGCCGCAGGGGCAAGACCAGGAGGCAGTGTGCCACCAAGTGCCCCACTGACCCTTGGTCCTCTCTGTCCACAAGGCTCAAGTGTCACAGAAGGTCCAGCTATCTCAACCACATGCTCTTGGGAACACCCACCTCTTCAGAATAATTTCTCAGGCGTCATGCTGCTCTGAGACCCCAGTCAGCTGCCAGTCTGTGCCCGCTCTCCCACTCCCTTCCCCTTCAAACCCATCCTGCTGAACCCACATCATTTCCAGTATTGCCTAGCTGGTCCTGGAAAAGGATGTCCTGGCCATTGGCAGGGATAATCAGCTTAGGTCATGACACTGTCAGGAACTTTAGACACAAGAGAAAAATCTTAAGAGAATCTGCTTTTGACCTCCCAGATGGCAGAGCCACTGCTCCCAGGCAGGTGCCCACTTCCCTTGAGACAGGAAGCTGGCTTCAGGTTCCTGTGGAGTGGAGTCCTCTTCCCTTACTCCCTTCTGACCTGACATTTTTGCTGTGAGGACAGCTGTGCACTCACTCTAAGCCTGGCCTAGAAAGCATTGCATACCTGGACCTAGATGAAGGAGCCAAGCAAATGAGAGAGACAGCAGGAAAATTGGAAGGCCTAGGGTGGAAACATGAAGGACAAGACAAGCATTAGGCCGGGCCCAAGGGCCTCCCAAGGGCTACTGTCTCATCGCAGTTGAGTTTTGCCTTATCATAAGTACCTTGAAATTCTAAAGTCGTGGCCTTGGGTTGGAAGTCTAAATAGGACACCATATTTATTTGGGCTGGATTAATTTGAGATCATTGACTTTGAACAAAAGTTTACCTTTGCACAATCAATAAAGAAGTCATTTGGTCAGTAAATTAAGAGCATGAACAATACTGCTAGGAGTGGTATATTTAGTCTGTCTCAAAGTATGCTTTTCAGGCACTTTAGAAATCTCTGTCCCTTTAGAATCAGCAAGTGCATAGGCTAGTTATCATCAGTGCTGATACATTTGTTAAAGGAACATCTACACGATCCCTACTGGTGACCTTCTGTAAGACTTTAGCTTGAGGTACTGCATATGTACTTGAAGATAATAAAGTTTCATTTCTTTATGAAAAGAGAGAAATGACTCCCATGGTTGATTCCTATACTTCACGCCTGCCTCCCTTTTCAAATTGTGGTACTGGATGTGTGCTGTGGAAGGACTTGGCTTAGAACGGAACCAAAAGAAAGGGCAAATATCCAGGACAGCAGGGAAATAATCTGGCCACAGACGGAACTGTGGGGGAAGCTGAAGAGGAAGAAGTTAAGTTGCAACATAACCTGGAAGAAAATGTAGTCAGAGCCCTCTTCCTCATGGCAGTGCCACCAGGAAGTCACAAAAGTTTGTCCAGGAGAGGAAGAGCGCGCGTGGGTCTATGAAAAGCATGGCCATTTCTGTTTTTTCTGGGTCAAACCCAAGTCAGCCCACTCCCGGTCTTAGAGGCATGGGATGGAGGTGTTTCGCTGGGGCTACTGCAGACAAGTCAGCACCAATTAGCAGTCGTACTGTACTCACAGCCAACTTTAGGGGGTGAGGTAAAGTGCACACAGCCTTGAAATCTACCTGAGTAGATGTTGACCACCTTCGTGCATAGCATGTATGTGATGGGCAGTAGGGAGGGACCCTGGGCACTGAGATGGGGAACAGCTGTGTGATGCACATTCCCGCAGGGGTGGACACTGGTTCTTACAACCTCCACCAGAACCTCAGACTAACCATGAGAAGTCAGCTCCAGCACAAGCTATGTACCGGTACTTTAACTCTCGCTGTGGCAGTGGCGGTGGTGGACTTGGCATCCTAGCGGCTCTCGGTGACTGCAGCTCACTCTGTGCCTTTAAAATACCAGTTTTCATTGTAAAAGTTAAGAATAAAACCGGACTAGAGGTTACTTTGATCTCACCTCAGGGCCTGTGTTCTGGATGGACGCTCTGCCAAGAACACTTTTCTTTCCCATGCCTGGCTTTTCCCCCTTCATTCAGACACTAACTTAGACATTATCGCTCCCGGGGAGTGCCTTCATAGCTGCTTCAGGCAACTAGCATGCCTGGCATTTCCTTTCTATTCAATTTGCTTTTATTCGTAAATACTAACACGAATTTAGGTATGAAAATAGATGGATGGATGGATGGATGGGTGGGTGGGTGGGTGGGTGGGTGGATATGATAGATTAAGGTATATTCACATAACAGAAGCTGGAGAGATGGCTCACTGGTTAAGAGCACTGGATGCTCTTCCAGAGAGGATCAGGGTTCAATTCATAGCTTTCTGTAACTCCAGTCCCAGATGGTTCAACACACCCCTCACCCCCCCCCCTTTTTGGCTTTCTGTAGGCACTGCATGCATATGGTGCACAGACATGCATGTAGGCAAAACATTCACAGTCTTAGTCATTGTTCTATGGCTGTGAAGAGACCCCATGACCAAGGCAATTCTTACAAAGGGAAGCATTTAATTGAGGGCTTGCTCACAGTTTCAAAAGCATAGTCCACTATCACCATGGCATGGAGCATGGCAGCATGTAAGCAGTCATGGTGCTGGAGAAGTAACTAAGAGCTACATTAGGCAGAGAGAGATTAGGCCTAGCCAGGGCTTTTAAAACATCAAAATCTACCCGCAGCACCCCCTCCCCCGCCCCTGTGATACACCTACTTCAACAAGGCCACACCTCTTAATCCTTCACAATAGTCCATCATTGGGAACCAAGCTTACTAATATGGGAACCTGTAGGGTCCAATCTTATTGAAACTACCATGCTGTACACACAAACTGCATAAATAAATAAAAAGAAAAAAATAGAGAGAAACCCTACTACCTTCTGGAGGATCTTTGCCAAGGGATAAGAGACTCGACTGAAAGGAATGCTAGAAAGGAGGAAGTTCTCCTCATAGCATGACTCCTTTCCTGAGAGAACTAGCAATGTGAAAATTCACCAGAAAAAGGCGACAAGCTAAATAATCAAAATGCCAAGAACACACCCCCAAATGGTAGGGAATTAGTAGTTCAGTATCAATAACAAAGAAAGACACTGAAAAAAAAAAAACCACTTTAAAACAAAAAACAAACAAAAAAAACCCAAGGTCTCATTGTGTATCTCTGGCATGCTTGAAACTAGAGATTTAGATCAGACTGGCCTCAAACTCAGATCTACCTGCCTCTGCCTCCGGAGTGCTGGGAGTCTTTAAAAAACCTCCCTTGAGCTGGGTGGACTAATGGTGTATGTCAGTAATCTCATCCTCTAGAGGTGTGTTAGTTCAAGACCAGCCTGGACCACAGAGTAAGACTGTGTCTCAACACCAAGGGGTTGAAGATGCCTCAGCAGTAAAGAACACTCGCTGCTCTCGAAGAAGACCCAAGACCCATCTTTGGTTCCCAGCAGCCACATCCAGTGACTCACTCACAAACACCTATGACTCCAGTTCAAGGAGGATCTGATGCCCTCTTCTGGTCTCTGACGGCATCTGCACACACGTGGTGTTACCTACCTACACTTGAGTAGACACATAGACATACTATAAAATAATCTTTTAAAAAACTTAGCTCCAAGATTCAAGATTTTTTTCCTTGAATTCTTTGAAGAATATTCTTGTTTTGTTTTGTTTTGTTTTTTGAGGCAGGATTTCTCTGTGTAGCTTTTAGAGCCTATCCTGGAACTCACTCTGTAGAACAGGCTGGCCTTGAACTCACAGAGATCTACCTGCCTCTGCTTCCCAAGTGCTGGGATTAAAGGTGTGTGCCACCACTGCCAGGCTGAATAATATTCTTATATTATTTAACCTCTACTAGAATACGGGGAGGGGGGGTGGAACATTTTGAATTGCCTAGTCTATTTTATGAGAGACAAGTATCATTTTAATAAAATTTTATAATGCTTATAATAACTCCATGGAATTCGAGGAAGTATATTACAAGGAAAATGTTAGTAACAACTCATACAGACTGGAAACATGACTAAATAATCATTTCAAACGACACTAAGAAGGCTAACTGTAAAACTCAGCATCTATTCCTGGTTCAGATATTGAGGAAAAAACATACTGGGAAATAAAATTGTGTTCAGAAAAGAGAGAAAAGGATGAAGTCCAGAAAACTCATAACAGCAAACTCATAACTATACCTTTGAAACCCCGAGTAAGAAATTAGCACTTTAAAAAATGTGAATAGGGGCTGGGGATGTAGCTACCAATTGGCAAAGTGCTTGCCACATAAGCATAAGGACCTGAGTTCAGATACACCCTCCCCCCCACCCCACCCCACCCCTGCCGCTGCCTCCAAGCACACATGTAAAAAGCCAGGTATGGTTGTATTTGGCTCTGATCCTAATGCTGGGAGGTATAGACAGGAAGATCCTGTTGCTTGCTGGCTGGCTAGTCTTGCTGAATCACAGAATTCTATGTTCAGTGAGAGACTTTCCCAAAAAATAAGATGAGGAGTGATTGAGGAAGACAACCAGCATCTACCTGTGAGCACACACACACATGTGCACTTGAATCTACACACTCATGAACATTTACATACACACAAACAAAAATTTTTAATTAGCCAGGAGTAGTAGCTCATGTCTGTAAATCCCAGCATTTGGGATTTGAAGCAGAAGAACGCACATTTGAGGCCTGCCCAAGCTACATAGTGAGACCATCTTTCAAAAAAAGTAAAGAGCCAAACTATCACTAGTAAAAAGCACATTGGTCTTTGGAAGAACACAACTGCCTGTAACACCAAGAAAGACATGTTGTGGTGGTTTGAATGAGAGTAGTCCACGTAAGCTCATATATTTGCATGCTTGGTCCCCAGTTGGTAGAACTGTTTGGGAAGGATCAGGAGGCACGGTCTTGTTGGCAGAGGTGTGTCACCAAGGGCCTTGCGGTCTCAAAAGTCCATGCCATTTCCAGTCCGCATTCTCTCCTTCTCTGCTTTGTGGTTGTTGTTCCAACACGGAAGCTCTCAGTTCCTGTTCCAGCGCCACGCCTGCCTGCTGCCATGCTCCCCACCACGGTGACCATGGACTCTACCCCTCTGGAACTGTGAGCCTCAGCAAACCTTCCTCTATAGGTTGTCTTGATCATGGTGTCTCTTCACAGCATCGGAGAAGTCACTGAGACACAACCCAAACAAAGGAACAAGCAGCAGTGACAAAAAGCCCCGGAAGCTGGAAGCTCAGGGTTACAGGACGCAAAGTTCAGTCAAACACATCCTTAAATACCAGACACAGAGAACAGAGAGCGAAGGACTTGTTTTTGCAACAGAATCAAAACAAATGTGCTTGAGTCTTAGTGTGTACAGCGTGCTGTATTAAAGAAAATTTAAAATCGGTGACAAAAAATAAAAATGTGAATGCATGGAGGACTAATTCTGGCAGCTGCTCAGGAAAACTGCAGGTATAAAGGTAAACAAGTTACTCTACAAAAGTTGATCCAATATCCACAAACGTCTTCACTGTATTTTTAAAAAACGCAACTCGCCGTTTGTGAAATTCAGCTGTAGTGGTAACCAGGCAAGAATCTGCATTTTTAAAGAGTAAATTAATAGGTAAGATTGATGCTTGGCCTATTTAACCAAATAGGGTTTTGTTGTTGTTTGTTTGCTTGTTTTGTTTTGTTTTCTCAAGACAGGGTTTCTCTGTGTAGTTTTGGTTCTTGTCCTGGATCTTGCTCTGCAGACCAGGCTGGCCTCGAACTCACCGAGATCCGCCTGCCTCTGCCTCCTGAGTGCTGGGATTAAAGGTGTGTACCACTACTACCCGGCTAACCAAATAGGTTTTAAACACTTCAGACCTCAGTGACTTCTTATCAAAATCTTATAAAGATGGAATCTGAAACTCACTCTTCATTTGATTTCAATTAGGGAACCATTTGTTGACTGGCTGATCTGTGCCAGGCATCACATCAGAGGCCAGGTATACAGCCAATGAAGGTTGGTGGGGGCAGAGCAATCTCGGAGGGTAAAGGTGCAGTGAAATGTTGGAGAGGCCTGGCCAGAGGCACTACTTTGTACTCAGCCATCAGAGGTTTCTCTGAGAAGGTAAGCTTTGGAGCTAAGGTCTATGGATCAGAATGAGCTTTCCAAAAACAATTTAAATGAATTCTGTCCCCTCAGCTCTGCCTCTGGGAATCTCCCAGGTTCACATCAGAGTGCTTCACAGAGATGCTGCATACAAAGAAGCTTTGGGATTTCAGCTTCTGTTCCAACCTTGTTCTTTTCTTTCTTTCTTTCTTTTTAAATTATCTTTATAAGTTTTTGCCTGCATATGTGAATATGCACTACCTGCATGCCCGGTGCCGATGCAGGCCAGAAGAGGGCACTGGATCTCCTGGAACCGGAATTACAGGTGGCTATGAGCTGTCATGTGGGTGCTGGGCACTGAACTTGGATCCTCTGGAAGAGCAGTCAGTTCTTACCTGCTGAGCGGTCTCCCACCTCCTCTAACCTTAAGATTTTTGTGATCGACATTAAAGACAAGATCTCAATATGAAAGGGAAATAGAATAGATATTTATGGATGGATGGGGAGCGGTTCTGGAATAGGAAGACCAAGTGAGAGGAGAGAAAGTTGTGGGAGGGAATATGGTGAGAGACAGATAAAATTAAGAGACATCTGAGGGATAGTATGGAAACCTAATACAGAAGAAACTTCCTAAAATATATACATATATGAAGGTGATCTGAATGAAATTGCCAAATAATGGGTGAGACAGAGTCCCGACTGACCATCTCTTGTCATCAAATGAAGCTTCCAATACCAGGATTGGGTTACATCTAATCGAGTTGTTGGCCGAAGAGGATCCACAGGAACCCCCAGCAACCCAGGCTGTTGCCAAGACTATAGGTGGTTCCCCATAAACTGCAGCAAAGCCCCACTGCTGAAGACAACACCTATATAACTCATTGAACACGAAGAAGTCAAGCTGGGGGCTGGGGATTTAGCTCAGTGGTAGAGCGCTTGCCTAGCAAGTGCAAGGCCCTAGGTTCGATCCTCAGTTCCAAAAGAAGAAGAAGAAGAAGAAGAAGAAGAGGAAGAGGAAGAGGAAGAGGAAGAGGAAGAGGAAGAGGAAGAGGAAGAAGAAGAAGAAGAAGAAGAAGAAGAAGAAGAAGAAGAAGAAGAAGAAGAAGAAGAAGAAGAAGAAGAAAAAGAAGAAGAAGAAGAAGAAGAAGTCAAGCTGGTGCCTACACAGTCTTCACCCCTGTGTTCCAGGGTCTTTGGTACAGGTTACTCTGCATGCTGTCAAAAGAGAAATGTAAACACCACGCCAGCCTTGAACCCTAGGTCTACAATGGTGTACTCCCTGCATGATATACTAGGGCAATGGTGGCACACAGCTTGTAGGAGTAACCAACCAATTACTGATCTGACTTTAGGTCCAGTGCATGAGATAGAACCCATATCCAACAGGGTAACCAAGAACCTGAGACTAGATAGCCCAGGACCTAGGGTAAAACCAAATAAGACTGGTCTAAAAAAGAAAATACACACGATGATAAAATGATTCCTAATGACATTCTGCTATACTCATAGGTAAGTGCTTTATTCAGCCATCGTCAGAGAAGCTTCCTCCTGAAGCAGATGGGAACAGACATGTAGAACCACAGTCAGACATTACACAGAGAGCAAGAGACCTTGGAACACTCAGCCCTAAATGGGATGCCTCCATCAGATTCTTCCCCTCAGAGCTCAGGGAACCTTGTGGAAGAGGGGGTAGAAAGAATGTGAGAGACAGAGTGCATGGAGAACACCAAGAATACAAAGCCCTCTAACTCAACATGATCAACGTTCGCATGAACTCACAGAGACTGAAGCAGCCTGCACAGAGCCTGCACCGGTCTGCACCAGGTCCTCTGTTTACATTTTGGCCCCCAGGGTAGTGTTTTTATGGGATTCCTGAGTGTGCAAACAAGGGGGTCTCTGATTCCTCTGCCTTCTCTTGGGCCCTTTCCCCTCTGCTGGTTTGTCCTGTCCAACTTTGATCTGACAGTTTTTATTTTATTGTTTATACTTTACTGGGTTTTTTTTTTCAATGAATGAATAAATGAGTGAAAACGTAGCCACTAGGGTAAAGGTTAACAACTAAAACTATCATTTATACCCGCTGGGAGAAGGAAAATCAGTTTTCTCCAGTGGAATGACATTGGGTATATCAACCACTCCAGGGGGAGGTCTAATGTTCAGTAGTAATCGACCAACAAATAATGGACTTCGCTGTATTTTTGTGTGCTTTTATTTTGTTACAGCTTTTTCTTTGTTTTGTTTTTCTTTTTGAATATTGATGTATTTTATATTCTAGGTTTTATTCTTATATTGGGTTTTTTTTTTTTGAGAAAGAACTTAAAGTTGGGTGGGTAAGGAGGGGGGAAGGAGTTGGGGGAGGGGAAGAATATGATCAAAATATATTTAAATTTCAAAATTACTTTATATAATAAAATGTAAAAACAAAGACTGAGAAAACATTTGCAGTGTTAATGGCAAAAGTCTTGACAACTCAATTTAAAAAAAAAAAAGAAAACAATATAGAATTGAGCAAATGATAGTATAATTCACAAAAAGGAAAATGTAATCCAGAAAACCCACCAACATATTGGAGAATCCTCACACAGTAATTCAAAAAAAATTAAAACTCTGAGAAGTCAAGGTCACCCTGCCTGGAGGGTGGACTTCATTACATCTTACTGCCAAGCTCCAGGGCAGTGCCCTTTTAATAGCAGTAGGCAGAATATTTTAAGATTTTAAATGAGCTTACCATATGATTCAGCAATGGAAATCGATTCTACAGAAATAGAGGCTAAAGCTACCTCTAACCAGTTTGCCACCATGGCAATGTTTTTCATGGTTAAGAAAACAAATGGAAAATGGCCTATCAACATCCCAGTTGTGGAAGTTACTGTTCAAGCCATGGTCAATACAGACGATGGAAAGAAAGCCTTCAGGGGCTGAAAGACAAGCCTCATGCACCTGCCAAGTTGATAAATGAAAGGGGAACTGGATGGTCATGGGAAGATTAAAAACACATCTCCTCTTGGGTCTCTAGCTGAATAAACATAGGAAAAACTGGAAAGATGGGCAGCACGTTAGTATCTGTTGTTTCAGACTTGGGAAGTTTGTGAGAAGGGAAAAAGGGACTTCTGGCTTTTATTTAATAAAATAGTTATTTAATATATTATATTATATAAATATATTACATAATAAAATATTTAATAAAAAACTTTGTAATTGTGTGTCACGACACTGGTGTGTGGTTCATGTAAATCTGTGGAAGGAGACTCAGAGGCATCTTAAGAATGAATCTAGCCTTGCATGGCACAGGGAGTGTCCAGCCTCGGAGGACTGGAGCACTTTCCCCTTGCCTAGGGCATTTTTATTTACTCTCTGTTTACAGTTTAGCCCGTTAATTTCTGTACCTTCTAAGCAACCTGCTAGGAGCTCCCAGAGATAAAACGCCAAGTACAAATTACTTGATTTCTCAGGTACCACGGTTTTCCCGTTTCCTGAACCAAGTTTTGCATAGGCCTTTGATCTCTGGGAGACTCTCTGATCCTTGACTCTCAGACAAGAGTCACATAGGGCCATAACAGAAACAAAAGGTAAGAGAAACAAAAGGTGTGGCTAAACAAAGGAAGGATTAGGGCTAGGTGCTGTTCTCTGGAGCCAGGCCAGGAGCTCAGCAGGAATGCAGCCACAATACTTTTGTTTTTTGTTGTTGGGTTGTTTTTGTTTGTTTGTTTGTTTGTTTGTTTGTTTGTTTGTTTTTTGAGACAGGGTTTATCTGTGCAGTCCTGGCTGTCCTGGAACTCACTCTGTAGACCAGGCTGGTCTTGAACTCAGAGATCTGCCTGCCTCTGCCTTCTGGGATTAAAGGAGTTTGCCGCTACCACCCAGCCTATACTTTTTTAAATACAAGATCTCACTATGTAGCCCAGGCTATTCTCAAACTCAGGGTTCCCTTGGTTCATCTCCTGAGTGTTGAGATTATTTTCTACATAGCAGAGGAGATGTATGTGAGTTGGTGTGTACATGGGTGTGGAGGCCAGAGGTTGATACATCTGTTGCCCTCCACCATATTTTTTGAGGCAAGGTCTCTCTGAAGCAGGAGCTCACTGATTCAGCTAGAGTGGCTAGCCAGCTACCCTCAGGGATCTCTTGTCTCTGTCTCCCTAGCCCTGTGAGTACAGACACATGTCACCACACTCAGCTTTTCACAGGGGCGCTGGGGATCTGAACTGAGGTCCCAGGCTTGCAGGGCAAGCTCTTCATGAACTGAGCTATGTCCATAACCCCATTTATTTCCTCCTTTTTACTAGAGGAGGAAGACAGTCTCTGAAGGAAAGAGACGAACCTCTGTTCAGGCTGGGAAGGGGAACCAGTGTGAAGAACCCCATCAGTATAATAGATGCTTAAGGTTCCACCACAGTCAAAAACCACACGCAGTTAAATGAATATCAAAGAACAGAAATGTACGTGATCTCATAACTGAAAAAATATAATAATTGATAGAAATACATAGCTGCTTCAGATCCTTTTGAATAAAATGTTAATAATAATTAGCACAATGCACTAACAATCAGCTTTAAAAAAAAAAAAAAAGGCCATGAAGGAAAGTGGAAGGGGCATATGGGATGGTCTGAAGAGAGGAAAGGGAAGGGGAAAATGTTGTGATTATATTACAATCTAAAAAATTTAAAAATGATGAAAGCATAATTAGCCCATAAAAGTCAAGGCACTTAGTAAGATCCTAGAGAAGGTAAACAGAAGAGACAAGCATATAATTTAACTTTGTACATTTATTTTTGGTGTGCAGTGGCATGACATGAATGTGTAGGTCGGAAGACAACTTGTGAAGTTGGTTCTCTTCTTCCACCATGTGGGTCCCGGGCATCGAACTTGGGTCATCAAGCTTGGCAACAAGTGCCTTTGCCTTCTGAGCCATCTCCTTAGCCGACGCATTTTAAAGTAAGGGAATGCTGTATGTCAGTGCGGGACAGTTTTGTTTTCACTGAGAGCTGCACACCTAGCTGCGTGCAAAACCATGAATAGTGAATCCAAAATAGTCATTGAACCCTCACAGTACACCGCCAGAAGTTATCCTTTGTGTGGCACAGGGAAGGCGTCTTCCAATGTTCCACTTGGGACCCCCTTTTCTCCCGAGAAAGTGTTACACACATTTGCCCACTCATGATATGGATGTGCTCGTTTATTTTTACATAAAACAGTAAATATTGGCTGAATATTTCCTATTGCCCAACCATTTTATTCAGAGTTGATCAACATTTTTATTTTATAATCAGTCATCAATCTGAGGACACCATTTCTTATACCTATGTAGTACAAAACAGAAGTCTATTTTCTGTTTTCAGTCCTGTTTCTGTAAGAACAGGAAGCTTGGTCTCTACAGTAAAGGCACTGAGGGTGGAAGTGATGTTTCAGTGGTGGAGGAGCTTGCTGCCCACGCCTGAGGGCCTGAGGGCCAGCCCCAGGGCGCAACTTGTCCTCTGACCTCCACACATGCACCGTGTCATGTGCATGCATGCAGCACACACACCACACACACAGTGTCTAACCGGGCCACGGTCTTTCCAGCCACATTTGTTGGACCCATGCAACAGTGTCAAATGTGCATGGTGCGTGTTCAGAACCAAGGCTACGTGAAGTTGCATGACCGTTACATGAGCGGCCACTGCCAGAAACACCTCCAATCCATCACACGCTTAATTCAAAATTAATCTTTTCTTGTTGTATAATCAGAAACTTTTTACTGTTGCCAATTTTTTTGCACACACCACAGCCATTTAGTCACACCACCACATAGAGGGTGGCCACACAGTTTGAGAAACTAGGGTGTAGAGCGCCTCACTTTCATTCTTAATGATTGCTGCTTTACGAGGTAGAAGGTATTCTTCTGAACAGAAAAGTACAGAAAGGGGAATTGATTTGTACAAAGTCACACAGCTGTTAGACGAGGACTCAGTATTCAAACACGGGACAAATTCCAAAGTCCAGAGTTTATCTCCCTACTCAATCTCCAAAACTAAAAAATTAAACTCAATATTGGTCAATGCCTGAGACTCCCTAGAACTGGAAAATGGTGTCCCACACCACTGATCCCAACTCTCAGGGATGCAGAGAAAAGAAAAGGGGCACAAGTTCTAGGCCAGCCTAGTACAGAGCAAGTTCTGAACCAGCAAGGGCTCCCTAGCCACACACACACACACACACACACACACACACACACACACACTCACTCACACACACACTACTGTCTTTAGTTCTGGAGCCACCTAACTGGAGTATTCCTAGCCTCAGAAGTCACAAGACCATACAAAGACTTCGTTCTAGTGTTGTTGTCCAATCTAAATTCTCTCTGTGGCAGAACCTGCTCCAGGCATCCTCACCCAGAGACAGAGGTTTGTGTGTTCTTGATTAGATCTTTCATGAGCCCATTATGATGCCAGGCCCAGGCTGTTGCCATGGCACCCACAGGACTCAGGGCTGGGGGCACCTGGCCTGCCCAGAAGCTCAATCTTACCTCGGCTCCCACCGCACTTCCCACCTGCTGAGCCCCCAGTCTTCATCATTTCGGTACCCAGGGACCCTCCGTGCCCATCCCCCCACCCGTAGCTCCACCCTCACCCTCAGAGTCTAGGTTCACTTGGCCTGGCGCTTCCTTCTCCACCCCTGCTTCTCAGACCTGCTCCCCTGATCACCTTTCCTTCCTCACGTTCCTTGGAAACTCTCCTCTCCATCCTTCCCACCCAGTGACGGGCCTTTCCTCTTCCCGCCACACTGCCCTCACCTCCAACTCCTTAACCCTTCCTTCCGCTTGCTCCCACACCTTTACAAACCTCCGCGTTCTTCCCACCAGTTGAGCCGAGCCAGCCATATCACACTATGGAGCCCAGAAAGGAAAAAGGGACAGCGGCCCCTCAACAGCAGAATCTAAGCCCAAGATCTGACATGAAGCCTGTAATGATGAATAAAAATCTGCATGTAGGGAGAAAAAAGAAGAAAGATTTAGAAGAGCTGAAGAAGGAAGTGACTATGGTGAGAAAACCCAGAGCAAATTGCCCGTGACACACCCCTCAGCCTTCATCCGGACGGCCTTCCACATCCCACCGGAAAACAAAGCACATTGCCAGGACTCTTCCTTCCCACTTCTTCCCTCCTCCCTGCACGTGACCTGAGGTCACCATCTCACCTTGACTACCCTTCTGTCCCCTCAGGATGATCACAAGCTAACGCTGGATGAGTTGAGTGCCAAGTACTCTGTGGACTTGACCAGGGTGAGTAAGGATGGCCTGAGCGAGGCAGAGGTCCTCACTGACTTGCAGAGAACGAAAGTGACCCCCTCCCCCCAACTTCAAACCCAACTTTGTACCTCTTACCCTCAGCCACAAAGTTCCACAAAACTCTCCTTGGAAAAGATGGCCGCAGTACCTACCCCAGAGAGAGGCTGTAGGTAGATAGGATAGATAGTACAGATAGTTGGGGCTCTGTCTTGGTTTATTCTCTGGACCTGTTTATAGTCTTGGGATTTATCAAGGACTCCAGAGAGTTTTTGCTTAGGTAGAAATAACATTATCAGTATTTGCCATAGTTAAATTAAAACTGCTCAGCAGCACCGCTATTTCTGAGCCTGTGGGGAGGAAGGAAGGATTTGATGGAACAAAGCTGCCCACCTCAGGCCAGACAGGAAGATAGAGGAAGAATCCCAACATTCCTTTCAAGGGTACCTTCCCGTGGTCTACTGCCCCCACCTAACTTGTCTAATGTTCGTGCCATCAGCTGGGAACTGGGTCATTTGGGGGACACTGAAGAGTCAAAGCTTAACATATACATATATATATATATATATATATATATATATATATATATATAAAATTTTTTTTTGAGACAGTACCTCACTATGCAGAACAGGCTGTCCTGGAACTTGCTGGCCAACCATCCATTCTCAAGAATGAGTGAAGAAGACAGTGATTTAGTATTGTTATTAGAAACTTTAGACCTTATGAATCCCTTGAGAGTGTTGGAGGACGGTTGGGTCTTTTTGAGGAGAGGCTAAGGGAACTAAGAGGCTGATAGGTTTTGGTAGATTCAACATAGAGGAGAAAGCACAGAAGTGTGTGCGTAAGGCTAGAATAAAAACCTATGCACTTGTGTCTTTAGTTTGATTTTCCCTTGTTTCCAAACTGGAAAGCCAAAGTGTGACTGCCCGTAGGTTACCAGCGTCACGGGTCATCGCCCCAGTTAGGCTGGTACACCGTAACCATTTCTATACGCTTGTCTTCCAGCTTGAGCTCCCTGCGCGCATTCTTTAACTTCACTGATTGATGACTGATCGATTGTACCTGTGTTGATGTGTGTGGGTGTAAATATGTCACCGCATGCACACGGAGGTCAGAGGACGACTTGTGGGATTCGGTTCTCTCCGCCCCGTGAGTCTAAGAGTTGGACTCAGGTGGTCAGACCTTGCGGCAGCCATTCTTGCTCCGTGAGCTCCCACCAGCCCCTTGGAGTGGAGAGCACTCTTACTCACGGTGATGTTCTCAGTTCCTATCACGATACCAAGCTCCAAGATAAAGTATTCAAGTTCAAAAGGCCTGCACACCAATTCATAAACAAATGAACAAATTAAAAAGCTCTCTATAAGCATGCTAAATGACACCCCTTACACAATACAAATTCTGAGATCCTACCTTTTCGAGGAGGAACCTTGAGAAGGATGTTCAGAGGCCTGCCTTCGGGAGTAAGCCTATCCTTTGTTGTAACATCCTCCTTTATTGTAACTTGCTTTCTTTCTCTTCATCCCTTTCTTCTCCACACAGGGCCATAGCCTCAAAGATGCCCAGGACATTCTGTTTGTAAATGGACCGAATACACTAACGCCTCCCCCGACCACTCCAGAGTGGATCAAATTTTGTAAACAGCTGTTTGGTGGCTTCTCTCTCCTGCTGTGGACTGGTGCCTTTCTCTGCTTCCTGGCCTATGGCATACACCAACATTATGGTGAAAAAGTCAACAAAGATGATGTGAGTTTGCTCATCCTGTACCATCCAGTCTAGTCTGCGGCTAAGCTCCTGAAACTATTGTTTTTTAAGATTTATTTATTATGTGTACAGTCTGCATGTCTGCCTGAACACCAGAAGAGAGCATCAGATCTCATTACAGGTGGTTGTGAGCTACCATGCGGTTGTTGGGAATTGAACTCAGGACCTCTGGAAGAGCAGCTAGTGCCCTTAACTGCTGAGCCATCTCTCCAACCCCAAGCTCCTGAAACCCTTATGTTCAGCAGCCTGAGACTCCCAAAGTCTTCTGGTCCAAATCCCCAACAGTTCAGAACTTTCTAGGGAAGTTCTTGGTCCACCTTGGTCCCCTGCAGCCTCTTATCTAGAAAGCTTCTGGTTCGGCTCCCTAAGAGGTATCATCCCACCAGTCTTCCCGTCACAGCGTTATGCAGCCCTTTTCTCTAACTCGGAACGTCAACCCTTTCATCTCTCACTTTCCGTGGCTCATTACCCCTTTATAGGGAAAGGAAGATACACATTCTCTGTCTGGGATTTTTCTGACCACTCATCACAGTAGCTTAGGTCCCCATGACTAGGAGGAAGTGTACCAGCACTGTCCCTGATTATTCTCAGCCCCTCTGCCCTGCAACTCAGTCCTGTGCTTACCTCCACCCAGAGGAAGCTGTTCATCCTTGAGGATGGAGGAGGAGAAAAGGATGTACTAATGACACATTCTTCCCCTATCTCCAGCTGTACCTGGGTATTGTGCTCGCTGCCGTGGTCCTCATTACTGGCTGCTTCTCATATTATCAGGAGGCCAAGAGCTCCAAGATCATGGAATCTTTTAAGAACCTGGTGCCTCAGGTAGGTAGGACTTGTGTAGGAGGACCTAGTGAGGGGAAATGCAGATTGTGCCCAATTGTATAATCACTCAGTCCCCTGGAGACTGGAACCCACTGTGGGTGCGCTGAGAGAGGTTGGTAATAAGGGGGCCTGGAAATTACCAGGAGAAAATGTAAAACTTAGGTGATACCACCAAAGAATTGTCTAGTCTAAAGTGACAATCCAAAAAATGAAGAAAGACCCTCCACCACTCAAATAAGAACATTCTACTAAAAACAGCAGGGAGAGGCCGGTGGATACGTTCACATTAAAGTCAATGAACCTGTAGGAATGTTCCAGTTTAAAAGAAGCTAAAGAAATATGGGGGTATGAATATCCTAGTAAAGATGTAGGTCCTGGGCCTGATGCTGTGCTGGGAAACAATGCCTCAAAAGACATTTTGGGTCAAGTGACAAAAGCTGAAATGTAGAAAGTAGACGTGAATATTGTTGCATCAATGGGAAAGCTGCTGAAACTAACCACTGAATTGTTGTATAAGAGAATAATCTTGGGGCCAAGAGATGGCTCAGCAGCTAACAGCCCTCGCTGCTTACTTATCCTGGCTAATTTTTTGTCAACCCTGACACACAAGCTAGAGTCATTTGAGAAGAGGAAACTCTGTTGAGAAAATGACCCCACCAGATTGTCCTGTGGGCAATCCTGTGGTATGTTTCTTTGATTGTTTGATGTGGGAGGCCCCAGCTCACTGTGGACAGGGCCCCCACTGGGCTGATCGTCTTGGGTGCTGTAAGAAAGCAGGCTGAGCAAGCCATGGGGAGCAAGCCAGTAAGCAGCACTCCTCCATGGCCTCCGCATCAGTTCCTGCCTCCAGGTTCCTGCCTTGAGTTCCCGAGTTCCTTGGATGATAGACTGTGATGTGGAAAGTGTAAGTGCTATAAATCCTTTCCCCTCAAAGTTGCTTTTGACAGTGGTGTTTATCACAGCAATAGAAACCCCAAGACTTTGGTCTTGCAGAGGACCTGTGTTCAGTTCCCATACCCTAATGGTGGCTCTCAACCACCTGTGACTCCAGTTTCAAAGGACTTTCATCTTCCTCCTCTTCTGGCCTCATGGGCACCAGGCATGAATATGGTGCACATACATACATGCACATATGTAAAATAAATCTTTTTTGAGAGAGAGAAGATAAAATAATTCTTGAAAAGTGAACACTAATGTATTTAGGATAAATTGTCATGATGCATGTAACTTAGAGGCAGAAAAGGACAAAGCAAATGAGATGAAAAGTTAGTGGGTGAAGAGAGGTAAAGGTTTGTTTTTTGTTTTGTTTTGTTTTTGGTATTTTGGGTTTGTTTTGTTTTGTTTTGGGGGGTTTTGTTTTTGTGTTAGTTGATTTTTTTTTTTTAAGACAGGGTTTCTCTGTGTAGCTTTGGCACCTTTCCTGCAATTTACTCTGTAGACTGGGCTGCCCTCGAACTCACAGAGATCCTCCTGCCTCTGCCTCCCACGTGTTGGGATTAAAGGTGTGCGCTGCCGCCGCCGCTGCCACCACCACCCGGCTTAAAGCAAAAGTTTTATAGGTGTGTTTGTCACTATTTTCATTACTGAAATTTAAAAATTATTTCCAAGTTTAAATTTTTGTAAGGTATCTGGAAATAGTTATGACAGCAGTTCGGAGCTCCTAAATACAGGCTCAGATGCTTTTACAGAAAGTCTCCAAAATCATGCAACAATCTTATTATATTCTAGCCTGGTAGCCTAAGATCTTTCTTCTCCCTTTAATGTCAACATAATTGAAACTTTTCCTCCGGTGAGAGTTTTGACTAGGAACATGGAGTGTATCGGGTAGCACTGGTTGCCTGATATGCCTCCCCAAACACGGCTTTTGTCACAGTTGTGTGTCTGGGCTGCTGCTCTGGTCTGGGCCAACTTTAGCCTGTGCTGGGTAGAAATATAGGATAACCTTATTCACGCCTCTGGAACTTGAGTTGAAATGATTGGGTTGGTTGGGGATCTGGCTTGTTCATGGGAGCAGAGCGGTTCCCGGGAACCGCAGGGCAAACCTTAACATGAAAGAATTTTTTTAAGCCTTTGTTTGTACCATATCTGCTAACATCTTCTGGGCGGGGTGTGGGGGGGGGTGGAATTACATGGCCAATTCCACATTTAGGAACAAAGAGATAGATCCCACCTCTTAATGGAAAGGCCACCAAAGAAGTCACATTGCAAAGGTTCTGCAGTGGTAGAAATATGCAATGGGCCAAGACCCTTTCAACACTATTCATGTGGACAACACAGCAGAAAGGAGATAGAGATGGAAACTTCAAGGGTTGGAGCAGGTTAGGCAAGGCAGGAAGCTGCTCAACAACCCTACATTATCTTCCTACAGCAAGCTCTGGTGATTCGAGAGGGAGAGAAGATGCAAATCAATGTAAAAGAAGTGGTTCTGGGAGACCTGGTAGAAGTGAAAGGTGGAGATCAAGTCCCTGCTGATATCAGGGTTATCTCTGCACAAGGATGTAAGGTGAGGAGATATGGAAAGCCAACATATGGTCCTAAGGTATGACGAGGACCTGGGCTAAGGTACAGAAAATATGATCTTATTATTCAGAACTTTGAGACTGTGGTGAGGACAGTTGGGAAGTGAGACAATAAGGTGCTGGGAGAACATGTATTGATCTCTGTACGTTAATGGCGTTACGACAGGTAAGGTGATGCTGTCTTCACCTTACCTGATAAATGAATCTCTCCTATGCTGGCCTTTTAACCTGTCCCCTCCCCACCCCAGGTAGACAACTCCTCCTTGACTGGGGAGTCAGAACCCCAGTCTCGCTGTCCTGATTGCACCAATGAGAACCCTCTGGAGACCCGGAACATCATCTTCTTCTCCACCAACTGTGTGGAAGGTAAATAGTGTATCATACACGGTACAGACTCAAAAGCAGGGGTGGAAACAAAAGGCTTTTAAAGCCTTCTGTTTCTAAAGATTTGGGAGCAGGAAGACTTACCAAGTTGGTTTCTCCATCACTCAGGAGCTTGATGACCTTTGGCAAAAGGTCAACGCCACCATTTCCAAATTTGCATGCTGATAATACTAAACATTGTAACCGATAGAGTGTGGACTAAGTGGCATAACCACGGGATGCTTAGCGCAAGGTCTCATACACTGCTAGTGCCCTATAGCTGTTGACCTTCGTTTTAGCTGGTGGAGAGACTAGTTGATAAGCTGAAAACAGCACAGAAGGGAGGAGAGTTATCCACCCCTGCTAGAGCATTGTCTTCACTTCTTTTTACTTTCCGAAAGTAAAAAGAAAGATGTCAACAAGTGTCCCTCGAACGTCACCATTCAAACGTTGGCTTTGTCCCTAGACCGACAATAAGGCATCCCTGAACGAGGAGTTGGTTCTGACCAAAGTGGTAACAGAGGACTTGACATCATTGCTCTCTCCTTTACCCCTTGCCCTTCAAGAAACCTAAATATGGCCTGGAATCCACTTGCAAACCATTACTAATGCTTAAGAACAAATGTTTTATTGTCTAAAGATAGTTGCTTTTTGCTGAATGCATAACTGCATATAGTTACAGTGTCAACTACTATAAACATTTTTTCTGATTCTCACAGTATCACACACAAAACTCTAAAGTTCAAGGAAATTACATGCTCATCATATTTAAGAGTATGACTCAACAGAAAAAGAGGAAGATTAGCAATTCTAATGCAAGTCTGTCTCCAAAAGCCCATGTTCTTTCCTCCACTCTACCCAGCACTGAAATTGCTAATGACCTCTCTACATCAAATCATTTAACTTGAAAATACCTTAATAATCACTATAATGTTCAATGGACATTAAGGAAGAATCCAACCAGAAAAAAAAATTGTATCTGTACACACTATATAAAATATATAAATAGTTGAATGGACAGAAAAATGTAAATTAACAAGATTTCTCTAAAAATACTGGATTTCTGCTGTTACATTTTAGGAGGAAATTTGCTGAGATTTATCTTTCTGAAGTAGGTTTTTTTTTCTTCAGCTAAGTATATGCTGCTGACAAGGGGTTTGGAGAAGACTGGATGAGGGCATTCTGGTTGAGAAACGAGGCTCTATCTGGCTGAAAGGGACTTAATAGGAGACCAACAGAACCCACTGTAGCCAAGAGGGTAGAACTAGCTAGGTTAAGCTAAGGAATTTTGTGTTTTGAAACGTCAGGCCTCATTATGTAGCTCTGGCTATTCTGGAACTTACTCTGTAGACCGGGCTGGCCTTGAACTCATAGAGAGCCTCCTGCCTCAGCTTCCTGAGTGCTGAAGTTAGGCAAGTGCGCTCCCATGTCCTCCAAACTCTTTAACCGTTGCCCTAGGCCAATTTACAGATTAGTTACATAAACACAGCTTAGCCTTGCCTCCCAGCTGTCATTTCTGTGGACCTCGATGGGCGATGGCACAAAAGCCTCTCTGTGTTCCCATGCTGTTAGGGAGCCTGAGCTCTTTCTCTGATGATACATGGAAGGTATGTGAGAGAACAGTCTGGCCTAGGATTCCGGATACCTGTCCTTATCAGTCTTCCTCTTTTTTTTTTTTTTTTTTTTTGCGGGGGTGGGGGTGTGTTTGTTCGGTTGGTTGGTTTTGGTTTTTTGAGACAGGGTTTCTCTGTAGTTTTGGTGCCTGTCCTGGGTCTCACTCTGTAGATCAGGCTGGCCTCAAATTCACAGAGATCCACCTGGCTCTGCCTCCCGAGTGCTGGGATTAAAGGCGTGTGGCCCGGTTCAGAGCACTTCTGTTAACCAGTTCAAAGGTTGTCTGTAGGGTGCTTTATATTGTGACCCTTTCCAGAGTCTCCTTCCCCATAATACTGTTCTGATCCAACTGAGAACTGTACTCCTGGACTTTTTTTTTTAAATAATTTATTTTATTTTATGAGCATTGGTGTGAAGGTGTCAAATCCCCTGGAACTTGAGTTACAGACAGTTGTGAGCTGCCATGTGGGTGCTGAGACTTAAACCTGGGTCCTCTGGAAGAACAGCCAGTGCTTTTACCTGAGCCATCTCTCCAGCCGCCACCACCACCACCCAGACTCTTTTTAAATATTTTTTTTATTTTGTGTGTGAGCGCGCACGTGTGTGTGTGTGTGTGTGTGTGTGTGTGTGTGTGTGTGTGTGTGCCTGAATCATCTGTGTACATGTCCCAGTGTATCCAGGAGCCCAAGGAGGTGAGAAGTGATCTCCTTGAACTGCAGTTATAGTTATGAACCATCATGTAGGTCTGGGAACCAAGTCCAGCTTGTCTGCAAGAGCAGTGAATCTTTTTCCGTACTGAGCCATCTCTCCAGCCCCATGCTCCGCTCCTAGACGGTTGCTGAAGGCGATTCTAGAACTAGAGACCCCCAGCTGCTCCCTGTGTGTGTGTATGGGAGCTGCTGCCATGGCGTCACACTTAGATTTTATACTGGTTCTCAGGAAATCCTTTAGTCATCTGAATGGGAGAATAAAGCTGAGTGTCTACTACATACCCAGCCTTGTCTTGTTCTAGGCTCTTCTGGACATATTTAATTTTATAGCTTTGTAGGTACTTTGCTCTTCTCCTTCTCCTCCTTCTCCACCTTCTTCCTCCTCCTCCTCCTCCCTCTTCCTCCTCTTGCTTCTTTAGACTGAGTCTCACACTGTAGCCCACACTGGCCTTGACTCAGGGCAATCCTCTAGCCTCAGCCTTTCAAATGCTGGATTTCTAGGTGTAACCTATAACATCTGAGATGTGCTTCATCCCATTTTGAGCATGAGGAAGCCTGAGTTTCAGAAAGCGTAGTACTTTGTCTCAGGGAAAAGAGATAGCTGTTTAGAGAGCTGACCTTTCTGTTTCTAAAAGAAAAGCTTTTTCGGGCTGGAGAGATGGCTCAGAGGTTTAGAGCTCTGGCTGCTCTTCCAGAGGTCCTGAGTTCAATTCCCAGCAACCACATGGTGGCTCACAACCATCTACAATGAGATCTGGCACCCTCCTCTGTATACATAATAAATAAATAAATCTTTAAAAAAAATAAAAGAAAAGAAAAGCTTTTTCTAGGAGTGTCTTTCCTTGGTAATTCTATGGTGGGATTGACAGGCACTGTGGTAAAGCGGGAAGGATGATTTTAAACAGTCTTGTTCAAGCTTGTAGGTGAATGTCCTGTACCATGTGTGGGTAAAGTCAACCACGATGTCCAAGTTGCCCTTCGAGGTAGAGAGCAGAGCTGGTGGGGAGAAAGGGCCCTGGAAAAGGCCAGGGCACAGCTGTTATGGCCTGGGCTACCCAGCAGAGGTCAGACTAGCTCTAGCCAGAAAAGCAGGGTGGGGGCTCCTCAGGCCGAGTTTCTCAAGTACTGACTGACACAGAGGACTAGAGAGCTCTTTGTTGTGAGCGGAGAGGCGGGCTGAACTGGTGCACCGTAGGGTGCTTCACACGCTTTGTCTTCCACCCTTTTCCAGTCTGTACAGAATCCTGTGTCCCACTGTAGGGATTCCCTGTCAGTCCCCCAAAATTCAGTCCAATTTTGACACTAACTGCCTCAAAATAGCATCAGACGAGGGCTCAATCCCCTGGAACTCTTCCTACTTCAGACTCTAATCCAAGTAATAATAGGTTGTCATCCATACTTCTGACAGATTGGCTGTGAACTGGGATTCCCAGGACCTCTTCCTTGAGGCTCACAGAACTCAGGGAAGCACTTGGCCTACATTGCCCATCTATGGCAGTTGATAGGATACCAGGGAACACCCAGATGGGGGACATGCATAGGGAATGGGATGTGGGCTTCTGTATCCTCTCTGAGGGTGCCATCCTCCAGACACCTCCATGTGTTGCCAGTCTGGAAGCTCTCCAAACCTAGTTGTCTTGGCTTCTTAATGGGTGTTTTATTACATAGACGCGAGTGATTGTATCAGTTGCCACTGGTCATCAACTCAACCTTCAGCCTCACTCTTCTTCCCTGAAGCAGGGCTGTAGATCTGAAAGTCCACCATGTAACCACATAGTTGGTTCCCCTGGCAACTCCCTCTTCCTGTGGCTAGCCAAGAACTCACCAAGAGTTGCCTCATTAAAACAGAAGGTTCCCTTACCACCTAGGGAATTCTATGGCATTTAGAAGCTCTATGCCAGATATTTCTATCACTCCAGAAATTATGAAGTGTTAGGAACCAATTATGATAAGATTCTCCTAGCAATCCAATCTAAGGGTTTTAGGAGTTCTATGTCTATAACTGGCGGGGGGGGGGGGGGGGGGGGGCAGGGGAGATACCAATACAGGCATTTCTTTAGCACAGTATGGAATCGCAGCTTCTTCCTTCTTTCATAGGAACAGCCCGGGGTGTTGTGATTGCTACAGGAGACTCCACAGTAATGGGCCGGATTGCTTCACTGACATCTGGCTTGGCACTGGGCCAGACCCCCATTGCCATTGAAATCGAACACTTCATCCATCTGATCACAGCCGTCGCTATCTTCCTCGGTGTCACCTTTTTTTCACTCTCACTGATCTTGGGCTATACCTGGCTGGATGCTGTCATTTTCCTTATTGGCATCATCGTGGCCAACGTGCCTGAAGGGCTGCTGGCCACTGTCACTGTGAGTAAACAAGGTGGGGGGGGGGTGGCCTCTGGGCAGACAAATAACCCAAGGGGAATGAAAGCGCTAGTGTTGAATTTGTTGTTGTTGAACGTCTTAAGTGTGGGGTATGTATACAGGTGTCAGAAGCGACTTAGTTCGCAACATTACACTGACTTCCTCTACCCGTACCTCTTTCTCCTCAGTCAAAGAGGAAGCAAGATGCAACAGAGAAAAAGTGCATTCTGGTCTTGGGTGAACTGACTGTTAAACTTGGCCAAATCACTTAAGGTCTTCGGGCCTCAAGTATTCATTAGTTTTTAGAGAAAGATTAATTTGGAATTACGGAATCCTACTGGAAAGGACTTCAAGGCCATTTAGAGTCAACCCTTGAGCCAACACTGAATGTCCTCTATAAAAATCCATGAAAGATAATTGTGGGTTCATTTTTTTTTTCTGAGAATGGAGACCATAGCTCCTCCTTGGCTCAAGCCTATTTGGCTCTTGGATCACTTAGTTGAATTTACTGTATTGAGCAGAAATATGATTCCCTACTTCATCCTCCTTTTCCCAACCAAAATAAGTTGATTCTCTGTCTCCTATGTTCCCCTCCCCTCCCCCCTTTGACACAGTCATCATGTCCCCTCAGATTCTCCAGGGAATCTTTTCCTTAACCATCCTTCCTATGACAAGATCTCAGCTCTTTGTCTCCCCAACAGCTTGTTTGGGGTACGCTCTAGTTTTTCAATAGTCTTCTTAAAATAGAAATGAGAATAACATTTAGGGGTGTGTTTGGACCAGTTTTAAAACATCAGGACTAGTGATTATAATTCCATAACTGGAGTTCTATACTTACATATCCACAGCACAATAATTTGTTAGCTTTTAAAATAACCTTGCGTTCAGTTTATGATTAACAAAAACTTTCGGGTTTAAATGATTTGATTTCTCAAGGCTTTTCGGTACTGTGACACTCTTTCTCCATGTCATCATTCCCTCCTGCCCAAACCTTTCTAAAAATACTGGCAAAATGCCTGGTCCGTACACAGCACTGTATACTATAATAAAAACATTACCTGTCTATGTGGTCCCTTGGAGGGACTGGAGCTGAGAGAGAGGAAGTGGCCCAGAATGGAAAAGAGGCTACTGAATAGAAAAATCTAAACACCTCCTGGGGAAGGAACTTGTGCTGAGACAGTCCTTCTGGTGAAGGAAGACACTGAAGTCTTGCCATAAAGCACACATCGAAATCATTCCTCAGTATTCTTTTTTTGTTTTGCTTCCCCCCCCCCCCCCCCCCCCCCCCCCCCCCCCCCCCCCCCCCCCCCCCCCCCCCCGCCAAGACAGGTTTCTCTGTGTAGCCCTGGCTGTCCTGGAACTCACTCTGTGATTTCAGGCTGGCCTCGAAATCAGAGATCCGCCTGCCTCTGCCTCCTGAGTGCTGGGATTGAAGGCGTGTGCCACCAACACCCGGCTCTTCGATATTCTTTATGATGGTCACAGGTGGGATTTCTAAAGACTGGGCTAGGATAAAAGGGAAATAAAAAATGATCGAATCTCCAAAACAAAACAATGTGAGTAATCCTCCCCCCTCAGTCCACTCCTCCCCCTTTGGTGGCTTCAGGTGTGCCTGACGCTGACAGCCAAGCGCATGGCTCGGAAGAACTGCCTGGTGAAGAACCTGGAGGCGGTGGAGACGCTGGGCTCCACCTCCACCATCTGCTCGGACAAGACGGGCACCCTCACCCAGAACCGCATGACCGTGGCCCACCTGTGGTTTGACAAGACGGTGTATGAGGCTGACACCAGTGAGGAACATACTACCGGTGACTAGTGGCCCTGGTAGCCAAGAGTAGGGGGATTTGGGAGAGCTGGAATGGGGAATGAAAGGAGGAGGCAGTGTCTGTTTCATGAAAGAGAACATGAATGACCTCCTGCTTCGACTTTGCCTAGCCTTCAACTCAATAGGTAGTTGAAGATGACCTTGAACCTCCTAATCCCTGACTCTCTCTCCAAGTGTAATCCCTCATATTCAATTCTGTTTGTTTACAGTTCTCCCCTTCTTCTTCCCTAGGGAAAACATTTCCCAAGTCCTCGGACACCTGGTTTTACCTGGCACGAATTGCTGGCCTCTGTAACCGGGCTGACTTTAAGCCTCATCAGGAGTCCGTTCCCATAGCTAAGGTATCAAGTGGAAGAGGGTACCTCGGTGACTAGTGTATCACTGCCCCTCTCCCAGAAAAGCCTGCTTCTCCGCCCGCCCTCGGCGACTTTACATGCCTGCCCTTCCCTCCCCATTCTGCCTCCTTGGGACCACAGGTAAATCCTATGCCCAGATGGGACGCCCCTGGGGCTTATGTAAACCCTTCCTTACAGCGGGCAACGACGGGGGATGCTTCTGAGTCGGCCCTCCTCAAATTCATTGAGCAGTCGTACAACCCTGTGAGTGAAATGAGACAGAAAAACCCCAAGGTGGCAGAGATTCCCTTTAACTCTACCAACAAGTACCAGGTACAGAACTGACAAGGAAGGAGAAGAGGGGGGGGTTGGGGGGGGCGCGGGGCTCACCTGTGGGGAAGCTACGCCTCTGCCTCCAGCTGTACTTCTTGAGCAGGGCAATAGCTCAGGACAGCCAGCGTGCCGACTAGGAGCAAAGCTCACCTCAAGGAAAGTGATGGTGAAGAGAGGAGAAATAGGGGACAAAGAATTCCTAGCAGAATCTGCACCCAGGCCACCTGTAATGAAAGTGTATCTTAAGGTGCTCGCTGAGACAGAAGTCGTCATCAAGGCTGGCTGGTGGGGGTCACATCGGAGTCACATACCACCATTAGTCTATACCCATGTCTGCTCTGCCACTCTAGACAAAAGGCTGTGTCTGCAAGCCGTTCTGTTTCCTCAGCCATCCAATAGCCCCTTTCCCCTCCATAAAGCTCTAGTGCAGCCATCAGTGAGGCAGCTAGGGGTCACCAGCACATGGCAATAGTTTTCATTTTCTAAAAGCAGCGATTTATTATCCAGGGAGGAAGCAGGTAGGAAAAGGAAAGGCTGAGAAATGGTCAATGGTACAAACTGAGTACCGGTGCATGGGGGCTGAGGCAGAAGGATTACCCTGAGTTCCAGGTAAGCTTGACTTATAGTATGAGACCCTGTCTAAAAAGAAGAAAAATCAAAATAACCCTGAGGGGTAGCAAGGATCCAAGCCTAATTTGAAGAGAGGATTTCAATAACGTAGAGAACAGTAAGTGGCCTCGCATGGCTGGAGGTTGACCAGGCCGGTTTGCTCAGGCATTGGCTCCTCCAGTTCCTTGTATTTCCATGAAGACCAGACAGTTGAGTGTGTGAGCAGGGTTATGAAAAAAGACTCCTAAGTCAGTTTTGCCTTAATGTCTTCAGACATAACAAAATAACACAGTCTATATAGATTTTTTTTAAACTCAATTGCTTGTCATTTCTGATGGAACACTGATAGGTAGATCCACACTTCCTGTCTAAACTTGTCTTACTTAAGTCACTTTAATAAAATAGATCTCCCAGGTCTGCAAAAAAGCTGCAAACTTGACTCCCACTTTTTTTTCCTTTTCTTTCTTTCTTTTTTTTTTTTTTCCTGACACTTGGTGGCCTGGCTAACCAGACAGGAATTTCATGGCTTGGCAGAGTGTGAGTAAAGCCTTTGGATGAATTAGGTACCTCTCCCTCCATGTGGTTAAAAATAAAAGTCAAACATATTCATGACATTGTTGGAATGTCCAACAAGTAACTATGTCCCCCAAAATTACCGTATGAGTGCCTCGGAGCTACTGAATGTCATTCAAGTGGCAGAACTGGTCTCTGTGGTACGCGGTGTGTGACAGACCGAGTCTGCTGGACTCAGCTCCAGCAGGCGCTAGCTCTGGCAGACTTTGAGTGAACTACTATAATTAGCCTGCTCCAAGGGCAGAGACTCCAGTCTTTGAAAGGAATGTGTCTGACTTAGCCTGTCAGTCACCTGCAAAGCTTGGTCTCTGACCATCTCTGAAATGGAGATCAAATAGATCTAGTCTGAGCATTTCTGATTTCTCTCTCTCGTCTTCTTTATCTGTAATCTTAACCAAAATATATACATATATTTTTCTTTTAGCCAGGTATGGTGGTTTATGCCTTTAATCACAGCACTCAGGAGCCAGGGGCATGAGGATCTCTGTGGGTTCAAGGCCAACCTGGTCTACAGAATGAGACCTGCCAAACAAACAAACAACACTTATTTCTTTTTGAGGCCGTGTCTCTCTACATAGCCTGGAACTCACTCTGTAGCCCAGGCTGGCCTTGAACTCAGAAATCTGCCTGCCTTTGCCTCCCGAGTGCCAGGATTAAAAGCATGGGCTGCTGCACCCAGGCAAAACACTTATTTCTTTGCAAGGTGTGTGTGTGTGTGTGTGTGTGTGTGTGTGTGTGTGTGTGTGTGTGTGTAATGGATTCCGTAGCCAGAGGACAACAATCTGTGGGAACTGGTCCACTCCTTCCCCTGTCAGTCCAGGGATCAAATTCAGGTCTTCAGGTTTGGCCTCCAGCATCTCAGTTTGTTGAGCCATCTTATAAACCTCTATCTGTAATCCTCTGTCAAGGCTTTTATTCCCTGTGACCAAGTTAGTAGGTAAGAAGTGCTTGCGCTCACCTGAGCCTTTTATTCTTTCAACAAAGATTCATTGAGCACCGAGATGACTGAGCTTGGTTAATCTTACAGCTTCCTCCTTTAAACAAGGTTTTCCCTTTTAACCACTTAAGCGTATCTTGAACACAACTGATCATTCTTTAACAAATCAAGTTGTGGCCACATTTTACGCGCCAGTGGCTCACCCCACTTGACATCTGAGAAGTCTTGTCTGGCCTCCTTGGTGTTCCCACAGTTCCTTTCAATTTGCTGATTCTGTCTCCAACTGGGGCTGTGGCAGGCAGTTCTTGCAAGTCAACAGAGGGACTCTACGGGTGCCTTTTCATAGATCAGAGATCCAAGGGAAAGGCTCAGCCCAAGCCAGCTGACTGCCTCCTCTGATTGTGTGGTCTCTGCAGATTGTGTCATGAACATATACCTTACCCTCCATCATCAGACATCCAGCCAGTAGGCAGTCTTCCTCGGTGGTGGCATCTCCTGCCTGTAGAAGAACGGCCATGGGACTAAATTACTTAGTCTGTGTTTCAGTTTCAAAGTTTGGCTGGGGGGGGGGCGGCGGCGGCGCGGGCGGCGTGGGGGTGTTGGTTGGTTTTCTGTTTGCTTTGGTTTTACAACTATCTCCTTAAAAACAAACAACAACAAAACAATAAAGGAGACTGGAGAGATGGCTCTGGTTAACACTGGCTGCTCTTCCAGAGGACCCACGACATCTCACAACTATATTCCAGCTCCAAGTGATCTGACCCCCCTCACAACAGACACACAAGCAGGCAAAACACCAGTGCACATAAAATAAAGATAAGTCATTAAAAACAAAACCTAGGGCATTTTGGGCTGGTTAAGCATGTGGCTGGTTAAGCTTCTAGCAGCAGTTCAGCTGAGAGCCATTGGGATGAGGACACAGAAGCTTCTAGTCTGAGGAAACAGGACCAGCTGAGCAACTGGCAAGGTGAGATAGCTGTGGCTTGTTTGTCTCTCTGATCTACCAGCATGGACCCCGATAACTTGCCTCGGGTTTGATTTTATTAATAAGAACTTTTAAGATTCCTACTACATCTGGCGCCCAACGTTCGTGTTACGAATTCATGAAAAAGCTGTTTGCCTGTGGCCTTGTGAGCCCGAGCTCAGGCCCAAGCTACACTCAGCCGGTTGTGGTGGCGCGCACCGGTAAGATGTGCTGAAGGAGACAGAGGCAGTAGGATCCCGAGTTTGAGCCGGCCTAGGAGGTTTGGGAGAAGGTTTGGCCCGGACTGAGCCACAAACAGCGGTGGAACCATGGAAGCAGTGGCTACTGCTCCACTTTGCCAGCTCCTTCTCATCGTGTTGGTGACTGCGATGATGCTGCTACCAGGGATGAAAAGTTTACTGCTGCTGGTTCAGAGAAGAATTGCCAGGACCATCGTGTTACAAGAAAGCATCGGCAAAGGTCAGTTTGGAAAAGTTTGGCAAGACAAATGGTGGGGAGAAATTATTGTGAAGATTTTCTGTTCTAGGGAAGAATGTTCATGGTTCCGAGAGACAGACATTTATCAGACTATGATTGCTCCAAACCACAGAGGAGGCAAAAAAAAAAAAAAAAAAAAGTCTGCAGGAAACCATGACCATGCCTAACAGTGACTTTGAAATCTTCAAAAAGATGACAGGATCCTACAACGATGATTCCACATGGACTATGATAAAGCCATTAAGCCGATTAACACCATGGAAGAATCGACTTTGGACTACAAACTGGTCAGGACAATTTCGAGAGGACTAGTTGAGATGATACAGCCTGACAGACTACTCGAACAAGGACTTGAAACAAGCCCTGAACTTTCCTTTTATGCAGAGAATGGACAAATGATACAGGACTTGACAATTAACCCAAAAATTTTCTTTTCAAGATTCCCTAAAGATATCTTCACCCCTAGAAAGCAAAAAGAAAAAGAGAATATAGATATGAGATAGATCATCGAATCTACTCTGAGAAAAAAAAGATAAAGAAATAATAGGATAAATAGGTAGATCATTGAATCTACACTGAAGAAAAAGGGGAAGATATAAAAATGACAAAAGGTAGACTACTGAATCTATTATGAAAAGAAAAAAAAGAATATGGATATGATAAGATAAAAAGGGAGATTATGGAATCTATTTTTAAAAAGGAACTACTTGTTTTAAATAAGATAAGTAATGAAAATTTTTTGGTCTGAGTTTATCAGATGTTACTGGACTGGACATTGTTAATATATATAATGGAGTTTTCATATGAATCTGTCAAATGTTAATGGACTAGACATCATTAATGTAATTTTTGGCTGTATATATTGTATATGCTTATTGGATAGTTTTTCTTGTATTAGTTATAAGCTTTCTTTAATTTTAGACAAAAAGAGAGGAGATGTAGTGGTATTGTGTTCCCCAAAATATTGTGTACCTTAATAAATTTATCTGGGGTCAGAGAACAGACAGCCACTAGATACAAAGGCTAGAAAATGGTGGCACTCACACCTTTAATGCTAGCATTCCAGAGATAGAAATCCCTCTGGATCTCTGTGAGTTCAAGGCCACACTGGAAATAGCCAAGCATGGTGACACGCCTTTAATCCCAGAAAGCCAGCCTTTAATCCCAGGGAGTGGTGGTAGAAAACAGGAAGATATATAAGGCGTGAGGACCAGAAATTAGAGGCATTTTGGGCTGGTTAAGCATGTGGCTGGTTAAGCTTCTAGCAGCAGTTCAGCTGAGAGCCATTGGGATGAGGACACAGAAGCTTCTAGTCTGAGGAAACAGGACCAGCTGAGCAACTGGCAAGGTGAGATAGCTGTGGCTTGTTTGTCTCTCTGATCTACCAGCATGGACCCCGATAAAAAAAAAAAAAAAAAAAAAAAAAACCTATAAAGTAGGCAAGGCAAGACATTTTCACCCTCTATGGAAGGAATTAAGGTTTTGCAGACTTGACTGCACTTAGCTGAGCTCACCAAGTAGATAAGACACGTTGAATCTGGCTCTAGAACACACTGGTCTTCGAGCTCACTTGAGCCATCCAATCAGCAAGGAATCAGGGAGAAAGGAGAGTACCTGCCCTGGGAGACTTTCTGAGAAGATTCTAGATTGTGGCGCAAACTAAGGCGCTGGGCTCTGCTTGAGTCTGATGGAGGGTGGGAGGTGGGTAGGAAGCAGGCTGCCAGACTCTTAATCTTAAAAACCTTCCCTCCCGATTTCTGCTCCACATCTCCCCTTCCCCCTCCCTCTCTGGCTCTTTCACTACACGGCCTCTCCCTAGATGTCCATCCACCTTCTGGAAGATAACTCCCAAGCCCATGTGCTGATGATGAAGGGTGCTCCTGAGAGGATCTTGGATTTTTGCACCAGTTTCCTGCTGAATGGGCAGGAGTACCCTATGGATGAGGAAATGAAGACAGAATTCCAAAACGCCTACTTAGAACTGGGAGGTCTGGGAGAACGCGTGCTGGGTGAGGAGCTGGGGGGCACGGGTGGCTTTGAGGGAATGCCATCAAAGTGACCACGTGTGGGCTGAAAAAGCTTCCGGTATTAGAGTATGTGGCAGGAGTCACAGAGTGGGGAATGACTGCCGGGCCCTCCTTCTCTCCCCAGGGTTCTGCTTCTTGAACTTGCCTAGCAACTTCTCTAAGGGATTCCAATTTAATACAGATGAACTAAATTTTCCCATGGAAAATCTGTGTTTCGCGGGCCTCATATCCATGATCGACCCTCCTCGAACTGCTGTCCCTGACGCTGTGGGCAAGTGTCGAAGTGCGGGGATCAAGGTAAACCTCTGCCCTCCCCCAGAGCCCTTCATCTGTCCCGAGTTGGGGCAGCTGGCAGAAAGCTCGGCCCAGAGCAAGTGCCGAATAATCTTGGCTTCACTGATTTCTGCCTCCTTGAGCTTAGGAGATGTCTAACTGGAAGTTTCTTCCAGAAGCCTGTCTCACACTGATTGTTAGAATCACCAGGGAAGCTTGGAAACGCTAAGCTAAACCCCAAACCCCAGGATGGCTCTCAGGTATCCATGCTTCAAAAGTGTTGGGAAATTCTAATGAGGATACAAGTCTGAAACCACCGTCAAGCAGAGCTTCTCAGACCAGTGTGTGAATCTTCAATCTCCCTCTCTCTCTCTCTCTCTCTCTCTCTCTCTCTCTCTCTCTCTCTCTCTCTCTCCCTCTCTCCTCTCTCTCTCTCCTCTCTCTCTCTCCTCTCTCTCTCCCTCTCCCTCTCCCTCTCTCTCTCTCTCTCTCTCTCTCTCTCTCTCTCTCTCTCTCTCCCCACCTCCCCTCCCCTCCCCTCCCTTCCTCTTATCTTGATTCAGTAGATCTAGGGCCTCTGGAGGTCGCACCTTTTGAACAAGCTCCTGTACCATGCTACTGCTGCCCTGCCGACTGTAAGAGGAGCTAATGTTGGGGTGGATGGTAACCCTGTGAGGCTAAGGGCCTGGTGGCTGGAGCAGGCAGTAGTGAGCATGAGCCATGGAGAGCTGGGGAGCTCTCTATGGGTCTGACTTGTAGCGAGCAGCTGCAATAACAGATATAAACCTCTGATCCTCAGAGAGCAACTAGAAACTAAGAGTGAAACTCCACTGTAAAGCAAACCCACAGGTGTGAAGTCTTGGATGAGGTGGAGCTTGGATTTCACAGGAAGGCAGCAATGGAATTTTTCCAATTCTGAGACTCTGTATTCATAGTTCTAGGTCAAAGGCTCATATCTTTTTTTAATGTTGATTGAATGAGTGGCTGTGTATGTATCTGTACATATGTGAGTGTGAGAACACACATGTCATGATGCACATGCGTAGTTCAGAGAAAAACCTTTGGGAGTCAATTCTTTCTTTCCACCTTGGGGGCTCCAGGATTTGAACTCAGGTTGTCAGGCTTGTACAGCAAGTGCTTGTACCCACTAAGTCATCTCACTGGCCCGAGACTCATATCTTACCAGATTAGATACTGGCACCTGTTGCTCATACCTTATATTCTGGATCACTTGCATCCTCCAGACTTGGGAAGAGCTGGCTAGAGCAGAGGAGTAGGAGGCACTTTAGGCTCTCAGCTGGAGCTGCTCTTACATTAGACCTGTGACTGCTGACAATTTGTCTGAGTCGTTCGTCCTGAACAATGCTTAGTTAAATAATGGTTCACTGGAGTGGAAACTAAAGAAGTGATGTGGGAAATTATGATGCATCAGTTTTTTAATCACCACCTTGTAAAACCTCCAAGGCAGTAAGTTTTTGTGGAGATGGCATTATTACAGAACATCTCCATAGAATAACCAATGTTGATGTTTCCCCGAAGTGCCGTAAGCCAGCACCCCATATCGTGGAAGAAGGCATTCATCTGAATTTTCTGAGCTTTGAGGTAGACTATTAGAAGGAGGAATAACCGTATGAATGTAGTCAGCAATTTATCTCACCTGGGGATCTGGGGATCTCCTTGGCAAGAAGAAAGCTACAGGTATGCCAACAGATGGGAGGCCCACCTAGAGAGCAAAGAAGTAATACAGGTCAGGATGTCCAACAGATCAGGACGTCACCACAGCCTGAGGTACAGCCAGCTCATTGTAGTTTGTGAGGACTCATAGCGCTAGCCACGAGCTAGCAGGCCTCAAGGCTGTATGGCGAGCCCTTGTTTGGGGCCTGCTTTTAGAACTTGCTATAGTCATGGTACCTCTTTCTGGACTCTAGCCCGATGGGAAGTTGGCAGACTCAATGAGGAATCGTGAATCATTCTCTCTCCCAGTAGGGAAGTATACGACAGAAGGATAGCATCATCTTTCAAAATGTACAAAATGTAACAGACATGTAGGAGCTTGTTCTGAAGTAAACCCTTCCAGAGCCACACCTCCCCCCCACACACACACAGTGACGGTGATGCAGAACTGATGACTGCCACAGACTGCTGAATAAAAGAAGCCATGCCATTGTTGCACGACCCTGAAGCCTTTTACAGGGAAGGACTTAGCAGGTAGCCATATGCCCATCACATTTGAAATAAACGTGATTTTAAAAAATTAAAAAGTACTTCCATTATATTAATTACTAAGACTTCAGTAGAATGAAGGTACTTGGCACATCACAAGCCTGGTTCCCTCTACAAAGAAGTCAGGCTTTGAAAGCTGTCCCGGGGATATAGTTTCCTTACCAACATTCGAAAGTTTCTTTCAGATGGTCTGGTCTGGGGGAAGAGGGTAGCCGGGAACACAGGGTGGCTGGCACAATGGTGTGGGAACAGCAGAGGTATAGGCAGCACTAACATGTTGGAAATTAAATTATTCCAGAACTTGAATTGCAAAAGCAGTTGGATATCCTATAGATAGCTATCCAAAGGGAGCTATTCTCTGTGGAACTGCACTTTTATTGTATGAGTGTATCTCATACCGGGGTGTATGGGTGGTTAGTCAAATTGTGTCCAAGGAACTCACTCTTGAAATAGCATTGTATTTTTTATTTCTCCGACTTGGCAGGGAGGTGGTATGGCTGAAGCCACTAGACAACAGACCATAAAATGGTCAAACATGGTGGGATACTAGGAATGTATGAGGTTGACAGCCCGCCTTGGGAAGCAGGTCTCAGGCGATAGCTGATGAACCACCTGGAAGCTTTCGTTACACTGTCACCCAGAATCACGTCTCTAAGGGCTCAGCCACATGGAGACAATCCTCTCGTAGTCCCTTTGTAGATCCTCACCAGCAGGCAGTGCACAGGCCAAGCACAAGCTGCCGATGATCCGCTGTCCCATAACTAGGCTGAACAACCAACGTTAGGGCTTGGCGAACCAACTCAGTGCAGTCTCCCCACGTCTTTGATAATCACAGCTTGGCTGGCACTTTGCTGTCTTCTTCCATCAAGTCAGGGGTGCTGGTGTCTCAGAATAATGGGGGTTCTTTAAGGAAAACCACTTCTGTGCACATTTCCAAGCCTTGAAAGCAACTGGACCTTTGTTCCCAAAAGCAGTGGCTTATTCGTTTGTCCGTTTGTTTATTTTTGCTTTGTCAGTGTTTTACTTATCTCTCCCATCAGAGCTTGAAAAGTTATATGGATGCCTAGAGGACAGCTGGGAACCTTGAGAAGGAGCTCCCGGGTAGCCAGCCCTTCAATCCTCATTCCGTAGCTATTAATGGCTTGTTAAGTGCAGGCCGTGGTAGTGGGGCAAAGTACATATGCACGTCACCCTCACAAAGCTCTCAGTCTGGTGGGGAAGAGATCACCACAGAGAGAAGTGCTCAGTGGTAACACATGGAAAGAACAGAACGCTGTGACAGCGTAGAACACAAGAACCTCATCTTCGGGTAGGAATGGGATACCATGAGCTTCCAAGTGGAAAGTGTAGGACAAGGCAAGGCTCTGTATGCACAGGGCCTTGGTGAAGTTTTGCTAAGCAACAGATTATTCCAGACATCCCTTCATATTGGGTATGTGTTTCTGTGTTGATGTTTAAAGTTGCAAACAGCCTCTGGAAAAATTGAGCCAAATTCTGAATTTTGCCATATTTCCAAACCATTGACTTCTTCCTGGGCAATATAGAACCTGAAGGATCTGTGCCACATCAGCTGACATCCCTGCTTCCCTCCAAGGATTGGCACCACAGTAGCCCAGCTCTTGACCTGTGTGAATTGTGCCTGGAATTGAGCTCCTAAATGGGCTATTACGTGGAGGGTAAAGGATCCAGATCTTATCCAAAACATTCTCCTTTTCCTCCCTCCTCCCAATCCAGGTAATCATGGTAACAGGGGATCATCCCATCACCGCCAAAGCTATTGCCAGAAGTGTGGGCATCATTTCAGAAGCCAATGAGACAGCAGAGGACGTGGCTGCTCGGCTTAATATCCCTATCAATCAAGTCGATCTCAGGTGAGACCCCCCAAATAACTCAGACCTGACATGTCACCCTCCATCCTCAGCTTGTCCCATCAAAAACCACTTCCCCAAATTCCTGGAGTCTACTTCAGCAAGCAGGATTGTGGGATGTACACTCTACTCAATAAAGTATAACAGAGAAGTAACTTCAGTGATTAGGTCACTGAGTTTTCAGAGGAGACAGGAAAAGAAATAGAGCCTATGGAAGGAGTGGTTGACAAAGGCGAACAAGTGGGATGAGTCAATTTTAGGACAGTTCACGTGGAGGACTAGGAGACTGGGTGGGAAGGAAGCCAGAACTTACAGGTTTAGCAGAGAACACTGGAACCTGGGGTGAGTCCTCAGCACTCTGATCCAGCCTTTGCAAACTCCTTCCCTTAGGACTATAAAAGCCATTGTAGTGCACGGCTCAGAACTAAAGGACATGAACACAGAACAGCTGATCCACATTCTCAAGTCCTACAAGGAGATAGTATTCGCTCGGACCTCTCCTCAGCAGAAGCTCATCATTGTGGAGGGCTGTCAGAGACTGGTAAGGGAACCAAGGCACCTTGGGCAACCTGGCAGAGGCTAGCCGCACACCCAGCAGGGGTACAGGTGGGCTGGGTAGGAGGATTCCGGAGGGAATTCCATCCTGCCTCAGTGATGGCCTTTAGTTTAGAGGCCCCCTCAAAGCTTAAAAAGCCCAGGGGAACAGAAGACAGGGTTGAGCATAGACAAATTAAACATGACTGCAGTGAGAAATGAGAGGCTGGAATCAAACTGACGTTTGGGACTGATCCTGGATCTAACACATACTTTTTTGCTCTTGTCTGGTTTCACCAGGGATCCATTGTGGCAGTGACTGGTGATGGAGTGAACGACTCCCCTGCTCTGAAGAAGGCTGACATCGGCATCGCCATGGGTATCACTGGCTCTGATGTCTCCAAACAGGCAGCTGACATGATCCTTCTGGATGACAACTTTGCCTCCATCGTGACAGGCGTGGAGGAGGGTAAGGAGGCAGGGTACCTAACAGTGGGACTTGATCCTTGGAATGGGGCTTAGTGTACATTATCTTCATTGCCTTTGGTCCCCATCCAACCTCCTAATCCTATATGAACTGCAAAAAAAAATATCACAAATCTCTAAAATTCCACTTAGCTTGGGCTGGAGGAACGTCGCTCTGTTGGTAGACTGCTTATCTAGCATGCAAAAAGCCCTGGGTTTAAGTCCCAGCACCACATAAAATACCTATTACCCCAGCACTCTGAAGATGGAGGAAGGAGAATAATGAGTTGAAGGTCATCCTTGGCTACAGAGCAATTTTGAGGCCTGCCTGTGTGACATGATAGAAACTATATTAAAAAAAAAAGAAGAAAAGACTCAGCTAATACTTAGAGATATTCTTTTTAAAAACGAAGTTAGAAGGCTTTCCAGGGAGACCTAGACTCTAGCATAGCACTATTCCTTCTTTGTGATCTCCCTGGGATTCAAGTGTGTCTACTGCAAGTTTTTCAAGGTAGTCGTACTGCGGGAAAGTCAATGCTTCAGTCTGCAGCAGGGACCCATAGGAACTTGTTGCCTGAATTATGATGACATGTTCAGACCGATTGGAGATTCTCTGCAAATTAACAGCATGAACTCAATTACCCTCTTTCCAGAGAATTCTAAAGAGAATGCCCATTGAAACAGAAGAACTCCATAGGGCTACATGCCAGGCTCGCTCATTTCTGTCTGAACCTATCTTACTAAAACACATCAATCTATTGTATTGAAATCTAGTGTGAATCTGACAGTTTGCAAAGTGTTTTTTAAGGGGAAGACAGAGGATGAAGTTTTTAATTTTATTTATTTATGTATTTTTTTAGGTATGAGTGCTCTGTCTGCATGCATGCCAGAGAGAGCTTCAGATCCCACTATAGATGATTGTGAGCCACCATGTGGTTGCTGGGAATTGAACTCAGGACCTCTGGAAGAGCAGTTAGTGCCCTTAACCTCTGTTGCCCAGTATTTTAAATCTATTTAATTCAATATATTTTTCTGAGTGCCATTTGCAAGACACTACCCTAATACAAAAGACGGAAATATTTGCCCACATACAACTTACTTTGTGTTGGTGAGAGGTAGACAATGAACAAGGCAAATTCCATAGCATGTGAAGGCAATGAGAAAAAATAAAGCAGGGAGCTCAGAGGAGGATGATAGTCTTTGGAAGGGCAGCCAAGGCGGGACTCAGCAATCTTGCAAAGCAGGAGAAGGTAGCAATGAGAGACGTCAGGGGAGAGCAAGGTCACAAGTTGAGCAAGGCAGAAAATCAGATTCAAACCCAAGCCTAAGCCAAGCTTGGGTTATTTCCACTCAGCCGTAATCTTGCAAAGACTTTAATACTGGCATTCTCAAACACCTCCAGGATTAACTCTGCCCAATGCTGCCTAATTTTCAGAGATCAGGTGACACTAACTAGCCATATTAATCCAAGAAAAAAAAAAGAGTACAAAGTCAGGCCATGGCTAATAAATCGTGGCTTTACTTGATAGTCACAGAATTTACAGACAAAACACAGACATACTCCCCACCCCCCAAAAGGTCTAGTAGGACTTGCCAGTGTTTCCATGGACCACTCCTTTCTAGCAGTCTGTCTGACCAGGAGCTGGTTTACTGGATGTGTGTCCTCTGGTTACTTCTCACAGAAGTTTGGCCATCCTCTCCAGGTCGCCTCATCTTTGATAACCTGAAGAAGTCCATCGCGTACACCTTGACCAGCAACATCCCTGAGATCACCCCCTTCCTGCTGTTCATCATCTTAAGCATACCCTTGCCTCTGGGTACCATTACCATCCTCTGCATTGACCTGGGCACTGACATGGTGAGTACCAGCTCTCACTCTGGGAATTCCTCAGATAGGTCGAGCGTAGGGAAAAATCTGTCACATCAGGGGACAGGGCTAGAGTGTCTCTGTGTACTGGTCATTCCCACCCTACATCCTCCAGGTCCCTGCCATCTCCTTGGCTTATGAGTCACCTGAAAGTGACATCATGAAGAGGCTGCCACGGAACCCAAAAGCTGACAATCTTGTGAACCACCGTCTTATTGGCATGGCCTATGGGCAGATTGGTAAGCCTAGAGAAGTGAGGGAGGAAGGGAGGGAGACAGTTGGTTGCCTTGGCTGGCCATTTAGACACCTGTGTTTAGAAGTCAGGGAGAGAGTTTCTCAACAACAAACTGTGCTTGGCCCTGGGACCACAAAGAACTGTTGATCTCTGATCTGCCCTTAAAGACCAGTGATAAAGGAAAAACCTACATGAAATGACAGCATTGTGCCTTTCCACATGCCAAGCAAGTACTAAAGACATAACACACCACAGGGGCACAGAGCATGCTAGCTCGCCAGCTGTGAAGATAGAGAGCTTTTAGGGAGGAAACAACTTAAAATTGAAGACAAGGTGTTTGACTAGTAAGTAGGTAGTCAAGTATCCTGAACCAGCAGAGAAAGGAAATTCACAAAGCATGGCTAGTGATGAGTACATTGTTTTGGTGGTGTTTAGTCTTGATAGGGAAGTAGTGGAAATAAGGCTGTAGACATTAGTATCAACCTTGGGACCAACCTTGAAAAACGTCTAAGAACCTACCATAGAAGGTCTCTGTCCTTAACCAGCTCAGTATGATGGAGTGTTTCAGAGAGTAAGGTAGGGATGGAGGGGGAAGAGACTGGAGACAGAAGAAATCATTCAGGGCAGAAAATTGGTCTAAACAGCAGTGACTTGGGAGTCAGACCTGTTGGGAATCTGCTTCACTGCTTACTGCCTCTGTGGCCCCGAAGACAACTGAGTCCTGTGTTTTGAGTTCCCCACTTAGGACACCAGTTCAGAACTGGAAGGAGCCGTGTTCACAAGACCCTACACCGTGCAAAGCTCTGTAACTAGCCGGCAAATGCTACTATTATAGCTGTTGCTGATGCTTAGCTACCACACAATGGAAAGAATGAATTGGTACCAAAGTCCTTCTCAGTTTTAAAATTACTTGATTCAGGGGGCTGGAGAGACGGCTCAGTAGTCAAGAGCATATCTTGTCACGCAGTTGGACCCAAGTCCAATTTGCAGCTTTTATTACCTATATAACCCCAGCTCTGGGGGATCTGAAGCCCTCTTCGGACTTCTGTAAGCACCATGAATATTCCTGCCCCTGACACATACGCACAATTCAAACTACATGTGATTCAAAGATGATCCTAGCTGGACCAAAACAAGACTGAAACCCAGCGGGGCAAACTCCAAACCCTGCAGCTCCGTGTTTGGTGTCAGAGGGGGCTTAAGATGGCTCTGCTCTTCTGACTTAGGGTTTAGAAACAAATGTCATGATTTGGAACAGAGATGGCAAGGTCAGATCACCGATGACAAGATTCTTCCTCGCTATGCAGATACACACTAACCCAGCTAGTAGCAAGGACCAGCCCACCCCTTCCGTGATGTGTCTTTGGGGCCATGCTCTGAACAGACTCTCCTCTCTATGGCTGTCACTCACAGGGATGATACAGGCTCTGGCTGGATTTTTCACCTATTTTGTGATCCTGGCAGAGAATGGTTTTAAGCCTCTTGATCTGCTGGGTATCCGTCTATACTGGGATGATAGATACCTGAATGACCTAGAAGACAGCTACGGACAGCAGTGGGTAAGTAGGAAGGCCAGGGTCTGGGTAGTAGCTAATTAGACTGAGGAAGTCCCCCAAGTGTGGTAGTGCAACCCCAGTGCTTAGGAAGCTGAGGTAGGAGGATTGCCACACCACAAATTGAAGGCCAGCCTAGGAACATAGTGAGTTCAAGGTTGGCCTAGGCTATATGCTATATGAGTCCTTGTCTCAAAAAAACATGAGATCAAATCTTAGTTGTTGAAAAGTTACCTCTTACACACTTGTGGCTTCTGCCAGTTGAACCCCATGAGGCCATCAGAAGTCCATGTTCCCATGATCCAGTAGCCAGTGATACCCAAAGTTCTTACTATTCACCATACCAGCATCTCCCCAACCCTCAACTCAAGCTCTTGTTAGTTTTACAATCTATACCTCCTCTCTGCAGCCAAGATGTGGCATGATACTTATAGATAATAGATTAAATCTAATTAAAAATAATTTTACATGACAAGAATTTCTCTTACACACTAAAGACCTGAGAAGGCGGCAAGTGACAGGCAGCAGCTGAGAGCTCACGTCTTGAACTGTAAGCAGGAGACAGAGAATGCACAGGGGACAGCAGGAGGCTTCTGAAACTTCAAAGCCCACCCCCAGTAACACACCTTCTCCAACAAGGCTATACCCTCTAATCCTTCCCAAAGAGTTCCATCAACTGAAGACCAAGTATTCAAGCATATGGGCCTATGGGGGCCATTATCATTTCAATCACCATATTCCGATTCCTGGGCCCCATAGGTTCCTGGCCATATAATAATGCAAAATGCTTTCAGTCCACCTTCAGAAGTCCCCAGTAGCCTTTCACAGTCTCAACACTGTTTTAAAGTCCAAAGGTTCTTCTAAGACTCAAGCAATCTAACTATAAACCCCAATAAAAGCAAAAAGCAAATTACATACTCCCAACATAGAGTGGTATAGAATATGCATTACTATTCCAAAGGGGATGAATCAGCACATAGTGAGGAAATACTAGATCAAAGTAAAACTGAAATCCAACAGGAAAAACTCCAGCTCCTACAGCTCTGGGTCTGGTGTCAGAGGGCTTGCAAGATTCCATCTTTCCATCATTGCCGCCTACAACTCCCTTCCCATTCTTGGACTGGTTCCACTTCCCGTCTGCAGCTCTCCTTAGCAGACGTCTTATAGCTTTGGCATCTCCAGCATCTTGGGGTCCAATGCAATCCAGACTCTACTTTCGTAGATTCATGCCATGGCCTCTCAGGGCTTCATGGTTTGCTTTGTTACATGCCTGACCTCAGTCTCATACCCACAGAAGAATATCCCATAACCCCTCTGTGTCCTTCATGACTTTAAAGCCAGCATCATGTGGATGACAACTTGGGGTAAACCCTGTACCCCTTGGATTTCATTTGAGTCAGCTTTGATTTTTTTTACTGCTTTTTAGGAGCACAGAATTTCTTAGGCTGTTCCTTTTTACAAGTTGGATGCTTACCCAATGTTTACCTTGCACATGGGGTCTTACCCTGAGGGCACCCCTCCCTTTATCCCAACACAAATCAGGTCTCTCCTTAGTCTCCTTGTTGCTTTCAGCACATTGGAGGCAACATTAAACTCCCTGATATTCTTTTTCTCCTCAAATACATTTTGTATTTCTTTTTGCCACACTTTTTTTTTAATTGTTGACCTACATAATAGTGATTACTAATAACCATGTGATAAAGTCAATGTTAGGTTATCTTGAAATCTCCTCTGCCAAAGAAACTAGTCTGTTACTTTTAAATTTAGCCTTAGGTAAGTTCTTAGGATGAGGGCAGAAAACAGCCACATTCTTTGCCAAAATATCACAAGAACCATCTCTAGTCCCCTGGCTAATATTCTTCCCCTCTCAAACTTCTTGAGCTAGGTCTCCACAGTCCACATAGATCTTGCCTTACCACTGTCTTCCAAACTCCTACTAGATTGGCTTATTAAGCTCTGCTTACAGCATTCAACCACTTTTCCAGACCAAAGTACCAAAGTCTTCCATATTCCTCCAAGAAAACCACATGGTCTGCCACAGCAATACCCTACTCCTGGTACTAATTTCTGATTTAGTTACATTTCTTTTCTTTTTCTCTTTCTACATTTATCTTATTTTATATGTATGTGTTGTTTATGTGACCCATGGAGGTTAGAAGAGGCCATTGAATTCCTTGGAACTGGATTTAAGTGTGGTTGTGAACCATCATATGGGTGCTGGGAACCAAACCTGGTTCCTCTGCAAGAGCAACAACCGCTCTTAACCACTGAGCCATCTCTTCAGCCTCTCAGTTACTTTTCTGTTGCTATGATAAAACACTATGACCAAGGAAACTTATAGAAAAAAAAAGTTTGGGCTGGAGAGATGGTTCAGAGGTTAAGAGCACTGACTGCTCTTCCAAAGGCCCTGAGTTCAATTCCCAGCAACCACATGGTGGCTCACAACCATCTGTAATGAGATCTGGTGCCCTCTTCTGGCCTGCAGTCATACATGCTGTATACATAATAAATAATAATTAAAAAAAAAAGAAAAAAAAAGTTTATTCTAGGCGTATGGTTCGAGAGGGTTTGAGTTCCTGATGGCAGAGCTGAAAGCTCTCCACCCAGAAAGCACACTACTTACAGTTGAAGTAGTAGTTCCTTATCTTCTAAGAAACTTTCATTAATCCTACCTATCACAACCTATACCAGAAAGTGATCTAGGCCCTGGGGATATGATCGTAAACTAAAATGATCAAGTCATGAGTCTCTTTCTATGTAGACCAAGATGGCCTCTAACGCATCTACCTGCCTCTTGCTTCTGCCTCCCAAGTGATGGAATTAAAGGTATTGCTCTACACCCAGCCTATAAGCCATGATTCTTATGGAGCTTACTCTAGTTATGAGAGGAAAAGATATGTGTGTGTGTATGTGCGCGCGCCCGCGCACACACATGCATAAAGCATATCAAGTTAACAGATTTTTTTAAAGTAAGTCCAAGGGAGACCAGGAAATATTGAAATTGATACACTAGAATGAGATGGAAGGATAAACAAGGAAGATAAAGATTTTTAAAATTTAAATTGCAGAAAAACTGTAGGTATTGGAAAGGATTTTTAGGATGTCTAAAGCTTAACTCTAAGAGCAAGCTGCCCACTTAGAGTGTGGAAGACAACAGAATTAGAGGGGATAAAAAACTGGGAAGCCATGGAGATGGAAGATTATTCATAAATATGAATATTTAAATCTCCAAAAAAATGAGGACAAGAGTAGAAGTAGAGTAACAGTGAGTCAGATGCTGAACTCTCTGGGCGACAACAGGGTTGTCACAGACGGCGGTGCAGAGCGAGCTGGCACACAAATGTGCTGGCTGCTCTGGGCTTGTGTTCCATTTTTGGCTCATCAATGTTTTTGTTTGTTTGGATTTGTTTGTTTGTTTGAGACAATGTTTCACTATGTAGACCAGGCTGGCTTTGAATATAGAGATCAGCCTGCCTCTACCTCCCAAATGCTGGGATCTAAGCTATGCACCACCACACCCACACAATGTTTTACCTTTGTTTTCTAGTCATGTAAGGTTTATTATTTCTATTCAAGTACAACTTTAGGTACACCCCAAATGGTTTTGTAGTTGGTATCTTAATATTGTGCAAACCCGCCTGTTATCTATATTTAGAAACATGTTGCTTTGTTTTTAAACATAGGCTCTTTTCTCGTCCCCCCCCCCACTCCAGTCTAATTTAGATACACCTCTTCTGTGTTCCTACTGTGCTCTTGGCTTCTTCATTATAACTTAGGTATTGTATTGGCATTGTTAGTATTTTTATGCCTCCTACTCTAGAGACTACATCCCTTACGTATGAAATACAAATGAAAGAATCACCGAATAAATAGGATAGTGCCTCCAGTCTACCATCCTATGGGGCCTTGAGCATGTTATGTGAGCACTCTACAATTGAGTGACAGCCCCAGTGTTCTGTCTGCTACTCTTCTGGGACATTCCTCCCTGCTCTGAATTTGTATTGCCCTTTGGATCTCTCTTCCCTTCTGACCCATGACCTCTGGATTCTGCTGACCCAAGTCCACCTTCTTTTAATCATATTCCTAATTTAGCAAATTTAGTACTTGCATAACATTCAGTAGGCAGAGCATGATGACGAGACATAACTTTCAGTCATGCAGGGAAAGTACACAAATATTAAATGCAGTATGAAAAGTGCTGTGAAAGCTATGTGCACAGTGCTAGAAGCAATCCAGGGAAAGCAAAGCTCAAGAAACTTTTGGGTATATCTAAACTCCTTTCTTGTAGCATGAATCCTAATTGGTCTTAATTTAAAAAAAAAAAAAAAAAAAAAAAAAAAAAAAAAAAAAAAAAAAAAAAAACCAGAGCCAGATATCGGGGTAAATGCTGGAAGATCAGTAAAGGAGCCAGCCACTAGAGAGACGTCTTACCTCTACTGAATCCTCAGCCTGAAAGGGCCAAGCTCCTGTCTCCACCCTTCCTTATCATTTCCTCTGTATCACTTCCTGTTTCCTCCTCCCAAGTGCTGGGGATTAAAGGTGTGAGCCACCACTGCCTGGCCTCTAGTGGCTAGCTCTGCACTCTGACCTCCAGGCAAGCTTTATTTGTGAGAGCACAAACAAAATACAACCACACTTTCTGACCCAGATGTCATCTTTTCGCTCACACTGCCCTCAGACCTATGAGCAGCGGAAAGTGGTGGAGTTCACGTGCCAAACAGCCTTCTTCATCAGCATTGTGATTGTGCAGTGGGCTGACCTCATCATCTGCAAGACACGCCGCAATTCATTATTCAAGCAGGGCATGAAGTGAGTGCCCACTAATAGCTACCAACCCAACCCTCCCCACACTCAAACGTGCCACATTTCCTTGCCTTGTTTTGTTTTGTTTTGTTTTGTTTTCCAGACAGGGTTTCTCTGTGTAGCTTTGGAGCCTGTCCTGGACCTTGCTCTGTAGCCCAGGCTGGCCTTGAACTCACAGAGATCCGCCTGCCTCTGCCTCCCGAGTGCTGGGATTAAAGGTGTGCGCCACCACTGCCCAGCATTTCCTTGCCTTTTCTTCCTATGTCTATTATGCTCATCAATCTTTCTTCCCAGAAACAAAATTCTATTATTTGGACTCCTTGAGGAAACTCTCCTGGCAGCTTTCCTGTCCTACACTCCAGGCATGGATGTGTCCTTGCGAATGTACCCACTCAAGTGAGTAAAGAAAAGGATGCCAACACGGGGAGATCCTTTGGGAGGAAGTGGGAGGAGATGTGTTTGAGTCGGACAATCACCAGGTATGGGACTGCCCAGACCAATGGAGCTGCACTCGGTGACTCAGACATTCTTCCACACTCCAATCCATGGCCTTGATGTAGAGCAGTACTAGAGACTATGTCAAGTGAACACAAGCCATTGGACCTGCCATTTCAGTAGACTTAGCGGTGCTTAATCGAGTGGAATTTTATGACGACATCTAGTGGAGCTGGAGGATGATGTACATTTCTTGGTCCTAATATAATCATGGCAATAGTCTAATTTGTCAGGTGGAGTGGCACATACCTGTAGTCCTAGGAGGTAGAATCAGGAACATCATAACCTCAAGGATATATATGGTTACATAGTAAGTTTGAGGTCAACCTGGGATAGAAATCTTGTCTTGAAACAAAAAGCCAAATTTATGAATACCTCTACTAATTCTTTTGTTTTTATACAAGTCTGTTTTAATGTGAGAATGTTTTAATATATGAAATAATTAATATTAATAATATATTAATCTGTTAATATACAAGAATGATCAGACTGTTTTTTTTTTTTCAAGACAGGGTTTCTCTGTGTAGCCCTAGCTGTCCTGGATCTCACTTGGTAGACCAGAGGCTGGCCTGAAACTCACAGAGATCTGCCTGCCTCTGTTTCCCAAGTGCTGGGATTAAAGGCGTGCGCTACCATGCCCGGCCATACTGAAATTCGTATTGTCTGGTTCCTTCTCTTATTCAGTTCTCAGGTTTTTCTTGTGTTTTGCTTGAACATCAATATTGCTAATGAATTTTCGAGACAGAATCTCAAGCTCATTTACCCAGGCTGGCTTTACACTTGCTGTGTAGCAGAGAATGACCTTGAACTCCTGATCATCCCACCTCAGTCTCCCAGTGTTGGGATTATAGGTGGGTGCCACCATGCTTGGTTTTAGTTGGTAATCTTAAAATGTACGGAGAAACTGGAAGTGTAGCTCAGTGACAGTGTGCTGGCCTCGTCTGCACAAGGCCCTGGATTCTATCCCCAGCATTGAAACGATAAGTCTGAAATTTACCAAGAAAAAGGCAGAAGATCCTGCCCCCATGTCACCGGCCCCCATCTCCACCACGTTACCTGCACAGGCAGTCTAGAAGAATAACTTAGTGTGCATTCTTACAATTCATTTCCAGTGCTTTCCGCTTTGCTCTCCTACCCACCCCTGGCAGTGTTATACAGACTGGTTCGTTACAATTCAACGGTGGGACTAGCCTTAGACACTGACCATCCTAGGTTTGAAATTCAACTATATTTTGTGACTTTCAAGAAATGTGCAACTATTCTGAGCCTCAGCTGTCAGCGCGCCTCTAGCAGGACTGGGTATGTGGTTTAGTGGCAGAGCACAGGCATAATATGGGAGACCCTAGAACTGCACCCAGCACTGGGGCGGGGAAAAGAGACTGGCAGAGTGTTGAGAATTACAGGTAGAGCTTGGTTTTAAGCGCCGAGCATGCTTGGCTCACGGAGGGTGTTTTAACAGTAGCTTTGCTGTTGCTGTTGACGTCGATAACAAACGGAAGTGAACTCTACTGTGCTCTGTGCACCTTGGCCACGGCACTTAGCACCTAATGTTATTTTGTGTGCCCATTCGTCTCTTTTCTCTGACCTCTCTGACCTCCTCGAGCTAAAACACCATCATGTAATCTTTTTTTGTTTTCCCAATACCTTACACAGATTCAGGGTATACATATAAATGTTGTTCAATAAATGGAAAGGTGTTTGTATATTAATGTTCATATTTGTGACGTGTGTAGCACGTCTGTACTGTCCAATGTGGTAGCCACTGCCCATACGTGACTGCTAAGCTCTTAAATGTGGGCTAATGAGCATGAAAATATGTTTGTAATTTTAACTTGCTTAAAGTTGCAAACTAAAGCAACCTTAAATATGTCTATAAACACAATTTGGGCGCTATAATCTACAGTCTCAGCAATGCAGAAGACTGAAGTGGGAGAATCATGAATTTGAGGCAACCCTGGCAACATAAGACCCCCCCCCCTTTTTTTTTTTGTTAGTTTTTTTGTTTTTGTTTTTTTTCAAGACAGGGTTTCTTGGTGTTGTTTTGGTGCCTGTCCTGGATCTCACTCTATAGACCAGGCTGGCCTCGAACTCACAGAGATCTGCCTGGCTCTGCCTCCTGAGTGCTGGGATTAAAGGTGTGCACCACCACCATCGCCCAGCCATAAGACCCTTTAAAAAAATTAAAAAGGAAATAAAATAAAATTTTATTCTTTTGGACTGTATTTTCTTTTAGCCATTGAAAATTACATATCCCAAACCTGGACATGGTGTATGCCTGTGATCCTAGTACTTAAGAGATGGAACCAGAAGGATCAGTTTAGGGGCATGCTTGGCTACACAGCAAGTTCAAGACCAGTCTGGGTGATGAGATCCTGCAGAGAGGGGTAGTAGAGACAATGTAGCAGCTGAGTTAAGATAGGTGAGCAGAACAGGATACCCACCAGATTTCCAAGATTTAGTATTAAAAGAAAAACGTAAATTCTCATTAGTAATGCTTACATTGATTGGCATGGGGGTGTATGCCTGTCTCTCGGCACTCAAAGGCTGAGGCAGGAGGATCCCAAGTTTGAAGGCTGCTTGAGTCATGTAGAAAGACTGTCCCTTAAAACAAAACAGAACAAAATAATGTTTGTATTGATTACATACATGTTGAAATGATATTTTGGATATATTGAGTTAAATAAGAGTATTAAAATTTCTTGTGGTTCACTTGTTTTTTTGGTTTTTTGGTTTTTTGTTTTTTGTTTTTGTTTTCAGAGACAGGGTTTCTCTGTGTAGCTTTTCGCCTTTCCTGGGACTCACTTGGTAGCCCAGGCTGGCCTCGAACTCACAGAGATCCGCCTGACTCTGCCTCCCGAGTGCTGGGATTAAAGGCGTGCGCCGCCGCCCAGCAATGGTTCACTTATCTTAATATGGGCACTAGAAAACTTTAAATTTCACAGGTGGTTTGCGTTATCGTTTTCTCTTCCTTTTCTCTCAGTGTGTGCGGCTGTGTGTGCATATGCCGTGTGTTCCTATACGAGTGCAGGCGTACATGTGCCACAGTATACATGAGGAGGTCAGAGGACAACTTCCGGGGTCAGTCTTCACCTTCCACCTTGTTAGAGACAAGAGTCTCTCCGTTGTTCGCTGCTGCATGCACCAGGCTAGCTGGTCTACTTGCTACTGGAGATTCTCCAGCCTCTGCCTCCCATTTCCCACTAGGGGATTACAGAGGCTTGTGTTACTGCGTCTGGGTTTTGCATGAGATCTAGGGATCCGAACACAGGTAACCAGGCTTGGGCAGCAAGCCCTTCGTCCGCTGAGCCGTTATCTCCGCCCACCTCCCCACCCTTGCACTGTAGCGCTGTTGAACGGTGTTGGTGATTTATGCCCGGTTCTCTGCCACTCAGGGGTATAAAACTCCTTGAGTCCATCTTCCTGGTCCCTAATTATAGAAAGGGCTCAAAAGGGGGAAAGAGAGTCTACTTGGCAACATGAGAGTACATATAAACACACATAAATAAGGGTATATATTCCCTTCCATAATTGCAAGAGAAAGCAGCAAGGGGAAAGAAGGGACTCTGTCATCAGCTCGTGGAAGTCAGCTGGCAATCTCTATAAATGCTGCGTTTAACTCTGGACATGACATTTACCATATTGCCATTGGCATTTTAGATTTGTCTTGTGTCTCTCCTCCTCTCCACCCTCAATCCCTTAGCACTCAGGCTCTGACCTCCTCAAAGGGAGCACCTACTGTGTCTCCGTTCATCTCCCCGTCTCCAGCACCCAGCTCCGTCTCCAGAGTTGCCATGTACCATTGCTGCTTACCCTTCTCTGGCCCCTGTATCTTCAGCCCCACTGACCAGCGCTTGCTCTCCGCAGGATAAACTGGTGGTTCTGCGCCATTCCCTACAGCATTCTCATCTTCATCTATGACGAATTCAGAAAACTCATCATCCGTCGACGGCCTGGCGGTAAGGCTGCCCTGGACCTCACTCTGAAGTGGTCAAGAACACTCTAGAGAGCTGTCCCATCCCATCTGGCTCCTCCAGGCCCACTGGCTTTCTTTACCTCACTGTCTGTCCTTTGCTCTTCCTGGACCCTTGTCCTCTACTCCGGACTCCACGTGGTCCTCCCAGTGCTCCAGGGCCTTGCTCCATGAGGCAGGCTTTCCACCTGCCCCTTACCTGCCCTTCTGCTGAGCTCTTCTGCACACCCTCTCCTGATGACCCCCCTCAGTCCACGTTGTCTCTTCTCCACAGGATGGCTGGAGAAGGAGACGTACTACTAAAGGCAGCAGAGGAAGCTCTTCACATGACATTGGTCTCACAAAAGCTGAGACTAAGTGTGACATGACATCTAAGATAAAGCTGAGCGGGGGGCAGAGACACTGGGTTGGATTTACTCTGGATGAGACAGACCAACATCCCTGGGGCTGGACCAAGAGCATCTGGTAGGAGATGGGCTGGGGTGGGGAAGCCCAGCCTGCTCTGCCTGGAACCCGGCGAGGAGGTGCACAGTCTTGTTACATCCAATAGACAGTCTAGAGAGTAAATGTTTGGAACAACCCTCACCTAACTCGGTGTGTAGAAGTCTGGTTTGGGGGGAACAGAGGGTGCTATAAAGCTCCCTTCCTACACCTACGTTGTAACTGGGCAAGGGAGACCTCCAGGGACCTGAGAAGAGGCTGAGAAGGTACTAGAATGAAGCATCTGCGGCTGGATGTGGTGGCACATACCCTTAATACCAGCACTTGGAGGGTAGAGGCAGGTGGATCTCTGTGAATTTGAGGCCACCTGTATACATGACGAATTCCAGGCCAGGCAGGGCTACACAGTGAGATCCTGCCTTTAAAAACAGAAGATTAAGCGTATGTGTTGCTGAAGGGTATTTCCCATTTTAAGATCAATCTCTGATGTCCTGTCAGTGTAAGGGACAAGAAGATTCCCCCAAAGTCTAGCTAGAACCAGCTAATGAAAAGGAGATGAGAGAAGACCAGCTGAGCTACATTTTTTTTTTTTTTTAGAGCTACATCTTGTAGAGGTATCTTAGCACCCATATCTGTACCCACATTTGGGACTTATGGGGCCAAATAATCTAGACTCTGACTTGGATTTCCTGAGACCAGACTACAGGCCATATAGACGTTGCTCTAAAAGAGATCTAACAATATCAGGTCCAGCAAGGTTCAATGACTTGGGAATGGTCACTGGGGAGGGGGGGGGTGTCCCTCCTCTAGGGTAGACTGGTGGTCCCTGCCCATTAGTCCTGTCATCAGGCCATCTCTATCCTATCCCATTCTTTAGCCTCTTCTCTCTGGTATAACCTTGAGACAGGCTATATGCATGCTGGGCAAATACTGTATCGCTGAGCTACACCCTGAGCCCTGGACCCGAGCTTTGCTGGTCTGATCTTAGTGAAAAGGTGCAAGGAGCCTTGCTCCTACCCACCCTCCTGCCTAGGTTCCTCCCCGCCTTGTCTTCCCCTTTAGGCACTCGTTTCTGCTCAGTGGGCACCTCTGCTTTGCGCTTTGACAGTTCATTCTCAGGTCCCTTTTAGAGCTCCCTGCCCCAGTGATACAGAGGAATGCTGAAGACCACAAATGCAACACATGTGTGTGCAGCCTGCACACCTCCTGGCTTCCCGACGAGGGCCGGGCCCACCATCAGTTCCCAGCGCTCTCTCTAGTCCCGCCACTCCACTCTGTCTCGTAGAAGAACTGGAGTCTCAGTCAGGAACTCCTACCACTAACCACTTTTCCAACTCGTCTTACAGTGGTCACTGGGACCAAACACGGTCACAAGCAAAACTAAATAAATAAATAAATAAATAAATAAATAAATAAATATAAATAAATAAATAAATAAATAAATAGGATAACGGTAGAGGAGTATGGATCTAGAGCATGAGCTCTACCGCATGCTGGCAGAAAACAAAACGAAAACCCTTCCCATTGGAGGGTGTAGCCGGGCCCCCTTTCTCTGTGTCTGGCCCCTTGCTCAGAGGTTTTCTTTCCACTCCTTTCCTCTTCCAGCACAAGGTCTCCTGGGGACAGAGCTATATCGGTCTGGGGTCCACCCTGGCTGCTGACAGGGCTGAAACAGACCCTGGAAGAGGGAAGCAGGGGTGGGGAGGTATGCGAGCGAGATGGGGAGGGGGAGGCGGAGGGACCAGCTCCTCAAGTTTCAGTAGTGAGGAACTTTGAGTGTCTGGTGGGTTAAAAATACTGACGCCCCAATTCAGGGTCATTTGATACGGGTGGCTGAGGCGTGTTACATCCAAGGGCCTGCACGCAGGGGAGCCTGGAAGGAAGGGGGCTGAGTAGACAGTCGAGTGAAGCACAGAGAGAGGAGGCTTAGAGAAGTGACATAGGAGCTGAAGAGGTGAAAGGTGGAAATGGAGCCAGACAGGGCCGCCACCAGTGGCGAGTGGTGGCCGCATAGGAGGAGCTGAGGGGGCCAGGATCACCATGGAGTCCTGTCTCGTTCCAAAAATCCAACTCATGATGGAAGAAATCGAGTTCTCCGTTGTCTGTTCAGGCATTTACCTCTCCCTAGAACCCTGCAGAGACAAGACACCAAGGCTGGATCTCCTCATGAACAGGTTCTGCCCATCCCTCCTGGGTGGCCTTTGCAGCCAGGGTCCTAAGCTCTGCCTGGCACATCAGGCACTCTCCTGGGAGATCAAGAGACAGGATTCTGGGATCTCCCCAACACCAGGGCCATGCTTGGGCTGTCTCTGGCCTCTCCTGCTCCAGGGACAGCTGTCCCTCTTGTACCCACTCCTGCTGTGTTCTTAAGAATGTTAAGTTAGCTGCATAAGGTCTGCCCCATGGCAACGGAAGAAGTTATGCAGCTAATGAAACTCCATGTTTCTACCTTAGATGCAAAACAGACACTATCCTTCTAGAACGAGAAATACCGTGCACAGGGGACAAGGAAGGCTGACTTTAATGTGACTTCTCCATGATCCCCCTCGAGCCTCAGTTTACCTATATAGTATGAGCCCTAGAAGACTATAAAAGGGGTCTTGCCGGACACTTAAAGCTAAATTCAACTCTTCACCTCCAAGCTAGAGCCTGAAATTACAGCTTTCACACCTCCAGCTCTGCTTTGGGTCTCAGATTCACAGAATTAATCCACGGCCTTGGGTAAGGGCACAGGGCCCACCTCTTCCTGTTTACCTCATGGTAATTTCTCCCATGTTTATACTGGATCATCTGCGCTTTATCAAAGACATAGGAATAAATAGTAGCTATTAGCTCTCTTTAGAATCATGCAACCTGGGGAATCCTCTCAGCCCACTATGTCCTAGAAACGGAGTCCCACAGGATCAGGGCAGAGAACATTCAGAGGAAGCAGCCAAGCAGCAGTCCCTTCCTCAAAGTGGTCCTCACACACAGAGAAAGCCCAGGTCCACATCCCTACAGGATGGATTATGGGCCAGCCCTGTCCTTCCCCTGCATTCCTGAGTTAGGACTGTTGAGTGAGGCAAAGGAAACAGACTGGAGCTAAGCCAGGTCTCTGGTCTTGGACTCCACTCCATCTTTTATTCAGAGAATGATCTCATCCTTGGTCCACATTCTTTAAAGGGAACTGCAGGGGGTTTCTTTCCTGGAGCCTGGAATGCACTTTTATGGCCCCCCTCTCCTCCGTAAGATCAAAGAAATAGACTTTACCTACAGACGATCGCCAGATTTTACCAGTCAGAAGAAATACCACGTTTCCCCTCCTCCATTTCATTCTGTATTTTCAGTTTAGCCTCTGACCCAAACTACATCCTCCTCTTCACCTACATTTCTTTCTGATTAGCCTTGTCCTACCCTGGGATCCCCGGTTACCCCTACACCTCCCCTCCTTCAGCCCCGGCTTCACTTACCCCTAACTCATCTGATCTTATTTTTAGATCCGGCATCTCTCTTTCTTAATATGGCGATGAGCTCTTAGGCCCGCATGGGGCCAGGGGCTGAGGAGCCCTGGACACTGGGGGAGGGGGAAGGAAGAAGCTGTTGGGAGCCTTGGGAAGAGGTTTAGGAGGCGGGAGGATTCAGGCTCTCATGGAGCTGTCCTGGCCTCAGAAGGTTATCCATCTCTCCTGCCAACCACAGAGACATATTTAGACAGGACCAGGTGGGGACGGAGGGGTGCCAGTTTCAAGGGGCAGCTCCGGTTCCCTGCCCGCCCCTGCCCCTGCCCCTGCCCCTCCTCCTGACCCTTTTTCACTTGGCTCTATCGGCAGTGTCTCCGGGACCCAGCAGTGTCCTCTGTCCACTGCTCTGGCCCACTCCCTACCCCGCCCCCACCTGGAGCCCCTAACTCAGGATTCTGTATCCAGGGGTGCCTGCCTAGCCCAGCTAAACCTCCTCTGAACCAGGAGGGCAGACCCAGATCCCACTACCTCCATGAGAGCTACCGACAGGATGGGGGCCAGGGCAGCGGCCAAACTGCGGCTAGCACTGCTGTTTGTACTGGTGCTAGGGACACCCAAGTCAGGGGTCCAGGGGGAGGAAGGGCTGGACTTCCCTGAATACGATGGTGTGGACCGTGTGATCAATGTGAATGCAAAGAACTACAAGAATGTGTTCAAGAAGTATGAGGTGCTGGCCCTCCTCTACCATGAGCCCCCCGAGGACGACAAGGCCTCCCAAAGACAATTTGAGATGGAGGAGCTAATCCTGGAGGTGAGTAGAGGAGAACAGGCCTGAAGAGCGTGCCCAGTGCCCTCTGTGAGCCCCATGTCTGAGGGTGGCGGCTGGGGTAAGAGCATCACAGGGTCTCTGTCCTCACAGAGAGCATGACTGGGAATGCGGCCTTAGCCAAAAGAAAGAGACTCAGGGACCAAGGTCCTAGCCTTTTGGTACAGGAGCTGTAGGGGTCTGCCCGCTCTGTACTGTAGGAGGAGGCAGGGGTACTAGGTTTGGCTGGGATGGAGGGGAGGTGCTGTGTGCAGTACTATGCATTGCATTCCCATACCACCAATATATTCTCCTAGGCGAAATATGCTCCTCTCAAACTCTTGGGGCTGTACTCCAATACCCAAACAGCAGGAATATAAACATGATTGATATTGTATTTACCTATAACTGACTAGTTAAATGACTATATAGTTATGTGACTACATAGTTAAATATCTTCGAGAGGCCTCCCACCGGCCTCCCAGCCCAGTCCCTCTGCCTCCTCCAATTCCTCTTTTGTCCCTACTGGGTCAAACAAAAGCCCTCACTAGAACATCCTTATGGCTGAAGAAGGCTTCAGCATGCTTTCCCCATCTTTCCTCTCAGAGAAGAGGTTTCTTTTCCCCCCAATCTGACTTTACCCACAGTAGAGACGATTAATACAAAAAAAAAAACAAGGAGGAAGGAAGCTTTATGATTGGGATGCATGGCCACACACATCCTGAAGGGAGCTGGGATATGTCTGTGTTTCCCTGTCTGAACTTCCCCGGGCCCTGCTCTGGCTGGGTGATACAGAGAGGCCCCACTTTGTATAGAGCTTGGAATATTTCCGTGTAAGACACCAGGCCCCAGGCTTGCATTTCTGTGAGCCCTGTCCGGGCTCTGGAAACCGCTGTCTGATTAATGAGCCAAGTATTTTTATCCTGAGTGCTCAGTAGCCTCTGCCATCCACCTGCCACCCGCCCTTCTGTTCCCCTAAGAATCAGTGTGCTGCAGTGCTGGGTGATGAGGTCCTGCTGCAAAGTATGCCCGTGGATTGCTGGGTGGGGAGGCTTGTGGGATGGTGACCAGCCTGTGTGACCGGCTAGATGCTGCAGTGCTGCAGGGAGGAGGAGACCGGCCTGGAAGAGGAGCGCTGCTTAGTTTCTGCCAGTAGCTCTCCTCCAGGGGTGATGAATGGTGACCTCTTCACTGTCTGGCCTTTCCCAGCCCTCCACAGCATGGCCACCTCCCCCTGCCCCATCCTCCACTGTTCTCACTTTGGGAGTTACTTGAGGATCCCACATCCCCCTAGGCTGAGTTTGGCCTCTGATTAGGATGGAAGGCAGGGCCCACCCAGCCTTTCGTGGAAGGTGAGACTCCTCGGCTTCCCTTGGGAACATTGCAATGAGCAGTAAACAGGCAGGATCTCTTTAAAAGCTGAATCAAAGGGCTGGAGAGATGGCTCCATGGTTAAGAGCACTGACCGCTCTTCTAAAGGCTCCGGGTTCAATTCCCAGCACCCACATGGCAGCTCACAACTGTAACTCCAGATCCAAGGGACCCGACACCCTCACACAGACATACATGCAGGCAAAACACAAATGTTCATTAAAAAAACAAAAAAAAAAGTTGAATCAAAGACAGGCTAGGATTATAGGGTGTCTGGGAATAGTCTCGATCTTAACAAATGATCAAGGTCAATGTTTGAGCTTCCTGTCTCTCAGTTGTCCTGATGATGGGAAAGCATTACATGGGGAAGGGGTTAATAAGAATTCTAGGGGATAATTTTAATTCTGACTCCTTCTTCCAGTTAGCAGCCCAAGTCCTAGAAGACAAGGGTGTTGGCTTCGGCCTGGTGGACTCTGAGAAGGATGCGGCTGTGGCCAAGAAACTGGGTAAGGGAGGGGAGGAGGGGCAAGACCAGAGAGGCCCAGGTGGAGGGCTTGGGGGGACCGAGGGGCTCAGGAGCTTTTCTACCGTATCTATTCTGAAGCAGGGAGGGGAGTCTGAGATCAGGGGCTATTCTGTATAGAGACCTATGCACGCTCCAATCCCAGAATGAGATGGAGTGGGGTGGGGTGGTGGCCTTCTTTATGCTTATCTAGAAAATGGCTGAGGATGGGCATGGTGGCTCATTCTTGCCATACTTGGGAGGATGGGACAGCGGTATTGTGGGCTCAAAGCCTCCTGGGTCACATAGTGAAACAAACAAAAAAAAAGGATGTAGATACTTTGCTTTGTAAAGTAACCTAAATAATTTAAACACACACACACACACACACACACACACACACACACACACACACGGCTAGTGTTGGAAGGAAAGGGAAAATCAAGGAATACAGGTGTAGCGGGAGAGACCTTCTGCAAAGTCCTTTTTCAGCTCCTCCCCCATTCCCTCCCCCTTCCTTTCCCTCCCCCTCCCCCCTCTTAGCAAAGCCCAGATGTTACATCACCCGCCACCAGGCGGCAGCACAGGCTGGACACCGGATGTGGGTGGGGGAAGGGTAGCAGCAACAAGTCATCTGGACGGTAGTAGTTAGAGACGCTGCTGGCAGGAATATTCGCCCCTGTCTGTCTAGGCAGAGCAAGGGAGCCATGTTGCTAGAATCCGAATCTTTCCGGTTTCCTCCCCTCAGGCCCCACCTGCTCCCCCCTACCCTACTCCTCGCCTCCTCAGCTGTGAGGCTAGCTCCTGAAGGAGAGTCAGAGACATGGACATGGGAATGACGCCGGGTTTAAGGGATTGTTGAAGATGGGTGGGGGAGAGAAATGGAGAGGTGGAGGAGGATGAGTCCCCTGGTTTATCAAGTGGGTTGTAACCAGAAGTTAGACTCAGGGAAGGCTGGGGTCATCGCTCACCTCCCATGCGTTCCTTAGGACTAACTGAAGAGGACAGTGTTTACGTGTTTAAAGGAGATGAAGTCATCGAGTATGATGGTGAATTTTCTGCGGACACTCTGGTGGAATTTCTGCTTGACGTAAGGGTTCACTGAGCCTGGCAGCCTTGACATTTCCAATGCCTCTTTGTCCCTACTAATCTACCCTACACCCTACACACACATACCATAGACACCGCAAACCCCACACACATATACTACATAGGCTGCATACATACCACATGCAACATACAGTAGATATCACATACATATCACATAGATCAGACACAGTGCACACAAGAGACACATACCATGCATAAATGCTCAAACAACATATAACACACATCATATATATGTACCACATATACCAAACACACAACATACATCCAATGCACACTCATATGCAGCATATATGACACACAACACACATACATCACACATAACATGCAACATATACAATTTATATCAGACATAGACCAGGCACATCAGACCCATAAATAAACCACACATACACATACAGCAACATATCACAAACATATATCCCATGCCAAACAGAAGATACAGAACATACACATCACACACATTGCACAGCACCTAGACCACACACATATACCACTAGCAGTGTACAACACACGGGCCACATAGCCACCCTCTACCAACATCTGGCTCCTCTTCTAGTCCCTTGTCTTTCCCCTAGATGCCTCTTTGGATCCTATCAGTGAGGACAGAAATGGTCTCCTCAATGGTCTTGTTCTTCCAGGTCTTGGAAGACCCTGTGGAATTGATTGAAGGTGAACGGGAGCTGCAGGCATTTGAGAATATTGAGGATGAGATCAAACTCATTGGCTACTTCAAGAGCAAAGACTCAGAGCGTGGGTAACAGCTCCACCGCTCCCCTCTCTGACCCTGCAGGCCACCTGCCTTCTTTGGCTCTGAAAGTCCTGTCCCTCTCTTTCCTTCTGATGGTCGGCTCCTTCATCTGTCCTATCTCCCTGTACTCTGAGGCATTCCCAAACACCCCCACCCCACATTCCACCACTTCCTCTACAATTCTATTGTATTTTATTCTCACAGAACTGGAGGTTAGAGGGGATGGGTCTGGTTCTGTGACCCACATGTCAAGAAAGATCTGCAGAGAAGCCAAGGGGATGATTCTCTGGCGGCAGATCCTGAGAATGACTATCCCTTCTTCCCCTTCAGATTACAAAGCCTATGAAGATGCAGCTGAAGAGTTTCATCCCTACATCCCTTTCTTCGCTACCTTCGACAGCAAGGTTCTCTTCCCTGTAGCCATACTGGGTCCCCCTACACTCTTAAGTTACCTTCAGGCTTCTCTCTCAAAATTGATGGGGTCTTGGTCCCATTCTACATGCTGGTACTCTCCACCCCAAACTCATCCCTTCCTTCTCCTATAGACTTGAAGAGGGGCACTGGATTGTCTAACCCACCTTTGTCGTGGTAAATTAACCCAGAGAAGACACCCCCCCAGTGCCACTGTGGTAGTGACACAGACCCACATTTTCTGACTCCTTTTCTGCAGTTTGTTCCCCCTTTATGCTGGTTCTCACTCTGACCCTGCATCTCCTACTCCACAACTCTTGTTTGCTTCCTCAAAGGTGGCAAAGAAGCTGACCCTGAAGATGAATGAGATTGATTTCTATGAGGCTTTCATGGACGAGCCTGTGACCATCCCAGACAAACCCAACAGTGAAGAGGAGATTGTCAACTTCGTGGAGGAGCACAGGAGGTGAGGACCGAGCAACCCTCTTAGGGAGGCAGGTTCCTCCTGGGGCTAGAACCCCAACCAGTCTGTGAGGTGGGCTGGGGAACTTAAGCCCACCTGGAAGACGGCCTCCGCTGGAGATGAATACACTTCCGGGGGCGTTGGTGCTCACTGATACACTAGTAGCTCTGCATTATATTTTGTACCCCAGAACTTAGCTCTGAGCCCTATACAGAGAAAGTCCTCTGGAAATGTGTATTGGGCTGATTATGATTTAAGTAATTTGTCAACAAAGGAGTAGTGAGCGCCTGTGTTCTGACCAGGGGCTTATAAGGCACCTTCTCTCCGTTGTTAAATTTAATTTTTACCATCCTCAGTGAAAGAGGTGTCAAGGGGAAGAAGAGTCAGAACTGGGATTTAAGCCTTCACTCAGCCCCAAACCTTTGCTCATCTGTGACACTAGCAGCTGTCAACAGAGGTAGAGCGGCAAGAATTTTGCCGCCCAGTGGCTGTTAGGCAATGTTTCCAGGACACTTTTGGCCGTGAGGAGTGTTGCTGGTATTCAGTAATTAGAAGTCAGAGATCCTATTAATCATCCTACAGTGTCGGCGGCGCTGAGCAACCCTGCCCTACACTCACACGTCATTCTCTCCCTTCACGTGATTCCACAGCTAGAAGTGCCCACTCCTCAGTCCAAATACCACTTACTCTCTCCCACTGGATTCTGGCCTCTTTCACTGGGGCAAGCCGTGTGTGCATAGTTTAACTCTAGCCAATACCTAACTCAGTACTTACAGAGTATCTCAGCCCCTCCCCACTCCCGGCACCAGGAAGTGAACCCAGGGGCTGGCACACATTAGGCATGTAATTCTATTGAATGAGTGAAAGAAAAAAATAAATGACTACCCTGGTAGCCAGTTCTTACTTTTCCCCCACAAAGTCTCTCTTCCAGCCATTCCCAGCCATTCCCTTCCCACTAACCATTGTTTAGCAGCCATGAAATGACCCAGGCCTGATGCCCAGAGCTTAGATTTGCTAGCTGGCTTTGTTCTGGGATACAAGCTGCCTATGCCCTAGGCCTGACCCAGAGGTGGCTTCAGCTCTGGGGACCTTTTGGAGGGAGATGTTCTTCTCACCCACTGAGTAGGGACCCTCGGTCTCTCTTCCAGATCGACTCTGAGGAAACTGAAGCCTGAGAGTATGTATGAGACCTGGGTGAGTACCTCTCCCAGGACCTGGTGCTTAGAAAGGACCAGGACCTTAGAGACGGCTCTCCCTGCTCTTCCTTGTTGGGGGTGGGGGAGCAGTATCTCAGTCAAGGTTTTTGTGCTGAAGAACACATCTCAGATGACAGGCATAAGTGAATGACAAGGCAGTTTCAAACTCTGAGGGTAAAGGGATTCCCAGAGTTGAAAGGGTATCGCTCAGAAAAGAGTCACAACCACGAAAATACAAGCTGGCATTCCGTGATTCGGACTCAAGCAACATCAAGGGGCTGGCCAGGAGCAGAGTAAGGTCTCCTCCAGCTCTAACCCTGCTCCTCTCCTCACCCTCCAACAGGAGGATGATCTGGATGGAATCCACATTGTGGCCTTTGCAGAGGAAGCTGATCCTGGTGAGGAAGGAACACTGGGGTGGCCTGGGGGAAGCCAGGGGTGGGTGGTGTATTTGTTGCATCACAAGCCCACAGGGAAGGCATTCCCGGGAGTTCACAAGCAGCCTGGGGCTTGAAATGTATTAGTGTAGGAAGCGAGGAGACAGGCCTGGATTCCAGTCTCCCTTTCCTTTCTGCTCCACCTCACTGTTCTCGATTCTGCTCCTTCCAAGATGGTTACGAGTTCTTAGAGACTCTCAAGGCTGTGGCCCAAGACAACACCGAAAACCCTGACCTTAGTATCATCTGGATTGACCCTGATGACTTCCCGCTGGTAAGAGGCCCTCTTCTCAAGCACTGGGATCCTAATGTGGGGACTTGGCCTGAGACAACTTTTTTGTTTCAAAATTCCTATCCTATCCTATCCTACTTGGGAACCCAGAAAGTTACGCCTGCTGCATGCTCATGAGCGATGTAGACACAGAGGGCATCCTGAGCAAGGGGAACGGGGATGAGAAGTGAATTGCATGGGACATAATATGTGATTCCCAGATCAGACGGGGACAGGTAATTAGGTACCAGAGCTGAAAAACAGTACTCTGGTGAGCAGCTGGATACAACACAACACATGGGAACCCCCTAACATAAAACATTTATTGTTAAATGAGCAAGCAGGAATGTGAGAGAATACTGATGATTGCCAGGAAAAAGTGCTTATGTTAACACGTGTAGGAAGTGGGCTGGAGAGATGGCTCAGAGGTTAGAGCAGGCACTGCTCATCTAGAGGACCTGAGTTCAGTTCTCAGCACCCATGTATGGTGATTGTTCAGCTACAGGGGATCCATACCTCTTCTGAAGGTATGTACACACAAGGCAAACACTCATACAAACACGTATGAGTAAAAATAAGAGAAATGAATCTTAACAAACGAGAGATGTAGGAACTAAGGGCTCTGCAGAGAGAAGTGAGTTGCCCGAAGGTACACAGCCAATCGTCAGCAGACCCAGGAACAAAGCAGGGTTTCTGTTCTACTTCTCCTCCCAAGGGAGAAACTGCCTTCCTCGTCTTTCTGCCTGGAGGTTTCTACTCTTTCACTGATTAGCTTTCCCTACAAGCTTGTGGGTCCATGGTTAGGCTGCCCTCCATTCATTGCCAGTTCATCCTGCCTCCTTTTATCCCTGGCCCAGCTCTCATCCTCGGATGGACTTGCGTACTCCTACCCTCTGTTGAGTTGATGTATTTGGTTCTCTCCACAGCTGGTTCCGTACTGGGAGAAGACGTTTGACATCGACTTGTCAGCTCCACAAATAGGAGTTGTCAATGTTACAGATGTGAGTTTCCTTTCCTCGTCCCTGGCTATGCCCAGATCATCTTCCACCCAAGTACTAACCAGGCTCAACCTTGCTTCCATGATCAGATGAGACGGGGTGTAGTTAGGGTGGTATGGCCTTCTACAGAGCTCCAGCGTCTCAGTATAGCTAGTTCTCTTCCACACTGCTGCTAACTAGGAAGCAAACACTGCCCAAGAGCAGGAGACATTCTGATCTAATGGCTGGACCTGTGCGGTGGGAACGCATGACCTGAGCATTTGAATCATCCACTTGCTGGCATCACGTGGTCATTCTTCAAAGCCCAGTTCAACTTCTTTGTCCTCTGTTAAGTTTCTCTTAGGAATGACTCCCTCTGTGGCACCCTCGAGGTCACTGGCATTGAGAACTTGCCTTTTCGCAGCCTATCTTTTCCAGCAGATACGTATTTGTTGAGCTGAATGGAGGAGCGCAGCCTCTGCTTTCATGGTGTCCTCAGTCTACTGGAATGGGCATATTATCCCATTAACCGTGAGGCCAGCTCTGGAAATTTTTATAATATAAATAAAATGCTAGCAAGGCTGTGAGTTCTGCTTGAGAGATCCGGAGTTGAGTTGAAGAGAAAGTAGCATTACAATGGAGATCGTGTAGTGTACAAGATTTCAATAAGGGGCAAATGCGAGTCTCCAAACTGAGGGTAGAGAGTGCTCCAAGGACAAAAGCAAAGTCAGGCAATGGTGGTACACGACTGTAATCTAAGCACTGCAGAGGCAAAGGCTGGAGTACTTACTTCAGAGAGTTCAAAGCCAGCCTGGGTTAACAGCAAACTATGGGGCCGGCCAGCAAAGGCTATACAGCAAGTACACTTTTTTTGGCGGGGGGGGGGGGGGGGGGGGGGGGGGGGGGGGGGGCATTTGAGACAGGTTTTTTTGTTTGTTTGCTTTCTGTTTTTTTGTTTGTGTGTGTGTGTGTGTGTGTGTGTGTGTGTGTGTGTGTGTTTTTAATATATAGCCCTGGCTGTCCTGACCAGGTTTGTCTTAAACTCAGAGATCGACCCGCCTCTGCCTCCCAAGTGCTGGGATTAAAGGTGTGCGCCATCAAAAGCAAGCATATCGTTATCATAAAAAAAAGTAAAAAAAAAAATAACACTACTACCAGCAAAAAGAGTGAGTAACAGGTTTGAGTTTTAGAGTTTAAGATCACTGAAGCTATTACTAGAAAGGTCATTTTATGAAAATCCCAGGGTGTTGGCATCTGGCTTGATTCTGCTGGCCGTCAGTAGCCATCATGTTTTCACATCACGGACGTGATGGAGATGTATGCTTGCAGCAGTTTGGATGGCAGCTGTAAAGGAGACGGACTGAAGGGAGGCCTCTAGCCAGCTCACCCTGTCTTTCCGCTCCTATCCATCACCATTCTAACTCCGATCCTCACCAGGAGAGTTCCTCTGGCCACTGAAAGAGGCAAGGGAGGGTTGTACAGCGGATGTACAGCGAGTGGGAGGACAGGTCCAGAGCTGTATTAAATTGAGCTTCCATTCCACACCTGTGCCACCACCTAGGCGGACAGCATATGGATGGAGATGGACAATGAGGAGGACCTGCCTTCTGCTGAGGAGCTGGAGGACTGGCTGGAAGACGTGCTGGAGGGTGAAATCAACACAGAGGATGATGATGATGACGACGACGATGATGACGATGACGACGATGATGATGATTAGTTGCTGTGGCAACCACCTACCAGCCCCACTTGCTCTTTACATGTACCTTCCTACCGTCCACGCACTTCCCTGAGCTCCTTGGGACACTAGGTCATTCTCTACTATAGGGCCAACTGTGGTCTATATACAGGGTGCTTGAGGTCCTGGTGTCCCTCGCTAACAAGAAAAGGAGTAGCTTTTCCTGAGATACCAGCTTTCATCTTTCTCACTCCTTATCCTATACCTTCTCTGTATCTGTTTCTCTCCTATTACTCCCCATACTTTCCGATTCTCTTGCCCTCTCTTCTCTGTCCTTCCCATCAACACAGTCACCCACTTTTCAAATCTTAAACCTTTCTGACTGTCCTGACCCTGGCCAGGAGGAAGGAGGTACTGTGTTTAAGGATGTATCTCACCTATCTTTTGTTAATGTATTTGGGTCAAACACAAGGCCTTAATAAAGAGATCTGGGGCAGAATGAGCAAGCGTCTGTTGTTGGAGTCTCACCCTCATGGCAGGAGGGAGGTGACCGTTGGATGGGAGATTTAACTGTGAGTTCCTTGTTAGGAGTGAGCTAGGGGGCTGATCAGCAGGGGTGGGGGCTCTCTCCGGGCAGTTATTCCAGGGAAGGCTGGATATTTATCTGCCTCCAGTCAACGAGCCTATTCTGAACACATGGTGTTTGTCCAGTGCTGTTGTTGGGCTCTGGAGGAACAGACAGTGCCAGGCCTGTCCCTGCTCTTGAGCTGACTGGCCTTGCTGAAAAGTCAAGACAAGCACCCTAAACAACTAAAGAATAACATAGCAATATGTAATTCATTATGCTGCTGCTGGACAGTGCCCTCCCAGAAGCTCTTTATTTGAACATCAAGACTGAGTCCATTGTCTTCCTTAGCAAGGGTCTCTCCAGACCTTTGGTGGTCCAGCCATCTCCTTCCATGGTCCCTGATGCACTTTCTGTGTACACCTCCATTCTTGTACCCAATACCCTTAGTTACTGGTCTTCAGTTACACAGCCACTAAGTTGAGTCTTGAAGGCAGGGAACCCAGACTTTCTCTTCTTCATTTCTATAGGGCCTTGTGCATAAAGAATTGTCCCCGAAAGAAGGAAAAAGCAAGGTAGGAAAGGGGGATAAGAATGGGCTCGGTGACTCCCACAGAGAAGCAAACCTTGTCAAGACCTTCAGCTGAAGAGTGGGGTTTGACTGGAGGGAAGGAGTTGGGACAGGGACATTCCGGTCGATGGAAAAAAAAAAAAAAATGAAAGCATTAGCAGGGTGTGTTTGTCATTTTGGCAGCACTGGAGGTCAGAAAAGTGAAGAGAAATTCAAGTTGTGGCCATGGGTTGGGTAAGCATAATGGGTTTGGTTTGTACAAGTGTTTGAACTAAATCCTTTGAACTTGGGTAGAAGGGCAAAATTTCAACTAGTAGCAAGAACCAAGATAGACTTGGGGAGGGGAGATGATGCAAAGGCAGAAGCAAGGAGCCCCACCCCTTATCAGAAACTGTATAATCAGTGAGTTGGGGAGAATCTGGACCCATGTGGTGGTCATGGTAATGAGGAGGCTTTGACTTTTGAACAAAGAGCATCCATCAGATTCAGACCTGTTGGAGTTTTGTGAAAAGAGACCCCCCCCACCCCAAACAGGATAGGTTCAGGTGGGAGTAAGCACAGACAAGTTGGGAGCATGAAGAACCAAACTGCTGAAGAGGCTTCTAAATAAAGAGACATTGTGGTTGTTTTTAAATAGGGTATCACTATGTAATCCAAAATGGGAGCCTTCCTGCCCCAACACTCTGAATCTTGACGTGACAGGTGTGTGCCACCCTATTATGCGTTGTACTAGTTTTTGTGAAGCCAGCAGAATGTTAGTAGATGTCTAAGTATGGAAAAATGAGCCCTGAGGTTAGAGAAGTTTTCACTCTCCACAGACAAATGCAGGCAGTGCTCTTAGAGGAAACGGCAGAAGCATACAGAACAGAAACCAAACAATCACCCGCTCACACCTAATGGATAACTAATAAGTAATGGGGTGTTAGGTTACATCATAAAAATATTATGGGGTTTGTTTAGTATAGGTCAATGAAAGATACCAGACTAAACAACTTTTTAAGCACCTATCTGGCACCAGTCCCTAAAGACTTAATATTTCTGATTCTCAGAAGAACCCTTTAGTGGCTCTAACATCCTCGTCTGGCTGGAGAGGACACTGAACTTTATGGACTTAATGTCTAAGGAAACAGTAAGCATGACGTTCACATTCTCTGTGTCTCATTGCCTGCCTGATTCGCTTCATTTAAATATGACATGTTGTACAGTTCCTCTGAGTCTCAAAGATGGGTCAACAAGATAGATGTTGGCCCTACAACACAGGGAGAATTAGAAACAAAGACAAATTCTGAGGGTATGTTATCTTCAGAGGAGCAACGGCCAGTCACACTGGGGGAGAAGGGAAAAGCATTGTGGAGACTTAAGGGGGGCAGGAACATGACCTGCTTCTCCCAGAATCGTGGCTCCCAAGAAAGGAAGGACTCATTGAGGCTTCTGGAAGGGTCTCTGCCAAGCTGGAACTGAGGCAAGATGGGGCGTTCTAGTGGCATGCAAACACTAGATGTTCATACTTTGCAAGACCAGACACTTCCAGAGTTGAGCTGAGATCCCTTATGCTTCAGATGGGGCGACAATCAGATGCTTCTCCAATTCCTCCTTCCCTCTTTCAGTCTGGCTGAGAATCTGGGGGAGGAAAGTCCCCGAGGTGGAGGGGAAGTGAGAATTATCACACTGGGCCTAGGCAGAGGGACAGAGCGAGGAGACAGCTAAGTGTGGCTTTGTTAGTTGTCTATATTTGCATGCTGAGCTCATGGCTTTTTTTCCCCAGAAAATAAAATTACATCATAGTGTGTGTGTGTGTGTGTGTGTGTGTGTGTGTGTGTCTGCGTAGGGAGTGAGTGTGTGTGGGTATATTTGGGAAAGGCAGCAGGAGCACAGAGGTCCAGCTGCTATTATCCAGAAGAGATCATGGCTCCAGGCCAAGTAAAAAGATTATTACCCTGTTGCTCCTTGCCCCCCCCCCATCCTCATTCTATTCCTAGCGTGGATAAATTTGATCATTTTCTACTGATCCTCTGACCTATAAGGCTAGGAGGGAGGTTTTCCCACACACCAAAGCAAAGTAGCCAAGGGAACCCAGAGGCCACAGACTTTCCAAATCCCCCAATCCAAACTGCTTCCGCCTTCCAGGGGTCCTGGCCACCGTGATCATCCAAAGGCCAGGGGGCAGAAGAGCGACCCACTGGGAAAAAAATAATCTGAGGATTGTTCCACAGTTTAAGTGAAAGAGGCAGAGTTCACACTCTGGCCCAGTACTGCCCGCATCCTAGGAGTCTTCCAGAACGGCGGTCCACAGTCCCTGTCCCCTCCTGCCTCCCCTCCCCCTTCTCTCGCCGCTCCCCGCCCCCCGCCCCTCCCCGGCTCTGACATCACCGGCCAGTCGGGTGGGGTGAGGCGGTGCTGGGCTCAGGCTCTGCTCCACGGGCGGAAGAGGCGGCGGCGGCAGGAGCGGCGGCAGCGGCGGCAGGAGCCAAGGAGCAGGCTCCAGACGCTGCTTAGGAACCGGGGACCCAGGAGTGCCCGCACCCTGAGCTCTCAGCTCCGGAGGCGGTGAGAGGGGGCACAGGGGAGGTGTGTCGTAGGGAGGGGGTAGATTGGGGGTCTGGGTTTGGAGAGGTCACGATCCTGAACCCGGGGAGCAAATAGGGGAGCTTGAGGATCCAGGCAGGTCCACGGCGTCAGGCCTCGTGGGGTGCATGTCAGTGCATCCAGAGTCTGGATTGTGCTGCAGGCTGAGTGGCTTCGTCCGCCCATTCTGTGCTCAACAGCAGTTTGGGAGTCCGATGGGGCCTGGGGATTAGGATGTAGCCTGCTTCCCGCCCAGCCGGCCGGGCCAGGCCAGCTCCCGCCCCTCCCTCCTCGCTCTAGCTTCGGACTCGCCTCTGCAGGCGGTCTCCGGGCTCGGCTCAGCCCTGCCTCAGTTCCTCGGGCAGCTGGTACGTGTGCTCTCACACCCAGCCTACTGCGTCTGGGGAGAGTGGGATTGGTGGAAGCTTGCCCGGAGGAAAGGAGGAAGGAGCTGGGGGTGCAGAGGAATGATGTAGCCTACGTAAAGACCCTAATTAAAAAAAAAAAAATCCATGTCAAAACCGACACGGACACAAACACGTTTAAGAAAAAAAGCTAACCACACAGTGACACACACCCATGTGACTTACACACATCCTCGCATACAAACCAAATCACAACATCCCTGCACTACGCATCCACCCACCCACCCACCCACCACAACCCACCACAACCCACTGCCTCCCATGTGGAGTCTCCTTGACCGGAGGCTCTAAGACATCCTCAACAGGAATGTTGAGTAGTGGATGGAAGGGCCACTGACCACAAACACACCCAGATTTTATGGACAGCTTTAGTAGACAATACCTCAAGGACTGGTGAGCCTATGTTCTTACCTGGGTGAGGGGCTTCTTGTGACCTTTCTTGCTGACTGCTCGTTTAGAGCAGGGGGTACCTGGGAGTGGCTAGATTCTAGGCATCAGTGTGGCCAAAGGATGGAGGAGGGAGTAGAAGCAAGAGAGGGTGAAAAAAAAAATGAGTCAGCCAAGGATGGAACCCAAGTTGGGGGGTAGGGGGGGATGTGTGAGAAGACAGACATGGAGAAAGGACAGAGATCCATAGAGGGAACCACGGAGAGAAAGGGGTGGCCAGAGGAACCAGAAGAACGCTGGGGTGTAGGTTAAAGAGGATCAGAACTTGGGGAGGGTGAAGAAGGCAGGGGGTTAGAAGGGACATGTGAACATGTGTGTCCTGTTTCTCTAGGTTATGTGTCTGGCCCCCAGGCTGTATGAGCGATTAGTGTTAATTGCTCTTCCCTTTGTGGTTAAATACTCCAGTGGGGAAACTGCCAGCATGCCTTGGGCTGCCAGCTTCTCGGGTTGCCTACTATGTATGTATGACACCTGTGCTCAGCAGGTGCCATATACTTCATACAGAAGGTCACAGACTCACACTATACCTCACACACAGATCTTCGTGTACAATGTCAAGATAGCCGTCTTCACCAGCTAGTCAGGAGCCAGCCATTATATATTCAGTAACCAACCGTGTATCTATTCCTTCCCGTCAAACTTTTTCTTATTCTGGAGGGAAGCTCACCCCTTCCTTATGGTAGCTCTGGGTATTTAGGTGGGGACACCTGAGTCTCACGGAGTTCAAGGGTAGCCATGGCTACCAGCACATGCGATGAGTGAACAGGAAGAGATGGAAGGTATGAATGCCCACTGGGAAAGTAAAAGGGGTTGGGAATTTAGTCTAGCAAGCTCAAGGTGGGGTTAAAGAAGGGAGCTGAAGGGGGTAGAAAAAGAAACTGAAAATGACTAAGGAGGAAGCAAATGGATGGGGAAGAGACAAAGCTGGGAAGGACAGCTAGTCTAGGGAGATGCCCAGGGCCCATGCCCTGCCCACAGTCCTGCTCAATCCAGGGCCAGCTATCTGTGGCTTCCTCCATCTTGGGCATGGCCCTTTCCAGTCCCAGAGGCAACCTGTTTTTCTTCTTAGATGTACATTTTGGAGTCCTCCTCCCAGGCTGACCTTGGAACTGTAAAACCCTCTTTGTTACAGGATGAAAGAAGAGTGTGTGGTGAGATCTCCAAAGCTGGACCAAAAGGTTAGGGGAGAAGTCAGTTAAGATACTGAAAGAAAGACACTGCTGTTCTGCTTGGATGTGGGGCCCCGACCTCACTTAAATTACCATAGCCACTACCCTGGGCCCTCCTTCCCACCTGTTTCCGCTGACTACTTCCTCAGCCCCCAGCTTCAGACAGGACTGACTTGAGTGCCTAGGAATCCCTCCTGCCCATGAGAGGGACCTTCCAGTCCTTGCATCTGTATAGAATGGCCCCTTCCCTCCTCGGCCTCCAACAGCTGTAACAGATGTGGAGGGAGGGGTAAAATCGAATCCACAAGCTTCCTTTTTAGGTTTCCTACGTGGCACCCAATGCTGGGGACAGGGATAATCTACCACAAATCTGTGTCCAAAGACTCCAATTGTTTTGGCGCTGCCACCTCGACCACAGGTGCTTATCCTGTGCCGGGCTTCTCTGGGCAGCCTCGTGGCTTGCTTCTTGTCCAGTGCCATCTCCCCAGTCTTTACCTAAAAGGCTCCTTCTTCCCCAGCATCCTCAGTGGTCAAGACTAAGTCTGGAGCCAGCTTAGGAGAGGTAGGGAGGTAGGGAGGGAGGAAGGAAGGAAGGAAGGTGTGAGGAAGCAGTGAGCAGAATACAGAATGAGATGGGAGGGAAGGGAACTGACTTCCTGGCAGCCTCCACTCCAGTTCCTGCCCTGGTATCCTGTCCCAAGAATGGCCTCCACCGGGTGGTGTTCCTGAGCTCTCTGTGCTGCCGCAGAGATGAGAACTTTTCAGAGCCAGGAAGGCAGACTTCTCGATAGGCCCTTAGAAATTCTAAATCTTTGGTGAGGATGAATGAGGCCAAGCCCCGCCGTAACCAGACCGACTAGCCAGGGATAATAGCTGATTAGTGAAACCTGAAAGTCATGTCGCGGAGATCCCGCCTAGCTCTGCCCTAAAAAATGTCCCCTAACTGCTCTGCCCTTGCTCCTGCCCCACCTGGCGAATGGTGACTTCAGCTTCTCCTTCACTCTCCCTCAAGAGCCCCTATTCCTGTCTTTTCTGTCCCGCTCCATGCTCTTCCCATCGGAGCTGTCATTGTCCTGAGGACTGGGGGTGGTGGGGTAGTGGTTTTGCCCTGAATTGAGGTTGCTATGGTAACAGCTGAGTGGAGGCTTCAGCCTTGTGGACTCCGTGCTTAACCTCCCCCCGCCCCCCCAGCCATACACACTGCATTCCTCATGTGCAGCCTTTCCCAAGGCTAGCTCTCTTCGGTCATATTGTGGGTTCCCCTCATCCCTCTGGATGTGAGTCTGTGCTTACATTTTCCTGCATACTCTCAACTGGTTCAAACACAAACATACATCTCACGTAAGCTCACAGCTAGTGCTGAACATACCTTCATTACCAGAACATCCAAACACACCTACTGTATCTTCCACATACCTGTTCTCACCCAGGAAAACTCAGCGTGTACATACACACATGTACACGCTATCTCTCCCTAGCCACTTTATATATAACTACCCACATTCCTCTTAAGGGCCTCCTTGTATGTTTTACTCTTGGAAAGCTCCTACCCGCTGCCCCCAACCTTTGTGGGTGTGTGTGTTACACACATTAATCCCTTCCCGCCTACCTCCCCAGTAGATCTGTGTTTTAGATCCAGAGCCCTAAATCTTAACTCCTCCTGAGAGATTCACACACAGCGCTACACACTTTCCTCCCACAACAGCTCTCGTATTTACAAACTCTTCTTCCCTGTGAAATCAAGGCAGTCTGACCCCTTTTCCAGTGAGGCTTTGGTCCTAGTGCCTCATTTGGGGCAGGGTCTGTCTCCATCCTATGCCGCTCTTCCAGCCCCCTCCAGCCCCTCCCCCAGCCCCCTTTTCTGCCCTAGGATTATCAGTGGAGGCGGGGCTGGGCTCCAGCTTGCTGCTGTGTGACCTAGATTTCAAGGCAGAGATGGTTCCTGGTGCTGACAGTCAGAGAGCATTGTCCCTGGCCCTGCCTGGTAGGACCACCGCTGGGCCCTTCTGTCTGGTGGCACCTGGGTGTGCAAGTAAAAATGTTTCTGACCAATTCTTCCAGGGGTCGTGCTGGCCCTGCTGTCTGGCTTTTGTTTGTGTCACAGTGCCTGCCGCGGAGGGAGATTTGTTTCTTCTGGCCAAAGAAGGGGGATGGGAATAGGGGCTTCTGGGCCCACGCTTACGCAATGCCCACGGCTCTGCCTCAGTTCCCCTATAGGAGAGATTAGAAACAAGGAAAACAGGTTTGTCAGCCTGCCCCTTTGATCTGCCAGCTCCAGCTCAGTATTGGATGATGCATGAGCAGCTTTGGTCAGGTCCAAGGCCATTCAGTTTCTTGCCCACCTTTTGGTCTAACCACAGAATGTTTATGATGTAGTTCCTTTTTTAATGCTTGAATTTTCCGACTATAAAAATATGTTCTCATTGCAGAAAACAGTTCCTTATTTGAAACAAGGTTTTGCTTATCTAGTCCAGGCTAACCTTAAACTTGGAATTCTCCTGCCTTAGACTCCTGAATGTAGGAACTACACGCATAGGTCACTATGCTCAGTTAGGTCACTGAGTTTAGCTTACCACTGGAGTTTTACATTTTATCAAATCCACAAAGTTCATTCTAAGGTCTGCCTTTTTTTTTTTTTTTTTTTTTTAATGTGCATTGTTTTGCTTGCATCTATGTCTGTGTGAGGGTGTTGGATCCCCTGGAACAGGAGTTACAGTTAAGAGTTACTATGTGGGTGCTGGGAATTGAACCTAGGTCTTCTAGAAGAGCAGCCAGTGTCCTTAACCACTAAGCCATCTCCCCAGCCTCAGGTCTGACCTTTCTATTTTAGCTATAGTACCTATTTTAGTGAAGAGTGTCCTTGAATTCTCTTCCTGACCTAAGGATCCTGAGAGGCATGGTATGAAGGCCTACGTAAAGTCTAGCCTTGCCTGTGGGAAGCCAGGTTGCAAGTAGTATCAGAGGATGTTGATAAAAGGTTAGCAGCCCCCTTCCTGCCAGATTTCTGAAAGCTACATCTAGACTCCCCTCCCCCTATCAGCCAGCCTGCCTGGGAACTGGGCAGGGGGCCAGAGCCAGCCGCTTGGTATTCTTGGGCGCGGGGGCTGCAGGCACAGCACAAAGGCTAGGAGAGAGGGCCGAGTTGGGGCCTAGTAGACTATCAAGGGAAAAAATGGGCTCCACAAAGCAGGGGTGGCCCACTGCTTCTGCTACCCTAAGACCTAATACTCTAATGCAGGGGTAAGGGGGGGGGGCGCGACGGGGATCCATCAGGCCATGTAACTAGGCATCCATCCAAAATGAGTCATTAGTGGGGTGGTGGGAAGATGAAATGAGGGACCCCTTTGCTTCTGGGGAAGAATGGAAGACAGAATGCAAGGGCTTCAACCAGACCTTTTTAGCCTCTCACTTCTAGGCAAGCCTGTGACAGGGGGAGGAGTTGTAGGTAGGTGGGGCAATTGGGGAGGGGGGACTTGGAGACTGCAAGAAAGTCTGGAGAATGTTGCCATGGTAACCGCCTCCTCAGTCAGGGGAGCTGTTGCCAGGGATACTGTTAAGGGAGGGAAAAAGAAAAAGATTGTGTGTGTATGGGGGGGGGTATGACTTGTCACTCTGGGCTCCTAGCTCTCCTAAGTTACTTCTTGTGTGTCAGAAGTTTTCCCTTTTCTCCTTCCAGACTTGCTCTCTCTCCTAAACCTCTACATTTCAGGTACATACCATCCTGGCAGGACAAAGTGAGCACTCATGTGTGCGTGTTGAGGGTGGGGGTAAGGCGCAGATAAGTATTGGCAGTAAGTGAACCAGATCCCATACACTAAGCTCAGTTTCCTCTCCCTTTATTACCCTGACCTCCAGTCATGGCAGAGTACGGGACTCTCCTTCAGGACCTGACCAACAACATCACCCTCGAAGATCTGGAACAGCTCAAGTCAGCCTGCAAGGAGGACATCCCCAGCGAGAAGAGTGAGGAGATCACTACAGGCAGTGCCTGGTTTAGCTTCCTGGAAAGCCACAACAAGCTGGACAAAGGTTGTGGAGGGGCTCCCTGTTCATTCAGCAAATAGAAACGAACACAGCCTCTTACACAAAGTGAACCCCTGTGATGGGGCAGGGTAAATGATATGCGCTGAGACTACAGGGTTCCAGGGCAGTAATTGTTAGACATGCTTCATTTGTGGCCCTTATTAGTACAAAATGTTTTTCAATACTTCTGTGCTATCACTACATATATAACAGCACATGAAAACAATTTAAAGTGGTAAAACTTAAAACCATGTTTTCTTACCTACTTTTAGACTACTGCTTTTTAAAACTGGGGGGAGACACTGGCTTAGCGCAGTCACACGCAGCTGGGGCTTGCAGGGTGAAATGGTGTGCAGGACGGTCCCAGGGGCTGGCAGAGTAGCAGGTAAAAGTACTTGCTATGCATGCCCACCGAGGGCCCAGGGCTCACAGTGAAAGAGGGGAACCAACTCCTCAAAGTCATCCGCTGACCTCCACACACACACCCACACTCACTCACACACGATGATGATCATGGACTGCCCCCAAAGGAAAGTGGGATTCCTAAGGTAGAATCCAGAGAACCCGTTAAAGAAAGGAACACAGTGCAGCTTGGCTGGACTAAAAAGACTGGGTCTGATTAGAGGTAGCTGAGAATGTAAACCTTGAGTTACACGTGTTTCAGAGTGAAGTGACCTCAGAGTCCTTTGTCTGGACTCTTCTGGCTGTGGTCCTTGGGTAGCAGGGAGGAAAACTGAAGGAGGACCTATCACAATGCAGACTACTGCCAGTCTGGGCAGGAGGCCGATGACCGATGGTTATAGTCTTCTCAAACCACCCTGTCAGCCACTTCTCTTACTGCGCTCAGAGCCTCTCTGATTGGCTCTAAATCTCATCCCCCTGTTCCATACGTGGTGTCTGGGAATTCTCCCTGACACTCATTTGGAAGGCAAGTAGAAAAAGGACAGGACAGGTATGAGGTCATTTGAAAGCAGCTTTTCTATTGTCCCTTCCCCTAAGGATGGACTTGTTATCTAGCCCAGTCTTTATTTCCACTTATGCCCTAGAAAGATTTCACTAGCCCGTCCTTCCTCGGATCAGCCCTTGAACTGTCCGGTGCCTCAAACTTCCTTCTACTGGCTTGGTAGCCCCTTCTTTCACTGTAACCAACCAGTAACCCGCGTAAGCAACTCAGTGTTGGCTCAAGAATACCAGGTTGACAGGGTAGAGTTGACCGCTGTAGCCTAGCTCTGACTCAAGCTGCCTTCCTCCAGACAACCTATCCTACATTGAGCACATCTTTGAGATATCCCGCCGTCCTGATCTACTCACTATGGTGGTTGACTACAGAACCCGTGTGCTGAAGATCTCGGAGGAGGATGAGCTGGATACCAAGCTAACCCGTATCCCCAGTGCCAAGAAGTACAAAGGTAACAGACCATGCCTCTGGCATAGCTACCCTTCTCCTTTTCCCTCTGACTATATTCTTAGAGTGGAGAATCATCCTGAATTTGGGGAGTGGAGATTGATGCTCAATGGGCCTGCCTGGCAACTTCCATCCCTGGACACACCCCGTCTTTGCTTTTCCAGACATTATCCGGCAGCCCTCTGAGGAAGAAATCATCAAATTGGCTCCCCCACCAAAGAAGGCCTGAGCAAAGGGGAGGAAGAGGAGGAAGGTTGGATCTTCATCAGACCACTCCCTTCCCCGTCCTCAATGGGAGGGGCTAGGGCAACCCCCCTGCTCCGTACCCACTTACTAACTTGGTCCTAACCCCCTTACTATGCGCGTGTGTGTGCGTGTTCACACGCTCTGGCTGTCTGTCTGTCTAGCTCATCTAGTTCCTCCTCCTCATGAGGGGACTGGAGTCAGGGGAGGGGGAACTTAATTTCCCCACTATAGGGGAGGTGGAAGCTATTTCTATGTAAACAGAAATTGGCACATTCCTCCTCCTCCCCTTTCCTCCACTCTTCCCCACATCTTTTCAAGTACGGAAGCAGAAGGACCTGCATTGTCCTACACTGAGGAGCTAGGGTGAAGATGAGGTATGGGAGAGATGGTTAGAGCTAAAGAAAACCAATGGGGAAGATACGAGCTACTCAACCTCTACCTGGAAGGGGAAAGAAGAGCCAGGATTCAGTGTTTGTAAATCTGTGCTGGACTGGCTAGAACCCAGTTTCCGGCCATTCCTTAGGCTGAAGTTCTGAGTGCCAGCAGGCCCTCTTTTACGCCCTTGTCACAGGCCTGGGATAGATATGAGCCAGAAATCTTAATGAGAAGACCACTAGATCCTTTCCTGGCCCCCAAAATCAAACCCCATGGAGAAGCCAGCATTTGATACCCTCAACTTCTACTCTGGAGAGACTATGCTGGGACCCATGCACTACTGAGCCTGAGATGGGGATGCAGACAGAGACAGGCCCACTTTCTATTTCATTCCTGAACGCAGACTGTTGAATATACTGACCCTGAGCCTAGGGAGGTTGGGGAATGAGATCTGTAGGTTTTAACCTCAACCTGCCCAAACCTACAGGGTCCCAATAAAGCAACCTTCACACTCTCCAGTTTAGAATTCCCCAAGCAAGAAAGTTAATTACAGTGGTTTCCTCTGCACTGACACTGATTACCACCCCAATTCAATCCAGGAAGGGACTTGGTAACCTTTCTCATTTGGGTTTGTGGATGCCTCCAAGCCAAGTCACTAGAGTACAGTGAGTGAACCCAGCCTCCTACCTGTCCCAAGATGCCCTTCCCCATCTTGACCGTGCTAACTGTGTGTACATATATATTCTACATATATGTATATTAAACCCGCACTGCCATGTCTGCCCTTTTTTGTGGTTTTGAGCATTAACTTATTGTCTAGGCCAGAGCAGGAGTGGGAGGGATGCCACAGTGAAGGGAGTGGCAGTCACAGCGTTACATAGTCCAAACAGAAAAGAAAGCAAACATTAACTTTACATGCAAGCTCAGAGACTATGTAGAGGAAGTTGAAGGTAGGAGCTTCCAGGATGTGGTAGCAAAGCTTCCCAGGGAGGGGAGGAGGTCAGGCTGTCGGAAGAGGGAAGAAGCCAGACTGGCTAGAGCACCCTCAGCTCCTAGCCCAGCCCAGTCTGCCCATCCCCTCTGGCCACTGCTGCAGACTCCTGCCTTAATACACACACCTCGAAGACTCCAGTTTTGCCTTAAAGGTCCTTCCTAAGTCTCCCTAGTCCTGTCTGGCTTCTCCTTCAAGAAAAAAGATACTTGTACAACCGGGAGGAAGGAAATAAGCAAAACCCATCCTTCCATCTGGGATGGTCTATGAGAGCAAAAGTGAGATGGAGCTTTCCTTATGGAAGAAACAGGAAAGAGAGGGTGCTTTTCAGCAGTTTCTCTGTAAGGCAAAAAAAAAAAAAAAAAAAAACTTTAAATAGACTAACCTGCCCTAATAGACTGATACCCTGGCTACCCCCCCCCCTGCTGCCGTGAGGTTGCCCCTAGCCTGTGCTCTCTGTCTGCAGCGTGCACGGCCTTGTTCTAACCCTGGAATAAAGGTGACTGACTGTACTGTACCTGACTGATTCTAGAATTTCTGTGGGTCATTAAGAGTTGGAGCTGGGCGGTGGTAGCACACACCTTTAATCCCAGCACTCAGGAGGCAGAGGCAGGCGGATCTCTGAGTTCGAGGCCAGCCTGGTCTACAAAGTGAGTTCCAGGAAAGGAGCAAAGCTACACATCTAAACCCTGTCTCCAAAAAAAAAAAAAAAAGGAGTTGGGGAACCTCTGACTGGGAGGGGGTGTGTAACCATGTTTTCCCTATTATCATTCACTTTAGTATGAAACAAGGGCCTGGAAAACATCCCCAAATAGCACGCCCTCCCACCCCATCTCTAAGTACCACTAACATAAACAGGCCTATCCCACTTACAACATTCTATAGCTCAAGCACTAGAAACAGGGATACCCCAGACTGAACTTTGGCAGAATCAAGCATTTATACTGGAAGGAACAAAAGTACACTGTGACAAATAAATGGACCACATACCACACAAAGCAACAGTCGGGGGGAAAAGCTTTACTGAGAAAAAAATACAACAAATTCCAGAGTGCATGGTTTAAGCCCACCTCATACCCTGCTAGCAGTGAGGGCATAGAGTCCTTGCTTACTACAGTCCCTGCCTCAGGAAGGAAGTGCAGTAGCTGGCATCTGGTCTGAGCTGCTAGGAAGGGGTCAGGAGGAAGGAGTGTGTAGGAATACCACCCTCTGCTCTTCCCCCCCTCTTCCTGGCCCAGTGTGGTCATGTCGAAACGTCCCAGGATGCAGGATTCCTGATTGAGTCTTGTGAAAACTAGGGGCAAAAGAATAGCAGCAAAAGCATTTAGGGCAAGAATTCAACAGGGACTTTCATATTCAGTGACCAATGTTTAAGACAGATGTCTAAGCCCTAGTCACCAGAACAAATCTTCCAGCTACTGGCTTGTCCCTCGAGTCCCAGGAAGTTTCCCCTTCATCCTTCCATCAGGAGGGAGCTGGTGTGGAGTCGGATGGCTTAGAGTCAAGCAGTCAAAGGCCAGGGTCAAGTGTGCTTGCTGTCACACACAGAACCAGGGTGAGTAAGGTCTGTAGCAGTGGTGCCCGCCCTCAAGTCACACTTCAGTCGTGTTTTAAAGACAGGCCAGCCTCCAATGAGAGGAGCAATCCTGGGATCCCCCATGAGACTTAAGGGAATTACGAGACCTGAGGCCAAGTGGAGAGGAATTTCTTGTTTTTCCAAACCTTTGCACCAAGGCAGAAGGGCACAGCTAAATATCCTCCCATTTTTGAGCCTTGTAAAACCTAAAGGTCAGCCCCAGGCCCTGACAGTCCTACATAAACGGCCAGCTGACCCCACGTGTCATCTCTGTATCATCACTCTCGCTCACTCTTCCTTTAAGTCCCTTTATTGCATTGTGTTCATAGAGAATATATAGGTATTTAAACTTTTGACAATAATTTTAACTTGATACGCCCAAGTTTAACTTGCTTTTTAATATATTTATAGATATAAAATTAGGCCTCTAACAGTGATAGGGACAGGGAAACTGCTGCCACCAAACAATTAAAAACAAAACAAAGAGGTAACTTCTTCCTGTTCTTCCATCTCTTGGCCTGCCCCCACTTCTCCATGACCTCCATCACAGACCCCCATTAGGAGGGGGATGGGATGAAGAGGAGAAAGTGGAGGCTACGTAATCAAGTGCAAAACACTGTGGTAAGTACAGAGTAAGTGCAGTGGAAAGGGAAGAGAAAACTACTGGGATGGTTAGGGACTCGGAAAGAATTCCCAGAAAAAAAAAACGGGGTCTTGGGATGTGGTTGCTCAGGGGCAAAAAACAATGGAACTGTCAGACTTCTTAAAAAACAAAGGGGGAAAAGGTGAACGACCTAAACCAGAGAGAGTGGCATTCCTACCCTCCTCTCTGGCCCCTCGGTACTGAACAGCCAGTCCTTCCCCACCCCCACAAAAGAAACAAGGGAGGTTAAAGAAAAATAAGCCCCACTTCCTATCCAAGCCAGTTAACAAAGGCTCTGTTCCTCTCCCGGACAATGGGAGAGGCCCACTTCTGCTGAGTCCTTTGCACCTTTCCATGGAAGCTCATACTGGCTGTCTCTCACTCCTAGGGGCTCTCTGCTGGTTCAATCTCCTGTGGTCTGTCCTCCTCGGATATCTTTATTTAAACAAAAAGTCCAAAGTGCATTTCTGATGAATGTAAGGGCCTGGAACCAAAAGAGTTGCCCAGGCAGGATCGGGCTGGCAGTCCCAGCCCATCCCTCCTAAGTTTGGGGCCTCAGGATGGCATGCACTGCACCCGGTCAGGGCCCTCCTCCTCGTCGGATGTGTCTGAGGAGCTGGGAGACTCATCAGAGTCCGCATCTGTAGCCCCAACCCCAGGTTCTCGCCAACGCTGTAGGATGGGAAATCCTTGTTAGTAAGGTCCCTGGATCAAGGACAAGACGATAGATCTATATTGGGTCAGGGATCAGCAGAACCCCCCCCCCCCTTTCTTATTTTAAATTAAATAACCTAGGGTGACCTGTTACTCCCCAGTAGCTAGAATTATAGGTGCTTACTACTGTGCCTGGCTCAGAATTTTTCTTAAAAGGCCAGACTGTAAGTATTTGTGGGCATATGGTCTCTGTTAGAACTGTTTAACTCTGCCTCTGTACCATGAAAGCAGCTACAGATAATACAGGGAACGAGAGTGTGGCTGCATTCCCAATAAAAATCTGTTTGCTGACCCCTGCTCTCAACCCCTTTTAAAAACCATGAAAGTTAACACAGGTCACCCAGAGCAATTATTTCTTCTCTACTCCTCCCTAGACCCTCCTGCCACTGAAACCGTAAAGATAACCCACTGTATATATAGTGATGGAGAACAAAATCATACAGGGCCTCCTTTATACTAGTTGCTCTAATAGGGATAAATAAAGGCCAGTGGATAAGACACCCAACCAAGACTACTCCATTCCTCTTTAAAGTAGTAAGGAAGTGTGCCGTGAAACTTTCTAGCCTTCTTTAAAGGCACATAGTCCTTGGGCACTCACTTCCAACTGAAGCTTACCCGATGATGGCGTCTCTGTCTCAGGTGATGCATAAGGAACCAAAGCATGTGACTATCAAACAGGTCAGTGTGATGCAAGCTATCTTCATCCCGTTCTCGCTTGTTCTTCTTAATCACCTGGAACCCAGAAGAGTTAGGAGAAGTGATAGTAATTAACAGGAACCCCGGGCTTCATCAACAGGACTGGTGTTGCTGTCTGCATATGACTGGAACCCAGCACTGGAAGGTGGAGATAGGAGGATCACAAATTCAGGGCCAGCCTGAGCTACTCGTTAAAAGCTTGTCTCTGAAAACCAAGAGCTAGCTAGATTGTAGCTTGGTAGTAGGGCATGTGCAAGGTCCTGGGTACAATCCCCAGCACTGTGTGTGTTTGGGGGGGCAGGGGAGAGAAGCAGACTATGTCTTTCATCCCAATAAAACATTCCTTCAGAAACCATTAAGCTAATGTAGAGCTGGATTAGGTTAGGAAAGGATGCTCAAGGTCAGTCAGTGAGAAGGTTGGACACTTTAACATAAAACAGCTTTTTCCTAAAGATGCTTCCTACCTACCAACTAGAAGCACTTCAGAGCTGCTCTGTGGCTCGGGACTGTCCCCACAGAGGCAGTGAGGGGAAAGTAGAGGAGGTGTCAGATCAATGCCTTTCAAGAACTGAGCAACAAGTTATTCCTTCTTACGACATTGAAGAATGGTTAACAGTTACACGCATTGGTTTCTACAAATGAAGGCCTTCAGCCAGTCACTTACATCCTTTAACCCTGTCAGCTCAGTGGAAGCTTCAGCTGTGGGTGCCCAAATCTTCACATCATGGTCCAGGCCACTGGTTGCCAAAACAGGAAGGTGAGGATGGGGCTCAAGACAATTTACCTGGTTTGGGAGGAAAGAAAGCAGAGGCTCAGGAGTATATGGGAGTGGAGTTTAAAAACTATGGCTGCCTTGAGCCAACATCTGGGCTGAAGAGGACCACCTACATCAGCCTAGAACAAATAGCTCTGGCAACAGAGGAGATACAAAGTGGATATAAAATCAGCCTACCTATCATTTCAAATATATAGATGAAGAGAGGCTGCATCCCTAGACACCAGGAGGTGAATGATAGGCCATGCGTATTGCAGCTTCCTAAGATACTGACCTCATTCACTCCAGATTCTAAAGGTCCAATTTTTCCGAGGCTGGAAAAAAAAGTCTTTCAGTGGCTTTCATCAGTGACAATTAAAAAAAAAAAAATTAGTAAAGCAGCAGCTGCCCCTGTACTTCCAGAGAAAATGGAGAACAATTATATCCACTTGGTGCTGCTTGGTACTAACTTGGTACTAACTGGAGGATGGGGAGGCTGAGAAGAGGATGAACTAAAGGGGTGGGGGAAGGGAGGCTTGTGTCTGTTTAAGAACCCTTTGCACAGACGGCAACATCCTGCTATCTGCCCTAGGGGCACAGTAAACTCGGCTACAGGGAATCACTATGTAGTCATGCAGTTTCTCCACGGAAATCAGTTTCAGTCCCCCTCATTCACTCAATAGGGAGCAAACCAGTGGCTGGCAGACACTTGGTCTCAGACAGTTTCCTTTTGTCTAAAAGCACCCATGCCCTCTGCTGTCTAACTCAAAAACATGAGCTTCCTTAACAGGGCAGGGCAGTTCCCATCCCCACCGGAAGAGCCAGTCCCAGATCTAGCTGCTAAAGCATTTTTAGACTTTTAGTCAGAAGAGGAACAGATAGGAAAAGCACCCCGCCTTGCTTCTGCTCTATAGTCCAAGAAAATAAATCCCTGGCAAAAAGCCTCTTCTAGTTCCCTCTGGACCAAGCTTGGCTGCTGGGCCTGCACACTCAGACCACAGCTCAGGAAAAGGAAAGGGAGGCACAGTGACTAGAGACTTCATTTTCTTTAACTCTGAGTTTACAAATAAGACAGGCTCAGAAGGCCTGGTTCTCTTCTGCGCTGATTTCGCACAGGAGCTCACTGCAGTTTTTTAGGCTGTGTACTTGGGAGTTTGAGGAAGCACTAGAGAACAAACTCTAATACAAAATATTACTAACAGATACTTGACAATGCACATACGCAAACCTGACCTCATTCATCCACTTCCTCATGAAATCTTGCTAAAGACCTGTACTCTTGAGCTTCCAACGAGAGCATAAAATAAAATAAAAAAGCATAAAGGAACAATTCCTTGGGACTTAAACCTAAGGACAAAGCCAATGGCAAGAGGACAAGAGAATAAATGACATATAATACCTGACTGGAACCTGCAGGGGAAGCCAACAGAGAGCTTCTGGGCCAGGGGACCTGGTCACCTCACCAGACCTGTCAATAATGCTTGAGCACAGAAAAGAACTCAGGCCTTAGAAGACTGGGCTAGGGAATGCAGGGAATGGGATAAAGCACCAAGTGCTCTTCGGGAGAGTAAGGAGTTGTTCCTTGACATCATCTCCCACTCTTGTCCCTGTGAAGCCGAATGGGTTAGGAGACCTAGGCAAGGTGGACAATAAACTCTAAGATCCCTCTGATGCTAACATTCACTTTATTTCTTTTAATTTTTATTTTTTTTAAAGATTTATTTATTTATTATGTATACTATGTTCTGTTTTCATGTATCCCAGAAGAGGGAGCCAGATCTCATTACAGATGGTAGTGAGCCACCATGTGGGTGCTGGGAATTGAACTCAGGACTTCTGGAAGAACAGCCAGTGTTCTTAATCTCTGAGCCATCTCTCCAGCCCAACTAGCATTCTACTTTATGATACAGAATGCTTTATCATCTATACCTAGGCTACAGCCTGGTGACCTCCACTGCTGAAAGGTTATAACAAAAAACAAAACTATCTTAGAGAGAACCAGTTAAGAACCACATGGATAATATATTTGGCTGACATAAAGGCAAGAACAAGTAAAGACACTCTTCAGGGAGCAGCCACTACATCTCTTAGAATCATGAAAACTCTGGCCTGGGACCCACCCATCCCAAGAAGATACTCTTTCCCCCTCAGCCCTGGATTAATCAACAAACCCTGGTACTGGCTGAGCTGAAAGCAAACTGACCAGCAGAATGCTTCTGGAGAAGAGAGAAGTGTTGGTTAGGGAGAGGGCATTTTATCCCTGCATCTTTCTAGAACAGAATGCAAGATAATAGTTTATGACCAAGAAAGGACTTATGTGCCTATTGCAGAATTTTCATTAAGATTCCAACATTTGGGGCTGGAGAGATGGCTCAGAGGTTAAGGGCACTGGCTGCTCTTCCAGAGGTCCTGAGTTCAATTCCCAGCAACCACATGGTGGCTCACAACCATCTGTAATGAGATCTGGTGCCCACTTCTGGTGTGCAGGCATGCAGGCAGAACACTGTGTACAAATGAATAAAAAAAAAAATTAAAAAAAAAAAAAAGATTCCAACATTTGAACCTGTTAACTACAGGTGACAGGAGGGACCTCTGAAGGAAAGGAAGTACAAGCAGAGAAGAGGAAGACACACCTTGAACTTATAGATTCCTCTCCTCTTATATTCAGGCTACAGAAGCTTTATATGTATGTCCTAGGTTCAAAAGATTTAGAAGAAACCAGAATAAAATACGAAATAGCCTCATAAGTAGACCAAGAAAACTGCAAGAAGGAATGGGATCCTGATGCCGTTTTACACTCTAGAATTGCTCTCTGGTAAGCCTTACCAAGTCATAGCGGAGATCCCCACAGCTTAGAAGAATAAAAAGGACGAGAACTTGGGTAATTAGTAAAGTGTAATCTTTCAAAATGTCTCTCCTTTCTTCAGTGGCTCAAAAACCTTGTTATAGAAAGCTATTTAGAGCCAGGCGATGGTGGCACACACCTTTAATAGCAGCACTCGGGAGGCAGAGCCAGGCAGATCTCTGAGAGTTCGAGGCCAGCCTGGTCTACAGAGTGAGATCCAGGATAGGCACCAAAACTACACAGAGACACCCTGTCTTGAAACTCTTTCCTAATGCTGGATCTTAAAAAAGGAAAAAAAAAATATGATAAGCTAGATACATCATAAGAGCTGACCATTCAGCTCTTTAACTTGATTTTTATGACTCTTTCTTGAGCCATTAATTAACACAGAGGATGCTTGCAAAACTCAAAAGGACAGGCAATGATATGACCACATTATCTAGTAGGCTGTTCAGCTGTTCTTTTCAAGAAAAATAAGTATTTTATTACATGTGCTTTCCTTTCTACATATATACAGGTACATTATGTGTATTTATATCCATTTGACAATAGGCATGGCACTTTCTCCCTAAATACAGCATGCATCTGTTAAGTACAAGGATATTCTCCTAAAGAGTACATCAAATAAATTAAATATTGGATACCATGTCGTAAGTTACAAACCATACTTATTTCCCTGAATGTTCAAAAAATGTTTCTTCTAAAAATAAATAACAAGAAAAATACATGTGCTTCTCTAGCTTTTCTCTACTGACCCAGGAGTCAGCCAGGGTCGCTGCCTAGCTTACTTAGAGCCAAGGCAGGAGACATCTTGTTTTGACATTGTATAGGAGGATTTGTCCTGAACTAATGTCTTCTCTTTTGGAAAAAGCCCATGTGTTTGTTCAGGCTATCTATAAATTCTTCCTAAAACGCTTTCTTCTTCTCAATAAACTATGCCTTGTAAAGACAGAAGGAAGGAATAGAAGAAAGTATTCCATCAAAAACCTCTGCACCCCCAAGGCATAATACCTTTAATTTAGCTGTATGGAACTCTGAAACATGGTACCATGTAGTGAAAATTCAGTGTCCCACAGAAGACCTACCTTTCTGACCTAAGAGACTAGGGCCAGGCAGTCCCGCACCTCATACTTACCACACCTCCCTTGTCTCCCTCCATGAACTGAATGATCTGGCAAGAGGACTTCTCCCAGAGGAAGATGTGCCCGCAGTCACTACCGCTCACCACAAACTCACTCTTGGGGCCATAGAAATTGACGCCTTTTACTGAAAGGATAAAAGGGGGAAGAAACCACATAAGGATTGGCACCGGGCCTATATTTATTTACCTCACTGAGAACTTAGTAATTTACAAACTGAGTCAGCTGAATGCCAAATAATTCTTTTCATTCATTTCTACAAAATAAATCAAGAGAGTATGTATGTGATAGGTAATTATAGTAAGAATCACAACATCCCAGAGACAATCTTCCAAAGAGATCTGTCAGGAGTCTTCTGTCCCTGGGCAACAGTCTGCTTCAATGATACTTTATCAGGTATAGGCCTCAAACTAATGCCCTATCTGTTCCAACCTGATTCATTTCAGCTCTTCCCACTCTTAGGCCCTAGGATTATTCTTGGTATACCCAGTCAGTGTTTCTTAGATCATCAGCTGATCTGAGATTAACGAAGGTACATGACACAGTCCCCTATAAGAAGCATCTGATCATGCTCACTATCAGACTTCAGTAAAAGGGCCCAAATCTTTAGAATTTGTAAAAGACAGGAGTCCAACTATTAGAACCAGCTCTACAGACCGCCACAATACTGACACTTTTCCTTTTGCTTGCCCACATAATGAAATCCAAATACAGAACTCTGCCCTCCTTTCCTTCTTCCCAGAGCTCCTCCCGTCTCCACGTGGAATGCTGGCCATCCGCCTACCTTCCCTACATACAGTCGGACCCGTCAGTACACCAAACCACAACGCTCCAGCTGAACCCAGCACCAACTGAATCAAATTGGGGGGGGGGCACGTCGAGACAGGCATCAGTGCTCTCTTATTAAGAGAGACTGAGGGGAGTCCAGTGAGCCCAGTTTTTGGGAACCATAGACAGAGAACTACAAAGCCACACTTCACTAGAAACCACCACTGTTCCTCCCTCCTTTGCTTTATTCAAAAGAATCATTCCCTTCTCTCCCTCTAAAGATACCATCTTACACAGTCTATGTAATTTAGCACTACAGCTTTCTCTGACTTTCTAAAAGGACCTCTGTACCTACTCTATAGTAGGTGAAATCACAGAAAGTCAAGTCTAGCTTCATGCTTAACCAACAGAAGGCAACATCACTGCCCCGAATCACACTTGAAAAAAGAAAAATCCAGCCCAACTAGGCATAACCTCACACTGCCCGAGTTCCCACCTACACAATGGGAATAAGATAATGTAGGTTTTCAATGGGACTTGAGTCACAGAAACAGAAAAAAGCAGACTCACCTGTAGCATTATTTCTATGACCTTTGTATCTCTTAATATACTGGGCCCCATCACTGTGAGAAGAGTTGAAAAGGTAAATGTCTTCATCATTGTAACTGGCCAGGAGCTCTGCCAACAACAAGAACACAGCAGTGAAGGCAAAGGCTGAAAAGGCAGAGACTAGATTTGGGGGGGAAGGGGGATTGTCTGAAATGGGGCTTCTTGCTGGTAGTGGGTCCTCTTAGCACCCATCTTACTTAGTTTGGAGAGGCAGGCAGGCTAGTTTACATAGGGTCTACGATGAACCCATTACCAGCCCAGGGGTACCAGCAGAACACTCAGGAGATCACACCCTCTAACTTACTAAGGAATCAAAGGCATTAGAACCTGCTTAGGCTAGTAGCCTAGGCTTCAGGACAAGCCCGTGAAATGTCATCTGAAGCATTTCCAAGGGTCGTCTGCTATATCCTCCCACTACATGCTCACCATCAGGAACGAGTCTCAGCGGTTCCACTTGGAGCTACAGTACAGTGGCGAACACTGGAGAGCATATGCTTCCCTGACTCAGCAGCTCCCTCGACAGAGGAGGCTTGCCAGCCTAGGAGCTGGGCCCTGCTCACGTACCTGTGCCGTCGTGGCTGTACACAAGACAGGTGATGTTTGCTTTGGACTCACTGTTCACCTGCAATAAGGAGCAGATACTGACTGAGGCCCCTAGCCCACCCCATTGGTTTTATCAACTTCAGGAACAGGTTTTTCTAGAAACTCCCCTGTATTTCTTCCCAGAGACAGACAAATAGATAAATAGAAAGAGGGAGGGGAAGGGGAAGAGAGAGTTAAGAGTGAGGTACATAACTGGAAACATGTCCACCTCAAGGAGTCTTAGTGAGGCCCTGTCTTGGCTCTCATCTGTGTGCTAGCCATTTCAGATGCATTATTTCATTAGGCCACCATGATAGTGCCAATCTCCATTTTGCTGTTGAGAACACTGAGGCTAAATAAAATAGGTCAACTGGCTGCCTAAGATCAGAAAACTTGTAAGAAAACCAGAATTACAATCTGTCTGACTTCAAACTCCAAACTCTTTACATTATGCCAATAAGTTTGGAGGTAGCTCAGGATGAAGTCTAGGAAGCCAGGAGTCACTGGTCTTCATGGATCTTACCAAGTGATGAGGGCAGAATTTCTTTAGCACTCCATTATTCTCATTCTCATCAATTTTCCTCTGGTCATAAATCCTTTAATGAAAGAAGCAATGAAAGTGTCAAAACGTACACAGTCATCCCTGCGGAGCTCTAAGACAGAAGCTCCTTCCTAACCAAGCTTGCGCTTTCTTCTCTTCAGGAAACGTGCTCCCCTCTCTAATCCACTTCCAAACTTTGCCTTATCCAGCTATTTTTCAAAAAGCAGTAATCCTCAACTATATCCACTTGGAGTGGCTTGTCAAGTTTTACGTCACTGACTGTTTATTTCAGTGGTGGTGTGTTTCATGTATGTGAAAGCCAGAGACAACCTTGGGTGTCATCCTTTGGAACACCACCCCCATGCTTTACAAAAGGGTTTCTTCTCACTGTCCTGGAGCTCATCAACGATGCTAGGCCGGCTGGTCAGCAAGCCCCAAAGATCTTCTGTCTCTGCCTCTCCAGCACTGGGATTGCAAGGAAGCACCATCACGTCCCACGTTTTATAGACGAACTACCCATCACTCTGGCCCCATTTATGCTTTCATTTCACTGAAGCAATTAATAATCACACCTTTTATATGGATGGTACTTATCTGAAAGCATTCATGATTCATGAACAAAGGCCATATTTTATGTAAGTGCCAAAGGCAACAACAAACCTATGGTCAACCTAGAGTGGCAGCCCACACTTGCTATGCTAGCATGTGGGAAACAAAGGCAGGAGTAAGAGTTTAAGGGCAGCCACAGCTACACAGAGTACAAGGCTAGCCTGAGATAGATACATATATGACACTGTCTCAAAAGAAGAAAGAAGGAAAGCCTTTTCCACGTTTCTTGCAATTACACTGCCACAACTTATTATTACCATAGCTCTACCTATATTGTTTTTTTTACCTAAAATACTAATTACCCAATTGTCTTTAATCCTTTCTGTAGTTAGACTTGAGTTAAATATTACCTACAATTTACTCACTCAAATAATACTGGGTAAGTTACATGTACCTTACATATTTTCCTATTCAATACAGGTTAATAAAAGAATCAATGTATCCCTGGCAATATCTAAACATTTGGGATAAAGAGAATACCCAGGAAATGTTTACTAAATGAAGCCACAAGCACCACAGAAAAATGGTTATATTACTCCTAAATAAATTTATCAACTGTCAAATTTTTTCTTTCAACTAAGTTTAAATCAAAACTCTTTAAAAAAAAAAAAAAAAAAAAGGTAAATTAACAGAGTTCAAATATCACTAACACATTAAAAAATTCAGTAAATAGCCTGGCATGATTGCACATACCTTTAATCCTAGTACTCAGGAGGCAAAGGCAGGCAGACGGATCACTCCAGCCAAGGCTACAGTGAGACCCTGTCTGTCTCTCTCTCTCTCTCTCTCTCTCTCTCTCTCTCACTCACTCACATAACACACCAAATTTAGTAAGTCAGCAAATTAGTGAAAAGTACTTAAATACTCAAGGTCCATGGGATGCTATATGGTAAATGGACTACTTCGGGCTCCTCAGCACCCAATATTCTTTGTTCTTTGTCTTTTAAGAGATACTATATTTTTCTTTTCCTCCAAACATAAATAGGATGCCAGACCAGGAATTGGCAACACCCCCCCCCCCCCCCCCCCGCCAGACAGGGTTTCTCTGTGTAGTTTCGGTGCCTGACCAGGCTGTCCTCAAACTCACAGGGATCTGCCTGCCTCTATTTCCCAAGTGCTGTGATTAAAGGCATTCACCACCACTACCCCATGTAGCAAACTCTTAAATAGATTTTAAGATAGAAAACCCTGGCAGGCTACCAAGTCTATCATAACTGAATTCTGCTACCTGAGCACTACCATGCTAATGGGCAATATGAATAGTCATGGCTGTGTTCCAGTAAAACTTTTCTTAAAAAAAAATTATCTTTAATTATGTGTATGTGTGTATGGCTGTAGTGGGTATGTGCATATAAATTCAGGTGCCTACAGAAACAAGGGCACTGGATCTCCTAGAGCTAGAATTACAGGCAGTTGTGAGCCACCCAGCATGAATGCTGGGACCTGAACTATATAGTCCTCTTGAAAAATGGCATTTCACTCTTCACCACTAAGTGGTAAAACTTTACTTCAACAACAACAACCAACCATGAAGAATAAGAAGGCCAGCACAATTTACCAGGCCCTGTACAAGACAGTAGTATAAAAAGATGAGTACAAAGTTGTCTACTAATTTCTGAACCTGGGCTTGCCAATTCAGTTGGAATGGACAGACAGCAAGCCCCAGGGATCTGTCTGTCTCTCCTCTCCAGTGCTGGGATTACAGGTGTGCACCACAACAACATCCAGCTATTTTATGAATGCTGAGGATCTAAACTCAAGATCTAAACTTGCTTATGTGGCAAGTACCTTAGCAACTAACTATCCCCCGGCACCCTTCTCAAAGCCTATACTGCACTCTCTCTGTAAGCTTTCAGGCAACCACTAACTTGCTACCCTAGACCTCTCTCCCCTTTGACCTTCATCTGATGTTCTTCTAATGCGTTATTCTCAACCTAAGGACACGAGGACTATGTATCAATCGGGTCTTATGAACCAGAGCCTAGCCCAAAATCTTAGAACAATAGGTTTACAAATCAACCAAGTAAACTACCAAATTTACCTCCAAACTCCCATACACTTTTCTTTACTTGGTAAGTATATTTTTTCTTTCTAATGCTGGGGACCCAATCCAGGGAATCAAACACGAGAGACAAGTGCTCTATCACTGCACTCCTCTAAACTCTTACATCAATCTAAGTAGAATTTAATAGGAGGGACTCACACTCATATTGACTCCATTTGATAATTTCTTTTTTACATTTGTTAACTTCTTTTCTTCTTTGTTTTTGTTTGCTTTGGCTTTAGGTCAAAAAGTATGTCTCCCTAAACCTTCATTTAAATGTTTTCATAACCCTAAAATAAAATAATAATTATGTGAAGCCTTCAGTAATAATTATGTGAAGCCTTGAGGTTGAGTAGGCTATCTCTCTGTATTCCTTGCTTCTTTCTTGAAAGAAAATTGCAGTAGTAAAAGCAATGGCGTCATTACATACAGTATTTGGTACAAATCTTTTCAAACTTGTATCCAAAAATAAGTGATCTCAACATTCAGCCAGCCAAACTGAAAAAGTACCAGAGAAGTTGAGCTGAGTATAATATCAAAGAAGACCTAGGTGCTGACAGGACTCTCTACTCATGTAGAATCAGTGTGGCTCAAAATCTGTATGTACTCCTGACAAGGAAGTAGGCTACCATCTGCTAAGAAACTGGGGCACACAAAGAGACTGAAAACACGGAAGCTGATAAAAGGAAAGATCTGAGTATTTTATTCCTCTGCTGAAATACTGTAACAATTCTCAGCCCAGAGCTGGACAGATGGCTCAGTGGTTAAAGAGCACTAACTGCTCTTTCAGAGGACCCAGGTTCGATTCCCAGCACCCACATGGTGGCTCAGAACTGTCTTTGTCACTTCAGTTCCAGGGCACCCGATAACCCTCACACAGATGTCCATGCAGGCAGGCAAAACACCAATCCACATAAAATAAAAACAATTCAGTCCAACTTTAGCTTTGGGAAATTATAAGCTGTGGAATAGGGCACTGGAACTTTACTAGGATCTTTGGAATAAGTCAATACATCCAACTCAACAATTTCTCTTTAAACCTCTTCATCCTAGTGATTAAATTCTCCATTACAGAGACTTTTCAAGCAATCTATTTCTCCAAGAAAAAAAAAAAAAACAAAAAAAAACAAAAAAAAAAACCCAACTAGAAGTTAAACTTGGAGTTTAACCCAGAAAGCTCTGACAACAGCCTTTTTTTTTTTTTTGATCAACAGCATCTTATATAAAAATAATAGGGGGCTAGAGAGATGGGCCAGCAGCTAAGAACACTAGCTGCTTTTTTTTTTTTTTTTTTTTTGCAGAGGACACAGGTTCGATTCCCAGCACCCACATGGTAGATCACAACCACCTACAACTCCACTTCTAGAGGACCCAAAGCCCTCTTCTAGCCTCTCTGGGCACCTGGCACACCATGATGTACACACAAAATATTGCTATATATTTAAAGACTACTGACTGAAAGAAATAAATTTTGAAAGAGTATCAAATTATCCAGAACTCTTGAACAAAGTAGGTCATATATTTTCTTAAAACTTATCTCCCAATTCTAATTAATACAAGTAATTTCAAAATAGTTTTAAAAAGTGTGCTTTCATTCCAAAAGAAGATGTCACTTTTCAACTACCAGCAGAACAGAAAAACAAAACATAATTTTTCTAATTATGCCGTCCCTCCTTTTTCAAACTGACAATCCCAAAGAAATGTAGTTAAAATACAGCAGCTGGCTAGCTAGGGAATAAGGTCAGAAGGAAAACAACTGGTACAATGGGGATTGAAAGAATGATGTCTGTTTTCCCTTAGGATGTGTCTCAATAGCCAGTATGAAAAACAGATGTTCACAGTAACAAAGACATTACTACAGATAAAGAAAAGTGGTTCCGGACAACAGAAACAAAAATCCTCAGTTACAGAGTGTTCCCACGCCCATTCTTTACTAAATCTAACCAGTGCTCCAATCGCTAGTGCAGAGCTGTCAAGGTGATTACTTGACTGGGTAAACACACTTGCTGCTCAATGATGCAAGCCTCACAACCTGAGTTTGATTCCCCAACAAGTGTAAAGGCCAAAGTGACTCCACAAAGTTGTCCTGTGACTTCTACACACATGCTGATGTGCACTATAGCATACACCCCTCATATATACATCATACCCACACAGATAATACTAAAATTAAATTTAAATTATTTGAAAAGACTGCTAGTACAATGTTAATTTATATAGGAAAATCGTGGAAAACACATATGGGTTTATGTCTTAGCCACTATGTGGGACAAATTTATCAATCTTCTTTAAAATGTGATAATCCCAGGGCTGAAAAGATGCATAACAGTTAAGAGGACCAGATTCAATTCTTAGCACCCAAACAGTGCCCAACAACCATCTCTAACTCCAGTCCCAGAAGAGCTGACGCTTTCTTCTGGCTTCCTTGGGCACCATTCATGAACATGATGCCCAGTTATATACAAGTAGACAAAATACAAATAAAATATATTTGTATATTTTTTAAAAAAATTTAAAAAACAATCCCCATAATATAAAATTCCTCAGGCTGTTGTCATAGGGATCAAAATGTCTCAGAAGGTGCTTGAGCATTTCCAAAAGGGTAAAAGATCCATGTGGTAGTTAATGAATTCGTACAATTTGCTAACCACTGGGGAGTATCTGACAATATACACCATGCCTGAGTCTCCAACTCCCAAAGACACAAAAGACTGACACTCACCGTACAAACTGGTCTCGCCCGCCGACTGCAAACTGGTGGGTATTGGCAGGGTTCACATAGATTGTATACAGCCCCACCTTCTTCTCCTTCTCCTTCGTCACCACCAGTTTCCTTCAAAGAGTAAAAAAGGCACACAGTCAGACTGTCCAGAAGACCCAGATGGAGCTCAGCATGGTAGCTCAGATCTGTAATCCCAGTACTCAAGAGGCTGACTGCCTGAAGTCAGTCAGCATGGGCTACAGTGACTTCCAGGCCAATCTGGGTTAGTGAAAAATGCCCCTTTCCCCCAGCAAACCCACCCCCAAAACCTAAAAGACCCAAGATGGTCATGAAAAATGAAAAACCAGCAGAGCAAATGCAGACATGACTAATAAGAAATCAAATTCTAATCTGTACCAAAAAAAGTAGATGTTTTTTGTTTTGTTCTGAATAACAAAATAAAATGCACTATGCTATTTTGAAGACTGGGGGAAAACATGAAGTAATTTTCTAGTGTTGTCTAAGGAGAATAAGCCGGAAATCATCATGGTAAGTAATTAAACCAGTCATAAAGACATACATGCTTTTCTCCTTGATGGAATAAGAGAAAAAGAAAATACAACAAGAAAAAGGCTGCCACCACAGCATGTCTATAATCCCAGCACTTAGAAGGTAGAGGCAGAAAAATTTTGATTTCTCAGCCAATGCACAGCCATGACTTCAATCCTCAGCACCACATAATCTGGGTAGGTGGCACATGCCTGTAAATACCAGCACTCAGAAGATAGAGGCAAGAAGATCAGGAGCTTAAGTTATCCTTGGCCATCTAAAGAATGAATGGCCAGCCTGGGTCCCATGAGACCTTGTCTCTAAAAAAGGAAGAAATATGAGGAAGACTATGAGGGAAAAGAAGATGCTTTAGGGGGTAAGAGAAGAATCTAGAGGTGCCTTTGATTGAACCATATTATATGTACTTGATGTAATAATGTAATAATGAATACATCATTTTGTATAATGTATATGAAATAATAAAAAATACAAGCTGGGGCTGAAGAGATGGCTCAGTAGTTAAGAGCACTGTCTGCCCTTTCAGAGGACCTGAGTTTGATTATCAACACCCACATAGTGGCCTACTACTGTCTGTAACTCCAGTTCTAGGGGATCCAATGTCCTTTCTGGCCTCTCCAGGCACTGCACATATGTAGTAAACAGACACAGATGTAGGCAAAATAACCAAACACATAAAATACTAAGTAAATTTAAAAAATTAAGTGTAAGCTAAAAGCATGTGAATGAGTGTGCTGTGCCTTAGAGAACATGATACCAGGTACCTGGAGATACAAGGAGTGCTGGAAGAACCACAGCAACAGTGAGCTAAAAAGTCCTGGAGATCAAAGGCTAGCTCCCGATTTTTAGGGAAAACAACAAACAAGCAAACAAACAAACAAAGGTCACCGAAAGCCTGGCTTTGGGTTTGGAGAGGTGGATTCATTAGTGAAATGTCTGCCATACTGAGTTCGAGCCAGAGCTCCCACAAAGAAGGCTAGATGTGAAGATGTGTACCTCTAACCCTAGTCCTGGGGAGGCAAAGGGTGATCACCCCCAAAGCTTGCTGGCCAGTTAGTTTTGCCAAACTGGTGAGCTCCAAATTCAGTGAGACCATATCAGAAAGTTAAGATGGAAAGCTGCCAAATGGCTCAGCGGATAAGTGGGCTCACTGCCATGCTTGACAAACTGAGTTTGAGCCTCAGGTTCCACATGGTGGAAGGAGAAGAAACTCCCTCAAAATGTCCTCTGACTTTCACATGCACACCTTGGCACAAATGTGTACACACATTTATAAGTAAGCAAACAAAGATAATTAAAAAAAAAAAAAAAATGGGTGCCAGCAAGATGGCTCAGTGGGTAACAGCATTTGCCACCAAACCTGACAACCTGAGTCTGATCCTCAGGACCCACATGGTGGAAGAAAAGAACCAAGTCCCTCAAACTGATGTCCGACCTGTACATGTGCATTATGCATGTGTACACACAAATAAATTCAATTTTAAAATTAAACCAACACATACACATTTAAAAACTGAGCTATCGATTTCTAGAACATAAGTAATCCTAAAGAAAACAGCATCCTTTCCTCTCATCTGAAGCAAGTTAGCAGAGAATGGATTTATGAGATAAATATATATATACTAAAAAAGCACTTCAAAATTCCTCTGGTTGCAACACAGAAGATACTTCTGATGATCCTCATGTCACTGGGCCCTTGGAGAACCCCTTGGTTTCAAGAATTTAGCTAACCAGCCATAATTTATCTCACATTAATAGTAGTTCTAACAGAACTTTTCCTAGATCTAATTGTCAATTTGCCAAATATGATATCATGCAGATTAATAAACTTACAGGAAAGACATCAAGAAACTATTAAGAGGAACCTGGGCTGGAGAGATGGCTCAGGGTTAAGAGCACTGGCTGCTCTTTCAAGGAACCTGGGTTTAGCTCCCAGAACCCATAAGGCAGTTCACAAACTGCCTGCAACTCCAGTTTCAGGGGATCTTGACACTGTCACACAGACATGCAGGCAAAACACCAATGCACATAATATAAAAATAAATCATTTAAAAAAAAAAAAGAAGAGGAACCCAACTTAGCTTTTGTTTTTTATTTTAAGCTTTTATTCATTTTGGAATAATGGAAATGGAAACAAGAAAAAGACAGCCGCCATAACAAATTTTTTTGTAAAGAAATAATTTTAGCATTCTCTCTGCCTGGTCAAAATCACTCCAGCCTAGAACTATTCTGGACAATGAGATTTTGATCTATACAGCTTTCCATTAAAAGAATACAGATGCTAGGCATGGTGGTATACATCAGGTAAGATCATCAGGAATTCAAAGTCATCCTTGAATAAACTGAGTTCTAGGCCAGTCTGGGCTACAGGAGACTTTACAAAAAAAGTATAGAGATCATTGAAAAGCAGCTACTAGGAGGAAAAAGTCACACATACTCACACATAACCATATTCAAAAGTGACTGGAAAGTATTCAAAATTACTAACAATGGTTACCAATAGCTAGAAAAAAATGGGAAAAGATACTTATTTACGTATTTTTATTATGAGTTTAAGATGTAATTATTGTAAAACCAACAAAAATGAAAACAGATAACATATGTATCTATGTATGTATGTATTATAGGATTTCTAGAAAGGGAGGAGATATAACTAAAGATACTGGAACTCAGAAGATTATATACAGTTATTTAAATAGTAATGACTAGATTGAGATTTGACTTGATGTTTGTTTTTCAACCAGAGTGATGGCTCAGTGGATAAAGGCACTTGACGTGTAAGCCTGGTGACCTGAGTTCAATCCCTGGAATACACATAAAGGTAGAAAGAGAACCAACTCCACCAAGTTGTCCTCTGACCTGCATATACATACCACGGGACATGCACACACAAACACACACACACACTAACAGTAAAATAAAAATTACCAAAAAAAGTTGCTTTATTTTTCTATGGCATTACACAGTTAAAGGGAAAAAGGATTTCCATGTACAAATTGTCTATAGTATAACAAAACTCTATTACAGCATCCATCTTATTTTCAAGACTTACCCTTTATTTTTCTGTATGTAATTTAACTGAACATTTACAAGACTATACCTCTAAGCTAGACTGTGGAGTAAAGTGCTTCTTCTGGTAAGCTAAATAGAGGTACTAAGTGAGTGGAGAAGATTACCAAGATTATTACACAAGATTACCAAATTATTAAAATCTACCTAAAAAAGGGAGCTTTCTCTGAAAATTAAGGTATGGTAGGCATTTCATGCTAAGGAACAGACATGGGGCTGGAGAGATGGCACAGAGGTTAAGAGTACTGGCTGCTCTTCCAGAGGTCCTGAGTTCAATTCCCAGCACAACTATCTATAATGAGATCTGGTGCCCTCTTCTGGCATGCAGGCACACATGCAGGCAGAACACTGTATACATAATAAATAAATCTTAAAAAAAGAAACACACAGGAAGTAAGTACCTCTCCAAAACCTGAAGCTATCTCTTATCAAACATAGGCTTAAAGGTACTATATTTTGGTGAACCTAAGAGTTCAACATTACTATGACATGTGGAACATTTTAAGGCCAAGATATAAGAGTTCTGTAAAGAAAATGTGACTATCAGCTAGAAAGATGGCTCAGAGCTTAAAAGTACATACTGCTTTTGCAGAGGACCAGAGTTTGGCTTCCAGCATCTGTGTTGGGTGGATCATAACCACCTGCAACTCTAGCTTCTAGGGTATTGTCTAGAAGTCTCTGGCCTCTGTAAACATCTGTACTCATGTGTACATAACCCCACAGATACACCCATATACAAAATTGAAAATAAAATAAATCATCACTTTTAGGCCTTTTGGCTAAGATCAAGTATAAAAATAAAACAAATCTGTGTAGCCCTGGCTGTTCTGGAACTTGATCTGTAAATCAGGCTGGCCTTGAACTCAGAGATCCACCTGCCCCTGCCTCCTGAGTGCTGAGATTAAAGGTGTGCCCTACCACCACCTGGTTAAAACTAAAACAAATCTTCAAAAAAAGGTATTATGGCTAAACTTACGAAGCTGGCCGGTCTTGTCTCAGGTCAATGGTGAAGACTACAGCATCTTCACCAGCTGACAGGAACGTACAGGGAGAGTCTGGTTCTAGGGCCAACTGAAGGAGAGAAAGGGAAAGGGTGTGGTTTCTAATCATTAGAGGGAATCTAGTTCACTGACTTACCTTTCAGAAGGGAAGCAATTAAAATGTCTTAGCAGGCCAGGCATGATAGGTACACACCTTTAATCCCAATTTGGGAGGTTGAAGAAGGAAGATCTTTGTGAGTTCAAGGGCAGCCTGGTCTACATAGTGAAACCATGTCTCAAAAATAAAAATAAAAAAAGTCCTAGCCAGGCAGTGGTGGTGCACACCTTTCATCCCAGCACTCGGGAGGCAGAGGCAGGCGGATCTCTGTGAGTTCGAGGTCAGCCTGGTCTACAGAGAGTTCCAGGACAGGCTCCAAAGCTACACAGAGAAACCCTGTCTCGAGAGAAAAAAAAAAAAAAAAAAAAGTCTTAGCAAGTGAAATGTGTACTTTGTTTGTTTGTTTTTTATAAAATCCTAAGAAGGGAAGAAAGGGGCTGAAGAGAAGACTCAGAGGTTAAGAGCACTGGCTGCCCTTCCAGAGGTCCCGAGTTCAATTCCCAGCAAGCACATGGTGGCTCATAACCATCTGTAACGAGATCTGGTGCCCTCTTCTGGTGAGCAGGCACACATTCAGGCAGAACACTGTATACGTAATAAACCTTTAAAAAAACCCTAAGAAGGGAAATAATTTAGGCTTCACTCACTCTTACTGTGTGAATTAATAGCACATTGATTCTATACAGGACATAGGACAGGTAATTTGTTATTTTAACCAAATCCCAAAAGCAAAGGAAAACATCAACTATTAAGAGTTCATTCTAGGGCTGGAGAGAAGACTCAGCTGTGAACACTGGCTGCTCTTCCAGAGAACCTGAGTTTGATTCCCACCCATCTAGAGTGGGATCTGATACCCTCTTCTGGAATAAAGGTGTACATGCAGATAGAGCACTCGTGTACATAAAATAAATAAAATCTTAAAAAAAAAAAGTTTAGTCTAAGCGAGGAATGGCAGCACACACCTTTAATCCTAACACTCCCGACATAAGCAGGTGGATCTCTTTGAGTTCAAGGCCAGCCTGGTCAACACAGTAAGCTCCAGGACAGCCAGGCTACACAGAGAACCCGTCTCAAAAAACCAAAAAGGACTTCATTCTAAAATAAAGTCCATTACATTCAGGCATGCAGACAAATAATATAGAATGTCTTTCTTTTTCAGTCCCTGTATCTTAACTCTAAAAATTAGTTACCTAGTGGGTGGGAACTAGACTTAAAAATCAAAGTGGGTATTTTTCTTGAGCCTTCTGGTCTCCTCCAAATTCTTAGATTTTTTTTAAGAGTATCATCCTTTGCAAGGAAAAACATAAATCTATCCTGAGGTTGGGAAGCTCTTAGCCTCCCTGGCTACCACCATGACTATCCAGTATGTACTCACAGCTCTACATAAAGCTTCCTGTAACATGGATATTTATAGCTACTACTGAGCAGAAAAATCAGGAATCTTCTTATCAGAGGAACCAACCACCAGCTCCTGGGAACCATTAAAATGATCTAAAAACAATCAGAGGGAACTTCAGAGGTTTAAGAATGACACATGAACTCCAGGATCTCTGAATTAACCACTCTCAGCTTGGGGCTAGGTTTGTTTATTTGGGGGTTTTCAAGATAGTCTCACTCTGTAGCCTAGGCTAGCACAGCAATGCTGCCTCAGCTTTCCAAATACTAGGGTTACAGCGATAAGCCACCACACCCAGCCAGGGGCCAGGGATAATCGACCAAATTTTGTAAGCCTATGAGCTGAAGGTCTTTGAAATACTTGTTTTTCAGAAGCTTTACGACAGTTGTTTTTGCTCCCTTCTTAGCAAACCTAGGGACTGAATGAAGTAAGGCAGCTGAAGACAACAGAGGGACACAAGAGAGGATCTGGACCCACAATCCGGGGAACAAAGGCTTTCTTACCTTGTGGGATGCTCCCTTGTGCTGGGCCACACGCTTTGTGTTCTTGCAGCACTGTGTAGCAGATAGTTCCGCCACACGGACCTGCCCATCCCGGGCACACATAGCCAGGGTGGAATCACCACTGTTAGGAAGGAACTTGGCCTGGAGTATTAAGAATGAAAAGGGGACACAAAAGAAATTAAAGAGGTAAATTTGAGAGAAAAACGTGTGGATGACCCCTTGTCACTCTTTCCTTGTACAGCTGGATGTACCCCTCCTACTCTTTGTACAGACAGCTAAGCCCAAATCCTTCCAGAAGTCCAAGGAGGAGAAAGGAAGCCACTTCTGACATAAAAGTGCATTCTGGATGGCAATTGTGCCTTACAGGGGGAAAAGCAAGGAACAAGGACAAATCTTCATCTACCAAACAAACATAAATATGCCATAAGGGGAAAGGAACCTGGAAAGAAGAAAGAAAAAAGACATGCTTATGGATGAGTGGCTAGTATATATGGACAATGGGACTAAGGTTTAGTATCTCCATAGAATAATCATTATTAGCCAAATTTTATCAAATGCAACTAAATACCAGCCATGAATCAAAAGTGCTTAGCTCCCCTAGTTTTCTTTTTCCTGAGTACTGAATAGTACTCAAGAGTCTTAGCACATGCTGATAAGGTGTGTTACAAGCCCTATTTCATAGATACATAAACTCAAAGTACAAAGTAAATAATTGTACACACTTATATAGGGCTAGGATCTGAGAACTAAGCAGTTTGGTTCAGGAGCCTGTGCACTCTACTACACTGCCTTGTACTGATACACCTATAGGAGTTTCAAGTATCCTACCCATAGTCCGTATGTGCAAGGAAACAAAAGGCTGCCATAGGGCTCTCAGTATACCATTATGGAGTCAAGGCTGGATCAAGTCCTCATATCTAATTCCCACCACAACTTGCTACTAGCTTCTGCTCTAGGCAGCAACTCAACTTTGTCTACCCTCATGCTTGATTTTATCAAGTTGCTATTACGTCTTTTTGCCTTACCTGGAAGACATTACTTTTATGGCCACTCTCAAAGTCCAGAACTGGCTGCCGCCGCACCCAATCCCACACCACCACCTTCAGGTCATCACTGCCACTGGCCAGCCAGGTCCCACGCTGGTTAAAGTGCAAGGTATTGACACAACCGGTGTGGCCCTCGAGCCCATGCTGCAGGCGGAAACGCTGGACAAAGACTCTTGCCCCACAAGCCTCATACACAAAGCGGGCACTTGAACCCAGCTCCCGCTCCCGAAGGGCAGGAAGGGCTTGCCAGCGAGGTCGGGGCAAAGCTGTTGTCTCTGAGGATACCCAGTCCTCCAGGGCTCGCTCATCATCGGATGAGTCCTGATCACGACTGGCCCGTTTGCGCTGTACGCGGTGCCGAGGCTGTTCCTCTTCCTCTTCCTCTGAGTGGTCATGAACTCGGTTTTCATCGTTGATGGAATAATGGCCAGTGTCCTCCATGCTGTCAGAGTCCTTTTCTTCACCTGAGCTCTCTGTGTCTGTGCCTCGACTTTCTGTGCTGGTGCGGTTGGGGCCACCATCATCCCCAGTCAAGCTCAAACTCAAGTCTGAGGCCTCTACTTCAATACCTGAGGATGTTTCCCTTCCCTCTTCAGCTCCAGACATCTCTTCTGGACTGCTAGACAGGCTTCCTGGACATTAGTGGATAGATGCAAAGAAAAAAAATGAGGAAAAATAATTAGGACAGTGATCAGAAAGACTTTCTACCTTGGTCTAAGAAACTATTACCCCAAAGACCAAGAAACAAATTTTAGTAAATCTGTTTACTTTCCAAATGCTCATAAAGAATAACTGCATGCCTATAATTCAAAGTCATCTTCAGCAAGTTGGTTTTGTTTTTGTTTTTTGGGTTTTTTTTTTTTCATAATTTATTTAACTTTATGTGCATTGGTGTGAAGGTGTCAGATCCCCTGGAACAGGAGTTACAGACAGTTGTGAGCTGCCATGTGGGTTCTGGGAATTGAACCCAGGTCCTCTGAAAGAGCAGTCAGTGCTCTTAACCACTGAGCCATCTCCAGGCCCTCTTCATCAAGTTTTAAGGGCACCCTGGGCTATATGTCTCCAAAAAGTGGAATGGCAGAACTTCTGAGAGGAGATCTTGGTTTTATTTATCTATTCATTCATTTATTTAGGTTTTTCAAGACAAGGTTTCTTTGTGTAGCCCTGGAACTCACTCTGTAGATCAGGCTAGTCTCAAACTAAGATTCTCCTGCCTCTGCCTCCCAACTGCTGGGATTAAAAGTATGTGCCATCAGCGCCTAACTGTTTGTTTTAAATAAAAGATTAAGATCAAAACTTCACAGGCGGGGCTGGAGAGATGGCTCAGAGGTAAAGAGCACTGACTGCTCTTCCAGAGGTCCTGAGTTCAATTCCCAGCAACCACATGGTGGCTCATAACCATCTGTAGTGAGATCTGGTGCCCTCTTCTGGCCTGCAGGCTGAACACTCACTGTATACATGATAAATAAATAAAATCTTCCAAAAAAAAAAAAAAAGCAGGCGGTGGCAGAGCCAGGCAGATCTCTGTGAGTTCGAGGCCAGCCTGGTCTCCAAAGCGAGTTCCAGGAAAGGCACAAAGCTACACAGAGAAACCCTGTCTCAAAAAAACAAACAAAAAACAAAACGAAACAAAAAGCTGCACAGGCACTAGGCATGGAGGCACACACTGGTAATTCCCATACTCAGAAAACAGAGACAGGAGGATTACCCCAAGTTCAAGGCCAGCCAGGGCTACACAAAAAGATCAAGTCTCACAAAACTCAAAACCAAAACAGATGTTAAGTGCTGGAATGTGTAGACGAATTTCTAAACAGTCATATTAAAGAAACACAGAGCCAAATACAGGGGTAATAGCCAAAGAAATCAGAGAAATAGTGAGAGTCATTAACTAACCTTAGCTCACCACGCCGCAGTAGCTTCCCAGAGAACCAGCTTCTTCCTGTCTAACCTGCGCCTTTATTGCCTTGTTGTTCTGCCTTCTCATTGGCTCTTAGCCCAGCCACCTCACTTCCTCATCACTGCCTGTCTGTACAGACCTCCAGGTCTCTATGGTTAGTACTGGGATTAAAGGCGTGTGTCACCATGCTTGGCTGTATCCTTGAACACACTGAGACTCTGCCTGCCATGTGATCGGATTAAGGGTGTGTGCTACCACCACCTGACTTCTGTTTATGGCTGGCTCTCTATGTCCTCTGATCTCCAGGCAAATTTTATTTATTAACATACAAATAAAATATCACCACGGGAATGCTATATGAAAGTGTGCTGCCGGGCAGTGGTGGCACATGCCTTTAATCCCAGCACTCAGGAGGCAGAGCCAGGCGGATCTCTGTGAGTTCGAGGCCAGCCTGGTCTCTAAAGCCAGTTCCAAGAAAGGCACAAAGCTACACAGAGAAACCCTGTCTCGAAAAACCAAAAGTGTGCCTAGAGGTGACTTAGGTCCATAAAGACAAACATCACATGTACTCTCTCTTATGTGGATCCTAGCTTCAAAATTTTAGATCTAGATGTTTAGTTTGGAGTTATCTATAGAGTCAGAATTGGAATAGGTATAGAAGTCAGAGGTAGGCGGATGTCTCTGAGTTCAAGGCCAGCCTGGTCTACAAAGTGAGTTTCAGGACAGCCAGGACTGTTACACAGAGAAACCTTGTCTTGAAAAACTAAGGGAAAAGGGGGAGGGGGGGGACGTTAGGAGCTAAAACACATGCTATATGAAAGCAGTGGGGATGAAAATACTGAGGATTCTCTAATCCTGAGGAAGGATGGGGGCACAGAGGAGGATAAGGGATTGGAAGGTGTGTTAACTAACACTAAAAATATACAAAGAGCTTTACAGAAACCCACTATTTTATAAACTAATTAAATAAACACTTAAAAGAAAAAAATAAAATGTTGTGAATGGAGATGCCTTGCTTGGGTAAGGGTAAAAAAGTTTAAGACATAGATTATTAACACAAATCTCAACGCCAATTCTGGTGTTCCTCCCTGTAAGTTTGAAGTCATGGGATGACCCCCAAACAACACAGGCTATTGCTGTTGGCGGTCTACTAAAACTAGACGGTAAAAGCCTATGGCTAAAGAAACCAGTTTCTTTGTAGGACATAAAATATCAAACTGGAACTGACCTGGCTAGTTTTCTTAGAGCCAAAGGGAGAGTAAGTGCTGGAGAGAAAATATATCAATGGGTGGAGAGATGGCTCCTCAGCTAAGAGCACTGACTGCTCCTCCAGAGGACCTGGGCTTGGTTCCCAGCATCTAACAATCATTTGTAACTCCAGTCCCAGAGGATCCAATATCCTTCTTTCCACTCAGGCACTGCATATACATGGGACACTGACATACATTCAGGCAAAACATCCATATACATAAAATACAGTAACTACCCTCCCTCATTTTTAAAAAGGTACCAAGGGGGGCGGGGTGTATGTCTGATGCAACTACCTTAGAATCTGCCCTCTGTTTGAGACAGGCTCTCCCAATATAACCCTGGCTAGCCTAGAATGCATTAGAGCAGGCTGACCTCCGATTGTGGCAATCTTTTCTACTTCCTGAGTGCTGAGAGCACAGGCATACACCGTCACCCCTGGCTTTAGGCTGTGTTGTTCCACAGGCACCTACTGATTACAGCAAATAACTAAACTATCTATTAAAACATCTCCAGCAGTAACAAGGCACTATTTCAATTGAAAAAAAAAAAAAGAAAAGAAAAAGTAACTCAGCAAGATCTGACACGGCCATCTTCTCACCGGATGATGGTAACTGACAAAAAGCATCTGGCTATGCCATTTCCCAGGTCAGGAAGGCACCTACCTCCTGCTGCTTAACTGCTAACTTGCTCTCATAAACATTTTTTATTACTATGACAGTTATTTATTGGGGGGGGGGGCGTGCCACAGTGAAAAGGACAACTTGGATGAATGAGTTTCCTCCTTCCACTATGTGAGTTCCAGGATCAAATGCAGGCATCAGCCAGGTGGCAAACAAGTTTATCCACTGAGCTCTACTGCTAGACAATTTGTAAGTTCTTAAAACCCAGGAATCATGGGGTTGAAGGATTTTAAGTTGGTCATTATGATCACTAACACAGGTTTTCACTTGCCCTTTTCTAACAAATGTATTTTAATTTACTTCAACTAGTTAGCTTGTTTTTAGATATGGTGTCATTATGTAGCCCACACTGGCCTCAAACTCACAAAGATTCTGTCTCAGCTTCTCAAATGTTAGAATTCCAGGCATGAATCACTAAACATAGTTTAGTAAATAGTAATAACAATAATTCTTTTTTTCTTTTCTTCCATGTTATTAGGGATTAAACTCAATGCCTTGTACTTGCTTGGCAAGAGGTCTACCCCTGAAACTATAAACTCAACTCTAGTTTAAAATTTTCATACTAGGACACATATTTTCAGTCTCTTTATTGAAGATGAAACAGTTTTATCGAGAAGCATTCGTGAGGCTGATAGAAGCCCCGCTACTTTAAGTGGATCTTGAGAGGATCAGCATATTGTAGTCTGCTATCTTGGCAGTGACATAACTGGTCACTTTCAGTGGGTACAATTAAATATTGCACTCTTGTCTAGTAAAGAAATCATTGCAATGAGCCCTTGAGCAATGTTCACATTCAATACAATCACAATTTCCAGCCTAAGGTCAAGGGATGGAAAAAAGAAGGGAAGAAAGGCTTTTAAAATACTGTAATACTGTTTACTTTGGTCTCCTCTCTGAAGATAGTACAAATTTTATCCTGCTACAAGTAAAATCATCAGAGAAAGGTAAACCAGTTGTGTGACTCTAATATAAGCTATTTGAGTCCAATAATGTTTACTGATATAAACCTGGAACACTTTATACTGCCCGCTTGTCTGGGTTGAAGCAGTGATTTGTAAGACTGCTGAAGAAATAAGACCTCCTTCCAATGAATTCTCAGGCAAAGTCCAACACAGAAAACAGATAAAAGTGTTTTGTTTGAAGTAACAAGAGAAGGTTGAACAACACAAAAGCACCCCACCAAACAGCATAGTAGTAGGAAAACTGGGCTAGGAGGCAGAAGAAAAATGGGGTGGGGCAGGGGGAACCCACAGAAATCTGAACTTAGGAAGCAGATTTGCTGAGAATTACATATGCTGAGAAAGTATACTAGATGCGTTTAAGTGCAATTGGGCTTAAGCTTGGGGCTGGTAAGAAGGGATAAAAACACACCTAGGGCAGGGTATAGCCTAACAGCAAAGCACCTGTTTAGTGTGTACAAGGTTATGGGTTAGATACCTGGTATACTATACCCCTGCACACAACACCTGACAGAGCCCCAGATGCAAGGAAAACAACCCAGCCCCAGACTCTGGGAATTTACTGTTAAAATTATGATTAACAAGAACCAGCAAGATGGTCTAACAGGTAAAGGCACTTGTCACTAAGCCTGACAACACGAATTTTGATCTACCACAGGGTAGAAGGAGAACCTGATTCTACTAAAGTGAACCCGTGAACACTACCCGTGAACACTAAATAAATAAATGTAATATAAAATTTAAAAAGTTGTGACTAACAAATTCAGACTGTGATGGTGGTAGCACATTAAAATAAGAGACAGAGTATACCACAAGCTGGAGGAAGGGGCTTAGTAGTCATTGACCAAAGTCTACCTTAGGCTCTTGCAATTTTTTTTTACTGTATAGGCCCAAATGGTCAAAATGTTAAGTTATATAAGACCATTTAAGACTGTCTTAACTATTGACCCTCACTTGCACAAAAGCAACTCATAGATACTACATAAATGGGCATGACTGTATTTTGGTAAACCCTTCTTTACATGTGTGTGGTGTGTGCTTGTGAGTATATGCTATGTCCCTGGAAGGAGGGGCATGTGTGCAGAGGCCTAAGGTTAACATCACCTTACTGAAATAGAATCTGTCAAGTGAACCCAGAGCTTGTTGATACAGTTAATGTAGCTAGGTAGCCTGTTTCAGGACCTCCCCTGTCTCCACTTTCTGAGCACTGGAATTACATGTGGACCACTATGCCCACCTGGCATCTACACACACACACACACACACACACACACACACACACACACACACACACACAGAGAGACTGAAATTTCTCTAGAATCCTGTCCCTTCTAATTAAGTGCAAGTAAAGGGAGGGAAGAAGACCTGATTCTGGATAGCTTTGGTTTCATCTTTTCTATCACTGAGGCACACTCCCAGATCAGTAACTTCATTGCTTATCCCTCTCTGAAACTATTATCTACCATATAAACAGACCTCTCAATTAAGTCTTCCCCGTAACTCCCTCTACCTTAATTTTCTTCTTAGTATTTCATTAAGTAAGCCCTCCCTTTTGTAAACAGGCTTCCAAAAGTCCAAACCACTTCACCAAAAGGTCAATATATCTTTGGGGACAGAGATGGCTTAGCATAAACTGCTCTTTCAGAGGACCCAGGTTCAATTCCCAGCATCCACAAGGTGACTCACAACTGTCTGTAACTCTTTATATTTTTGTTTGTTTCTTCAGAAACAAAATAATTAATTTTAAATGTTTTAATTTTTTGTGTAACAGCCTTAGCTGTCCTGGAACTCACTCTGCAGCCCAGGCTGGCCTCGAATTCAGAGATCTGCCTGCCTGTGCCTCCTGAGTGCTGGGATTAAAGGTGTGCCCACCACCCGGCTTGTCTGTTGCTCTAGTTCCAAAGGATGTAATGCCCTCTTCTGGCCTCGGCAGGCAGCAGGCACAAGAGTGGTGCACCGACATACATGCAGACAAAATAATCATACACATAAAACAAAAATTAAAACAGAAGAAATATCTCTATATTGATCTTCTGAAAACAATCTGATAAAATTTGAAGGAGCAAAAGACTGAAGGCAACCCAAGATGATTCCTGAGTGCTTTCCCGTACTCAGACAGCAGACAAGATCTCCATTCTCCCTTAGGGAAGGGGGAGACCTCACCTGATAGTAAAGAGAGTTTGACCTTTTTTTCAGTCCCTTACCATTAGCTAAATCTGTTCTGCCATCTGTGCTGCTCCCTTTGCTGGACATCTTGAAAATGGTATGTGCTGTATCCAGCCTGGATTTGGGAAGAAGGAAATAAAATAATTAGAAAAGCTTCTGGGAAAGACAATAAAATAGACAAGGACATTCAACAATACATAGGTTTTACCATTTTCATAAGAACTAATCTTTTGTGTGGGTACACTTAATATTAACTACTCAGTTGCTAACCCCCACCCTCAGCTTCCCTGAATGTAACACCATAAAGAGACATACTTGTGGGGGAGGTCAACTGCCAACTCTTTACCTTCTTTCTTTTTAATTTTTTTTTTTTTTTTTTGGTTTTTTCAAGACAGGGTTTCTCTGTGTAGCTTTGCGCCTTTCCTGGGACTCACTTGGTAGCCCAGGCTGGCCTCGAACTCACAGAGATCCGCCTGGCTCTGCCTCCCAAGTGCTGGGATTAAAGGCGTGCGCCACCACCGCCCGGCTACCTTCTTTCTTAAGTAGCTGATAGTGTGTTTTGGTTTGTCTGTTTGTTTGTTTGTTTTTCCTACATGGGAAAGAAGGAACTGAGATAAAACTTGAAACAGGAGGTGCATACCTAATAACAAGCTGCTAGCTAAGAACCTCAACTTAACACAAGAAGACTACCTTCAGCACTGCCCTCTGAGCAAGATTCTCCCACTGTAAGTAACACGTTTCCACAAACCCTGTGAAGCATTTGTTTTCACAAAACGAATACATGAGTCAAGATTCTGAATCTCATTTCATGCACAAATAGACAGAAATCAAGCTCTTGCAAAGCACCCTAGTCTTTGGTCACTCAGCTGCAATGCCAAGCCTATTAAAAGCAAAGACACATAAGATTATAAACAGAGCCAGGTGGTGGTGGTGGTGGTGGTGGTGGTGGTGGTGGTGGTGGTGGTGGTGGTGCACACCTTTGATCCCACAGTTGGGAGGCAGAGGCAGGCGGAACTGCGAGTGCCAGACTGGCCATACAAAGGTATGTAAAAGAGAATCCCTGCCGGGCGGTGGTGGTGCACACCTTTAATCCCAGCACTTGAGAGGCAGAGCCAGGAGGATCTCTGTGAGTTCAAGGCCAGCCTGGGCTACCAAGTGAGTTCCAGGAAAGGCGCAAAGCTACACAGAGAAACCCTATCTTGAAAAATCAAAAAAAAAAAAAAAAAAAAAAAAAAGGCTGGAGAGATGACTCAGAGGTTAAGAGCACCGACTGCTCTTCCAGAGGTCCTGAGTTCAATTCCCAGCACACACACATGGTGGTTCACAACCGTCTGTAATGAGATCTGGCGCCCTCTTCTGTATATGTAATAAATAAATAAATCTTTGAAAAGAGAGAGAGAGAGAGAGAGAGAAGCCCCACTAAGCCATCTTAGCTCATCTTACACAGTGGCAAACATGACTTCAGCTAATTCTACTCATTTTCACCAGACTTACCTCTGTAGCAAAGCCCTATCTTCAACTAGGGAATGTATCTTACTTCTTTAATGCTGCTGTAACACTCCCATCCCTCTCCCGGACCTTATTGCCACCTCCAGCAAATTCCAAAGAGCCAAGAATAATATTATTCAGGCTAGAGTTTTGTTTAGCCCTTTCAGTGTCTTGAACAAAAGGCAGTGGTAAAAGACAAAGTATGACTATGATCTAAGACCGAGTACCCAGGCACGGTCCTCCAATCTTTCAACAGCCCTTTCATTCCCCTAACAATTACCCTAGAAGCCATCCTTATCCTCACCCTCTACTTTTCTCCTTTACAGAAACTTGTGCTGTTTCATAAAAACTGTCCTCTGCAGAGACAGTTGCCCAAAGAATGCTTGTAGCAGGCCACAGTGGAGTAGTTTTGACAAAAAAAAAAAAAAAAAACAAAAAAAAAACAAAAAACAAAAAAACGGACCAAATCTGAGAAAACACCTGGAAGAGCAGCGATGAAAGAAGGTGCCAACAAGACATCAACAGCCGTGTATACAAGCTATTTCCAGAGCAGACTACTTTCTTCCTCTCACTTTGTGTTTACTTGGTTTTGAGATAGGGTCTCACTCTGTACCTCAGGCTGGTCTCAAATTCATGGGGACCTTTCTGCCTCAGATTCCCCACAACTGGCTTCTCTTCCCTCCCTAATGTGTAATTTTTTTTTTTTTTTTTTTTTTGGTTTTTCGAGACAGGGTTTCTCTGTGTAGCTTTGCGCCTTTCCTGGAGCTCACTTGGTAGCCCAGGCTGGTCACGAACTCACAGAGATCTGCCTGGCTCTGCTTCCGGAGTGCTGGGATTAAAGGCGTGCGCCACCACTGCCCGGCTCCTAATGTGTAATTTTTAAACAAAGATTTATGTATGAGGATTTTTTTTTGCCTGTATGTATGCATGTATGTATTTATGTGCAGCACATATGTGCCTGGTGCCTAAGAAGATCAGAAGATGGTGTTGGATCTCCTGAAATTGGAGTTACAGATAGTTTGTGAGCTACCATGTAAGTGCTGAGAAATGAACCCGGGTCCTCTCCAAGTCGGGTCCTTTCCAAGTCGGTTAAGTGCTCTTAAACTCTGAGCCACCTCTCCCACCCCATCTGGATGTATTTGGTAAAGCATTTCCTACACAGCACTTGGCTTTGTCTATCAATAGTCACTATTTATATTCTTTAGCATCTCAGTAATCTCCCCAACCCTGAATCTACAGGTTTCAAATTAATTATTGTAAAAGTCCTATAAGGAAAGTTATTTCATTACTAGTCATAAAGCAGACCACTGTATCATAGTAAATTAAGAGTAGCTGAGATATTCTTCTATTTGTAGAATTAAATTGTCAAGCATGTGACATGCCCACCCCACTATTATCCACTTCCAGAGGATAAAACAGCAACTCTTGAAAACCTTTCTCATAACTAAATAGCATCCTCTATCGGAGGTTGGGAATGTGTGAACTTGTCATACTGCTCTAGAAAAGGCTTGCCCAGCCTCTGTGACCTGCTCTCTGAGTAGTGGGGGGAAAGGAAGCCATGATGTTCATCTCATCCAGAGTTCACAGGACAGTCTTTTAAGGGAGAAAATGGCTTAAGGGTCTTTAAAAAATGGACCTTCTTTTTGAGATAAAATTGACGGACCTTATTACTAAATTCAGAAACATAAAACCCTGTGAATGCTTATGAAAAGCATTCATGCCGGGCGGTGGTGGCCCATGCCTTTAATCCCAGCACTCGAGAGGCAGAGCCAGGTGGATCTCTGTGAGTCTGAGGCTAGCCTGGTCTACAAAGCGAGATCCAGGACAGGCACCAAAGCTACAGAGAGAAACCCTGTCTCAAAAAAAAAAAAAAAAAAAAAAAAAAAAAAGAAAAGAAAAGCATTCACACAGCAGATAGTTTCTAAAGATTACATTTTAGCAAAATCAGTCCCAGACTAGAAAGTAAAAGTTCAAGATCCCAGTGAATGAGTGAAGACATTCATACACTGTACCCCGATGAGCCCATGATTCTCTTACTTTGTGTGTGTGCCGTGGTGCATGTGTGGAAGTCTGAGGACAATTTGTTGGAGTCTGTTTTCCTTCCACTATGTGAGTCCCAGGGGTCAAACTCAGATTTGCAGGCTGGCTGCCATGTCAGGTACATTACTGCGCTATCTTGCTAGCCCTATTTTATATTTTTAAAAGTTATTTTTAAAGAAGTAAGATGACTTTGCTTTTTCATCTATAAAGTAACAGACAGAAAGCTAGACATGGTAGCACATGCCTGTAATCCCAGCGCTTAAGAGGTCAAGGCAGAATCAGGCAGATCTCTGTAAGTTCGAGGCCAGCCTAGTCTACAGAGGGAGTTCCAGGACAGTTAGGGCTGTTACACAGAGAAACCCAGTCTCAAGGGAAAAAAAAAAAAAAAGGTGAAGGCAGGCCTCTGAGTTCAAGGTTATCCTCAGACACACAGCAAGTTCAAAGTTAGTGTGGGCTACATGATACCCTGGCCTGAAAAAAAACATAAAAGACTGAGTGTCCCTAATTTAAGTATCCAAATGACTCCAAATTGTGAAACTTTCTGAGAATTAACATGATCCTCAATTAGTTTCAAATTTTACAACATTTCCGACATTCATATTATTTATATGCAAACATTCCCAAATCTGAGCTTACAGTATAGTTTAATCATGGGGCCCTGGGCTCAATACCCAATACTGCAACAATAAATACTAATGTGAAAAACTGAAATGTAAAATAATTCTGGTCTTGAGCATTTTAGGTTCATTTAGCTATTCCAGAGGTGTTATACATTAGCAGAATTTATGTTAAAACCTATGCAGGAAGGGTTTATTGGCGAACTTCAGTGGAAACTTTGGGCATCTACCCCCAATATGCATGCATACACATACAATCAGATTGCATTAAACTTAAGGTAAGCCAAACCTGGAGGCACACACCGGTAATTCCAGCACCTGAGAGGCTGAGGCAGGAGAACTGCCAAGAGTTAGAGGCCAACCTGGGTCACATGCAGAGTGACAGCCAGCCAAAGCTACTTAATATGACCCTATCTCAAAAATACAAAATGGGGGCCTGGAGAGATGGCTCAGAGCTTAAGAGCACTGGCTGCTCATTCGGAGGACCCAGGTTCAATTCCCCAGCACCCACATGGCAGCTCACAACTGCCTCTAACTCAAGTTCTAAGGAACAGGATGCCCCTCTTCTGGCCTCCACAGGCACCAAGCACACAAGTGATGCACAGGCAGGAAAAACACCCATACACACAATAATAAAATAAAAATAACTTTTAAAAATATAAAATAGGGCTAGCAAGATAGTTCAGTAATGTACCTGACATGGCAGCCAGCCTGCAAATCTGAGTTTGACCCCTGGGACTCACATAATGGAAGGAAAACAGACTCCAACAAATTGTCCTCAGACTTCCACACATGCACCATGGCACACACACAAAATAAGAAAAATGTAGTAATGTTTAAAAGGTATATAATTTTTTTCTAAAATATAGGCCAAACAAATAATCAACATTCTTTTTTATACACTACTGGATCATCTTATATATCATTTAATGAGATTATAAATTCTCATTTTGGGAATTATTTCTCTAGAAAACCAAGAAATTATGGGCTGAGGAGATGGTTTAGTGGATGAAGAAAGTGCTTGCCATGCAAGTGTTAAGGATGAGTTAAAATCTCAGGTGCCATAGAGAAAGCAAGATAGGGTAAGTTCACATCTGTCCCGACAGTGTTCCTAAGAAGAGAGCTAGAGACAAGAGAACTCCCAGGAACTTGCAGTCTAGTTAGCCTGTATATACAGGTATAAACAACAAAGACCCCAACACAAACAAGTGAGGACAGCCACCTGAGGTCGTCACTGCCCCGGCATACATGCTGTGGCATACTTGTACATGCAAGTATGTGCACGTATACATACTCACACACACACAAATTATGACAACATGGCTACTCTTGAGAGAAGCTTTAGTTCTAAGTTTCAATCAAAATTAAATATAACCAATTCAACTCTAGTACAGAAACTATAGTAACCACCTGCAATGTATATATAGAAAGCATAACTTCCAATGTGATAGCATTCAGAGATAGAGTCTTTTGGATACAATCAGGTTTAGATGAGGTCATAAAAGTAGATAGCCTCATGACAAGATTGTTACTTTTGTGAGAGACAGAGTTCTTTATTTCTCCCTTTATCCCCAGCATGTGAGAGCAAAGTGAGGAGGCAGATCTCTATAAGCTGAAAGACATCCGTGACCAGACACCATCCATGTTACTGATACGTTACTCTTAGACTGCACTCTCTAGAATGATAAGAAAATGAAGTTCTGTTTCTTAAGCCACCAGTCATTGGTATTTTGTTCTAGCAGCCTGAGTCATCTTAAGATACTTACTGTCCAAACTAAAGCATGCAGCAACAATATAACTGTGCCCTACAACTTTAATACCATAGCCACTGTAGAATCTCTTCTACTCATCAACAAAATAAATACATTTTGATTCAAACCCCAATCACCTTTTTTCAATGCATTACATACTCCAAAACTCCACTGTTTCCACTCTGGTCAATTAACATGTAAAATATGGTCCAGAGCAAACCATGCTGAGCAGAAAGAGCTGATGGGGTCACTGTCTCAGGTAGCTGGAGGAGTTTAGTTTAGCTCTACTGCCTATACCCTAAAAATAACCATGACTCCTGCCAAACTGAAGGTTAAAGAGTAAACTATTTGAGGATGGCGGGGAGATCCAGGTGTTATTTATTTCAAGTTCAGTAGTAAATCCCGGTGATCCAGTTTGTTTTTTCTGTTTTAGTAATAATAGGCCTTAAGTTTCTAGCTAACTATATAACAAACTATTAACTAAAAGTCAAGCAGAAAAATAACCAAGAATCTTATTTAAAAATTTCTGGCCAGGCAGTGGTGGCGCACGCCTTTAATCCCAGTACTTGGGAGGCAGAGGCAGGCGTAAGTTTGAGCCCAGCCTAGTCTACAAGAGTAAGCTCCAAGACAGCCAGGGATACAAAGAGAAACTCTGTCTTGAAAACCAAAACAAAACGAAACAAAAGACTACTAAGAAACAATAAGCAGAAATGAGCTAATGTTACAAACAGCAATATGGATAGATCTCAGATACATCATGCTACTATGTGTAAGAAGCTGAACTCAAAATATCATTTGATATTGGGTTATCATAGGATTCCATCTGTGGTACTTTCTGTAAAAGATGAAATTATAAGGACAGAAAACAGATTAGTGTTTGACAAGGGCAGTGGAATGAGACTGAAATGCAACTGATCCCAAAAAGCATGAGAAAAGTTTTAGGTACAGTGATAATGTTGTTTTCAATTGCAGTGGTGTTACATGCCTGTGTTTGTCAAAACAGGAAACCTAAAAATGTAAATAAATACATTTTACTATGTGTAAATTACACTTCAATAAATATTTTACATAAAAAATAGAGTGAAGAAAAAAATCATGGAAATTGCTACATAATACTCAACTATTAAGTACATTAAATTTGAGGTAAGATATCTCAGTGGTTAAGAGAACACATTGCTCTTGCTGAAGATCAGAATGTGGTTCACAGAACCTACACTGCGTGGCTCACAACCACTTATAATTACTGTGGGAACCAATGCCTCTGGTCTCCATGGACACCTGCATTCCCCACATAGACACATACACATAATTTTAAAAAATAAAAATAATTTTTTTTTTTTGCTTTGGGTTGTTTTTTGAGACAGGGTTTCTCTATGTAGCCCTGGCTGTCCTGGAATCACTCTGTAGACCAGGCTGGCCTCGAACTCAAGAGATTCACCTGCTGGGGTTAAAGGTATTGGCCATCACTGCCTGGCTATAAACTGTTTTTTTTTTTTTTTTTTTTAAAGCCACTACATTCAAGGCTATATTATTATCACTATTATTACTCTCGAGGTTTATTGCTGCGGGCCACAGAAATATATCATAAGAACTCAGCTGGTTATGGCAAAGTCACTACCTGGAGGGATCAGGGAATAAGTTACTACCACATAGCCCAGGGAAGCCTAGAACTTACTATATAACCCAAGTTGTTTTTAGACTTGCTTCTGCTGACCAGTACTGGGGTTACACACATATGAGCCACAATAGCTGGATAAAGCTATTATTATTAATATAAATTTATGAAAGTGGTCAATGTATCATAGCAAATGAGTAAAATGTCACATCCTAATCTAAAGGTGAAAGTGCTAAAAGGATTTGTGCCTCGGTTAAAGCACTTATTTATCAGCAACCAACATAAATGGCAAAATGAATCCGACATAACATCAAGAGCCTCTAACTTTACTGTTTTGGTGAATACTAAGAATATTAAGCTTAAAATAATTCAATGTATTGCTAGTAAGTGAGCTATTGATTTGACTCTTTATTGATGCTAGAGATGGAGCTCAGGGGCTTACACGGGCATAAAACACACACTACCACTGAGCTACACCTCCACTGCCTTTATATGTATTTCTTTAACTTCCCTAAGATTCAGGTTAAATCCTTTGGTGTCTAGGGCCTATAAAAACTGGTCTGATGACCCTACTTGACCTTAGGCCTGACAGAAACATTTAAGTAACATTATGATGGGTGCTGTCCTTGATCCTTTTATTAAGAACTTGGTTTCAGTCAGTTCTTATGACATATTTTCCCAGCATTCTCTCAGGCCAATCCGTATCTCATTCTGCTATGCAGTTAACAACTCTCCTACATAACTATCTGTATATAAATGAGGTAAGGTTTTAGAATTTTTTCTGAAACTGAAAGGTAATGCTCCAAAAGTTCAATTATTAGTAAGACAGATATTTGCAAGCCACATGGTTCTCAGTTCCCATTGAGAAGACAGATGTCCTATACAGCTTATAATTGAACAGCTGTTCAAGGCTAATCTCCACCCAAAGTATGAATTTGCTTTTCTAGATCCTATCATCATCTGGAATTAATCCTCCTTTCCTTATTTTCAATTCTTGTTTTCAAACAGAAATGGCTCATTTAAAATTCATTTTCCTCCAGCTCTTATAATCTGCCCCCACCCCAGATGATCCCTCAGCCTTGGGTGCACTAATTGTGCTGCAGATGCATCAACTGGAACTGGGCAACACATGGCCACCTGTTCTCTACTGTGAGATTACATCTAGAACCTTCGGAAGCTACACTCATAAAGTATCATCAGTGTGGCTGCCTAAACAAGACCTGAACAAGGACAACACCAATAAACATGCTACCATGGAATGGGCAACCTCACCAGGTCCCAGCCCTAGACAAAGAATAGGAAACAAAGGAACAGAGGAGAGAGGCTGTGGGAGAGGAAATGGTCTTCCCCAGGGAAAAACCCCCAATTCATTATCCAATGCCAAGTGATCAGACCTGAAGTCATATACACACAAGTGATATTAAACAGACTCAACGGTTATATTTATATATTTAGAAGTATGGTGTGTAAAACAATAATTAAAGAAAAAGAGGCCATGAATTTGAGGGGAGGAATACAGCGAGGGGTTGGAGAGAGAAAAGGAAAGAGAGAACATTATGTAATCATATTAATTTTAAAAAATAAAGATACTAGCCAGGTGGTGGTGGGACATGCTTTTAATTCCAGCACTCGGGAGGCAGGGACAAATGGATCTCTGAGTTTGAGACGCACCTGGTCTACAGAGCAAGTTCCAGGACAGCCAGGGCTGACAGAGAAATCTTGTCTTGGAAAAAATAAACAAACAAACAAACAAACAAAAAAAGAAAGTGAAGTGCTATTTTCACTTTTGGAAAGAAGGGAAAACAAGGTTTTAAGGCACTTGGAAGGCTGGATAAAATTTCAAAGAGGAGAAAGAAAAAGTCAAAAAAGAGGAAGATGACAATGATATTCTGACTGCCCAGAAGGAAAAATAAAATGAAAGTTAAAAACCCGATAAATTCAAGAAAAACATGTAAGTCAGCTTTAGCTAACTGTAAGAAGAGCTAGTCAAACAGGGAGGCTCAGTGGTATGGTACAGTGCTTGCTGAACATCTACAAGGTCCTGGCCTGAGACCTTCTCCCCATACTATGAACAAAACTCAAGAAGAGCACAGGGTGTGCGTGTCATCAGGGAGGTTGTTTTGTCAAAGATGGTAAGACGGGCTAGAGAGATGGATCAGAGGTTAAGAGTACCGGCTGCTCTTCCAGAGGTCCTGAGTTCAATTCCCAGCACCACATGGTGGCTGACAACCATCTATAGTGGGATCTGATGCCCTCTTCTGGTATAAAGTCAACAGAGCACTCATATATATAAAGTAAATAAATAAATCTTTAAAAAAGTAAGCAATCTGAAATAGAAGGAGAAATAAGTTTAAAGCTATTACAGTTGCTAAGAGCCTATCTTTAAGATTGGTGGCACATGGAAATAAACGGAGGGGACATGAGAAACACTGTAGGGTAGACAGTGTTTGGCTTCATAAACAGTTCTAAAACTAAAAGTTAAAGACACATTTTGAGCACAGAAATCAAATGCCACAAATGACAAGCTGGCACCCCCGGAAGACTAATTCTAGTATGTTTAAATCCAAGCTGACATGTTATGAAGGTAGTGAGAATCAATGCAGTACATGTAGAACTTAGACCCGAGTGGTAGGAGATAATCATCTGCAAGTCAAGTTGTCCCCTGGCTTCCACATGTACATCATGGCAAATGTCTACCCACACACATACATACACCCACTCAAAATAAGTAAAAACAGAATTTCAATTTTTTTAAGAAAGAAATAAATTAGGGCTAGATATATAAACTTACAAATTATCTAAATAGAAATTTCAAAATCAGATACCTTGTAAACTAAAACTTACTAAGAACAAACCAAATCAGTACCTAAGAGTATCTGTGTTCTAGGTATCTAAGAGGGGAAGTCCGGCTGGGCAGCGGCAGTAGTGGTGGCACACACCTTTAATCCCAGCACTCGGAGGCAGAGCCAGGTGGATCTCTGTGAGTTCAAGGCCAGTCTGGTCTACAGAGTGAGATCCAGGAAAGGCGCAAAGCTACACAAAGCTGTCTTGAAAAACCAAAAAAGAAAAAAAGAAAAAAAAAAAGAAAAGAAAAGAAAAAACAAACAAAAAGGGATTCTTAGTCTTTTCCTTTGGGGGAGGGGGGGCTTGGGGAGCACTCAAGGTGGCAACGTTGGCCTTGAAGTCAAGATTCTCCTGCCGCAGCCTTCTGAATATCTGGCATTATAGGCATATTTACCTACCTTTACCTTATTGAGAATTTTCCTCTTTTCATTTAAGGGAAACATTTACAACTGCTCTTTGTAATTTGAGTTGCTGGCACCAATATTCTTACATTTAGGGGCCATTTACTTGAACACAGACACTAACATAGCAGGAGTGGTTTGATAACAGGTAATAAGTAACTAAGAGATGGCTAGTGAATACAACTTAGATACAGTACCTGATTCATGCCCCAGGAAAGCTGGGGTAGATTACAGCTGGCTAAGCAGAAAAGCACGCAATTAAAACTCATGAACTGTTTAATGCTGTACTTTCAATTAATATTTTTATTCCATGGTTGATCAAAAAAATACAAACTACAAAAAACAGGGCTTACTGTACACACAGTTATAAGACTTCCATGCCTACTTGATCTCATTCACTCAGGTCCTTGAGTTCTAAATAGGGAAGGTGAATAACAGATTATCTCGGCTTACTGATAATCTAGTTAAGAAAAGAAAAAGGCATATTCAATCCCAAAGACTTTTTTTTTTAAAAAAAGACAGGGTATAGCTACATAGCTCTGTCCTGGAGTTCACTGGCTTCCAAACTCTGAGATCCACCTACCTCTGCCTCCTGAGTGTGATTAAAAGTGTGTCCCACAACACCCAGCACTTTGGATCCTTGCTAGACATGTTTGGAGTAACTCTTACACAGCAAAAACAATACAGTAGTAAATCTACTGACAGTATAGCTTAGTCGTTCGACTTTAAAGGCCTCTAGTCTAGAGTCAGGCATGGTCACAAATACCTAGCATCTTAGCACTCAGGAAATTGAGACCACAGCAGTAACAGTAGTAGTGTGAGTTCAAGGCCAGTCTGAGGTACAAAGTGAGTTCAAGATGAGGCTTGGCTAGAGTGAGATCCTGTCTCAAACAAATACAACCAGGATGGTGGCACATGCTTGTGATGACATGAAGGTAGAGGCTACCTAAGACCGGAAGGAAGTTCAAGGTCATCCTCAGTTACATACTGAGTTTGAGGCCAGACGAGACTACAGAGAGTCCATCTTTTGAAAAGAGAGAGAAAGAAACAACAACAAAATACTTGTTCTTTGGTAATACTTTGAACCCTGAAATACCCTTAGAAAGAGAAGAATTTTACATCTGTGATAGACTAAAAATATGATTCAATGCATACAAAGACATTACCTAAAAATCTTTCCTGCAGGTTTGGGGAGTGGGTGGTGGAGGAACGTCCTTATCCAGGAAAACATGCACTAAGGGATAGTCAAGTTATTATTCTTTCAATATATTTCCTTTTCTCCTCCACCCTCCTCAAGCAACAAAAACCTCCAGATGTCATAAAATGCAAGTGCCTAACTCTTGACCACTGCCAAGAGTCTTGACATTATAATAGGAAATCTAGTCACTGGGTGGTGGTGATAAAAGTTAATTACCCCCCCCCAAAAAAAAACCAATCACTGGTCTGAATGAAGCACACTTTATACTGTGCTGTCATCAAAACTTCAACTTCTATGAACTTTGACTCTACCAAAACAGATGTGGAAGAAAAACAAACCAAAAGTTTTAAAACTCTTCATTTGCACTGTCTTAAGATGGTATAGCTTCAAGATGAAAAGAAAAGATCCCTGATTCTCTTTAGAGAAAGTATTTCCTTGTCATATTCTTAATAATCTGCTGGTGAGACTCACCACAGGGCTCATCATCTTAGAGAAAACGTTTCCCTTTTGGTAACAAAAGTGAATCACAAGGGGGATAGTTACAGCCCAGTGAACATTCCAGCAGAAAGGGAAGGAATTAGAACATACTCTGACAAGGTATGCTGACAGACCAAGAGGAAGAAATTAAGGAACAACGAAATTATTGGTGGCTGGGAGGTGGTGGCGCATGCCTTTAATCCCAGCACTCAGGAGGCAGAGGCAGGTGGATCTCTGTGAATCTACAGCCTGGTCTACAGAGTGAGTTCCAGGACTGTTACACAGAGAAACACCAAAAAAAAAAAAAAAAAAAAAAAGCCAGATGGTGGTGGTGGCGGTGGCGGCGGCGGCAGCGCATGCCTGTAATCCCAGCACAGGGATTACAGGAGGCAGAGGCAGGTGGATCTCTGTGAGTTCGAGGCCAGCCTGGTCTACAGAGCAAGATCCAGGACAGGCTCCAAAGCTACAGAGAAACCCTGTGTCGAAAAACCAAAAAAAAAAAAAAAGAAGAAGAAGAAAGAAATTATTGATACTTAGTTTAAACTTAGTTTAAGAATGCATTTAGACCCTTGGTCTACAGAACAAGTTCCAGGACAGCCAGGGCTACACAGAGTAACCTTGGGGGGGGGGGAGCTTTTAGAAAATACACATCTACAAACATTTCCTATCCCTATACTCAGAAATCAGACTTTAAAAAATGCCCTACATGAGCATTTATAAAGCAAACATCTGGTATCAACAATTAAGACTGAATCTGAAGGGAGTGGAGATGCCTCAGCAATGAAATGTTTACTGCTCTTGCAGAGGACGCACACAATAGTTCATAACAGGCCGCAGCCCAGAGGACCCACACAACAGTTCACAACAGCACAGCTCCAAGGGATCTGGTGCCTTCTTTTGTTGTAGCCTCCACAGGCACTACCCTCATAAGCATCAATTCCCACACAGACACAGATACATAAATCTTAAAAAATGAATCTGAGGGACTGAGGCTGTGTCTCAGTAACAGAGAGCTTGCTTAGTATACCTGAGCCCTAGGCCCAGTTTTTGTTCTTTTTTTTTTCTTTTTTGAGACAGGGTCTCACTTTGTCTGGCTGTCCTGGAACTCACTTTGTAGACTAGGTTGGCTTCAAACTCAGAGATCTGCCTATCTCTGCTTCCAAGTGCTGGCATTAAAGGCATTCACTACCACCCCAATTCTTTAAAAAAAAAAAAAAAAAAAAAAAAAACTGGAACAAGATGAGTGCCAAAAACACACACATGAAACTATTGACCTGTGCACTGTGCCTCACATCTGTCCACCAGGCACTTGGGGAGCTAGGGCAGGCTTACAGTTTGCAAGATGAGCCTGATCTACACAGGGAATTCCAGGCCAGCCCGGGATAAAGTGAGTCTCTGTCTCAATAATCAAATAAATGGGCTGGAGAAATGGTTCAGTGATTAAGAGCACTGGCTGTTCTTGCAGAGGACCCAGATTTGATTCCCAGCACCCACATGGCAGCTCACAACCACCTATATACCTCCAGTTCTGGTGTATCTGACACCGTCGGAAGTGTTGAACAGATAGCCAGGTTGGTAAAACACCTATACACATCAAAATAAAAGCTGTACTTTTATTCTTAGATCTTACATATACACATCAGCATTAAAATTTTTATTTTAGTTCATAATGAACATTTTCTAGTTTGGGCACCATGTGGAATAAAACTTTTACACAGTCACAATCCAATTTTTCCTACTACAAATCATAAAGACACTAAAAATTGGTCAGACCTACCTTACAGAGCCACTTAGCTTTCCTATTAAGTCTCAGTCTCAAACACAGTTCTACTCTCTGCTACCAGAAACCTAAAGCCTTACAAGAACTACATTTACAACTGGGTTCTGACTCCTTCTTTGGCTTGGCCCATGTTGATGAAAGCACGTGATGCTGCTTCTAACTAATCAAAAATTCTGCAAGCTAGCTATAAAAGGAGATACTTTTTTTAACCAAAAATTTCCCACTGCGTTTTGAAAAGTTGGACCTCCGAGACTAACTGGGCTTAGACACCTACTAAATGGAGAATCAATCACTAATCACTCCTATGGCATGTAACTAACTGTCTTTAATCCCAGCACTCGGGGAAGCAGAGGCAGGCAAATCTCTGGGAGTTGGATGCCAGCCTGATCTACAATGTGAGTTTGAAGGCATCCAGGACTGTTACACAGAGAAACCCTGTCTTGAAAAACCAAAATTTAAATAAAAGAAAAGAAAATAAAAAATGGCTAAAAATAATTCAGGCAAACCAATTCTCAATTTTTAACAGTACAACACATGATCCATACAAAGACAAAATACAATGTAAATGAATAAAGAAAACAAAAAACAACAGAGGCAGAGTGCTTAACTCAATCATTTGAAGACACACATTAATAGTTTAGGGCAGCAGGTCAAAACACAGCCAATTAAGTAATTTAACCAAAGCTGGAATAAAGTTACAAACAATATCCAAACTTTTGGAAATGGCAGTAAAATTGTCAAGAGTTTGGTGGTGTGCTCTTGAGCATCAGGAAAGAGACTGTCCTGAATTGAGGAATTAAAAGTCTTCCACTCCCACTCACCTTTCCTCCTTTTGTCAATGATGTAAGGCCAGGCTGGTTCCTGAGAAAACTGGTCTGGAGGTTCACTGAAGAACTGAGAAAAGTTAAAGTTTACATGGCAAAAGTGTCTCTTCTTCTGAACGTAGTCAAAACATGTATGACCACACTTTACTATTTTTTTTTTCAGTCCTTCTCAGAACTATTTAAAACCAAAATAACTTGACTAATTCATTCCTGACTACTAAACAAAACCCATACACGGAAAGTAAATACAAACAATTCACACAAGATTTAAACGCCAAGCAAGTTATCTCCCCGCTCCACCAACACTGAAAAGTCGTTTATGAGGAAAACCTGCATCTCTTCAACTCTAAACCAAACCACCTAGCATCCGAAGCTACAGAGCGCGGGGGAGGGGGGAGGGGGGGAGAATCCGGGGGAGAATGTGATCGCGCTAGTGCCGGTTTGTTTACAGACTCTACCAACCATCATGAGTCAGAAATTCAAGCCACCAGATGCTTTCCAACTAATAAGGACCAAGTGGGGCCGTCCTAAGGTGTCCTAAACCATTTCGGTACAGGGGAAAGTACACTAAGAGAATTATATCACAAAGCGTCCAAGACCAGACCTCAAGTACACACTGCCGGTTTCTTGGACCTCGGCCTTCCGTACAAGGTGCTGCTGGGCCCGAGAACTTGGGATGGGGGAGGGGGACACATCGCGCGGTGGCCCTGGAGTGACAGGGAGACGCACACAGAACCAGGTCCTCAAATTAGGGAGAGGGAAATGAGAGCCTGCAAATGGGTCACCGGTCGAACCCAAAGCCCCTGTGAACGATGGGGGTAGCCCGAGGGGGCAGCCCCGGGGCTGACCTGGGCAAAGGACAAGCAGTCCTCCCAGCACTGACTCGGGTGAGGGGAAGAAGACCTAAACCCTGGGAGCTCAGGAAAGGGATCGGGCCCATCCTGCGGGGAAGCGGTCAGGGAGAGGGGAAACAGGCCGAGCCGGAACGAGACACGGACCGGGTAGGTCAAGGGGAGGGCGTCCGGCTGGGGCAGTTACAAGCACGGGAGCCGGCGAGGCTCGGCAGCCCGCTTCCCGTCTTGGGTCATCCTTCTGCCAGCGGATGCTCCGACTGTTCCAGGCCCAGCCGCCCCGTCCACTGCCGCCACCAACGCCGCCGCCATCTTACACTGGCCAGCGGCAGCCACCACCGCCGCCTCGGGTCTCTGCGCCTGCGCCTGCGCCGTCCACGCTTTCCGGCCGGGTTTGCGACGCTGTGCTGGAGGAGACGGAGCGAGAACGGTCGCGCGAGCTCTCGGCTCCCAACCCTCCCGGTGGCCGCACGAGGGGCGGGGCTTAAGGCCAACCGAAGCGGTGAGGGGCGCGTGCGCGCTGCGGAGGAGTCGAGCTGTTTTCCTCGTTTCAGAGTCATGGCCTGTCTCCTGGTGTCCAAAACACGTGTGATTTAGGGGCTCCTTAGCGTTGTGACGGAAAATGGACCTGACTTCCAGGGGACTGGCAGGCAAATCACTAGGCGTCCTCCAGTCCTGAGGTTCTAACTCTTGCCACATTTCTTTTTTTTTTTTTTTTCCCTAGGAGACAAGGTTTCTCTTTGTAGCCCTGGCTGTCCTGGAACTCCGCTCTGTAGACCAGGCTGGCCTTGAACTCAGCCTCTGGCCCCCAAAGGCTAGGATTAAAGGTGTACGACACCGCGACTGGCATAATTTTTTAAGTTAGCATACAAACAGGTTTCAAGCTGGGCATAGTGGTGCACGCCTAGCACTTAGGAGGCTGGGGCAGGATATACACAAGTTGGAGGTCAACCTAAACTAATTCACCCCCAGCACACACACACAACATATACACAAAAACAAAATAATAGATTTCCTTGTGGTATTTTCATACATGTGTCATACTTGCTGGTCCCCTTCCCCAATAACCTTCTTTCTCCTTGTTGGATACCTTCAATTAGTTACTCTTAGCTATCATGACAAGTGTATATTCCATTCCTCTTGTTTGTTTTTCAGCACTGGCTGTCCTGGAACTCACAGAGATCTGCCTGTCTCTGGTTAAAGGCGTATGCCACCACCTTCAGGCTCTGTTTCCTTTTCTTATCTCCTATTCCATTCCCTCTCTATATCTCTTCCTTGCCTCTCAGGCTCCTTTCTACTTCCCTGTTAAATACAAATATGTGTAATGTATACACACACACACAAATTTAAATCCAGATTCTGCATATGGGAGAGAACATGTCATCTTTGTCTTTCTGAATTTAGTTTATGTTGCTTACCATAATCCATTCTGCAAATATCATTTCATTCTTCATAGCTGAAAGACTCCATTGTGTATATATTCCGTACTTTCTTTACCCATTCATTTGTGTAGGGACATCTAGTTCTATTCCATAATTCAGCTGTTGTGAAACTGCAGCAAAAATATGGATATGCAAAGTAACTCGGCAGGCTGATGGCTTCCAGTGACTTTTGTATATTGTTTTGTGCTGACACCTAAAGAAAGCCTACACAGGATTCTAGATTAGTCCCAGCTAGGAGGCTGGGACACCTAAAACAACTAAAGATGTTGTTTTAGACAGAGTCTTCTGCATCTCAGGCTGCATTCCAACTCACTGCATAGCTGAGGATGACCTTCTATTACAGATCCTCCTACCTCTACTCCAGAGTTGGGATTACTGGTGTACGTCACCATTCCCAGTTTATGGGGTGCTAGAGGTTGAGCTGCAGGGCTCTGGACATGTTGAGACATGTTGAGAAAGTACTCTACCAAGTAAACTACATCTTCAACCTCTTTTTCTTTTAACCAGAAGGTCAAGGAGTTCAGACTCCTCAATGCTGACCTATACCAATACCATTCCCTCCCTCCCTTCCCCACTTCAGTTCTTTGTTTTTGAGACAGGTACTTAAGTAGCCTAGAACAGCTTTAAATCCACTTCTATACCTACTGTCTCAATCTCCTGAAGGCTGGGCATGCACCACCATGTCTGATTTTATTCATCGTTGGGAATCAAACTGAGGGCTTCATGCATGCCAGGCAAGCACTCTACCAGCTGAGCTATGTTCCCAGCCACATTCTATTCCAAGCTGTCTCTTGCTTAACTGCTTGCTGCAGTAGACATGTGATTAATACTGTTAACTTGACAAGGTCCATAATTAGTTAGGAGACAAGCCTGGAGGCATGCCGGTGAGGGATTACCTAGATTAGGTTAATTGAGGTGGGAAGCCCCACCTTAACTGTGGGTGGCATCATTCCATGGGCTGGGGGTTTGACTGAATAAAAAGGAGAAAGTGAACTGAGCACCAGTATTCATCACTCTGTTTCTTGACTGTGAACATAATGTGACCAGCAATCTCATACTCCAGCTGCCATGCCGTCCCCATCGTGATGAACTTTCCTTCTAACTATAAGCTGAAATAAACCTTTGCTTGAGTTTCATAGGTTACATAATTTGCCCAGCCATTAGGAAAGTAAATAACACAGCTAGTTTGTCTGTTTCCATTAGTGCTTTGATACAATCAAACATAAAACAGCCAGTGTGTCTTTAAAATGTAAGTCAGGTCATAGTCTCCTACCCAAAACATTCAATACTTTACCATCCCATACTAAAAATCATAATTATTGGAACTGGAGAGATGGCTCAGCAGTTAGGAGCACTAACTGCTCTTCCAGAGGATTCAGGTTCAAGTCCCAATACTCAACATGGTGGCTAACAAAATCCATCTCCAGGAGATGATGTCCTCTTCTGTCTCTGTAGGCATTTATACAAAAGTGGTACACAGGGCTGGAGAGAAGGCTCAGAAATTAAGAGCACTGTCTACTCTTCCAGAGGTCCTGAGTTCAATTCCCAGCAACCACATGGTGACTCACAACCATCTATAATGAGATCTGGTGCCCTATTCTGGCCTGTAGGCATACATGCAGGCAGAATACTATACATAATAAATAAATAAAATCTTTTTTTAAAAAAATAAAGTGGTGCATAAATTTATATAAGTGCAGGGATGGCACACGCCTTTAGTCCTAGCACTGAGGAAGCACAGGCAGGTGGATCTCTGTGAGATAGAGGCCAGCCTGGTCTACAAAGAGAGTTCCAGGACAGTCAGGGCTACATAGAGAAACTCTCTTGAAAAAAAAAAATTTTAATGAAATTATCACAGGTTCTGCATGATCTGGTACCTGTCTTATTTCTGATTTTATCTCTTCCCTGGCTCCCTGGATCTGCTCTAGCCTCATTTCCCTTCTTGCTATCACAAAACTCACAGTATGTTCCAGCTCTAGTTTGGTGTTTTACTTTGGAATATTCAGCTATAATATTAGACTGCATCGTTCCTCTTAAGTCAGGTCTCTATACAATTGGTACTTCTTAAGTGAGGCAGCTCTTGACTATTTGGAATAACATATCATTATCTATCTCTATTCCCATTCTGCACTGTTTATTTATTTATTTATTTATTTATTTATTTATTTATCTATTTAGAGACAGGGTCTCACTGTGTAGTTCTGGCTGGCCTTGAACTCCTGAGTGCTGAGATTAAAGGAACTGCCACACCTGGCTCTGCTTTTATTTTTAAGAGAAGAGGTCTCACAGTTGAGTGTGGTGGCCCATACATGTAATCCCAGCACTTGAGAGGTGGAGGCAGGAGGATGAGCACTTGAAGGCCATCCTGGGTTATACAGGACCCTGTCTGAAAAACAAACAAGGGGAAAAGCAGGGAGTGGGCAGGCCTCTAGCTCTTGGGCTCAAGTGATCTTCCAGCCTCAGCTTCCACAGCTGGAGTACAGATGTACACTACTGCACCCAGGCTGCATTATTTTTTCATGTTTTACTTTATAATACTTAACCTATAAGTATATATTTAATTTAATGTGCTTGGGTGTTTTGCCTGTATCTCTGGGCACTGCTTGTGTGAGTGCAGTGCCTGTGGAAGCCAGAAGAGGGCAGCAGATCCCCTGGAACTGGAGTCACAGCTGATTGTGAACTGCCATGTGAATGCTGGAAGTCAGACCTCTGGAAGAGCAGCCAATGCTCTTAATCACTAGGCCATCTCTCTAGGCTCCAATTATATATTTTAAATCTAACTATGTTATAAGAATGTAGGTTTCTGAGGACAGGAACTATCCCTCTTTCATCTTTGTAACCTTAACACCTAGAACGCTAGTGAGCAAAGAGGTTAATGTCTTGTCATCCCACTTCATTCTTCCATCAGTCAGCAACTACGTACTGCATCCCTATTACATGGGAGGCCTTGATCTTGGCACTCCAGCAGTGAATAAAACAAACCAAGATTCTTTTGTTTACACAACTTTTTAGTGCAGGGGTTGGGAGTGCAGGGGGAGGAGACATACACAGAAAATAATAAAAAGTTACGAAGCTTGTTGTGAAGTTAAACAAGGTAAAGGCAGGCTACCAGCTCACCAGGTTGGCAAGATGGGTGTGCTCTTTTATCCTGGGAGTTTGGAGAAGGCCCCTTTGCTGAGATGTGCTTTGAATACGGAGTTGAAGTGAGAAATTGAGCTATACACATCTGGGGGCAAGTGTTCCAGTCCAAAGGGACAGCAAAGACCCTGATGGTCGAGTGTGTTTATGTAGGAAGCCAGGTGGTACAAGAGAAGGATATAAATAAATTAACAAATGTGGCATGACTTGACTTATAACTGAAGTTCACCCTAGCTGATTTCCTTAACTGCCTTCAGGGAGGCAAAACAGAAGCCGACAGACTCGTTGGGAAGGTATTGCCAAAGGCCTGCAGGACTAGTGTTGCAGTACAGGCCCCGGTGTGAAGGGGCTGCATGGAGGTGTACCTCAAAGTGGCAAAGAGGTCAACTTGCTAACAGACTGAACTCTCAGATGCGAGAGAAGAGGGAAAACGCATGGATGTGCTGGCTTATCTTAACTAAGCAAACAGTAATGCTTTGCACTGAGGTACATGTTGGGGAACAGGAGCAGGTTTTGTGTGGGGAAACATTTAGCTCTGTTTGTCAAATCCCAAAGCATGGAGTTTTATACTACAGAATTGAACAATCTTACTTCTCATTGGCAAAGACTGTTGATTGCAATGGCTCCTAGTTTGGTTAATGTGTTTGAGCCTAGTTATAATGATTTAAAATTCACAATCCAAAACCACAATTCCTGTTGCATCTACCTAATAAGATGGACTACACTAGTACCTACTCAACCTTAGGGCTGGGTTAGTGTGACAATAACCAGCTCTGAAATGAGGGAATCTGTTACAGTCAGCCACCTTTCTTTCTAAATGGAGGAAAGGTTTATTTTGGCTTAGGATATCAGGATTCGGGCCATGGTTGCCTGGCTCCATGTGCTTGGGCAGAACATTACAGCAGGAGATGGGGTGAAGGGTGTTCTTGGCTTCTTGGCAAACACAAAGCAGAGAAATGGGAAGAAGCCAAGAAGATCTACAGCCTCAAGGGAAGGTAGTGACCTACCTCCTCCAACTAGGCACCACCCTGTCCTACCTTTTACCACCTCTCAATAATGTCATCATATTATGAATACAGTAAGTGAAAACTCCATTGATTACATTGGAATCCTCAGGATCTAACTGTTTCTGGAAAACCATGGTATTTCACTCACCCCTAAGGTATTTTTATTAACATTTTAAAAATATATTTTGGTCATGTTTTCTCTTCCCTTAATTACTCCCAGATCCTTGCCACCTGCCTACCCACCCAACTTTATATCCTGCTCCCCACTCAAAAAAAAAAAAAAAAAAAAAAAAAAAAAAAAAAAAAAAAAAAAAACCCAAACACAAGAAAAACCACAAAAATGAAAATCAAAATAGTCTAAGGACCAGTAAGACCCCCCCCCCAAAAAAAAGCCAAAACAAAGCAAATCAAAACAAAATCTACAAAAACACCACTGGAGTGTGGTTGACATACCCAGAGTCACCTAATACTTTAGGTGCCGAATTTCAACAGCATGTCAAGAGATGCTATTCAAATGATAGCTTTGTTTGCTAAAGACAAAGCCTCACTCCAAAATCATGAATGTTTAGATTCCATACAGATACCCCTAGTACCGTATTTTTCAGGTCACATGCCCCACCCCCATGACTGGGAACCTGCTACAAAACTTTGAATTCCTAAGTGCAGACTATGCTGTCTCCAAAACTGTGAAGGCTTACCGTAACTGGCCTTTCACTTTAGAGGAAGGAGGCATGCTCCAGCATGCTTCAGATCACCATCTTCTAAAAGTTCCACCAATGTGGCAGGTCCTGAAACTTTTGCAGGATGTATCTCCCGTCTTGTCTCACCGAAGAATGGAAAAGTAGCTACACTGCTGGGCCATCATTTGGCTAACATATCCTTAAGACCTAATTAGCATACTCTTACTGAAACCAACAAATATGTTATTCTGCAGAATGTCCAGGTCCCTTTCTATAGCCTAGAGTGAGAATGTACATGTTCAAGGTTAAGACTGTGATAGACTGTCACCTATCCCTTATGAATACAAACTACTTCTGATACTTTCTGATGGGAACTGAGAGCATATGTTCACTAAATTGGGTTTGTGAGCTTCAGTTACTAAATATTTTAGGCTTTGCAAGCCATATTGTCTGTCACTATTCTATGTGGCCAAGGTAGCACAAAAGCATTCAAAGACAGTATATAAATGATCAAGCGAGTCAATAAACCTTTACAAAACCCAGGCAACTGGGCCTGTGATAGCTCACTATCAGTGGGTAGACATTGGCTAATAAGGGTGGACGGAGAAAACTGCTTCCATATAGTCGACTTCTGACTTCCACATGTTCATGGCCTCACCCCATCAACTTTACACACACACACACACACACACACACTTAACTGGGGGACCACACTTGACTCATAGGCTGTAATCTGTTGACCCCCCACGTAGCTGTCACATAACCTATACCAGATGTTGTGCTATTCTTTTCAACAAGGAAAACATCTGACACAGCAGTGCTCTGGGGACTATGACTAGCTTGAGCTTGCAAGCTGTCCACTGTAATCCACCAGCCAGTTTTTGCAAAAGCCAGAAAGACTAAACTAAATGAGGATCTGAGGTACCCTTTGAGGGTGATCTAATCCTTGCCATTGCCCTTACAATATAGCATTATTTTTATCTTGACAGAGGTGGCGATGCAGTTCCAGGATTTTCTGCTTGGTCCTTTTGCTAAATGGGCAGGTCAAAGTGATGCACATTTGGATATTGCTGAAATGATCAGAAGATAGAATCTGTAGATCTGTAAGGCAGGTTTAGTTCAGCATTCCACTTATTCTACAGCCAGTTATTTCCCTAAATGGGTAATGTCTGAAGAAGAGACATTGCTTTGGTGCTTTCAATCTATGGATATCAATATTAACACAGAGTTGTCATCTGTATGTGATTTTTAATTTGTGTGTGTTATGAGTTATGCCTGTGCGTAAGTGGACCACATACATGTAATGCTCACAGAACCCAGAAAAGGGCATCAGATGCCCTGGAATTGGAGTTATACACAGTTGTGAGCCACCATGTGGATCTTCTGCAAGAGCAGCAAGGACTCTTGACCATTGGGCTACCTCTTGATCACAGTGATGGTTTATCTTGAGGTTAATTTATTGGATCTGGAATCTGTCAAGAAACACACTGTGGGAAGGTCTGTGAGGGCATTTTCTCTGAAGGACTGAGGGGAAGGCCCTCTGCCAACTGGGAAGCACCTTCTAGCTGAAAGCATTACTTGCCTGCTTGACTGCCTTGTTGTTTTTTCAAAACAGGGCTTCTCTGTGTAGCCTTGGCTGTCCTACAACTGTCTTGTAGACCAGGCTGGCTTTGAACTCACAGAGATCCACCTGCCTCTGCCTGCCAAGTGCTGGGATTAAAGGCGTGCGCCACCACCGCCCGGCTCGCCTTGATTCTTACAGGTATGTCTACCCCATTACCGCTGTTGCCATCAGAACTCAGCTCCTTTAGTGTCTCAGTGTTTCCACTCTCCAGAAACTTTCTAAGTAGGCCTTCAGCACCAGACTGGGACTACGGAGACATCTAGACTCCTTAACTGAACAAGCTCCTAGTTCTTAACCTCTCCATCAGGTTTACAGCCACTGCCAGACTACTTCTTCCATGTCATGTAAAGCCATCTAGTAAGTTCCCTTTGAAACTTGTAATATATTCATTCTCTGAGTTCTGTTCCTCTAGAAACCCCAGATTAACACTGTATCCCACCTTCTTTGGGTGTTCTGAGTGTGCTGGTAACTAAACGACCTTTCAATTGATAGTTTGTAACTCTGATGCTGAATAGAACTTAGAGCTTTTCTTTGAACTTGATTTTGAAGGTCTTGTTTCTGTTTCTTGGTTGCCTGTCTGTCCTGCTCCTAAGACCACCTGGCTCTATTAGCAATCTCCACTCAATCTGTTTCCCTTGTAGAAAAGCTGCCATTCAGCTTTTGACAGTTAAGTGCTGCCTTGGCTTTCCAGAGGAACATGACGGTGAGTTCTTCAGTTCTACAGCAAGTACCACATGTCCACTTCCTGAATCCTTTTTGTACATTTTTGTATTATCTGCCATGTCTACTTAATGTGGGACAGGGATGGAAGGAGGATCAGTGGTTGAGAGCTGTCTGCTCTTTCAGAGAACCAGACTTCAGTTCCCAGCATCCACATCTGGTGGCTCACAATCACTCATAATTCAGTCCAGGGGATCAGATGCCCAGCACACACACACATACAGATACATACAGATTAATAATAAATCTTAGAAAGTTTTATCATACATTTTGGATGAATTTGATTCTTGTTTCACGAAGCCATCTATCCAGTCACAAATTTATTACCTGAACACACATAATTTTAGAAGGGGAGTTCTTGTAAACTTTGAGAACAGCTTAAATACTTCACTAAAGTTATGCAATGGTTATTTTTAGTTTATCAAGAAAGAGAAGCAAGCTAGAAAAAGTGCTAGATATCCATATTGTGAAAATTTTTTTCTTAAGACCAAGTCTCCACAGGTAACACATGGGAAAGGACTTCAAGTATGTAAGTATACATTTGACTAGGACCTATAGAGAGACTAAGGAAAGTCCAGAACAGCATTATTACCATGGAGCTGTTTTTTTGTTTGTTTTTCCGAGACAGGGTTTCTCTGTGTAACAGCCCTAGCTGTCTTGGAACTCACTCTGTAGACCAGGCTGTCCTCAAACTCATTGAGATCCTCCTGCTTATGCCTCCCAAACACTACCTGGCTGAAGTAGTTTTGTTTTAATCACTGTATCAACTTGTGACATTAGGTACCAGAAATACAGTGTCTAAAACTTTAGTATTTGATATTGCTGTGAAATTCAATTATATGACCAGTGGGCTTAACCTGTTAATGGAGTCTAGATAATTTAGGTGTTTTCAAATTTGCATGGCAGGTTGTACACAGTCTCAGCTTAATACCTGTCATGGGCAACAGATCCAAATATTGATGCATGAGGACTAGATGTTTAAAGCCAAAAATCTCTGGTCCTTTACCACACATAATTTGAGAAGGACTGCCCTAGGGCACCAGGTTTTATTCAGCTATAAGTCTCAGAGTAATTCAAGTAATATTTAGGAAAAAAAAAAAAAACTAATTAATCCAAGGTCAACTGCCTCATATTCAAGCAAAATAAAAATGAAAGAAATGTCTTGGAAATAGCCATGGTGAACCATGGCATCACCATGAGAAGTAAGAATAAAGGACAGATAGCATGGCACTGAGCACAATTCCAAGGGCAAGCCATTCTTGTTCCTGTCTCCTCACCTATCCTTGTCAAGCTTTTGCAGAAGTGTCAACAAATTATTGGCAATTCAGGCCCCATTCATTATCACAAATCAGCCTGTACTTTTTTCCTTTCTTAGTGCATGGAGGAGTCTCAAATTCAGACCCTGAGTCTTCTGCCTAACGAGCTGTGGAGGCTGAATAGTCCCCGTAGCCTGAGCTCAAACACATTTCCTTTCACAGAATGTGTGGGATCTTTTTTTGGGGGAAGGGGGAGGTTTGGAGACAGGGTTTCTCTGTGTAACAGTTCTGGCTATCCTGGAACTCGCTTTGTAGACCAGGCTGGCCTTGAACTCACTGAGATTCGCCTGCCTCTGCCTCCTAAATGCTGGGATTAAAGGTGTGCACCACCATCACCTGGCTGAATGTGTGGGATCTTTAAGAGTGATTTTAACCCAGGAGGGGGAAATGATGTGTCATGAGCTCAAAGTGACTCAAATGATAAATGTGAACTTGTTTTTGCAAAAGTTATTTTCCAGAGGAGTGGATATGATCAAAATACATTGTATACATGTATAAAATTCCCAAAGAATAAATTAAAAATATATATTTAAAAAGTTATTTTCCAAGTGAACCAAGACCGCTAGGTGGGCTAAAAAGATTATTCATAAAATATATGGTGACCACGGTCCTTAGACCTACTGAGGTCAATTTAAAATAGGTAATTTAGAAAACATGTTAACAATATATCATTAACATCAATTATAATGTAAGAAGTTAAGACTGAAATACCAAGGAGAGGATGACAGTATCCTTTTACCAAAGGAAGGGCAGCCTGGACTGGAGGGCGGGGCGGGGCCAGGGTAGAGCTTACAATAACATTATACAGAACCATCTCCTAACACTTCCCACTCTGCAGCTTATAGAAGCTCAGCAAGACCAGGAGCAGACCTGGATGAAAAATAACCCACACATACGCTCAGAATATTTATTAGATACTGTCCCCTGGAGCTTGCAGGAAAAAAGACTCAGGCCACATCCCTTTCCCAAGCACCTTCCTGAACTAAGGATTCTAGGGAATCTGATGTCCCAAGTAAGCCAGAATGTATCTGGGTAGAATGGCCATTCATTTACCAGATCTGACACTACAGTTATGTGTTGGCCAGGGAAGGGAAGGGTCCAGTGAGAATGGTAGAGGTACTAGATGAAAGGAAACAAGATTGGCCTTCATCAATCACAACATTGGTTCAGAGGGGCTTGAATAAATAAGAGTCTAAAAAGACTGGGAAGAGGACAGCCAGGGGGCAAAGGAAGGTCAAGAGCTGGGTTCCCCTAAATCACAGAGTTGTAGAAAGAACCAGGGTAGCAACTTGAGTCCTCAGGAGGAAACAGGAATTAAGAGTGCAGCACCTAGGGACAGGAAAAGCCCAGGGCTTCTCTTCCAACTTGACCACAGGTAAGTGCAAAGTTCCTTTCCCTTCAGAGAGTTCAAAATGCAGGTAAGGGGATGTGATGACATACAGCCCTGGGGCAGGCTGCATTTCTCCTCATTCCCAGAGGCCCTGCCTAATGGAAACACCAAGTCTGAGGACTCAGCTCCTGCTCCCTAGCTCCAAGAGAGGGAGCAGAAACAAGGCACGAAGTCCCTGGGAATCAAGGGGACATTGAGTATAGTCATATATAACATTATTTTTGGGAGCAGGAAGAAGTGAAATGCCCCAAAAGGGATGCCTTCCTTCACCTGGCAATGAATTGGCCTCTTTCTAACAGCAGAGCGCATGACGGAGTAGGGCTCATAGAAATGGCCTAGAGAACAGATCCTCAGCTGGTATGGCACAGTCTTGAAGGGGATGTAGAGAGTGGGGGGCAGCTGGCTCCCAGAGACGATGCTCCTGACTCAGTTCCCAATGGTTCTGCTGACTCCAGATGCTCCCCACGGCTGGGACTCGGAGGAAAACGTGTTGTGTTTCACATGATCAGACACTGTTCGCCATTGGCACCTGGTGGGCCCGATAGATTGAGGGCATCCAGGTCAAAGTTGAGGCCAGGAGGCTGGAGAAGAGATGAAGGGACTGAGAAAACCACTCATATTTCAGGTCAGAGCTTCTGAAGGTCCATCCCTAGCAGCCACAATGATCACCTTACATGGATTAACTAGGGATTACTGGAGTCTGCAGACTGGGAACTGGGTTAAAATGTAGAAGACATACTCACCATCTCCCCAGCCAGCTCTTTTGGAGGATGGCCCAAGTCCTGTAACTAGAAAATAAAAAGAATAAGCGGTCATAATAAGAATCACAGAAAACATCACAAAAAGCAACAATGAGACTAGTGATCTGATTCCTCTGGCCATGGTATGTAGCCTTGTGTTCCCCCCACCCAGGCTTAGTCATGTAGCATCCTTTCCAAGACACCTCCATTAAGCAGCGTGGGCAGCTCCAGAAGGGAGGCAGTGAAGGGAGGGCTTACCTGCTGCATAAGGTCCAGCACCGCCTCGAAACGAGCCCTGTGAGTAGCCTCACTGTCCGTGGGTGTCTCTGCCTCAAACTGCTCACATATTTTGCCCATAACAGTGTGCTGCTCCTGATACTTTTCAAACTGCTCTGGAGGAATAGATTCCTGGTGACTCTGCAACCATTCTGGATACTAAGGAAAGAAGGAATGGGTGGGAAAGAATTAAGTGAACAAGGAGAGAAAGGGACTTAAAGTGTGAAGAGCATGGAGAGGAAACAAAGGCTACATAAGCAAGTTCACCGTGAAAAGGACAAAGTACTGTTGACTCCAACAGACCATCTGGATATACTGGTATTTACGGTAACTGCAGATTAGTAAACGATGTGTGAAAAGCAAGAAAGTAATCATTTTAGGCTCTCAGGATTGTTCTAGTTTCATTTCTGTTGCTACGACAAAACACCAAACCAAAAAAAAACAAAAACAAAAACAAAACAAAAACAAAAACAAAAACAACAACAACAACAAAAAAAAACCTTGGGGAGGAAAGGGTTTATTTCATCTGATACTTCCAAGTAACAGTCCATCCCTGAGGGTAGGAACTCAAGCAGAGACCATGGAGGAATACTGCCTACTGGCTTACTTTCTTGTGTGGGTTTTTTTTTTTTTTTTTTTTTTGCTTTCTTATTTACTCTAGGCCCATCTGCCTAGGGATGGTGCTACCTACAATGGACTATGCCCTTCCAACACCGACCATCAATCAAGAAAATTCCTCACATACATGGCCATAGTCCAATCTGATCTGGGCAATCCCCCAACTGAGACCCCCTCAAATGACTCTGGGCTATGTAAACTTGACAGCTGCAGCTAACTAAGACATGGGTCATATATGATCTCTATTGAACATTATTGTTCTCTGTTTTTTTTTTTTAGATTTATTTATTTTTATTTTGTGTGTATTAGTGTTTTGCCTGCATGTATGTATTTGTACCATGTGCATACCTGGTGAACTTGAAGGTCAGAAAGAGGTGTCAGATCCCCTAGAAATGGGAGTTATGGATGGTTATGAGCTACTTACCATGTGGATGCTGGGACCCAAACCTATGTCCTCTGCAAGAGCAGCAAGTGCTCTTTAATAAGCCCCCTCTGTTGTTGCTGTTGTTTTTTATAATTTTTAAAAATTCCATCAATTTTTTTATATGAATGTTTTGCCTGTATCTATGTCTGTGCACCATGTGTGTGTCTGGTGCTCTCGGAAGCTGAAAGAAGGCATTGAATCCCCTGGAACTGGAGCCACAGAACATTGTGAGCTGCCATGTGGGTGCTGCGAATTGAACCCAGGTCCTCCAGAAGAGCAGCCAGTGATCTTAACTACTGAATCTCTCTCTATTCCTGTGTTTTTAAACTTAAAAATATAAAAACCAGGGCTAGGGAGGTAGATGGCTTGCTTAGTGGTTAAGAGTGCACACTGCTCTTGCAGAGGGCCCAGTTCAAGTTCAACTGCCAGCACTCATGTTAGGTGGCTCACTGCCAGTTGTAACTCTAGTTTGAGGGTGGTCTGGTGCCTGTAGCCTCCACAGGCACCTCAACACTCATTCTCATTCTCTCTCTCTCTCTCTCTCTCTCTCTCTCTCTCTCTCTCTCTGCCTCTCTCTCTCTCTCACACACACACACACCTAATTAAAAAATAGTAGTAAAAATAAATTTTTAAAACAATGTAAACAACTGGGCGGTGGTGGTGCATGCCTTTGATCCCAGCACTCGGGAGGCAGACACAGACAAATCTCTGTGAGTTTGAGGGCCAGCCTGGTCTACAGAGCGAGTTCCAGGATAGGCTCCAAAGCTACACAGAGAAACCCTGTCTTGAAGAAACAAAAAAACAAAACAAAACAGCAAAACAACAAAAAAGAAAACAATGTAAACAATACTCTTAGCTTGAGAGTTGGACTTAGACTTTACAAACACTGGTCTGCAGACTTCTGGTGTTGCTACTCATTTCCCACTCAGTCATATGTTGCCCTGTCATGCCAAAGAGCTTCTCTTTCTCTACTTCATTTCTCTAGTAAAACGATAAGCTTTTTAAAGCAAGAACTACCATTTAAACTACTCTCAAACTGTTCATAACACCACCACAAAATCCTGTGAGTTCTTACTAGAAATATAAGAAGGAATGTGTCAGTCAAACTCAAGAATCTTGAACTAATTTAGAGAAAACTAAAGCTGAAGAATTTCCCCTTCTAGCTCAGACAGTCCCAGTGTGAACAAATGATCAGATCATCTATGTACCTTTATTCTCTCAATAACAAGTTCTACCTTCAACAAACAAATGAGTTTTTTTTTTTTTTAAAATGTACTTGTACACTCCAATTACCCTTTTACTATGCATAGTCTGAGCAAAGTGCCCACGAGTTGATATAATGAAGCAAGGTGAAAAAGCAGAGTAGAAATTCACAAACCTTTTCCGTGATCTCCTTCAGGGATGGGTACAGTACATCCTTAGACAGTAGGTTCTGCATGATACTCTGCATGATGGGGAGAATGTTCCCTTCCCCATCCCCTTCATCCATGCCCAGCCCTTCCATGGCTTTGGTCAACTCCTCTTCAGACATGCCCGAGTTCTAGACAAGATAAAAGAGAGGCGAACTGGTTATACTGCCTTCCTGGAATACTTATCATACTTTCAGATGGAAAGAACAATCTAGATGTGCCTGTAACAAAAATCAAGGCAAGGTCAGATTTGGGGAGATCCCCTAGAGCATCTACTTTGTGAGACTGCTCAGGATGCATCTGGGAGTGGACCCCTACTCCTTTCCCTTTACCTGAAGGTCAGTGGCATTTTTGGCTAGCCCACTTAATGTCTCCTTTAGGCAAGAAGTAAATTCTTGTTGAGAGTTTGCATCACTGCCTAGGAGAGATGAGAAGAACCAAGATTACCTAGGATTTTAACTGTCAGCTTGTCTAGACTGACCTACTTACCAGCCTGGGTATAAAACATTTACTAGCAAACTACCACCACTTCAAAATCTTAACCACTCTTTGGCCATTTTCATGGGCATGCCATAAATCTGTATAGATAATGTGTTCATTGTTCTCCACGGTAACACTGTCCTTTAAAAGGGTTGGTTTGGAATAATCTTATTTATTTATTTATTTACTTTTGAGACAAGGTCTCACTATGTAGTTCTAGCTGTTCTGGAACTCACTATGTAGACCAGGCTCCATCTGCCTCTGCCTCTCAAGGGTTAAAGAAATACACTATTATACCTGGCTGAAATAATCTATTACTTTCCAAAATATCTTAACCTTTTCTTTCAGGAAGCAAGATTCCCAGACCTGTTTCTCTTGCTTTGTCCCACTCCATCGCTGTGACACTACAATGGTTATCAATTTTACAATCCTGGTATTGTCGAGCAATAAAGAGGTCTGTCCAGTATTTTTTGTTTGGGGATGCCTCACCCACTCTCCCAGCTGCTTCTGAGAGCTTTTGGAACTGTTCCACCAGGTGGGGCTCTTCTTCAGCCAGCTCCTTCATTGCCTTCTCAAACTCAGCGGTGGCTTGGGAAGCCAGCTCACTGTCAAACAGTTCCTGGAAAAATTTCTCTTGGGAGGCGAAGAGGGCATCCTGCAAGGGAGAGGCGGACAAAATTCACCTCTTACAGAAGCACCCTGAGTCTAGCCTCCTAAAGGAGCTCAGGTAGTAGTTTTGGGAAATGAAGCATCTTCCCCATAAACACCTCCATTTAACATTCTGTCTGCCTCTTCTCGGGGGCAGCAGCAAAGAATCTGGCCACTGAATAACAGGAGGGAACATAGAAATCCAATCACTTAAAACTGCTCTTTTCTCAAGACACTTCCTGTTCATCCCTCAGAACAAGCCCAGGTCCTTGTTTCACAAGAGCTGAGGCCTGAAAGAGCACTCAGCAGCGTGAGGCAAAGGCATCCTCCCACCCACCCTTCTGGCCCACAGGGCCTGTCCCACCCCTGCTCTGAGCAACATGTCCATCCCCCCTCCCTTAAGGGGGTGGGATTTATACTTTGGCAGTGTCTCCTGGCGATCTCTTCTGGGGCCCTGAAGCATCAGGGGCCGAGGTGGTAGGAGGGGGTGCTGGGGAGGGTTTGGCTTTATCGAAATCATCAAGAGCACCTTTGGAAACAAGAGACATGGTGGGTATGTTGGGGATGGATAAGGCTAGAAAACTGTGTGATTCTGAGCAAACTATCAGGAAAATAATCATATAACGTGCCAGATCTCCTGAACTTCTCTCTTCTTGGTGTCTCTCTTGCCTTGTCCACTGATCAACAGTCTTCCCACCTTTCCTTGGGAATCACCTAATTTATTGTGACCAATTGGTAAGAAAACCCCTTACACAGAACCAGTGTTGATGCCAGAACGAGGAGGAAAGGATTAAATATGTGCAGAGAATTTTTTTTTAACATTTTTGAAATATTTATTGGGTGCCTAATATGTCAGATACAGAGGTCTAAGGAACTTGATTGCTTGTGAAGAATCACACATGAATAAACCTGTTTGGCGTGTAAAATTATTCAGAAACTCAAAAACTAGAGGAAATGCCTAACCGGTAGAATATCATAGTGAACTGTGTGGTCAAGCGGCAGAGAAATCTTTATATGCATACTATAAGATTCCCTAAAAATCCCACACAGTTATCTAACATATATAGAGAGGAGAGATAAGACTTACTTATTTGAACTCACTTTGAGGCCCTAGAGGCAATAACCTCTTATAAGAAAGCACAGGTTATCCCACCCAACTTTCCATGGGCTCTACTACTAGTACAAACTCCACTCGTTCTACAGGAGGGTATTAAAACGCTTAAATTATATTCCAGTCTAGTTGTCCCTCGGCAGGCACCTAGCAGCTCCCCTTGGCCTTACATGCAGTTTAACCCTGGGCCAATCGAGTCCCTTGGCATGCCTCACTAAATCTGTTCCTTTTCTGCCCGCCTACATCGCTGTGACTGAGCAACAGATAAAAGGTTCACCTTTGCCCTGAAAAGCCTGCGCTGTCACCACCGCTCTGCTTGCCAGGGCTAGGGAAAGGGCACTGGCCTCACTCTGGCAGGAAACCAGAGAGGTGGGCAAGAGCGAGAAGGAGAGGAGCATCCACCATCATTTCAGGAAGACGAACCGTTTTCCCCTGGGACTGGCTCACTCTCAGTTTCTCCAAAGGATGAAAAAGGATGTCAGGCATGGTGGTGCCAAGCTGGCCCCGGGAGGCAGGGGCCAGAAAAATGCCAAGTTCAAGGCCACCCTTGAGTCTGAGGCCAGCCTAGACTACACGAGACAGTCTTTCAAAACAATCATTTTAGAAGTAGTTTCCTTGAACTACTGGCACGAAAGAGCTAAGGGCCTGGTACAAGAACGAGGAAGGATTGCGAGGCAAAGGAGTTAAGAAAGAAATGATCATGGACATAAGGGCCCTTGGAGTTGAAGGTTATTTTGTTCTGTGGATGCTGCTGGCAGGAGATTGCAATCATTTACTAAAGCCGGTCCTGGAGGCTCCAGCCTGTCATCTCAGCACTCGCAAGTTCAAGGCCAGCCTGTGCTACAGGGTGAGACGCTGCCTCAAAAACAGTCCGACAGTCTAAAGCAAGAGAAGTTTGGGGCGGGGGGTGGGGTGGGGGTGGGGTCATGAAACATCTCATTACAGTTAGTTTTCCCCTCCGCAATAAGATTTGCGGTCCGGGCTGATCAGTGACCAAGGTGAACACCCAGCTCCCGCTAATAAGGAGGGCCGGGGTCGAACCCAGACCACCTCCCCCGCCAACCATTGGAGAGCCTCGCGCTCCGCCCCCAAATCTCAAGTCCATTTAACCCCCAATGGGTCCTCGCCCCCCGACCCCTCTAGCCCTGCCCACCATGGGCTCTTACTTTCCAGAAGCTCCTCCAGTTCCCGGTCCGCTTCGACCCCAACATCGCAACCTTCCTCAGCGGCCGCCATCTTGCTGCCTCCGACTTGCCGTAGGAGGCGGAACCCCTGGCGCCACCACACGTCCCGCCCCTGACCCCGCCCCCACGACGTGGACAGCCAATGATAGCGTTCTGCTGTGCAGGACCGCCATTTTTAAAGGGACAGGAAACGTGGGTTTTGTTGTTTTTCTTCTGGGAATCAACCTAGGTTCTTGCACGAACCAGGCAAGCACTGCACCCCCGGAGCTACACAGCCACAGCCTTCACTAGATAGGTTGCGCAGGCTAATCTAGAAATCGGGCTCCTCCCTTCTCCATTTCCCAAATGCTTGACCCACCAGGCTCAGCTTGATGTGGGGGCCAGGGTTGGGGGGGGGGGGAACAGAAGAGGTGACAGAATTTATTTGCTTTCGTTTTGTTTGTTTACTCTCCCTTTCATCTGAAACTTTTAGTCTGGAGAGGTTTTGTTTTCAGTCAAATTCTTCTAAGCCTACTGCCTCCACCTTCCAAGGGCAGAGAGTACACCTCAAGGCTCAGCTAAATCCGAAGCTATAAAACTTTTCCTGGTAATGTGCATTTTTTTTTAGACTGAGACAGAACTGCCAAATTGAAGCAATCTTGGTTTCATCCCCAGGGCCTGCATGGTAGGAGTGACGTCTACCACGCACTGAACTCTGACTGCCACATGTACTCGACACATACACAAAACAGATGAACAAAATAAAGATTGCCAAGTCTATTTTCAGCACGTAGCAAGTATCTACAGTTGTATGCAATCTTACTCTGGGCACAAGGAAATAAACAAATAAATCAGAGGGTTGACTGGAGGTGGAATTGGAAACACAGATGGTAATTAATAGAATTAAGACAGACTCAAAAGCAAACACAATTCTTTCTCTGAATTAATTCTGAAGGATTGTGTCTGCATTTGTTTTGTTTTGTTTTCTCGAGACAAGATTTCTCTGTGCAGCCCTGGCTGTCCTGGAACTCACTGTAGACCAGGCTGGCCTCAAACTCAGAAATCACCCTGCTTCTGCCTCCAGAGCGCTGGTACTAAGGGCATGTGCTACCACACCTGGCTCTGCTTTCTATTCTTACTATTGATATCCTTAACATCCTATCTTAATGCTAATTTACCCCGACCGACGGCTCTTTCTAACTTCCTAATATATTGTAAATACTGACAAAATAGTATTTTACAGCTTTGCCCTCTCCTTTCTTGCTTGAAGCAGGGGCTCATTTAGCTCAGGCTGGCCTAGAACTCCTTATCCCGTTGCCTACACACCCCAAGGACTAGGGTTAAAGATACTCACCACCATGCTCTATTCTGCTCATAGCATTTTTCGTCTTGTTTAAGGACTTAATGGCTCTCCACTGCTTATTGAGTAACTTCAGATTCTTGACTGATACTCACAATTATTTCATATATATCCATTCTTCTTTCCCCACTTAGATAAGTGACAAGAAGCAGAGATTGTCAACTTTGTTCACAAACTCACTTTAGATTGTGTACAATTTTGTGATTTAATTTGTAAACTTATAAAAAAGACTTTTTCTTTGTAGACAGGTTCTCACTATGTAGCACTGACTGGCCTAGAACTCACAGACATCTGCCTGCCAAGACTGAAAAAAATATTTTTTCTCAATTTTCCCCCATTTTTATTTATTTATTAATTTATTTTTCTATTATCAGCTTGATATAGTGTAAATTCTTTTTTTTAAAAGGTTTATTTATTTATTATGTATACAATATTCTGTTTGCATGTGTCCTTGCAGGCCAGAAGAGGGCACCAGATCTCATTACAGGTGGTTGTGAGCCACCATGTGGTTGCTGGGAATTGAACTCATGACCTCTGGAAGAGCAGTCAGTGCTCTTAACCTCTGAGCCATCTCTCCATCCCGATGTAGTGTAAATTCTTATCCTAATAGTGAAATGTTTGATTGAGGCTTGCCCAGTAATTGAGTAAAACCAAAATTTATTATAAGTCACAGTCATCCTAGGGTCCCCACTGCTATATAGCTTCCCTGGTTCTGTGGGTTGCAGTCTGATTGTTCTTTGCTTTATATCTAGAATCCACTTATGAGTGAGTACATACCATGCTTGTCCTTCTGGGTCTGGGTTACCTCACTCAGGATGATATTTTCTAGTTCCATCCATTTGCCTGCAAATTTCATGCTGTCATTGTTTTTTTCCTGCGGAGTAGTACTCCATTGTGTATATGTACCACATTTTCTTAATCCATTCTTCAGTTGACGGGCATCTAGGTTGTTTCTAGGTTCTGGCTATTACAAATAGTGCTGCTATGAACATAGTTGAGCATGTATCTTTGTGATATGATTGAGCATTCCTTGGGTATATGCCCAAGAGTGGTATGGCTGGGTCTTGAGGTAGTTTGATTCCCAATTTTCTGAGAAACCACCACCATACTGATTTCCACAGTGGTTGTACAAGTGGAGGAGTGTTCCCTTTGCTCCGCATCCTCTCCAACATTGACTGTCATTAGTGGGTTTTTTTTTTTGTTTTGTTTTTTTTTTTTTTTGTTGTTGTCCGGAGCTGAGGACCAAACCCAGGGCCATGCACTTGCTAGGCAAGCACCCTGACACTGAGTTAAATCCCCAACCCCTCATTAGTGTTTTTGATGTTAGCCATTCTGACAGGTGTAAGGTGGTATCTCAGAGTCGTTTTGATTTGCATTTCTCTGATGATTAAGGATGTTGAACATTTCTTTAAATGTCTTTCAGCCATTTGTGATTATTCTTTTGAGAATTCTCTGTTTTGCTCTTTAGCCCATTTTTTAATTGGATTGTTCAGTATTTTGATGTCTAATTTCTTGAGTTCTTTATATACTTTGGAGATCAGTCCTCTGTCAGATGTGGGGTTGGTGAAGGTCTTTTCCCATTCTCTAGCTGTCTTTTTGTTTTATTGACCGTGTCTTTTGCCCTACAAAAGCTACAAAAGTTTTAGGAGGTCCCATTTATTAATTGTTGTACTCAGTGTCTGTGCTGCTGGTGTTATATTTAGGAAGTGATCTCCTGTGCCAATGTGTTCAAGAGTACTTCCTACTTTCTCTTCTATTAAGTTTAGTGTAACTGGATTTATGTTGAGATCTTTGATCCACTTGGACTTGAGTTTTGTGCGTGGTGACAGATATGGATCTATTTGTAATCTTTTACATATTGACATCCAGTTATGCCAGCATCATTTGTTGAAGATACTTTTTTTCCCATTGTATAGTTTTGGCTTGTCAAAAATCAGGTGTTCATATGTGTGTGTATTAATGTCAGGGTCTTCAATTCAATTCCATTGGTCTGTATGTCGGTTTTTATACCAGTACCAAGCTGTTTTTTTTTTTTTTTATTACTATAGCTCTAGAGTAGAGCTTGATATTAGGAATGGTGATGTCTCCAGAGGTTGCTTTATTATACAGGATTTTTTTTTTTTTTTTTTTTGGTTTTTCGAGACAGGGTTTCTCTGTGGAGCTTTGCGCTTTTCCTGGATCTCTCTCTGTAGACAGGCTGGCCTCGAACTCACAAAGATCCGCCTGCCTCTGCCTCCCAAGTGCTGGGATTAAAGGTGTGCGCCACCACCGCCCGGCTGCTATTATACAGGATTCTTTTAGCTATTCTGGGTCTTTTGTTTTTCCATATGAAGTTGAGTATTTTTCTGTAGCAGAAATCTTAGATAGTCTTATTAATAAAATCAAACCTGAGCCAGGTATTGGGGTGAACACTGGAAAGTCAGAGAGACAGAACAAGCCACAGCTAACTTCACCTGGCCAACTTCTCAGCTGATCTTGTTTCCTCAGACTGGAAGCTTCTGAGTCCTCCTATCCGAATAGCTCTCAGCTGAACTGTGCTGCTCAAATCCTAAAAGCTTAATCAGCCAAATGGTTAACTAGCCAAATGCTTCTAGTTTCTGGTCTTCACGCCTTATATATCTTTCCTTTCTACCATCACTCCCTGGGATTAAAAGCTCGATTTCTGGGATTAAAGGCGTGAATCACCCTGCTTGGCTTTATTCTTGAACAGATGGATTTCTGCCTCTGGGATGCTAGGATTAAAGGCGTGTGCTACCACTGCCTATCCTCATGTTTAATATTGTGGCTGTTCTGTCTCTGACCCCAGATAAGTTTATTAGTGTGCACAATATTTTGGGGAACATGATACCACATTTTTCTTTCCAAGTCTGTGAAGAATAGTGTTGGGATTTTGATGGGGATTGCATTGAATCTGTAGATTGCTTTTGGTAAGATTGCCATTTTTACTATGTTAATCCTACCTATCCATGAGCATGGGAGATCCTTCCATTTTCTGATATCTTCTTCAATTTCTTTCTTTAGAGATTTAAAGTTATTATCAAAAGGTCTTTCACTTGTTTAGTTAGCGTTATCCCAAGGTATTTTATATTATTTGTGGCTATTGTAAAGGGTGATGTTTCTCTGACTTCTTTCTCAGTGCTTTTATCATTTGTGTATAGGAAGGCTACTGATTTTTTTGAGTTGATCTTGTATCCTGCCACTTTACCGAAGGAGTTTATCAGCTATAGGGGTTACCTGGTAGAATTTTTGGGGTCACTTATCATATCATCTGCAAATAGTGAAAGTTTGACTTCTTCCTTTCCAATTTGTATCCCTTTGATCTCCTTTTGTTGTCTTATTGCTCTAGCTAGAACTTCAAGTACTATATTAAATAGATATCAAGAGAGTGGACAGCCTTGTCTTGTTCCTGATTTTAGTGGAATCACTTTGAGTTGCTCTCCATTTAATTTGATGGTGGCTGTTGGCTTGCTGTAAATTGCCTTTATTATGTTTAGGAATGTTCCTTGTATTCCTGATCTCTCTAAGACCTTTATCATGAAGGGGTGTTGGATTTTGTCAAAGGCTTTTTCAGCATCTAAGGAGATGATCATGTGGGTTTTTTTCTTTCAGTTTGTTTATATGGTGTATTACATTGACAGAGTCTCGTATGTTGAACCATCCTTGCATTTCTGGGATGAAACCTACTTGATCATGGTGGATAATTTTTTTTGATGTGTTCTTGGATTCGGTTTGCCAATATTTTGTTGAGTATTTTTGCATCAACGTTCATGAGGGAGATTAATCTGTAATTCTCTTTCTTTGTTGCATCTTTGTGTGGTTTGGGTATCAGGGTAATTGTAGCCTCATAAAAAGAGTTTGGTAGTGCTCCTTCTGTTTCTATTGTGTGGAACAATTTGAAGAGTATTGGAATTAGTTCTTTGAAAATCTGGTAGAATTCTGCACTGAGACCATCTGGTCCTGGGTTTTTTTGGTTGGGAGACTTTTGATGACTGTTTCTATTTCTTCAGGGGTTATTGGTCTATTTAAATAGTTTATCTGGTCTTGATTTAACTTTGGTATGTGGTATCTGTCCAGAAAATTGTCCATTTCTTCCAGACCTGAAAAAATATTTTTAATTATTTAAAATTGTGTGTGCATGAACATACACATTCAGGTATGTGTATGCACTTGCGCTCAGGGACAAGAGGTGGCAATCCCTCTGGAGCTAGACTTACAGGTGGTTATGAGCTTCCAGATGTGGGTGCTGGGAACCAACCTTGAGTCCTCTGCAAGAGCAGTATTTGCTCTTAACTGATAAGCCGTCTCTGTAACTCCCACAATGTCTAGTTTTTTGAGATAGGGTCTCACTCTTTAGCCAAGGCTAGCCTTGAACTTGGGGCACTTGTTGTGCCTTAACCTTCCAAGGATTTGAATTATAGGTGTGAACCCCCATGCCTGATTCTTGCCTGTACTTGCAGGATGTTTAAAACTTGAGAAAACATTTTCATAGTACACAGACTTTTGAGAAAGCAGTCTTAGTTTGAGGATTATATTTAAGAAAGTAACTCTTAGATCTGAAAACATAAAAGTCCTATACTCTTTGAAGCAGGTATTCCTCTTGTAGTTCAGCCTCAGGCACACTTCCCCCACCCATACAACGTATGTTCAAATTTATTTATTGCAGCAATGCTGGTAATTGCAAAAGGTTGCCCATAACCCAGATACTGTGAAACGCTTTCATAACTTACAATAAAATATGCACGGAGAAAAACTAAAAAAAATGGATATGGAGGAAAGTACTTTAAAATGTGTATTGAATGAGCTGGGTGTGGTGGTGCATGCCTTTAATCCCAGCACTTGGGAGGCAGAGGCAGGTGGATCCCTGTGAGTTCGCGGCCAGCCTGGTCTACAAAGTGAGTTCCAGGACAGGCAGGGCTGTTACACAGAGAAACCCTGTCTTGAGAAAAACCCAAAACAACCAAAAGTTTAAGGTCCTTGGCTATACACGTCACAACCTGTCTTAAGAAACAACACAAAGAAACTAATACATACTTTGTACATCTTTCCCCCCCATGGATATAGATAGCTCAATAGTAGAATGCTTGCCTATCATGTGCAAAATCCTAGGTTCAAATCCCAGTGATTAACAAAATTCCTGCATTTCTCTAGTTTTTAAGAAAGGTGTGTGCTACCATATGTAGTGCTAGGAACTAAATCCAGGACCCTGCACATACTAAGCCAGCCAGCACTCTACAATGGAGCTACATCTCCAGCTGTGTATTTATATGCATCCACATGTTGGTTTATGCTTGTGAATGCAGGTGTCCATGAAGGCCAAAAGAAAACAACTGGCTCCCCTGGACCTGGAGTTACTGTTGGTTGTAAACCACCTTGCTTGGATCTGAACCCAGGCCCTCTGAAAGAACAATACTTGCTCTTAACTGCTGAGACACCTCTCTAGCCTACTTTTTGTTTGTGTTTGTTTTTAATTTATTAATTTTTATTTTATGTGCATTGGTATTTGCCTCAATATATGTCTGTGTGAGGGTGTGGGAACCCCTGGAACTGGAGTTACAGTTTTGAGCTGCCATGTGGGTGCTGGGATTTGAACCTAGGTCCTCTGGAAGAGCAGCCGGTGCTCTTAACCACTAAGCCATCTCTCTAGCCCATTGTTTTTGAGATAGAGTAGTCCAGGCTGGCCCTGAAATAGCAGGGGTTATCCTGAACCTTAAAAAAAAAATGATTTTGTCATTGAATGTTTTGATGGGTGTGTGTTTAAGTACCATGTGCATGCAGTACATGTGGGTACCAGAATGGTGAGTTAGATGCCCTGGAACTGAAGTTGTGGATGGTTGTGAGCTACCATATGGGTGCTGTAGAATTAAACCTGGGTAGTAGAGAGATGGTTAACTGCTGAGCCGTCTCTCTTGTCTTTGGTCTTAAAACTTTTTCGGACAGGATTTCACTGTGTAGCCCTGACTGACCTGGAACTCACTAGGTAGAAATGAACCAGGTTGGTCTTGAATTTATGGATTTGCCTCTGCCTCCCAACTGCTGGGATTAAAGGCACGTGCCACCATGCCTGGTTGGTCTTAATCCTGTGATTCTGTTTCAACCCTGTAAGTGCTAGAATAGATGAAGCCACTAGGCTGGGCCTGAATATATTTTAAAGCAAAGGAGTAATACATCATTTAGCCAATCATTCTTAGTATAGAAGCAAAACGCCCTGACAACTGTGACATTTCTATCAGTTTGACATCATCTAGAATCACCTAGTAGAAGGACCTCAGAGAATGTCTGTGAAGACTTATTGATATGGGAACACCTGTCCACAGTGGGCAGCAGCACTTGCTGGGCCTGAGGTTCTCTGCCTCCAGTGCTGGTACTGAAAAGAGGTTGATTTTTCTTTTTTCCCCAGTCTTGTCAGTTCAGGGCCAGCCAGGGCTACCTAGCAAGTTCCAGGCCAGCTAAGTGAGACCCTATCTCCAAAAACAAAAGAAAACTCAGTTGAGTACTGGCAGGAGTACTGGATTCATTGTTCTCTGCTCTTGACTGTGGATCTAGTGTGACTAGCTGCTTCAGATCTCTGCCCCCTTCACTTCCCTGCAGGGATGGACTGATTGGAAGCTGAAATGAGTCAAATAAACCCTTTCTCCCTGAAGTGGCTTTTGTCAGGGTGTGTTATCACAGCAATGGGAAAAGAAGCCAAAACAACTATGTATTGATTGTAAATATATAATTTATTATATACTAATCATCTTCTATGTGAATATAATATGTCAAATACATAGAACAGTGATGGACACTGATGGGTGCTCAGCAAATATTGGCTGTAATTAGCAACAGATAGAAAGCTGCAGTAAAAAATGGAACAGAGAACTTTTTAAAAAAAATTTATTTTATTGGTGTTTTGTTTGCATGTATTTCTGTGTGAGAATATTGAATCCTCGAGAACTGGAGTTACAGACAGTTGTGAGCTGCCATATGGGTTCTGGGAATTGAACCGGGGTCCTCTGGAAGAGCAGCCAGTGCGCTTTAACCACTGTACCACTTCTCTAGCCCCAAGAGAACTCTTTTTTTTTTTTTTTTTTACCATTTTCCAACAACACAGATCTATGCTTCACAAATCTCTTAAGAAAACAATTTCTCCTTGCAGTGTATATTAATTTAAAAATGTATATGATGAATATAATAACTAAAAAATGATTCTGAAGCAAAGAATCTGCTCTGGTGAGAGAGCTATGTGGATGTGAACATGGGCATGAAAGTGAGTGTCCAACAAGTAAATGGCAAGCTAGGGAATTCCATAGAAATTTACTTTATTTAGTGTGAGCACAAAACATAAGAACAATGGTTATAAAGGACAGAAACAAATCAGTGAAAAATGACACATTTTGAAAAAAAAAAAAAAAAAGACTTCTCAGCCTGCAAGTGTCTGGGCCTACAGTGGGAAGGAACCTATTGATGACATTAAATGCCCAAAGAAAATATGGGATAGTTAAGAATTTCATGTGGCTGAGGAAAAACAGCATTTATTAGACTCCACTGTTTTCTAGTGGCATAGAAACAAAGGTGGTGGGTGAGAGAGGAATAAATACTGAAAGAATTTGCTAAACAAATGTCCAGCACAAAGTTTTCATTTGTTCCTTGGAAGACCCAAGTTAAAATTCAAAGTCATCTATGATCACAACCAGTCATCTTCAGGAGAGAGGTTGCAGGAGCAAGAAGTCCAGCATGAAAAGTCTGATTTGCCACAGAAGAGAAAGGACATGAAGTTTTAGGGAGAACCAGATGTCAACAAGCTGAAGAGTAAGGGGAGAGTGGTGGGCTGGGGGCTAGAGACTCTGAAGGGACAATAAGTGATTAACCCATGCACATGAAGGGGCTTTAGCGAAACTGAAGAGGACTGATCCTCAGACCAATCACATCTTTGCCAATCTCCGTCACCTGTGGAAGTGGAAAACAGGATCAAGTTAGAGATCAATAAGGCTGAAAACCCCAGAAAGCTCATGCCCTACACCCCCCTACAAGCTTGGTACCGAGAAGTGGAACAGTGGGTAGAAGCTCTAGCCTTCTCTAGTATCACTGCCTCAAGGAGCTGGGTGAGAAAACAACCAGCATGCTTCCTTCTCCTGCCCCTCCCCTCAATATCCTAGACACATTCTTTTTTTTTTTTTTTTAATTTATTATTTATTATGTATACAGAAGAGGGCACCAGATCTCATTACAGATGGTTGTGAGCCACCATGTGGGTGCTGGGAATTGAACTCAGGACCTCTGGAAGATCAGTTGGTGCTCTTAACCTCTGAGCCATCTCTCCAGCCCCACTAGACACATTCTTGAGGACAGTACTTACTGTGGTGACCCGGCAGATTTGCCCCTTGAACTCGGGGGAATAGCAGGCCCCACTGAGTGGACACTTCTCCACTGGTTTCCCACGGTAGATGGGCCGGTAAGATGCAGCACAAATGTCAAATGGGTTGTGCATGTCGTAACTCAGCTGGCAGGCATCTGTGGGGTTCTTCTCACAGGCAGACAGGATTTTTCTGGTCTAGAAGAAGGAAGGAACATTTTATTTGAGAGGACAGAAAGCAGCACAGATAATCTCTGATACAAAATGCAACTCTATGCTGGGCATGATGCTCTAAGTCTATAATCCCAGCACTTAGGAGCAGAAGGACCTCAAATTCCAGGCCAGCCTGAGTTCTATACTGAGACCTAATCTCAAAAAACAGAACACAACAATAAAAGTAACTACACTACAGGAATCCAGGTCCCATCCTATGTATAGGTGTATGTGAAAAATTCACAACTGCCATTGCTGCTGAGTGTAGTGGTGCATCCCAGTACTCCAGAGGCAGAAACAGGAGAATCAGGAGTTTGAGGGCCAGTTTGGAATACACAGTGAAATCTTTCTCTTTCTCCAACATGGCTCCATTGCTCTAAAACCACAATTTCAACAAAGTCTGGGGATTAGATTATCAGGGTTGGGCCCCAGAAAGAGTTAAAACAGATTTCTATTGCCCAAGAAGAATGTTTTTGGATGGCATAGATAATGGAATACATATGAGACATACAAGAGGTCAAGATGTGTCACCTGGAGCTTAAGGGCTGATGCATTACCTGCAGGTGCATTGGAGCTTAAGGATTGATGCATTATCTGCAGGTGCACTGGAGCTTAAGGACTGATGCATTATCTGCAGGTGTACTGGAGCTTAAGGGCTGATGCATTATCTGCAGATGCACTGGAGCTTAAGGACTGATGCATTATCTGCAGGTGCACTGGAGCTTAAGGACTGATGCATTATCTGCAGGTGCACTGGAGCTTAAGGACTGATGCATTATCTGCAGATGCACTGGAGCTTAAGGACTGATGCATTATCTGCAGGTACACTGGAGCTTAAGGACTGATGCATTATCTGCAGGTGCACTGGAGCTTAAGGACTGATACATTATCTGCAGATGCATTGGAGCTTAAGGACTGATGCATTATCTGCAGGTGCACTGGAGCTTAAGGACAGATGCATTATCTGTAGGTGCACTGGAGCTTAAGGACAGATGCATTATCTGCAGGTGCACTGGAGCTTAAGGACTGATGCATTATCTGCAGGTGCACTGGAGCTTAAGGACAGATGCATTATCTGCAGGTGCACTGGAGCTTAAGGACTGATGCATTATCTGCAGGTACACTGGAGCTTAAGGACTGATGCATTATCTGCAGGTGCATTGGAGCTATTCTAGATTGCAAAGCCATGGAGCAGTAAGATGCAGCACAAATGTCAAATTAAAAATTAAATCAAGCTGGGTGTGGTGGTGTATATTTTTAATGCCAGCACTCGAGAGGCAAAGGCAAGCAGATCTCTTTGAGTGTGAGGACAGCCTGTCTACATAGTAAATTCCAGGACAGTCAAGTCTACATAGAAAAAAATGGAGCCAAACTTGGGCAAGGTATTTTACTTCCCTGTATTGCTTTCTCATTACTAAAATATAGTTATAGGATCTATTCTATTTAAACACCTATATAAAGTATTTTAGAATGTCACTTACCCAATGCCATGTCTGAATAAATTATTGCTTTAGTTTCCAGGGGGGAAAAAGAAGCCCCAAGGTCAGAAGGTAGCCAGAGAGTGGCATTCCATTGGCTTCCTTTGGGTTGAATGCTATTATACTGTTTTGTTTCAAAGACAAGGATCTTGGGCTTCTACTCTTTCCATTTGGTGCCCCTAAAGTCACTGATGGAATTCCCCTGTACCTGTTGGGCCACTTCAGGCTTGGGCCCAAGTTCCAGTAAGCGCCGGGCAAAGGTGGCCGCTGTCTTGAAGTTCTTGAGCTTGAAGAAAAGGTTGAGGGCTGTCCGAAGCACCAGGATCATATGCACAGGCTGCAGGTTTGAGTGTGTGAAATAGGCTGCCATCTAGTGGACAGAAAGGACACAAGACAGGCTGATGCTCAGCTGTTGTTTATAAACAGGTTCACAATCTTAAAAAACAAAACAACAATACAAAGCGAACATGATTGGCTATAAGACAGGGATTAATTCTACCTATTCTCAGGAATAAGGGTGGAGAAATGGAGTACCTCTTCATGGAGATGAACTCCAATTTCTCTCTCTCCCTGAAGCCAAGAAACATCCGAACCACACAAAGAATTTAGATAGTGCCTTTGCAGTGCTGGCCCCACACATCTTACCTCGCAGATGCGCTTCTGCTGCTCTAGGCTTTCCTTAGGCAGCTTCTTCCTTTCTATCTCCATGCACAAACCCACAATGTATTCACGGCAGATGGTGATGAGCTGCTGGGCCTGAAGAGGCAGCAGAAGACAGTCATGACATATACAAGAATATGGAGGTGCCCAGGATTGGGCAAGTGGCTAGATTCTTCCTACCTCTGCAATCTCCTGTTTATTGTCCACAACAAGAAGAGGCACACTGAGCAGGATGGAACGGAATTTTTCCACAGCTTCTTCAAACTTGCCAACTGTGGTAAGCTGGTAGCACAGCTGCAATCGCTGGATCAGGTCATTAAGCTTTAGGCCTACAGCTGGTACACCATTCTTTAGCCCTGCATCCTTCCTGGAAAGGGAAAAATAGGAAGAAAATAGGATAGTCAAGGACTCATGCTCTGTTTCTAGCAAACCCAATCACCAACATCCTACTGTGAAAGTTGCTGGGAATAGGATGAAGCTGGTATAGATCAAACTCCAAAGTAACAAGCCACAGATCTTTTCTTCTGGAAACCTTAGCTCTGGGGCAATTCCATGTCACTGTGGCTAACATCTGAAGTGGCTACTCCAACTTGGAACAGCAAGGAGCAAGGGGACTTACCAATTACGATTGGGGTAACTATACATGGACGGCAAGCAGGGCAGTGCTTGGTAGGTGGTACGGCCTCGAGCATATGTCTGTAGGAACAGTTGCTTATAGGGGCCAAATTGGATTACTCCCACCTGGTCATGAAGAAGCTAGCAAGCAAGAAAATAGAAACATAAGGATTTGTTTTCTTTCTGTTTTGGTTTTTCGAGATAAGGTTTCTCTGTGTGGCCCTGGCTGTCCTGGAACTCTCTCTGTAGACCAGGCTGTCCTGAAACTCAAAGATCCACCTGCCTCTGCCTCTAGAGTGCTGGAGGATTTGTTTTCTACCAATTAAAAATTAAGTCAAAGCCAGGCGGTGGTGGCACCTGCCTTTAATCTGGGAGGCAGAGCCAGGTGGATCTCTGTGAGTTCGAGGCCAGCCTGGTCTACAGAGGGAGATCCAGGAAAGGCGCCAAAACTACACAGAGAAACTCTGTCTCAAAAAAAAGTAAACAAACAAAAAAAATTAAGTCAATCCTGGGCAAGGTATTTTATTTCTCTGTATTGCTTTCTCATTGCTAAAATACAGGTAATAATAGGATCTACTCCATTTAAACATCTATATAGAGTATTTTAAAGTAATCAACACCCAAAAATAAATAGACGTCGATGGTTGTTGCAGTTGTAATTGTCATTATAACACTTGATAGATACAGTGTGCACAATACACACCTGTGCAAGAAGTGGTACTGATTCTTACTAGTGAAAGCCAGAAAGCGTCTATAAAGCTGTGGAAATGGCTGAAGATCCATCTTAAACGCACTTACTGACAAACACAGACCAAATGGAGAACCGGGAAGAGGCCTGTGTAAAGCTAGTTCCTTTAGCAAGGCCAATAACTTCCATGAAATATACAGCTTGTGGGTCAGACCACTCCCATGTGGTTGAAAAGATTGAGTCAACCATTCTCTCTGGGACTCTGGGAATCTCTCTGGGATTCTCTCTGGGACTTACACTCAAAAGTAAGGGCCAAGGTTTTTAAAGACTTACCCGCATGGCTGTTTCAAAAGAACCTGCCAGGATGTGATCAACTGGAAGCTGAGAGTTATTACACCAAATCTAGGAAGAAACAGAAAACCTAAGCCAAATGAAAAATTTCCTTTCTCTTTCCAATTCTCCTCCTCCATATCAGTTAAAAGTAGCCAATATACATATATATTTTTTACACAGTAATCAAGTATTAACCAGCTCAGAAGCACTCATGCCTGTATAATTTCGTTTTCCTGCTTACTTGAGTTGGGCTCGTTCCCTTGGTTGGAGGCACAAAGAACCCATCTTCAGCACCACTGGCGACCCCAGAGGGTACATCCTAGAAGAAAAAAAACAAAAACAAAAACAAAAACTAAGGCTTTATTTATTTGTTTAAACAGAGTCTGACAAAGCCTCAGACTCTTCGTGTAGCAAGGATTGAATCCTCCTGCCTCAACCTAAAGGGCTAGGATAATAGTCATATGCCACGGTGCCTGATTTATATATTGTGGGGATCAAAACAAAAGCTTTGTGCATTCGAGGCAAGCACCCTACAACTGAACCGTGTTTGCAGGCCCCAATCTAAGACATTTAAAAAAGCTGTCTAGGTACTGTGTTCTCATGAATTCAAAACACAACCATTTAGAGGCCTACCTTTGCTCAAGAAAAGAGGTGATGGTTATGGGAGAGACAGAATGGGAGCCACCTCACCAAAGACAAAGAGACACAACCTTTTAGATCCCTACTTCTATAGGAGAAAGGGTGATGGTTATAAAAGGGATAGAATAGGGAGCTACCTCACCAAAACAAAAATGACATACCAAAAGCTCCAATTCAGATTTTAGACACTCCCCTCTTTCAAGTAGAAGATAAGAATAGATTAGAGACAGGCTGTTCATCCCCTTCTCTTATTCTACATAAGAATGGAAACAAGGCCAGACTCTGGCTCTCCTCTTTCAAAATGTATCAGATTAGGAGGCTGCTCTGTATCCCTCCCCCGCTTTGTGGAGACTTCAGGATAGGCACACAGTGTAAGAGTGTGTGTGTGTGTGTGTGTGTGTGTGTGTGTGTGTGTGTGTGTGTGTGTGTGAGAGAGAGAGAGAGAGAGAGAGAGAGAGACAGAGAGAGAGAGAGAGAGAGACAGAGAGAGAGAGAGACAGAGAGAGATAGGGGCACAGAGACAGAGTGCACCCCACCAGTTTTTTTTTTTTAATATTTATTCTTTTTTATTTATATGTATGTGTCTGTGCCTGTGTGGGCTTATGTGCATTATGTGCATATAGGTGTCTGGGGAGGTCGGAGAGCATCAGATCATTTGGAGCTGGTGTCATAGGCAGTTGTGAGTCACCAGATATGGGTGCTGGGAACTGAACCCTGAACCTCTGGAAGAACAGCAAATGCTCTTAGCCACTGAGCCGTGTCTCCAGACCTCCCACCAGTTTTTATAGGGTGAAAAGGAGAGAAGTTCCAGAGCAGGAACTGCACATACCAGCTCTGGTGGGAGCTCCAGATCTTCTTCTACATCCCAGCCACCTCCTTCTTCTTGTCCCTTGCCAAGAGCATCCTCTCCCAAACCTTCTGAAGCCTCCACAAATCCATCTATAAGGAAAATCCAGGATCAAAATAGATTTGGGTGGTAGCATACCCAGAAAAAAAGCAAAATATTAAGAATCTTCTTATTGACTCTATTAAGAATCTTATTGACTCCATGAGTTAGAAGCTTACAGATTGTTCCACAGATAATTTCCTTCCGTGGAGCCTATTATCTCAGAACAGTCCTAAACCAGAATTCTTACCTTCATCTAGCTGCAGTTCCGCATCCTCTCCCCAGCCTTCAGTTCCAACAGTGTCAATGTCAATGTCAGCAGCCAATGCTCCTCCCTTCCCTACCAAAGGAAGGACAGAAGGGAGATGGTTAGAGACTAGCAAGTCTCAAGTCCCATCTCCTCTACAGGCAAGGTACATGCTTTCCAAAGCAGTTGCTCAGGGCTGTGTCCTCAGGAATATGTGCTGTCCACTTAGAAAGTGGTAACTCTGAATGTCAGTAAACATGTTTTATTGTATTAAGTCTCAAAACAAAAAATTCAAACAAAAAACCAACAATAATTGCAAAGGTTCTGTCCTGCTCTGCTTTCTGTCCATGCCTGTGTGTGTGTGTGTGTGTGTGTGTGTGTGTGTGTGTGTGTGTGTGTGTGTGTGTGTATGTCAGTGTCTGCAATTCCAGTGCTGGGAATCCAAACTCAGGCCCTCATTCTTGCATGGCAGGTTTTGCCGCCTGAGCCATCTCCAAAGTTCCCATCCATATTATGAGTTATTGGTTTTGTTGGTATATATGCTGTGCTAACTTGCAACAGATTCTGCAGAGAGGAAATAGAAGAGATAACCAGACCCTGGGTTCAATTTCTGTTCAGGTAGGAGAGAATTAACTCCCTGTTACTAAAACCTGGCTATCTCTGGCTGCCTACTCTTGGAACTTCTTTCCGAAATCTCTGCTAAGTCACCATTACTGCAGTCTGTGCAGAGAATGAGGAGGCCGAAGAAAGAACCGAGCCAGACACAAAATGCCTCAAGTCTGCTTAGGCTTTTACATAAAGGTGAAGTAATGGAAATGTCCAAGCAAACAGGAGGGCAAGGATGGCAGTAAGCAGTGGTTGTCCATAGATACACACATAGCACATGATAGACAGGAAAACAATGAGTGGATATGACTGCATGTACGGTGAACTAGAGAAACACACCAAAGTGTTTATAGATGTCAGCAGCAGCAGCACAGGCACCCACCTACATCATTTCCTAAATTCCTTTTTTTTGGGGGGAGGAGGTAAGGGGTTAGGGCTAGAGAGTTGAGAAAGGGTTTCATGTGACCCAGCTTGACCTTAAACTAGTTATGTAATGTGTGATGGCTGGCTTTGAACTCAACACTCTTCCTTCAACTTCCTAATTGCTGAGATTCCAGGTGTATGCCACATCTGTTTCAATTTCTCTTTAATGATCTCAAAAAGCCTTTCCTCAGTTTGTGAGACTACATCCTACTTCTGGCTAGCCTTTCAGTGCTCTGTGAAACCTCACACAGAAAAAAAGAACAGATGAAACTGTTACTTACTGGTACTTTCTAAGATTGTTTTTAAGACATGTGGAGTCCAGGCTGTCCTAAAACTGACTATGCGCCAAGGATAACCTTGAATTTTTGATTCTCTTATCTCTACATCCCTAGCTGGTATTACAGATGTGTGTCAGTTATGTGCATAATGGCAGGGACTGAACCCAGAGTTTCATACACACTGGGAAAGTATTCTACTAACTGAGTACATACTCAGACCCATTGAGGATAGTTCTCTATAAAACAAGTAACAAGTGCTATAGGAGAAATGAGCACTTACCCTTGCTGGCAATGGAGCCTTCAAAGAACCCCTTGGACACAGTCAGTAAGGGCCAATTAGTATCCAACGGCATGATAGGTGCAGGCGGCTGGAGCAGCTTGGCATTAGGATCGATGTCTGGGATCTGAGAGGTGGAATAATAAACACGTTAAACATCAACAGTTCTATCATTCAGCTAAGGGTAGGCTGTTTCCTCTAGACAGCTTTAAGCCTCTCTCTGCAATTTTCTGGGAGAGTGAAATTTATGGTTTTAAATTATGCCAAGATGAGAATGAGTCGTTTTACCGGAGACACTTGTGTAAATACTCACTGTCTCCTTCTCGGGGTCAAATGTTTCCTTCAGACTCTCAGCTTCTTCATCTAAGCCATGTGTAGCAGCTGTGAGATAGGCCAGGGACTCTAAAGAAAAAACAGGCTTTGTGGTATAAGTACTTTTCCAAGAGAATGCTATTTTGGTAGACTTCTGAGGGAGAGGGTGACCCCTATCTCCTAGTATCCAAATGCTTCCATATTACCCAACCGTAAGTGCAGGCTCAAGTGGTTAACTAGCCTCTAGTGGACAGAATATGTCAGAAGTGACGGAACGTCACAACCAAGATTAGCTTACAGTAATTGTGGATTCTATTTTGGGTGTCATCTTGTTTACCTGTTCTGAGGGAAACCAGGTGCCATGTTGTGAACTTGTGATAGAGAAGGTAACATGGCAAGATGACACTGTCCCTCAGACAAAGGGGAGCAAAGACCCAAGTAACGGCCACACCCATGAAGTGAGTGTGGAAATGCACTCCTCTCCTGTTGGGTCTTTGAATGTCTATAGTCCTGGACAACACTCTGAAGGCAGGTTCAGTAGACACCCTGAACCAAAGCTAAGCCACACTCTAAATGTGAGATGTTTTATTTATTAATGTTTTTATGTTTACTGTGTATGTATGTTTGTGTGGGAGTCTCACAGCACACATGGAGATGCCAGAGGACACCCTGTTGGGAGCTGGTTCCCTCAGCTGTTTTAGAATATAACTTGGAAAGGGGCAATAGACACCACAGATGTGTCAAGAAGTCCCTGAAACAGCACAAGAAGCATGCTAAAAACATGAATGAAAAAGTAGGGTTTTAAAATAAAAACAAAAAGAGAAGAAACTTGAGGAGCTAAAAGCAAAGGCCAAGGGGGAAGTAAGAAACCTCACCTATCCAGTGGATTCCTGGACAGTCAGGGCTTCATAGTGAGACCCTGTCTTTAAAAAATCTGGTAAAAAGAAACATGTTTGTTGTGCCTGATAACAGTGACCCTTGATTCCATTCCTTTTTAAACATCTGAGTTCACTGTCACATCTTTTGCCACTTACTAGAAGTGTTATATTAGAGTCTATTATCAATTAAAACAAATTAAAAAACAATTATAATTTAGGTATCCTTTTTTTGGAAACTAGACCATGAATGTTTCAGATTTCAGAGATTTTCAGATTTTGTAACTTTTGCATAGAAATTACAGTAGGAATATCCTCATCTTCTCATCAGGAAATAGGAAATCTGGACCCTCAAGATGGCTCAATAGATAAGGGCTCTTGCCACCAACCCTGGCAGTCTGAGTTCAATTCCTGAAAGGAGAACCAACTCCCATAAGTTGTCCTTTAAATTCAGAAATTTCTTTTTTCTTTGGTTTTTCTAAGACAGGGTTTCTCTGTATAACAGCTCTGGCTGTCCTGGGACTCATTTTTAGACCAGGCTGGCCTGGAACTCATAGAGATCTGGCTGCTTCTGCCTCCTGAGTGTTGGGATTAAAGGTGTGCACCAGCACCACCCGACTAAATTCAGGAATTCCTAAGCATGTATTGACATTTAAGAAGCTGGATTTTAGCTAGTAAGTTCCAGACTAGCCAGGGTTACATATTATTTGGATTTTGGAGCATTTCAAATTTTGGATTTCATTTAGGAATATTTAACCTCTACTAAATTTTAAGGCAATTTTTTAAAAAAAATTAATTTTTTTTTGTTGTTGTTGTTTTGTTTTTGTTTTTGTGAGATAGAGTTTCTCTGTGTAGCCCTGGAAGGCCTGAAACCCCCTCTGTAGACCAGGCTGGCCTTCAATTCAGAGATCCACCTGTCTCTGTCTCCCGAGTGCTGGGATTAAAGGCTAGCTCCACCATTCCCCCAGCTCTGGGCTGGTAATTTCTTACAAAGCAACTAGTTCTTAATTAACCCAGTTACTTATACTTAAGCACCATCATCAACGCTAAGAACAACCTTGGACTTATCCCTGACTCCTCTCTACCACAGCCTATATCTACACCTAGTACTTAAATTTTTTTACTAGAGTTATTACATTTTATGTGTGATTGGCCTGCATGTATGTGTGTACATCATGTGCACGCTTGGTGCTCATAGAAGTCAGAAGGCATTGGACCCCATGGAACTAGAGTTAAGTAGAGTTGTGAGGCCCCATACAGGCACTAGGAACTGAACCCAGGTCCTCTGCAAGAGCAACAAGTGTTCTTAACAGCTGACCCACCTCTCTAACCCCTTGCTTTTTGAGACAGAGTCTTACTCTTAGCCCGGGATGGCCTCAAACTTATGGAAATCCTCTTGCCTCACCGTCCTGAGTGCTAAGATTACATAGGAGTCACCATTCCTAGAACTTGTTCCTTAATGGAGCTCAAATTCTAGCATAATATTTGGTATTCAGTGGGTTGTCAACAAACAATAGCAAGAACAAATCAAGTCCTGTAAAGAGCATGAGTCTAATCTCCACAGAGGAAGTTAAAGAAGCATCAGGACTCCTTGTCTGGCTCCACCACCATTTGGTTTAGAAGAAAAATTTAAACATAGTATCATACAATGTGAAAAATGTACAATAAAGGGCAATTCCCGAAAAAGACTTTTCAAGGTGTTAAAGGACTTGGTGAGTCCTGGATAGATACTTACTCTGTCCACAGTTCTTCAGGATTCGCACCCTCTCTGACACATCACCCAGGTACAGGGCATTCTGATAATGGCCACTCATGTCCTTTCGGATCTCAGCTGCATCAAGTCAACGAGAAACCAACTTAGCCTTCTTGCTAAAGATCTCTCTCCTTTATTTACCTTCCTCCTTCCCCCAAGTCCCACACTTCCCAATCTTAGTTTTAGGGAACTCACCAATCTTCATCATCTTGCGAAGTTTCTCCAGGTTGCCGGTAATAAGGTACAAGAAGGAAAGTTTGTCGAAGTTTTTGGTACGCTGATAGCACATTTCTACTATCTGGTGATTGCCCTGCAGCAGGGCCACTTCTCCCAGCTTCTCCCAGCAGTTCTTGTCATCCAGGGCTTTGGCTGCTTCTAGAGCAATCTGAAGAATTCCCGTGGTCAGGGTTTAGAGTGGGCACTATGACTCAAAACCAGGGGAGTCCATCAAAGCATTTGTCTCCAAAATCTCCCAAGGATTCTCTATACTTGCAATCACTACTTCCACTCTATTTCTATCAGGAATTCTGCGTACAACGAGACTGGATCCACAGATGGAGACTCACACCATCGTGCTCACCCTCTGAGTTTTCCTTGCACAGTCCAACCACCTATCAGTTCCACAGTCCACAGAGACAGTCCTTGCCTGTGCTGTCCTATTGCCTATCTGCTGGTTCTGAAGCTCCACAGAGGAAATAAGGGGAGAAACGAGACGCAGCTGGAAAAGCAGCTCTCCTAAGTCCTTTCCTCCTGAAACAATGCCCGTGCCCTCTGGGTCTCAACATTTCATAAGGATTTTAACCAGCAAGATCAAGCATCAAGGAAAACAAACAGATTCTTCAGATTTCTTACTATCTTACTTCTATACTAGAAATTATTTTTTTTCCTTTTTCATTGTTTTTTTCCAGACAGGGTTCCTCTGTGTTTCAGTCCTGGCTGTCCAGGAACTTGCTTTGTAGACCAGGCTGGCCTTGAACTTGGAGATCCATCCTCCCCTGCTTCCTAAGTGCTGGGATCAAAAGGTGTGCGCCACCTTGCCCAGCTTAGAAATTCTTAAATTCAGTTCGAAAACAGTAACAAGAGGCCATTTCCTGGGAATCCAGGAGTGGACTTGGCCAGAGTTCATCCTTCTGGCTAGTATTTGATTAAAGCTTGCTTCAAATCTGACCAAAGGAAAAAGAAAATAGTCACAAGAGTGGAAATACTGTGGCAGAAGAAGAGACAGGAAGAAGCAGAAACAGAAACAATGACAGGAAAATGGCTCAATTTAACTAAAACCATCCTAAATTCCATCCTGGCTAAGGCACAAGCCCAGGATAACACTTCCTGGAGACCAGCCTGACATCTAGCATCTACTAAGTGACACTGACTCTAAGCTTCTCCCATTTTCTACAGCTTTCTGGGACAGACAGCTGTATATTCCTCTCACCTCTATGTTTCCGCACTCCAGAGCCAGGCTGAAGCGAGTTTTCTCATCTTTTACAAAATGCAGGGCCACTTCCGGATAACCCTTCTTCTGGAGATAGGCAATGATTGACTGGCCGACCAGCTTGGCGTTCCTCACCATGTGCAGTACCTAGACGTTTGGTTTGGGAGGCAGGAAACAGATTGCTTATAAGGAAAAGGTGCACTGCCTCTTAAACTTTTTGTTAGGTTTCCTTGCTTCCTACCTCATCATACTTTCTGTTGATCAAGGCCAGCTTGAACTTGAACTCAGTGGGGTCGATGGTGAGTACCCGAGGCCGACACTCCCTGTCCAGGCAGTAGACATTGTTGCCCTTCACTCTTGTGACATAGATGGGTAAATCCAGAGTCCGGATGATGCCGTGGTCCCTAGGAAGAGGGGTAGAAGGCACAGTTCAGGAAGCGAGAGGAAATCCAGCTTTTAAATAATGAACAAAGTTAGGACAGTCTTTTCTTGTTACCCTTTCTTTCATCAAGCGCAACTTAAACAATAGTACAGACAGACAGAAGTGTTTCAAATTGATTTTATTCTTTTCTATGACAGAACAGATGCTATGGACTTTTTATTTTTATGTTTTGCAGTATAAGAGACTGAACCTAGAGCCTTGGGCATTCTAGGAAAGCACACTACCATTGACAGCCTCCTTTAAAAAATAAAAAAAAAAATCATGATTATGTATGTGGACATGATGTGGTGTAGAAATGTGTGCTGCAATGCATGTGTGGAAATCAGGACAGCTCTGAGGAGTCAGTTCTCTCCTTTCACCTATATAAGGGTTCTGGGGTCAAACTCAGGTTGCCAGGCTCACATATAAAGCATTTTTTTTAACCTGCTGTGCCATCTCACTGGTTCCTCCAGTCCTTTATAATGTTTTCCTAAGTTTTGAGAAATTTTTTTATGTATATGCATGTTTGTATGTGTATACAATGTGTGTGTGGGGGGTAGTTGGAGGAATCTAGAGATTGAACTCAGGCTGTCTGGCCTGTGAGAAACTGCCTCTACCCACTGAGGCATCACACACACACACACACACACACACACACACACACACACACACACACACACACAGCCACATACACACACTGCACCCCCCTCCTCCACGAATGTCTTTAGCACACATATATACCCTGTTAGTTTTTTCATGGAGAATGTTAACAGAGATCTGCAGTTATATCTCTTGAGCTAGCACAGTGATTTCAAGAAGACACCTCCTCCCACTATGTCCCAGAGAATTAACTTACCCGGTGGTGACGGCATATTTGATGTGGTTGCTTGTGGTATAGATAAACACCCCACTCTCATCCCAGGCCCCACTCTTGACACGAATGTTCTCATGAATGTTACACAGAGCATCCAGCTTGCGGTTACAGATCACAATGGCTGTAAGAGGCAAAGGGCATGAGTGCTCTGTTGGACAGGGTGAGTGCAGTAGACTGGCAGGGGGAAGTGGGCTCTAAGACGGTGGATATAATGAAGCCTTACCATGTTTGGCCAGCAGCGCTACATGAGACATGTCTGCTGACCAGATAACATATTTCACCTTGGAAATCTTCACTGATGCCAGAGTCCTGGGATAGCAAGAGAAAGGTAATCACGAATGGGCCTAATCCCTTGTCTCAAGCTATGACCTATGTCTTTTTCCATCTTTAATTAAAGTAAAACTCAGCTTCTCAATGTAACACCAAGGGAACATTGCCTACACTGTAGGTCAGTGAGCTCAAATGTTTCGGCTCACACTCTGCACTGCCCCTTCCTCATTCTTTGTCCCCATCCCTCCTATAGGCATTTACATCTATCAGTTTCACCACTAGAATTACAAAATTCCTTAAGAACAGGAACTGTGCTATTCACCTTTCTTTCCTTCCCATTCTAAGACCTGAAAGCACCCTTTGTCCAAGTAGGCACTATAAAATACCTAAGTACACAGCCCCTTGCTATCCTGCTGGAGTGCATGCACAGGGTGGGAGAGGAGCCATGGAGGGGAAAGAGGACTACCAACAGAGTTAAGTGTACAAGAAGCAGCTAAGCCACACACAAGCTTAGGAAAAAAGCTCCTATGAAATATTTCTACTCTCCCTCACTACATCTCTGTCTGTCAGGGGCATCTGTCATGTTACCGCTTTTGCTGGACATCAAAGAGTGTGATGGAATCTGCATCCCGAAGCAGGAGGTTGCCAGTGCCAGCATAGAAGATTTCATCACAGTTGGGCACCTGGATTTTTTTGGTGATCTCATTCTTCAGATTCTTTATCAGAAGCTGAAATGAGTACAGGTGGAGTTTCGAGAAGTGAATGAATAAGGTAACAGCTAATGATGTCCTTCAGCAATTGTTCCTTCAATGAAGAATTTTTTTTCCCTGTCCAAGTCATTTATACATCAGGTTGATCACTCCAAGACTGTCTCCAGGGTCTTATTATTAACCTCTGTCTTTTCTCTCTTTTTCCTTCTCCAACTCCCTCAACATTTATTTATTTATAAAACTCGTGTGTGTGTGTGTGTGTGTGTGTGTGTGTGTGTGTGTGTGTGTGTGCGCGTGTGTATGTATGTGTGTGTGTGTACATATATCATGGGGTCTGGGGGACAAATTGAAGAAGTCAGTTCTCTCCTTCTACACATGGGTCCCAGGGACTGAATTTAGGTCATCTACCTTGGTAAGGGTCCTTACCCACTGAGACATCTCAATGGCCTCTAACCTCTCTCTTAAAAAAAAGAAACCCTAAGAGGCTGGGCCAGGACTACAGACCCTGTCGGGGCTACAGAGAAAGTTCATCGCCACTCTACTCAGATCCTCACTAGTCTTAGTGAGATCCTTAAAATTATACAACAAATAATGAAAAAAGTTAATTATAGTGGCAGAGCTCTTACCTTGCATGAACAAGGCCCCAAATTCAACCCCCAGGACTTAAAAATCAGCAGACAACAAAAAAGCTACTCACCGAAATCTGAGTTTCTTAATCAGTTAGAAAGAAAACATCCAGGAATTAAGCTTTAGTTTAGTTTTTTTATTGGGAAACCTTTGCTATCTATCTATCTACCTATCTACCTCTCTCTCTCTCTTTCTCTCTCTCTCTGCCTGCCTGCCTGTCTGTCTGTCTGTCTGTCTATCTATCTATCTTGAGGCAGGGTTTCTCTGTGTAGCCCTGGCTGTCCTGGAACTTGTTCTGTAGACCAGGACTCCAGGACTACCTCAGCCTTAAAGGTGTGTGTCACCATGCCTGACTCTCTAAACTTAATACATTTTAAATACCAATAAGGGGAGTGGGACAGGGAGGAAAACCTGTGTATATGAACAATATAAATATACTTAAAGTCTGATGGTCTTAGCTCCTCTAAATTCGGAAGCCCAGAGCCCCAGTAACATCAACCCAATCAAATCCACTTGTCCTCCCTAAGGGATTAGTCTAGGGTTAGAGGGAGACCCAGTGCCCAAGGATCACAGTGCTCTTTACTGTGCACTGCCATCATCCTCCCTAACTCGGTTTCCACTTTTAGCCATAACTCACCGAATGCATGCGATCTAGGACAGCAAACCGATTCCGAGCAACCCAAACCGCTGTCAGGCCTGAGGATCGTTTCCCTTCAGGGGCTGAAGAGAACAAAACCAAAGTGTGGGAGCATGTGGTGAGCCACTAGCAGGTGACAGAATCAGGTGCCATGGAGCTGCCATTTTGGCTTCGCCAGTTCAGCTGCTTCCTAACTAATTCAGCCATAACCTCAGGCTACTGTCAGGGACTTTTCCCCACCAGTTCCCTCCAAACTCCAGCCCCCACCCCTGCCAAGCCTCTTATCTCCAGGCCAAGTGGCTGCATTTCAGCCAGCACCACATACTGGCAGAAATGCTGCCCATCTTGGGAGACAGCACACTCCATCAAGCTAACGAGCAGGGCCTTCCTGGCCAAGCTGAGGCACAGCGAGCAGCCTGTCAAAGTCTCAGCCCTCCTATCTACACAGGCTGGAGAAGTGACAGAACCCCACCCCAGGACGCAGCTGCTCTGCTGCTTTTAACATGCTAATGCCGGCCCCCTAGTCGGGCAGGGTGGGACATGGCACTTCCAGCTAAATCTTGACAGGCTCAGTGCTGGGCAACACAGCATCAAGCTGTTGCTCTGTGAATGTCAATTCAGCATTATCGCCCTGAGGAGAGTCATAAAATGTTCCTCAGTTTGCAGCTGATTAGAATTTTGAAATGGATACTCTACTCTCTGAGAAACTTGTAAAGAATATATTCAAACAGTCTTATCTGTTATACCAATGGAAAACAACAACATGCTGGCCAGCCTTGCTTTGTACTTTTCTGGTACCTGGAATGCCAAAGAATTTACAAAACAAATTTTTACCACAACCCATACTACCCCAGCTTCTGCATTCTCTCTGGTGTCCACCACTGGACCACACCTTTATAATCATTATCCCTCTTAAAGGATAGATAACAGAAGTTCTACTGATTGTTAACAGATATTTAGTTAGTGGGGAGGCTTAGCTGACTAATTTGTGAGGGAGACTTTAATTTATGGATCCCAAATATATATAGTTTTCCTGTTTCTCTCATCATCTCACCCTGAGCACATTTAAAAGGGTAAAATGAGTTGGCATAATGTGTAATTCCAGTACTAAGGGGAACCATAAGTTCTAGGCCAATCTGGGTTATACAGTGAGACCTTGTCTCATACACATACACACTCCCTCCAAAAAACAAAACAAACAAAAGAGAGTATTACAATAACAATGACCTGCTGGCACTCACAAAAGGGACAGACCTAACAAAATATTTCTCAGAACTTTGGAGGATATAAAATATCAAAATGTACTAGTAAAAGGCAGGGTCTGTGGAATAAACTTTAGACTGGGTAAGGCCTGTAAATCCACTGGAAGAACTGCACTGCAAAGAGCATAAATGAGATTCCCACTCCACTCTGAGAATGGTTTGTCAGCAAGTTCTAATAGTAAGGACATCAACAAGGGATGGTGGTGATGAAAGAGGCAGGCAGGGGTCTCAGCTGGATCCTGGGATCCCAGGTGGGTCATGGGGCTGTTAGCAGCCTCATCTTTTTGACATGCAAAAGGAAGCAAATCGGATCTGGATATAGATGGGCGAGAATAAATCCCCAGTTCCAGGATGAGACATTGTAAGACTGGAGCCACATTTTTAAATAAATGAAACTACCAGGGTGAAAGTCATATCAGCTGACAATAATCTAGGATAACATGCTGTGCTGAAAGAGAAAATGGAGAGTTTCTAATAACCAAATTATAAAATATATATATCTAGCTGGGGTAATAAAATGGAGGCAGAACATGAATATTTCACACTACAATTGCCTCTGGTGCAACTGTTAGCAGCACCTGCCAACAGACATGAGTGATGTAGCCACGGCCTGCGGATGGGATGAGAAACTTGAAAAGAAGTGATGATACGGGCGAGGAGAGCTGGAAGCAGAGCGGAGGAGACGAAGAGCACCTACCATCAGGATTCTGGGAGTCTGCATCTTTGGGGATGGTGTATAGATCGTAGGTACTATTCTCTAAATTGCTTGCTCTCTGTAGGGGAAAAAGGGAAACGTGTTTAGCGAGCGGCACTGAAGACAGTTTTTTTTTTTCTGACAGAGAAAACTGCAACACAGGCAACACTGAACGTACACTTCCAATTACCTGCACCCAGAGGGTCCTTGAGTTATTTCCCTATGTAAGAATTATAATGCTCTTAGCCAAACAAACAAGCACCGATGGCACTATTCTCATTATCCTCTAAAAATGCAGATATTATCTGAATAACAACAAAGATTTCTCTCTATTCCACAAATTAAAAGATGAGGAACCTGGTGCCTTATCTGAATATACTTGTCAACTTAAAAGAAAAGGAAAACAAAACAGATCTAAGAAGATATTTAAGGAAACTGTCATGAGAATATGGTAGTGTTAGGTACTAAAAGACCAAGATTATGTATAAAAAGCTATATAGGGAAAGCAATTTTCATTCAGCCACCAGGATACTAAAGTCAGAATGACATTTCTTCATTTTTTTTTTTTTCAAATTGTGTGGCAAGAAACAGGGAGGGCCCCGATATTTTGGAAGGTGACTTTGCTAAAAAGAACCAGCTTTCCAACACAGGTTTTCTATGTTCACCTGAGCAAAAGGGACAGAAAAGGTGCCTCTTGTGCACAACAAACAATTCCAAACATTCCTCTGACCACTTCCAAAACCCTTAATAGGTTTATAACAACTGAAGCCATTTAGTGTGAGCCTCTGAGTGTCCACTGGGTTAGCTCTTACAAAACATCAATTAAGAGAGCCATCAGGAAGAGACAACCTAACTAACAGGTGCCTACATATTTAATTTTCAGTACTGGGGAAAAGGGCTTTTAAGAGGCCATTAGAGGCCAGGGGGATCTCTGTGAGTTTGAGGCCAGGCTGGTCTACAGAGTAAGTTCGAAGACAGCCAAAGATACACAGAGAAACCCAGTCTCGAAAAACCAAAAGATGCCATTAGAGGCTCTCTAAGGGCAATAAGATACTTAGACAAACTGAGAAGAACCTAGAGAGACTCCATAATTACTTACAGTGCACAGTAGGACTGCATTTTCTGCTGGATTGTATGACATGTTGAACACTGGAAACTTGGAACCACTACAATAAAAAAGGAGGTAATAGAATAGGTATAAGAATAGAAAAGAAGAATTATCCCTTCAAAGTCCAGTATACATACACTCACTACTTCTATACTAAGGAAAAACAGATACTCTTTCCCTTAAAACTCGACTACTTAATAGTTCAAATGGCAAAGAATAGTACAAGCCACATTTTCATCAGAAGGTGGTGAGTGGTGATAGTTTTGCCTGGTACAAATTCCTATGCATAATTGCAGTGGACACCAGTGTGGCATGATGTGATTTCTCTGCCTGTTTTCTTCTGTCCCTGGGACTGTTCACATAAACCCATCTTTTTGTCACAGTGGAACTAGCGGGTGGTTATCAAGCCTGCATGCCAGTGTTTGCTACCATGAATGTTTCAGCATGATGCAGCTGGCATTCAAAGCACAGTTCCTTTGGCCAGGCATCCCAGAGGTTATATCTTCCAGAGACACAGTTCTGCTTTTTAGGGATGCGGCATTTTGCTGTAAAGGTAGAGTTCTGATAAACTGTAACTCTTCTAAAAAAATCATTATTTTCTTATTATTCTGAACTGTAGACATTTAGGTCTATCACTCTACTCTGCCACAAGGTTGCTCAAGGCATTAATGACAAAGGCTAAAACTTATATTACCAAATTGGGCTATTCTCTAGCTAGGAGCTTTCTGTGATCTGCAAGAGATTTTGCAGACATTAGTAGGAAAATATCTATGGCACAAGGCCACTAGCAGTCCCAATAGGGGACCTCCCATTCTCCTCATGGACACCT